>NC_068375.1:18564481-19764481 GCF_023724105.1 Carassius gibelio | reverse complement strand
AGAGTCTCTTGCATCTGAAAGGGAATGTAAGGTATTTGGATGTTATTTCTGCAATTTTTAAAAGTTAAAAGTAGACTGTTTGGAGGCATGAATAAAACCTCAGATCTGTATAATCATATCAGGTAAGAATCCTGTATGCAAAGCCTGACATGAGTTATGAGAAAGAGTACTAAAGTACTACCCTTCATAATCTTAAAGAAGTCCTCTTTTCACCTGAAATTAATATTATTTTATATCTGGATAGTATCTGGATTCCAGAATCCTCTGACCTACCCAAGACTGGTTTCCACTTGTGATCCAAAAACTTGTTTATATGCAGGGTTCTTTGTCCGATGCTGGTCAGAACTCTGAAAGTCTCATGCATTTATTTATATATATATATATATATATATATATATATATATATATATTAGTGCTGTCAATCGATTAAAAAAAATTAACTAATTAATCGCACAATTTTTTGCGATTAATCGCAATTAAAAGACTGAAACTTTTGGGATATGTAAATGCAAAATGTAAATAATTAATGTAAACTCAAGACAAAGAAACTATTTAAATTCAAAATATGATTGTTTATTGGAATTTTTGTTTAACTTGTAACACAGATTTTCTCATGTAAACAACATACCTGCAATAAACCATCAATATCCTCCAAATTAACTGTTGGCTTGAAAGCCATATTTATTACAGAAATAAAAACACAGGCATGTAAGTACCATTTGAATTTCAAAACAATCAATGCCAATAAAAAACAAAAATGATTTCCATGTTGAATTCTAAGTGGACTGCAAAAAAATTCCAAAGTATAGTCATTGCCAGTGCTTTAAGTGGGCCTGTACGCACCGGTACTCAGTACCGCCACTTCCAAATATAGCTCTTGAGCGTACCGCCACCTCTCCGTGCGCCCAGAACGTGCTTGTAGCGTACCGGTACTCTCATTTGGACATCTGCTTTAATAGAGGTTTTAATCTTTTACCTGCACTTCCGATTTTCAGAGCGCCCTTCACAATGCAAGCTTCCTAATTCATCCCACCCAGAGCAGAAACTCCATTACCCATTCACCCTTAAGTTATACAATAGCGCATGTGTCGCTTTTCCTGCTGTTAAGTGTCAACAACTCAACGTGGCCGGAGAAGGTGTGTGAAACTCGTTGTGAGTTACACTAAAGCAAAATCTTGAGTATTTATTGTCTGATAAACATTAAAAACTGTCTGCGGAGGTTGAGTCGTCCTGCAGCCCCCGCTGGCTGCTCATTGGCTGCAGCATCTTTTTTCTAAGTTCTAAAAAAAATACCGTAGACGGCAAGGCACAAATTTAGATATTCATTTATCTAATTAATCTATAGCCTATGCACAAAGACAATATGATCTTTTTGTTCCCTTTTTGTTTTAAAGCTTGATGAAGAGAGAGAGCGCAAGTTGCTGCAGCTGCGAGGAGGACAGTGATGCACGCGTACAGGAGATTGACAGTTCGCGGCACTGTGTACAAAAAATACTCCGCTACACAATTATTTCGTCATTTTCGTTTAAGCTTATTAACGTTAGCGTTACAGAAAGGTCTGATTTACGCACCTTTACAGTCATTGTTTTTTTTTTTTTTTTAAACAATGACATTTGAGTTCATGATTTTAATGTTGCTGTTTCTTGTGGCAGACTAAATGAAGAGTAATGTTTCTTGTGGCAGACTGAAGAGTAATCCGGCAGAGTTTTATACTGAAACTTTCCGTCTAAAAGTCCTTCCTTGGTCTTATCCATATTTCTTTGCACGTTGAACACACATAGGCCACAACTGGAAATAAAAAAAAAATACAACCGCGTTAATTGCGTTATTTTTTTTTTAACGCGTTAAATATTTCAAATTAATCGAATGCGTTAACGCGCTAATTTTGACAGCACTAATATATATATATATATATATATATATATATATATATATATATATATATATATATATATATATATATATATTTATATAGTCAGTCATATGTTCTTAGTGTAAGCTATGTTTAACTATCAGAAAAAAAACGTTTTTTTATATTTTTACATTGTAATGTAATAAATACAGTATTCTAATTATTAAATCCATAAGAAACAATTAATCAAATAAATATTTATTCAGCTTTCGGATGATATATAAATCTCAATCCATGGTCACACATTTCATTGTTCAGCTATTCTTTTAATAATTAAATGTAACTATCTTTTGATTGTTTTGGATCATCGGTTATCAAAGCTCTGTTATTATTGGTCACAGACTCTGAGATTTACTTCAAATTTAACCAAGCTGATTACTCACTAAAAACTCCCACAGATCAAGTTTTCAGCCCATTTAAGTCTTATTTTCACGTAAAAATGTGGTAACATCTAAGTGTGTGAGTTGTTGACTTATTTTTTTAATTTGTCTTCCCATTAGCACCATTATATTATTCATTCAGACTGATTCGCAAACGCAGAACATGCACGAACACAAGAGACGGGATTTATTGAGTGAACCAATCACAGCTGAGCATAACTAGTCATATCCAATCATATCACAATGATGATTTTCTCTCATGTGACTTTCCCCCATTCATTCTCAATCACCCCCATAATGACCCACGGCACACTAAGGGGTCTCTGTTTTAAGTGAAAGGGATGAAGGGAGGCAAGCCTCCGCTGTAACTTAACCTGCGGTTGTCACTGTTGGACAGTGTTACTTCATAAAAACAAATGATTTTATACTTTTATGTCATATTTAGTAATATTTGCATCATTTACTTTCTGTAGTATTGACCATTTTCTCAATCAATTTTGAGGAGACACTGCCTCTCTTGCCTCCTCGGAGGAAACTTATTTATTTATTTTTGTTCTTCCCAGGTATGAGTTGAATGAGAAGATGCTCTCTGCATGCAACGTGCTGAAATCCCACCTCAACGACCCCAAGACTTTATCTAGTAAAGATTTGGTAAGTTTTAGCTGTGTCTAAACCCTCAGTCCACACACACACACACACACACACACACACACACATATCTGTGCTTCCAGATTATTAAAATTATTTGGTGAAATCCTCTCTTTTTCTAAAGCTTTTAATGGTTCTTCCTTAGTTAGCAGTCATGCCAAACAAACAAGCGATTCAAAGCAAATTGCCGTTTTAGGGCCAGATTTACTAAATAAAGCGCTAATGCGAGTGGAAATTTATGCGGGTGATTTACTGACAATGCACAAATTAAAGAACACAGACGCAGCCAGATCATTTCCATAATGTCCAACACAATCTACCAAGAAGAGTGTTAAATAATGGCGAAAATCAGTAATTTCACGAGCACAAACGTTACTAAATTGTGTTGCATGATTCATTTTAATTCTATCTTCCCATAAATTTTGCGACTGAAAAGGAAACCCCTAAAAATGCATTTTCAATAAGTTCAGGTGCAAAAATAACGGTGTTCATGCTCTTACAACACATCTGACAGTAAATCCTGACAGTACTATTTTAACGCCAAAAGACCATTTGCTCTGGCACAAGCTGTTAGTTAATCAGGCCCTTGGATGTTTCTTTAAAGGAGTAGTTCACTTCCAGAAGAAAAATGTACAGTTAATGTACTCACCCCTTTGTCATCTAAGATGTTCATGTTTTTCTTTCTTCAGTCGTAAAGAATTAGTTTTTTGAGTAAAACATTTTAGGATTTCTGTCCATATAATGGACTTTAATGGTGCCACTGAGTTTGAACTTCCGAAATGCAGTTTAAATACAGCTTCAAAGGGCTCTAAATGATCCCAGCGGAGGAAGAAGGGTCTTATCTAGCAAAACGATCGGTTATTTTCTAAAAAAAAAAAAAAACATTTAACATTCTATACATTTTAACCTCAAACGCTCATCTTGTCTAGCTCTGTGTGAACTGTTTTTTTCCGGTTCTTGACAGTTGACCCACGTCTCATTTTCTAATCAACCTAAATTGTCCTACCTCTCTGTTTAACCCTTGTTTTTTTTTTTTTTTGCATTTGACCTTTTTTGCATGTTCACTTTGTAAACACTGGGTCAGTACTTTTGCAGCGATTTTGGAAGTGAACTACTCCTATAAGCTGTGCTTTACCTGAAATGGGAAGGATATTGGCTCCTTTGTGTGTGTAAAGGAATGTTGGATCAACACTTGTTTCTGCTGACCCAGGCCCAGCTGTGTGCTGACTGGGCTACTGTTAAATCAAAGCTGCATTTGTCCTGAATTTCTGAAAAGCTGCATCTGATAATTGAATGTAATTTAGACTAATTAGGATCATTATGTAACAAGATCCTGGATGTTTCTCTTTGTTTTGCTTCTGTTTACAAATTTTAAGTTTTGAGTTTAAGGTTCCTTCCATGTTATAGGCAGGGAGTGTTACTAAACAAATAGCACAATTTATGTGTAAATCTTCTAGAATACATACTGATCTTGATCATATTTATCATTTTGTGTCATTCCAGAGGTCATGTGTGAACACGGTGCAGCACGAGTGGTTCCGAGTGTCCAGTCAGAAGACTGCCGTAGCGGAGATGGTGGAGGACTACCTGAATGCTTTCAGAGGTGTCTCCCCTGCCCTGCTGCAGCACATCGTAAACATGGCAGATGGCAATGGCAACACTGCCCTCCATTACAGTGTATCCCATTCCAACTTCCACATTGTGAAGAAGCTGCTGGATGCTGGTGAATATTTGACTTGCATTCAACATTTCCACATTTCTTACAACCAGCTCTTTAGCACAGTGGTGATGGACAAATGTGTATGCGCATGTTGATGTTGCTGGGGACCTATAAGCATGTCACATTATCCGATGTGATCAGATCAAAAAAAAAAACTATAATAAAATAAAAGCCCTTCATCCCTATGCCTTTCTGCTCCTCTACTATCTGACTCTTTTGGTGCGGACCCCATTTTCTCAGTTGTCTTTGCCTTTGCCCCATTGCCAGTCAATGAATCCCTGCTTTGGTCCTTCTCTTCTTCTACAACCCATGACTCTCCGTCTGAATAACCTGCATGTCCCCTCTCTTAAGTTCAAACAACAGACGGCCACCTTCCAAATGCATTTACTACAAGTGTGGGCTCAGTGGTCTCTCTGATTCCCTTGTTCTCTCTGTTTCATCACAGATGCCTGCAATGTCAATCAGCAGAATAAAGCGGGCTATACTCCCATCATGCTAGCAGCGCTCGCTGCTGTGGAGGCCCCGAAGGACATGAGGGTGGTTGAAGAGCTGTTCAGCAAAGGAGATGTCAATGCAAAAGCCAGCCAGGTTAGTGTAAGTGAAGCACTTGAGCATTGCTTTAACACATGAAAAGTATATATTTATTATTAGTAAATATTTGTTCATATATTGAAGATTCAGTAATGGCAATACCTGACAGTAGCTTATGACCATTTCTTTACCATTAAATAAATTAGGTATCATGAACTCACAATTAACAATTAAAAAGTTCAAAAAATATAAAATAAAATAAAGATGAATAGGTTAATTTCTACTTGCACTACTGTTCAGAAGTTTGGAGTTAGTAAGGTTTTTAAATGTTTATGAAATAAGTCTCTTATGCTTCCCAAGGCTGCATTTATTTGATTAAACACGAAGTAAAAACAGTAACATTGTAAAATCCCATTTAAAAGAACTGTTTGTGTCTATTTTAATATATGGTAAAATGTAATTTATTCTTTTAATGGAGAAGCTTAATTTTCGTATTCAGTGTCACATGATCCTTCAGAAAATATTCTAATGTGCAGAGTTTTTTTCAGGATTCTTTGATAAATAGAAAGTCAAAAAGAACAGCAATTATTTAAAATTAAAAAAAAAAAAATTTTGTTCTTGCTGGATAAATTAATTTATTTAAAAAAATCTTTTAAACAGTAGTTCCAAGATTCCAGATTAACATTAGTTAATGTATCAAACAAGAACAATAGGCAATCAACAATAGTATACCTAATATAAATTAGCATTAAACTAGATGAATAGCTTTTCAGGCAGTAGTCCGATACTTTAAGTCTCTAAACTGATCTGATTGACCCTGTGAGTCCAGGCTGGTCAGACGGGGCTGATGCTGGCAGTCAGTCATGGCAGAATGGACATGGTGAAGGCTCTGCTCGCCTGCGGTGCAGATATCAACATCCAGGATGATGAGGGCTCGACCGCACTTATGTGCGCTAGTGAACACGGCCATGTTGAGATAGTAAAGCTGCTGCTGTCTCAGCCGGGCTGCAACCCCACACTCAGCGATAATGTGAGTGAGCAGAGTCTCAGTTTAACTTAGATAATCCACCAAATACATTTGATGAACATGAAGTATATTTATGTAATGTGTTTGACTCATTTCTCATAGTGGATACTGTTAATGTTATCGAAAAGCATGTAAGGCTAATGAGGTGTTTGATTTCCTGTCCCTAGGATGAGAGCAATGCCCTGTCTGTTGCTCTGGAAGCAGGTCATAAGGACATAGCAGTGCTGCTGTATGCCCATATGAACTTCTCCAAAGCTCAATCACCAGTGAGTGATCACATTTCACTTTCAGCTGATACACAGTACATTCATTTTATCTATCGGTTTGTACACTGTGTTAAATATTCAGATTTTGTATTTTTCAGAAATGTTTTATTCATTTTTATAAGAAGTTTTTTTTTTTTTTAATGTTTTTCATTTCAAGTTCATTCATCAAGTTGAGATAAAATGGGTCAAAGGCGAAAAGGGGTTTTCCGCATCAAAACCATAAAAGCTTAATAAAGCTTTACAATAGTTCTTAAAACAAACAAACAAACAAAAATCTAGTCAGGCATATTTTAAATCATTAGATGAAATCAAAAGACTGTATTTAAAAAATATAAACATAATTAATCTTAAAGGGATACTCCACCCCAAAATGAAGAATTTGTCATTAATCACTTACCCCCCATGTCGTTCCAAACCTGTTAAACCTTCGTTCGTCTTCAGAGCACAATTTAAGATATTTTGGATGAAAACCGGGAGGCTTGTGACTGTCCCGTTGACTGACTAGAATACTTTTTGTACACTACTAGAACAAAAATAACAACTTTATTCAACAATTCCTTTGTCAACAGTCTCTTCTGTGTCTCTCCGCATCACTCAAACTGCCTATACTAAGCTCTTCTGTGTCAGCTGCCACAAGCATGTGCTGTTTCTTCCTCTATTTATGCTTTGATTTGAAAGAAAACAGCGCATCCTTGTGGGGCGGCTGGATGGATACAGTAATCATACCTTTTATGTCTGTCATCTGTTCACAGGGTACGCCTCGTCTGGGGAGGAAGACTTCACCCAGTCCTACAAGGAAAGGGCATATTTGATTAGAGCTTCTACCCCACCCTGCCTGAGCTGCTATTTTTCAGATTCTGCCATGCCTACAATTTTCATCAGCTAGAAACCAAATATACAGCTAAAAGACTGAAAATTTCCTTCAGACCTCAACTAGTGGATAGTAGGCAATTATACTGAGCACTTTTGCAAACTTCTCCTTGGTTATGTCTTTCTCCTTGGCTTTTAGATTATAATAAAAATGGACTTGCTAGCTAAGAGTCAGTCCATTAAAGACCTCAAGTGTGTACTCACCTTGAATGTATTTAACAGTATTCTTCTGCCTGAAATCACCAGCGTAATATCAGAGCTAGACGTCAACTGGAAAGTGGCTATGGAGTTGCCTTCAAAATATTGTTATTCTCATATAAATGTTGAATTTTATAATATATGGATATATCTTTGTATTCTTCCTCCTTTGAATGGTTTAAAGCTTAAGTCAACTTTTTTGTCTCTCTTTATTTTTTATAATCAGTAATTTATAATTCCAAGATGTGGCCAATGTTGCCTGACAATGAGCTTTATATTTGAACCATGTGTATGCTGCCCAGCCTTTGGGGTTTAAATATTTTGTCCTCCATCAAAACCCCAGCAGAGGCTGAAACACAGACTTTCAACAAGTTTTTTTAAACACATATTCCTAGATTTGGATTTGGTCTGTACTTTTATACTTGCCATTTTATGTATTTAAGAATAGCCGTGTTTAGGAAATTCCAAGTTTACTTCGTGACATGAAGTTATATATGTATCAATTAAAAGTTTTTGTCAGAAATAATTGTACTTTGTATATAATGTATGTTTGCAATATGTGGATGAAATATCTTTGACTGGCCTTTATGTAATAAACTTATGTCGTAGGTCTAATATGTGTCTTTTTATGAAGTCACATATAGAATGACAGATAACTATAGTAGCCATAGTATAATAAAGATAGTAGCCAATAACTTGATGATAAAGTACTAAAATGACATTGTCTTGTGGCCGTCTCTCTTCTGAAACCCTTATTTCATCAGGCAACTTTATTACAGGTCAACAGTACAATGTCTCCCTCTACTGGAATTGACAGCAAATGCACATTTCTGATATATTAGACATGCTGGCTTGAACTCGTCTGATTATTATTCACATATTAAATATTCGGTTGAAAATGAAACTTTATACATTAAATGAATACATCTATTTGTTATACATGTATAAATCTTAATTTAATATTAAACATCTAATTTTAACTAATTAAAATTGCGCTCACAAATTAGATAGACTCATTGCACGTGGGGAGATCTGCAGACATGAAAACATGATGCTTTAAAAAATTATGCTTTTTTAAGATATGGACTGCAAAGAATTACAAATATGATCAATGACCTGACTGGTTAGCATGGCCCGTTAACCCCTGCTGGTCTGGACGACGCCGTTACTGCAAAAAAAAAAAATCGTATTTCTCCGATGACATTTAATTTCTTACTGACCGTCGGACCATTAGAAATGAATTCTGACGAGCGTTTCTGAAAGCGTTTAATTAAAGCGGTAGGATCATTTTCAAGTAAAAATATTACTACAAATATTATGGAGATGTAAAATAAAATTGATTTAAAAAGCTGGAGAGTATTCGGTTTCTATTACGATGACTTTCTTTCCAAAATTAAAATAGCCTACTTTTTAGATGGCCTATAGGCTAAGCCTGAAAAGCATCATAAAATGTTTCCTATGTAAAATAATTCTCATAATTTGTTACTTCTTTTTTTTTCTCTGAACTTTTGAGAACTCCCTTGCACTTTTTTCTAAATGTTGTCGTCGATGGAAGTTATCACATTTATGGATCATGGATTTCTTTGCGTTACTTTGATACAGACTGCCTGGAGCCCATATCAGATCTGTAACACACTTCCACTATCTTCAGGATCAACTGTATTGGTCACAGACACAATCATACACAGCACGACATGTTGTAAAATGCTTGGTACGACTGTAAAATAGAGTTGTTGTTTTGTTTTTTAATAAGTAATATTATTACAAAATGTAAACCCCCTTTAAGCCTTGCTTGCATTTGGTTTTGTGTCTTATGATCCATGATTTCACGAGACAACTTGGCAGTCACTTAGTCTCAGTGGGAAGAAACTGAACAAAATCTCCCACGTGCGCTGGAATGCACAGGTTCCTCGCGCCAAACTTGAGCCTATTGTATCAAACCTCAGACCCTCGTCCTCCCTCTCCTTTATAAACGGTTTATAATCCGCAGGCGTGACATATTCTAAAGCAGAGGAACCGGCTATCATCATCATCATCATCACCTGTCGGCATGAGTGAGGAGGAGCAGAGTAACGGCTCGCTGTCGGTCAGGAAGCCGTCCCGCATGCCCAAGTGCTCGCGCTGCAGGAACCACGGCTTCGTGTCGCCGCTGAAGGGCCACAAACGCTTCTGTAGCTGGAGAGACTGCCAGTGTCAGAAATGCAGACTGATCGCTGAACGACAGAGGGTCATGGCAGCCCAGGTATACACCATCAGCCGGATGCGAGTTCACCCAGAGTCTCTTTATAGAGTTTTATAAAGTTTATATTTAACCCCCCTCCCACGTTCATCATATCTTCTGCTCTCTTGTGCTCTAAATATCACTAACGTTATTTGTGCTTATTTAGTTGTGTTCCAGCTAACCTTACTCCATACATCATGCCTCGCCTCCGTTATGGTTTTTGAATTGTTTCCAGTCGTGTTTACAAATAATTGGGCTGTTTGCTACAATACTAATTACAAATTGTTTACTATCATAGTAACGTTTTGTAGCTACATTGTTGAACAGTGCAGTTTTTTTCAGCTAACGTTAACTTAGCTGCATTTTGGCGCCTTAGCGAGAATTTTTAAAAAAAATGTTTTTACTTATAGCCTATAATTATTATAAATTTTTTTCAGAGGTAAAACGGACAGTAGAAAAACAAAAAGTGTATTTACTTTAATCTCATTAATTGTAATTAAGTGATATTTGAAATGCCTCGTGATACTTGTGTCCCGGCTGGAGGTGACTGTTTGTCGTGTTAGGTGGCGTTACGGAGGCAGCAGGCCCAGGAGGAAGAGCTGGGTATTTGCAGTCCGGTTAACCTGTCCGGTTCAGACACTCTGGTGAAAAACGAGGGCGTCGGTGATAATGTGTTTACTATCATCCCAGGGCCACCATCACCCAGCACCAGCAGTGCCACCGCCTCTCCCACCAACCTAGGTGAGCAAACCGGATTCATCGGGTAAGGAGCAAAAATAATGCTGGCCACAAGTTTGGCCTATCTCATCTCAGCAGGATTTTCAAAAATTGTTGACTCTAAAATCTAGTTACACAAATTTGTATTTTTCCTAGAACTGGATGATTACAGTGTGTTTGTTTCAAACTAATAGATAAAGCATTATTTTGTGAATTTAATGTCCAACACAATTATAGACAGTTTTTGTAATAGCTGTTGGGTAAAATGTGAGGCCAGTAAAACCACACTATGATACATTTTGGAAAGAGTTAACAGTTGCACTTTATTTTACAGTATGTGTACTTACATGTACTTATAGTGTACTTACAGTGTATTTATCTAAGAAAGTTCTGGTAATACAAGGTAACTACATGAGGTAGGGTTAGGTTTAGGGGTAGGTTTATGGTTAGTACCTAGTTATTACATAGTTATTGTAATTACTATAATAAGTACATAGTATGTACACGAGGAACAGGACTGTAAAATAAAGTGCTAGAATCCAAACCATTTCAGATTTTAACTGTAAGGGCGTATTTCTTGGTCGTAGGGCTGGGGCAAGTTGTCACATGGTAAGGCTGTGATGAAAGTTAACATACACCTTGCAGAATCTGCAAAATGTGCATTATTTTAACAAAACAAGAAGGAAATTGCAGCATATGAACTCTAGAACTGGGTAATTTGTATGAATGCAGTTATTTTGTCTTGTGGGCTTTGTAAACATCTATTTTGTGAAATAGCTTTTTGAGGACAGTACAAAAAAAAATTATTTTGTTGAAATGAACTTTTTGCAGATTCCTTGAGGTGTATATAAACTTTTGACAGCAACTGTATAGTATTTGTTGTAATTTTAATAATTGTTATTTTAATAATTATATTATTTTAAACTTAAATTAATTGTTCATTTATTCAATATCCTGTTTTAATATTTCCTTTTCCATACAATTTATGTACTTTACTGAAAAGCCAAAAAGCCATTAAATAGCCTATAATACATTTTAATTATAGATAGGTTTTTTAAGATTGCTATTATCTACTTTAGAATGTAGTATGTAATATTACAAAAAACGATATTGCTGACTTTACAGACGGTCACAGCTTACATAATACAGAGTTAAATAGATGGTGTATTTTCTTTTCTTTTGGAAATAATGCAAATATTCAATAGATTTTGAAGTGTTACCCAAATGTGGTATAACTTAAAAACCCTGAAACCTAACTTAAGCAAAAAAAAGTGAACGCTAGACCCAGTCTTCCCTAATCTCACATAAGCTTACTTTTTTTTAAATGCATTTCATCAAATTATATTATAAAGCCTGATAAAGTAAAATAGGCATACTTCAGCTTATTGTGGAATAAATAAGCTTGAGTTTTACTGTGTGTGATGATGATATGTCCTTGCATAGCATCAGAAGATGTTTCACTACAGTGAACTTCAGTATTTTTTCGTTCTCATTATTTGTCCATCCGTTTGCACACTCTTTTATTAAAATAAGACATCAGCTTCATTTTTTTTGGGAGGTTTCTGTGAATCAGGTCTTTGTTGCTTGGCCATGGGAAAATGAGGAGATAAGCACCTCTTCTTGACCCCCTGAACTATCCATGACTGTGTGAGAGGCAGAGAAAAAAAACAAAGGAACCATGACCATGGACATGATGAAATGCATCTCCATTCTCATAAGGAGGAGGAAGGCTATCAGCAAACTGAGCATAGATGGCGATTGTGCCGTGCCAGACCATATCCACGGAGGGCTGTTGTGTTCGATGAGCAGGAGAGACATCCTGTTCCTACTGCTCCGATAGCACTAAGGAAGGAGTTGGATTCCAGACAGGTCAAGGCTGCTTATGCTCTGTAATTGTACTCAGCTGCCTCTTTGGTTGCTGACAGATGAAACAGGAGTTACTGTTGGTTTTCGGTAATTGTCGTCAGAGATAATGTGACATATGACATTACACTCGTGCTGAGCCATCTGTGATACACAAAATAACTTCTTATAAACTGGCATTGTGTCTTACTGTGAATCTGTGCCATCACTAAAGCGCTAAAGCATTTTTGAATCATCAGTAAATTTAGCATTTGTTTTTTATGCCTTGCAAACATTGAGGTTTGTTTTCAGAGAAACTGAACAAAATGAAAGTTTAAGTTTATGCTTAAAACACAAACCGATATCTGTCAATTGGATATGAAAAATGGTTTTCCCTTTGAATTAAGTTGATTTTTCTCAGCTCACTGGCAGATATTGTTATTGTTTTAATATTTAGTTTTGATACATTTCTCAGAAAACAAAACTTATTATTTTTGTCATTTTGCTTCTCAAGTAAATGTAGCCTATCTTAATTTTAGAATCCTTAGACAATTGCACTGGAGAACACAACAAAAAAACTGACGTGATGAAGAACATCACTTTTTTGCAGCGTGGTCAGAGTCCAGTAAAAGTCACACCGTAAACTTTTGATTTATGAATTAAAAAGTAATGGAGCAAAATGTTAAAATATGAAGTGTTCCAAAAAAAATGTACATTCAGAGGCCATATTGACGTATTGTGTTCATTTCAATTTGTTCTTTAAATGAGTAATGTTTTGCTTATATTATACATTTCTAGCAAAAGTGTGTTTATCAATTTATGTAGCTGGCATAATATAAGATATACAGTTTCCAGTTTTGCACATTGTGTTAAATATGTCTTCTCATTTCATGGCATACGACTACAGAATGATGCGCTTGCAAGAGAAGAGATGTCCACACACCACATTTTGATCAGTGATCTGCTGTTTCAGGGAATCGCTCCATGCTGGCTCTAAGTCCTGCGGCGACCAGCAGAGGGCACACTGAGGGCACGTCTGACCTGATGGTGGACGCCTCCTATTACAACCTCTACCAGCCCACACCATACTCATCCTACTATAGCAACCTGTACAACTACCAGCAATACCAGGTGAATGGACTTACTCGCTCCTCACGTCAAGTGCAACTGAGCGGCTCTTTTCAGGGTTTAAATTAATGTTGTAAATGTAATTGATGCTAATATGTGCTACCACTATATGCTAATAATAGATATTATTATTATTATCATTATTATCATTAGCATTATTATTATTACAAGTGGGACTGGATAGCTAAAAATTATATATATATATATATATATATATATATATATATATATATATAGATATATATAGATATATATAGATATTTCCTTTTTTTATTTTTAAATGTTTTTTTTTTCTGTGCACTACCACTTCAATACATAAAAATACTAGGTTCAATAATAATAATCAACCTAATATTTGTATGTGTTATGTTTATACTTCCAAAAAATTATTCAAGTTTATTTTGAATTAATCTGCTGACCTCAAACGTAGCCCCCTACTATATAGTATCTTCAGACCAACCCTTCAGACATACAGTTCCTAATATAAGCAAGCACTCTTGCAAACATGCGTGTGAACACCAGCATGGTGCACACATCTCTACACTCACCCAGTCTGCGTCCCGTGTAGCTCAGGCCACGGTAATAAGGTGATTAAGTGTGTTTCAGCCGTGTTGATAGGGGCCGCTGTCATTGGACCCGTCTGGATTGTTGAAGTTGGCAAGCCGCAGTGAGCTTCTGTCCTCGGTGTACAGTGATAATACCTGTGTCATTGTTCCAAGCCAATGGCCAAACACAGCAGGAGGGTGTGGGGCTTTCATGCACGCTACACCTCTTACATGCTGTTTGCATTTCCTCGCTCCCCCCCAGCCAGAACCGCAACTAATTCTGTCATTGGAGGTTTTTTAACCCTTATCCTTGTTGTATAACTATCACAAGAAGACTGACATATCAAAGTCTAAATAATCACTGCTTTTCAATTAGAAATTTCAATAATTTCAATTATTATCAGTTAAATATATTATTAGTTTAATGATATTTAAAAATCCTAATCTGCAAAATCACATATTTCCATGCTTTTCTGCACAGGTAGTGATACTCTCATTCTTCTAAATTATTCTTTTTAAAAGTAGCTTACGGTTGTAGTAGTTCTATTATAACTACATTTTTATGTAGTGCAATACGCTACCATTCAAAAGCTTGGGGTCAGTAAGAATAAATACAAATAATTATTTTATTTAGCAAGGGTGCATTGAGTTGATCAAAAGCGACAGTAAAGACAATATTATAGAAGATTTCTATTTAAAATGATTGCTGTTCTTTTGAACTTTCTGGTTATTATCAAAAAGGATTCCACAAAAATATTAAACACAACTATTTTCAACATTGATCATAATAAGAAATGTTTCTTAAAGCACCAGATCAGAATAATAGAATGATTTCTGAACATTTATGTTACACTGAAGACTGGAGTCACAGCCAATT
This sequence comes from Carassius gibelio, assembly GCF_023724105.1. Lineage (NCBI taxonomy): Eukaryota > Metazoa > Chordata > Actinopteri > Cypriniformes > Cyprinidae > Carassius > Carassius gibelio. The sequence continues at coordinate 19,749,599 of NC_068375.1, read as the reverse complement.
TCTCAGGCAAAATAAATTACATTTATATATATATATATATATATATATATATATATATATATATATATATATATATATATATATATATATATATATATATATATATAAAACGGAAATTGCAATAATGTTTCACATTATTATAGTTAGTTATTGTAGTTTTGATAAAACAAATCCAGCCTTTGTGGGCATAAATATACAGTAAAATTTTGTAATGGTAAAACTGTTAATAAAAGGAAATCTGGCTTTTTATGTAGTCAGTGTCACATATTAACCTGTTAGAAGAATAAGGGGGTAGTAGATTTTCAGTTTATAATGACAGAGACATTAAAATGTTTTAACTGTATGGTTAAAGATTTACACCAAAATTATAATCAGATGTACTGTACTGCAAAGTAATTATCAGTTTCCCTCAGAGTCAAATGAAAACCATGCAATTCTGAGACCAGGCACATGAATCTGTCCTGGCCGCAGCTCTCCAGTGTGGACCTTGTCTGCATCAGACCATGCTACACAAGTTTGAAGATGACTGTTTGAAGATATCAAACTGGACAGCATGAAATTGAGGGCATCCTCAAAGTCATGGCCCGTTCAGCTTTGATATACCATCAATGCATTACAACAATTTTACAAGCCTTTATTAATCAGCCATCACCCACTGACATTAGAGAGAGTTTTCATGCCATGACATAATATGATTTTCATACAGAAATCAGTCGGTGTATATGGACTCTGATTTATATGGCAAGGTAGCCATATTGTATCAAAACTGATCTACTCAAGTGTGAAGTAAATTTAATCTATATTTCTTCAGGGAGTCATTCCTGAATGTTATATACACAGTGTAAGTCAGTGACTGGGCCATATTTTAGCATATTTGTGCAGTTGGAACCCTGATGGCGACATATTGCTCCAGGGTCACTGCCTCCATCTCTTTAGTGTGTCCCGGGGTTTGAATTGCAAAGGTTAATGATATTGCTCATATGAAGATACAGCTCTGTAGAGGGGGAGTAACTTTAATTCTGATCTCATTGCCTGATTTTGACCATTTGGAAGATGAATGTTGGAAATACACTGGGATTCTTTAGGTGTTTTGTAGTAAATTGTTGTCTTAGTCTTAAAAAATGGTTTAATGGTTTGTTCATCAAAGCAAAGACAATGTAATTCAAGCCATTTTGAAGAAAGGAAGAAAACAATAATACAGGAAATCACAGATGGGCCCCTTACACACCCTTGTGATTATTAGACCTTTTGACATGAAGGTGAGTCTTGTAATCCAGAAACTTCACAGTTGTGAAACTTTCCATCATTGCTTCTTCTCTTTATTAGGGTTCATCGGATAAGGAAGTTGTAGGGTGAGGAGCTCATCTGGCTTTTATCTCAGTGTGTCCATCTCCCGCCCTCTCCCACCTCCAGCAAGTGGGGCTCCGCTGCACTGCAGGTGGAGAATGAAAATATGAGGGTTGTGTAGAGGATCCAGACAGCTGATGGTGCCAGATAAGAGCCCACTCAGGGAGGTAAAGGACTCCAGCCAGCCCTTATTAATGAGGCTGCTCTAGATCTAACATGGCAGAGGTAGCACAACGCTAGCAGGCCTGTTCATCATTTCTGCCAGCAGTTTTTGTATTACATGAATTGGAAATCATAATGCACTTTCAAACTGCTGATGCTGTACTAAGCAGGCACTATGCAGTTTTTGCTTTGAAATGTTCATACCTCAGATAGAAATCTGAATCACAGGGAATGACATTGAATGATGCTTGAATTTTATTCCACTTAGACTTATTTTGATTTAGGTGTTATGGTAGGTTAAGAGTGGCATAGAGAAAGCAGGAAATAGTTGAGTAGCATTGCAGACATTTTGGCACACATTCAGTGTTTGTCTCTAGCTTGTTGTGGCACATGCTTTTTCCCCCACCTTGTTTTATTCCATGTACGTATTGCTGGGCTACTGTTGAAAAAAAAAAGTTAAATTTGTATTATATTTGTCATAGGCAATACAAGAAGCTGACATTGTTTAAATAACAGTTTATAAACCTGTCAAGAGTTGATGGGGTGGACCGTTTTACTGGTTGACAGAAATCAAATTCCATAAAAGTGAAATTGAAAACACCCTAAAGCCTCTTTTCCATTAAGTAGACAGCTTATTTTAAAGTTCTCACAAGAGGGAAGAAAACTCGCCAGAGCAGTATGTTTCGGTTTATTTTGAAAAAGAAAGAGAAATAAAGCAGGAGTCTAGGCAGGAGGTCAACCTTAACACATGCTGGCCATTTTTTTCCTCCCCTTCAAACTTAATATTGTCACAGAATGTATAGGCTCTGTTTTATCAATGTTTTCAGTTCTATGAGATGAATGTATCATGCAGTGTGCAGTTAGAAGTCAAAACACGGTTTAGGACCATTGCTGTTGAGCTAATGTTAATCATTAAGTATGTCTTCTGGTTCAAACAGGGACAGTATGAGGATGAAGAGGTGGATCATTTATGTGTGAAGCAGGGGAAGAAACTGCAACACTGTATAGTGTCTGTAATAAAGGATGTTCAGTCTTTCATTTGAGACTTATCGGTAAAGCCACTGCCTAGTCTATTGCTTTACAGTGTACATGCATATTAGCCGGACCAGCATGAAAAATACATTACTGTTCAAATTCTGGAGTCAGTAAGTTTATGAAAGAAGACTCTTATGCTCACCAAGGCTGCATTTACAGGGTATTTGATAATAAATAAATAAAAATACAGTAAAATAATTATTTTGTGAATTCTAAAAATAATTGTTTTGTATTTAAAAATATCTTCAAATGTGATTTATTGATCGCAAAGCTGCATTTTCAGCAGCCATTACTCTAGTCTAGCTGTAAGTGTCTCGTGTTCAATCAGAAATCATTCTAGTATGCTCCCTCAGTCATTGTCATTACTTAATCTACGGTAAATATGTTTGGTCCTTTTTACTGTTTTATTGAAAAGTATACAGATCAGGGAAATTGAACAAGCTGTATTCAAGCTTTGCATATTGACATGCTTTACAAAGTTGAAAATTATGGTGTAAAACATTCATGAGAAATCATACACTGTGGATGTATGGACCTGCAACTTTTAAAATGTGATCTTGTTTCTTTTGATTCTTGACTGTTGATGCCATCAGACATTTTTATGTGTTTACTCATTTTCTTTTGTTTTTTCTCCACCTGCCCCAAAATCACATCCCTCTGAAACAGATGCCTAGTGGAAATGGTCGCCTGTCCAGCCATAACGTTTCCCCCCAGTACCGCACACACTCCTACTATTCCTCTTACCTGAGTCAGGGGCTCGGCACGACTGCATGTGTGCCCCCCAGCACCTGCCCTGAACCCAAAGCAGCAGGTCAGTCCCACACACACACACATGCTCATAGGGCCATAAACTTTTATCCAGAGATCATCAACAGTGTGAGCAAGTACATCGGAGGGAGGTTCATACTCTGAGTCAAGGGTGCTGTAAAATTTATAAAAATAAATAAATTCAAAGGTAAAGTTTTTATGAGAGTCATTTGTTCTGGTAACTTCAGATTAAAGAGACAAGGACCATGTGCTAAAAAAATTCCAGTCTTAGAACATAGATATCATAAATTGTATTTTTACATTTTTCACTTTGCGTAGCTATAAAGTTAACTGACACTATTCAAAATTATTTACAGACTTTAGAAACAATATATGTCTTACTGTGCACCACTCTGTACTGAGTAAGACATTTTAGTATGATTATGGCATAACTGTGATCCACCATTCCCGCATCCCTCCAAGTTTGCCACCTGCCTTGGCTGTTAATGATTTTTACATGCTGATATCCAGTGGTTTCAACATGAGGGTGCCTGTCACCCCCACTATCACTGCAGGGGGTGTTATGTTCCATTACACCAGAACACTACAAACTGTGTGGTCACATCTCCTAAACACACATCCTCAGAGCCCAGAAAGGAGTTTGTGGTCTATTCTTTGTTTCCTGTACCTACTATTTACAAAATCCTAATGCAGGGGTTTAGTGGTCTGCATGTGATTTTACAGTTGTTTTAGCACAGTCAAAGTTAACGTGTGAAGATGTTTAAAAATTCTGATCAATTAAATATAAACAGTATATCTCCAATCATTTTAACACATTTAAATAATTTGACTTTGATTATTTCATTCTCTGCTTTCTATTTTTAACATTTAAAAATCATAAACCTGAACATTTTTAACATCCTGATCCAATCCTTTAGTTAGTGAAGAAGACTGGATGACACTGAGGGACCATCCCGGCTTGTGTGGCCTGAGTTTGGTTCTTTACATGGGAGTCTGCACTCGGTGTTTAGACTGATCCCTAAACATCTAGACATAGTATTTTCTAGTGTCTCATTCACAACTTCTGCAGTCAGACCTAATCAGCTGCCACATTCTGGGTTTTGTTCCCATCATTGTTGTGTTCTAGTAACCATCATACTGTCAGGAGATATTTAAAAAGAGACCACTCAATAAAGTATATTACAAGTATTTCAGTTTCATTATTTTTGAAGCAGCATTACAGTAGTTTTCAGATACGATGTCTCTTGAGTCCTCTGTTCTCTTTCTGTGCCTCCAGTGCTTGTGCGGAGTATAATTATTTTCCCTAGAGCTGGGGTAATCAGTTGGCCAAATATGAGGCCAAATAACCTTCAGGAGTGCGACGCTGTCCTTTCCGAGAGACCCCCACAGCTGTCTCTGGAAAATTGCCTCTGGGGTTAGTGAGCGGGAACAAGTTAAGATTTACAAACAATGATGAAGCTTGTCATGCGTCTTTCTCCATCCGTCACAAGCGGCGTCCTGGCGGGGCGTTGAAGTGTTCTTCATAAAGCTCAGCTCGCTGTGAAATACGCCCCTGTGTGATCTTTACTGCTGGGAGCTCGTAAGCAGCGCTCCTCCATAAATTGCATGGGCCAGAGGTGACACTGCACTCCATCACCCGCCAGGGCAAGCCTTACCTCTGTCCGCATCCGCCCCCACCCGCAGAAGCCGCCCGGCCCGTGAGATGATGTGCCCAACTGTGAGTTATGTAGAAATTTCAGTGTTATACGAGACAGTCTATGGGTTTTACCATTCTCTCTTGTGCTCTGTTTTTCCTTTTTGTCGTTGTTTACTATTGGAGGAATCAAAGTTATTTTTGTTTGCGGATTGGGCCAAGTTTACAGTTTTGGAGAGAGTAGAAGAGAGCTTTTTGTTTGTCAGCAACAATATTTGAACAGAATATGTAGCTTTCAGAATAAATTGCAAAGAAATTGTTTTGCAATGAAAAGCACCCCCCCCCCCTAAAAAAAAAAGATACACCAAAAGTAATTACACAAATAAATATCGAGCAATATTAATTAACTTACTGTAGATTTAAGTTTTGGGGTTATTTTATGGTAACTTATATGAAATGTAGCGTTATTACTATAGTAAGCATATTTAACATAGTTAACTACATAATTTTTGGGATGTTACTATGGGTAATACAGTGTTTTATTTGGCTTGTACAAAGCTAATGCCATGGTAATCTTTAAAATATCTTCTAGAACCCTGTAAATATAGTATGGCGTTCATTCAAGAACGTTGCACATTTTAAATGGTGCTATAGTATGATCATCTGAAACATTACTCTACCATGTTTCTGCCACAGTGCTTTTTTGTAAGAAGTTCAGTTTTTTTTATGCTTTTATTTGAATACAAATTTGGTGACGGGCTTTATTTACAGGTAACTAATTACGCATTCAGGTCACATCGATAAATCACATTTAATATGCTTTTGACATTTATTGATTAGTCTGATGCCATTTACAAACCACAAATTTAATGGATGAAATTTTTCTCAGTCAGAATGTGATAATGTTTTCAGAGGTGGCAGACCCCTGTTAAAAAGTTCCAAAGAAAATAGAAAATGTCACAGGAGCAATCAAAGAGCCCATTCATTCTCTGTGAGTGCAGATTAACAAAGGGCAATAATGATTCTCTCCAGGCTTCAAGCACAATTGAGAGGTAGAGCTTGAGCAGGAAGAGGTGTAACGTCTCATCTGACAGAGAAGCCGTGGGGCTTTTTTAAACATTTAATCCATCCTGTTTGCATTATTAGTCTGTGGAACATTCATAGAACTCCAGCACAGCCTTGCCCTTGAGGTTAAGTGCCGTTACATGTGTCCCTTTATTTGGTTGTTACACAGTTTCACCAACCTGGCTAGGGTTACAGGAAGGGCAAGAGTTCATAAGAAGCTATAGCTTATTTTATGTGTACCCTAAATTTATTGGAATGATGGTTAACTGTTGTATATTGTTAGCTTATACTGTTGTACTCTCCAGAATTGCCAGTTCTTATCTGTTATTCCTTCTGATCTCAGATCAATAAGAGAAAGGTTTTCCCTTTTTCACCGCCTACAAGCAAAACAAAGCAAGCACTTTGATAACTTTTGTGATCTTGACCGTAGGTATGTTAGTAGTACAGATTAAAAGGACGGTTCATTTGCCACATAATGCATTACAAATAAATTGAAATGAAATTGGTAAGGCCTGACATATCTCAGTCAAGGAAATCAGAGGGTGAATCAGTGGCCTGCAGGCAAAATCTCTGGCTGGAGTAGTATTTAACCACACAATCAGTAAGTGTCTTCCCTTCTCTAGTGCTGATGCTAAATGCTCTGTCTTTTCCTTCTATGGATCAGTTAAATACCAGTGTAATTGGCTGCTCCAGGCTCAAGCACTGTTGTAATGTGTTGTACAACATTTCTATTAACACTTGCCTGAGGCACTGAGGAGATAAAATGGGTAATGACTGCTGCTAAAGGTTGTGCTCTCTTTAGCACACTGTCCTCCTCTGGAAACTGACTGTGTGAAAGAAAGCATAGAATATCAGGTTATAAACACTAGTGATCTGTTTAGGGTGGACCTTTTTTTTTTTTTTTTTTTTTTAAGAAGAAGAAATTATTCAAAACAGATGCATTATTAGCCTGATCCAAACTGACAGTAGAAATTTATGATACAAAAGATTTATATTTCAAATAAATGCTGTTCTTTTGATCTTTGTATTCAGCAAAGAGTCCTGAAAAATTGTATCTTGGTTTCCACAAAACTATTAAGCAGCACAACTGTTTTCAGCATTGATAATAGTAGTGTTGTTTTAGAAATAACTTAAAACTGGCGTATTTCCTAGGAGTTCTAAAAGTTATTTGATATTTTTAATCATCAAAGAAAATCTTTTTTAAAAAACAATTTAAAGAAAAGATTTTTACACAGTTGCTGCTGGGAGCTTTATTTTAAGGGAATCTTTAGTTATTGAATCTTGTCTGAATAGTTAAAAAGCAGGCATATTTTGTCTTTACCTCATTGTTACTGGTTTGTTTTTCCACACAGATATCAAATAATTAGTTATTTATGGTAGCATTTTATTTGTTATGAAGAATTACGAATGGAAAGTGGACATTCATTATTGAACAGAATGTTCTGGTCATATTCAACCTTAACCCAGAGCCTAACTGAATTAATTCAACTGAATCTATTAAGTGTTTCACCCAGGGGGGTTTAGTCTCCCTCACAGTCATGCTAACTGATGCCTGCACCACTTTTGCTTGTGATTATTTTCTCTCCTTTAAAGATAATGACACAAAATCCCTCAAATCATCGATTCTATGTCTCAAGTCATTATAGTATATCCATAATGTTTCGACAGAATGGAGCGCAGGCCAGGAGAGACGGACAGGTCATTTGCAGGAACAGTAAAGCGCTGTATCAGTGCCAGTGATTTAACAGGGAGGAGGGCCTGTCAATTCTCTCAGAGACACTTTGAGACTGGGGACAGATTGGGGAACAATACAGGTCTGGAGGTGCTTATGTGTTTAATTAGCCTCTGACCCTGACATGATGCCTCCTGCCAGACGTTACAGGCCACTCATGCAGATCTCTAACAGACCGATAATGGGGACTGAAGGGTCCGAATTTTCACAGCCAGAACTCCAGTCTTCAGTGTCACATGATCCTTCAGAAATCATTCTTATATGCTGATATGATGCTCAAGAAGAAATATTATCAATGTTGAAAACAGTTGTGCTGCTTAATGTTTTTTTTGGAAAATTACTTTATTTGTGCAAGCTCATGTTTGTCTGCTTTGTGTTAAACACTTCTGCATCCACCTCCCTTGAGAGCTTCAAACTCCAGTGCCAATGTGATTGTGAGTGAGAGCTCCACTCAGAAAATAACATCCGTCTCTCTGCAGCAGCCACGGCTGTTCCCTCTTTGAAGAGTCAGCAGCTGTTTAAAGTGCCACCTCCTTGCTGTAAGCCTGTGTTTTCTGCGCCATTAAGTCCTGCCATGACTCTAATGATTGAGAGAGACGTGCATGTCATTCCTTGAGGGAACTCCATCTCCCCTCAGCACTTCTTGGGCCAGGTCATGTCATACAGATGTGAGTGTTTGTTTGTGAGGGTCCTCTCATAGCTTTTGGTGCCAGAGATTGGTCCTCCTTTGGTTATTGTGAAAATGGTTTTCCAAATGTAAGAATGCTGGAATGAAGCACACCCAAGTCCACTGGGCAAGATTACGGCTTTGGTTTGTGTCGATGGCAATGTGGTTCATATATAGGTAGAAATGCACTGATATTACAATTCTCCCGGAAAACTATAACTTTATGGCTAATAACCAATAAATGCCTGATATTACAAATTGTCAAAAATGAAACAATACAATCTAAAATCAGCTTTATTACTTATTTATCTATTATAATATTTAATAATGTACAGTCAGAAAATTAGTATTCTATTCATTTTGAGATTGCCTAAATTTTACATTTAACTGTCTGTTTTTAGGATTTTTAAACAGTTAAGTGTAAAATGCAAAAGTATGGATGAATATGTTCATTTAAATATCCAATAACTAATAATACTGCTTAATTAAAAAGTCTCTAATATCAGCTCCTCTTAAACGTATTGTTGGACAGCTCTGCATTTAAAGATGGACATTTGATATAGTAAGCTCTCTTAAGAACTTGTTTAATATGATCTTACAAGAAGTTGTTTTATAATTGTAAACACATTGTTTATCTTATGTATTAATATAACTCTTATGTAATTGCTAGAGAATTAAAAACAACAAAAAAGCCTCAGCTGCTGACATGGCATTAAAATCTCAACTAACTAACTACCACAAACATCATCCTACAACATTTTTTAAAAAAAAATTCCATTTAAGACTGATTTTAGACTGATACATCTGAGTTTTGGACGGTTACAATGAACTTTTTTTTTTTTTTAATCACTGTAAGCGTATCTGTGTATGTGTGCATCTGTAAACACGTTCAAGCATGTATGCCTGTGTGTGTGTGTGTGTGTGTGTAAGAGAGAGAGCTCCTGTGTGCGCTATCTCTGTACAACTCCGTGTTTATCTAAGTGCAGGCATTATGGACCCTCATGGCCCAGCGCTGGCAGTATATGAGTTGCAGAGGAAAGAGCTTATCCACAGTAGATCAACCCTGAATTACCATCTTCTCTCACATCTGGGCTTTTGTTCACTTTTTCCAAACTGCCAGAAATGATTGAGCTTCTTTCACTGTTTCCCCTCCCCTTTTCGTGCTCTTTTTTTCTTTAAAAAAGCTTCCTTTTGTTAAACTACACAAAGACTGTTTAATAGTTTGGAAATCTAAGATAGTCAGCCAAACAAGGGTGAATAGGGCAAAAGTTCAGATGGGAGAACAAGCTCTTTTTGAGCGTTCAGAAAAGTAAATCCTCTCTTGTTTCAATGCTGTTTCAGACTTGACAGATGTGTGATATTTTTTTTTTTCATGTTACTGCCAATGTGTAGGAAATGTCTTGTTTGGCAACTTTGTGAAGATTTTTTTAAACGTTTTACATCTTGCGTGTATGCCCTGCTGAAACACTTCTGCTTAAGCTGGATTTAGTTTCAAGTTAAAGTTGAGCTTTATTGTCATTCCGCTACAAGTGTGGACACACAGTGGAATGAAATGCCTCACAGGACCACGGTGCTACATAAAAACAGACATACTGTACAACAATGAAGTAAAACAGTATAAACCTATACACAACTAACCTACTGACAGATTTAGACCAGAAATACACAATATATATTTAATCGTTTACCTATTCATAAGCTAAAAAAATACAGACTATACAAATGCTTCACATAATACTTTACTTATACAAAACTTACCTAATGTCAGATTTTGACATTAATACTATATATAAATGTTAACCTATGCATAAACAAAAAACAAACTATAAAAAAGGTACACATAAACACTGTACCTACATACAAACTAACCTACAGATTTTGATATGAAAATACTATATATAAATGTTTATATACTTATACATATACTGAAAGGGAAAAATATATAGACTATACGAATGCTTCACATAGTACTGTACATGTGCAAAGAGAAACATTGTAAGTCAAGCAGCTGGCTGGGGAACAGTGCAGGATGATTTGTAGTGCATGAGCATGTAAACACATAATTGAGTCTTTTGTGGTATTATGTACACAAAGCAGTGTGTGTGAAAAGTGTCTACTGCTCATAGAGGAGATTTTATAATAAATATTTAAAAAAACACAGATTGTGTCCATATTATATAGTCCATAATAGCTAGTTTACTATGGACTAAGCCGCCAGCTGGTCTTCCAGCATGACAAGCTGTAAAGTGCATACAGTCCTTCTAAAAATCAGCCTGGAATATAAGCAAACTAGCTTAGCCTGGTTATTTTATTCATTTATTTTTCAGCAGGATGGTGAGATGGTTTGAGAGAGATTTCTTCAGAAGTCATAATGCTGTAGTGAATATATGCTGTATTTTACAAGTCAAAGTAATCCATTTACTTGTTTCATTATTATTTGGTTTTATCTGCACGTTCAAAGGCCTGATTGTCTGTATTACAGAGCGTGTAAGGCCGATCTAACATTAGTCTATATTAACTGCTAATACAATGATAATCAAAGGCAATGAAGCCATGACACAGAACATGTCTGCTTGCCAAACAGCCCCACAGCTGATTTACTTTCCCTACAAACGACCTGTCCACTCACCCGCAAGAACTTCCCTTCAATTACACCATAGATTTGGCCCTGATGAACTCCCTCAGAATTAACACAGCCACGGCTAATTCCAGCCCCTCCTCTTTCACCATCACTCCATGTACTGTTCTTGTACAGAGAGCGCCGGCGCAGTTTAGCTACACAAACATTAGTATTAACGATTGGCCAGTTTGGAATTGGTGACAAACTGCGGGTGGAGCGCAAAGTTTTGTAGCCTGAAACCAATCAGGAAGTTAATGAGGAGAAAAATTACTCCTTTTCGCCAGCATCCCTTAATTACCTCCACGCCAGAGCAGCGCAGAGGAGGAGAGGCAGATCAAAAAGAGGGAGGGCAAGAAGGGATGAGAGGCACACTAAGAGCCTTCATGTTCCTTTTCTCAGATTATGAAGGTCAGGAAAGCAGATGAACAGGATTTGTGTGTGCCACCCCTCCCGGCACTCATTACTTTAATAGACTCAATAGAGACTGCAGTATTAGAATCACATGCATATTGAGATGAGGTGACCTGGCTCAATGCACAAACCTTCATGCATGTTTATAGGGAAATATAACGAATGTGCTGCTAGGGCTTTACATTTATATGGAGTCATTTGTCTAAGCAGATGATTGTCTATGTGTTAAAAATGTAACCTTATAACTATCTAAATGTATTTAATGTCATCCAGAGCATCTGATTCTGAAATCTTAATTTATGTTAACAGTAATATGTTGCTGTTTTTTTTAGTTATCGGTCTGCTCACAGACCACTGGAGAGAGTCAGCACAGTACAGACTCGACAACAGCCGTGTGCTCACTCAGCAGTCTGTCTGGCTCAGTATGCGTATCTTAAGCTTGACTAAGTTTGCTAAAGTAGCCAGAACTTACTGCAGTGTGTGATTCAAAAAAAAGGCAGCACTGTCTTTACTTTGTTATGTTGAGAACTAACAGCACTGACGCTCATACTTTTAATTGATGCTGTTTGGTTTGACTGGAGAAGCTGATAATCTCAACATAAGAAATGCTGGAACATCCCTGTTTCTACTCTAACACTGTATTCTGTTCATAGAATCAGCTTGTTAACAGATTTTATATTATTGTTTTTATTTATTTATTGGCAGAACTACAGAGTAGTAACTTTCACATTGTTTGATCTTTTTAATGCAGTGACCACAGAAATGTGTGGACACTTAAATTCTGAGCCATTTTTTACAATTATTTTTAACCATATGCTTTGCTGAGTGTAAGAGACTACTTTCGCTAACATTTTAACATCTAAATTGAGCCCATACCGTTCACTGGAATAGTTTATGTAAGCACAGGTATATGTTAAGACCTATTGTTTATTGTCATTTAAACCTTATCATTCAGATAAGTGCTGCTTGGCTTGATATTTTGATTCTAATCCGAAGACATTCAAACATTCTTAAGTGTTCAAACACTCTTTTGCACCATTGTACTTTGTCATTAAATGTCAGGAACCAAAAAGCTCATGTTACATGCATGCTATAGGTTTTATGTATCACAGATGCCATATGCTCTGGCACAAAAAGACTTCAATAATAAACAAAAATGGGTTTGTGCGTGATGTGTCACATCTTATTTCAGCTTTCTCTGATGGAGCTCAAGACTCTGTGTCCATCAGCTCGATGATCAACACTGAGAACCGGCTGGAGTGTGAGAGCAGCTCAGAGTCTGGAACCTTCTCCATCAACTCCATCGTTGATGGGGTAGCCAAATAAAAAACCCTCACCTGCACCAATCTCACATTTAATTGAATTGTTTCTGTATTTTCAACTTATTTTTCACCTTATTGTTCAACATTGTGTAGTTAACACTGATCAGGTTGACTGTTGTGGTGTTTTTCAACTTTTTTAGGGATTCTATAAGGTTTGGGTATTATTTGCTCTTAGTTTCTCGATGATGATCAGAAATGCAGTTTACATAGATTGCCATGTTTTATACAGTTTGATAGCTTCAGTTTGTTTACTTTGATACTGCAGTTGTTAAAGATTAGAATGAGTTACTTCACTCCATATACTATAGTGAAAGAAATGGCAGAGCACAACGATTTACTGCCACATATCAGTTGAAGCTCAGTATTGCTGTCATTGGCCTAATGAATAAGCTAACTTCTTTCCATGACCTTCAAGACACAAAGTATATGAGCTCTTCTCCAGCATCTCTATAGTGTTGTGTTGTAGGCTGTGGGACATTTGGGTTTGAAGAGATACTATTAAATTATGCTTCAATCTCACAGTGAACGGCTTATTTATTTATGGCCATCACTAAAGGACATCATTTAACTTTTGATGATTTGCATCAACCCTGTTCCTATGCATGATCCAGCTAATGTTCAGTGCTCTTCCGTATTTTCTTTGTATAATATGAAGCTGTGCCCTTGATTTTAATGGTGTTGTTGGCACAGATAATGTCCTCAGTCAAGTCACGAATAAATGGTAAAGGAGAAGAGGGACACAAAACTTTCTTTCCTTGTAAGCTCAGTTTGTTGCAGACATTTGTTATGACAGTACATTTAACTAATAATTTAACTACATTTCGTTTTTTAGATCTGATAAAAACAAGGTAGTGTGATCTATTTTTTACATTTTATTGTTATTATTATATTATAGTCGATGGCCAATTAAAATGAGTCAGTTAGAGGGCCATTTAATATGCTTGCATCTGTATTTCTTTTGCACTTAGAAGTCAGTATTAATAAGTAGCTAACTGAAACTTAAATGAATAGCCTTTTTCTAAAAATGAATGTAAAGAATGTGTGTACTGTATATTCTAATGTTAAACAGTGATTTTGTGCAATTTTGTTAGACCAACAGTTCACAGTTTGATTCATTTGTTTTCCAGATGCTGGTTTTGTGTATAACTTACTGAAGTTTTTTATTGTTACGATTGTAAAACAACACAAAAGCTAATTTGCAATCCTGTGTTTATATGCTCTCATGTTCAGTGGAAATAAAATAATTATTGATGACTGACTTTCACGAGGCTTGACTGTTGGGAGCACAATCTGAAATGAAAATTACTTGTATTTTCTTTGCTCTGCACCTTGAAAACATTTATTCGATTCTGCCCCATCTGCTGTAATCAATAACCTGACCATCTTGTTTTTTGTTTTGTTTTTTTATTAAACGCACTTACTCTTAATTTCATCCCCGAGTGGTTTTAGTGAGAAGAATGTGGAGTTACCTATATGGCTTGGGCATTATAAATCACTTCTGGAGAGCAGATTGTACAGCAGTATCGATTGATCCTGATATATCACAGAAATTTACTGTCACTTCTGTTTTCAATTAAAGATACAATCAGTCAGATAATGACTTAATTGGATTTTACAGAAGATTGAGTTTTATTGTCCCGTGCTTTATGAGTTTAGTTAAGGAAGGCCGCTTTATCATGGGCTGTCAGCGCTGGGCTCTGCCGTGCCGCCGTGTCCTTCTGTTGCTGCTTCAGGTTTGTGTTCCAGCGAAACAGCCTGAAAAGTGGCTGTGGATTTGCTATTGTGCCATCAATCACATCGGCTGCATGAAAGATAAAGCCACCCCATCCCAAAGTCTCAGCACATACTGGAGCTGCATCTTCTTCAGTCAGGGCTTTTGGATTTAAGAGAGCAAGACACCATCATAAAAGTGTTTGATGACCGTATGGTCTGAAACAAGGCCCAGTTTAATCTGTATTAATATGTTTATTTGAATTGAGTGCATTTTATTTTGAGGGGTTTGTAAAGATATTAAAGAAGATTCCTGGACAGTGAGAGTAATTAATAAAACCCCGACAGTCAAATTTACAGAGATCATGCAGTTGGTTGTTGTGTTCAAGTATTCAGCATTGTGTATTGTCCAGTATAATGTTAACCAAAATATGAAAAAACAATGATTTAATTAAAAATGACTATACTTGACATATAACCATCTATTTGGATGACTAGAAATACTGTACCTGGGTACATTGCTTCTGTCTAAAATATGTCCTCTATCCATAACATGACCTTCTCCAGTGAAAAAGTCATTTAATATGAATCAGAAGTAAATGTTCAGATACAAGCAAAAACAGTCCAACCCAGATCTAAACAACTATGTCTGTGAATTTCTGAGTGGATTATTGTGATGTTTTTAGCTGTTTCAGCTGTTTGAACTTTCATTCCGATGGCACCCATTCACTCCATAGGATCCATTGTTGAGCAAGTGATGTAATGTTACATTTCTCCAAATCTGTTCCAATAGAGAAGCAAATCTTGGATGGCCTGAGGGTGAGTTTCAGCGAATTATATTTTTTTGGTATTCTGCTCCTGTTATATGACCCATTTATTTTATGTCCAACTTATGTCAACAACGTGATCAAGCACCTGTGAATGTAACGGCATGAATATGAAACCCTTTTTCCCAGGCACAAAAGGTGTAAATGAATACAGTAACTGTGCAAATAATCTGTAAAAAAAGTCTGATTGATTGGATATGAAGCTGTCAGTCTGTTACTGTCAATCTCTTAAATGTTTTTTCTAACTTAAGAGTTGTAGTTGCATGCAGTTGTACAATTAAGTCCCATTAGGGACTATGTTGTCTGCTTTTGTTCATGTTGAGATGGAGAGGGTGTGGCGGGGAGGTGTGGGTCCTGTCAGAGTCTCAGTGATTTGGGTGCCCTTGGAGGCTCTGTGTGTTCAGAGAGAATAACCAGACATTTCACTGGACAGATGTCCCGTCATTACTCACAACATTGAAACTATTGGCTGCCTGTCAGAGAGCCGTGATGAAAGAGCAGCCGATTGGGCTCTCGATGGACAGCTCACAGACTCAACATTGAGTCTATATAATTACCTTTATAAACCTCAATCAAACCTGACAAAACGAGCAATCAAATTAAATACAAAAGAATAGCTAAGTTAAATGCAGAAATCAAAATCTATACAAATATTGTTACTGGTTTTAATGGTTTAATTGATGCCACATACTCAGTTTATACTCTTGGATCTCAGACCTGGGACATTTACTGGCTTTATTCTGTCCTTCAGCTGAGTATTTAACACAAACAATAAGTGGGGCTCCACGTATAGATAAACCTCAGTCTAGTTCTGCTATAGTGGTAACTAAACCCACAGAAAATGTCCATACTAATCATCATCTTTCACTGTGTATTTATTTATTTATTTACTTCTTTTATTTTGAATATTGGCATTATAGCCCTTCTTGAAGCTTTATTTCTGTCAGGAGTATTGTTTCTCTCAGTCCAAACATCAAACTTACCTTCTCTCTATTCTATCCCATGTCTGTCAGATATTTTTTACAGTATTTTCACAGTGCACTTCATCTTGTCCTCTCAGCAGTACTTAATAAAACGATCTTCCATTTAATGGATTTAATCAGTAAAAATGTCAGAAAGAAAGACCGTTTTAGTTTGTATAGATATATCTTTTGGATTCATGATATTTATTTATTTGCTGGTAGGTTGGTATGTTTGATTTGTATGCTTATTTCATTTTATTCATGTTTATATCTCACACGAGACTTAAAGCATTAGTAAATAATAATAGTTAACAAATAAACGTTTACTCCTTTAACAGCATCTAAACCAATCCTCTTAATGTTAGTGCATGTTCACCTCTATTCTCTATTTACATCAATCATATTCAACATCAAAACTTGTATTTTACATAAAAATACTTTTAAATAAAAAAAACTTGGAGATTAAGTGTAAAGAATTTATTTATTTTAAATGTATTCAGTTTCTGCAGTGTAGGTGAGACACGGTAATAATTGTATTAGCATTTGTGTTGTCCCCTCTCTCTCTCTCTCTCTCTCTCTCTCTCTCTCTCTCTCTCTCTCTCTCTCTCTCTCTCCCCTTGCTGTGAATTCCCCTCGCCATACACAGACTGCATGCGGCATTACCGTCACCTTGAAATTTCATCTGCTATTTTCCAATTAAAAGCTTAATAGCCCTGGAAACCGAGTTCATGTGGTGAAGTTTACTCTGGCCCCCAGTTCTCAAAGTTGTGCAGCCGGGATCCCATTACGTGCTTGAATAAACCCATTTAGGAACAGAAACGGGACTCGAGGGTGCCCGGTGTTGAGTTTCACTGGACTTTAAAAGCGACGGGCATCATTTTAAGAAAGGTGTGCTGCAATTTACACCCTACATCGCGCCTCAAAGTGCATTTAAAGTCTATGAGTGTTTACTGTGTCCACAAAACAAATAGACTTGCTTAATGTAGGATGACATTGCCCAGTATTTTTTTTCCCTCTGATCCTTCCAGAATTAATTTGGGACACGTCCAAATCATATCTCTCAATTAACTCTTGCTGCATGGCGGACTATTCAACATTTTTCATGGGAATAAGTCAAAAGCTCATTCAGATGCAAACCACCATATTATTGTCGCCTGTTTAATTCGAATTCACAGCGTGCGGTTAAACTAAATGCCAAAGTGGTTGCAGGATTTTCATGAAAAGCGCACAGCAGTTATGTGAATTCTTCTCCACATTCCCAGGTAATTCTTGAAATGACTGCACTCCTAAGAGCCTCATATGAGGTTGAAAAATTGCTGTGGGTCCGATAGAGATTGCTTTGTTTATTTTATTATATTCTCTAGATATTTTTTCTGCAGTCTAAATAGCTACTGTTAAAACCTACAGTATATCCTGAATTAAATTATTTATTTAAAATATTGCGAATTAGGCCTAATCAATTACTTTCATTGGGGTCGACGTTTTAAGATTAATTTGTAAGTCATTTTCGATATTGCTGGGTTTACGACGCCACACATTTATACAAAAATACATTGTTTTTGATGTATTCTACTTGTTTTGTGTGCTTGTTAATGTGGAATAAAATAAATTACAACAGTAGCTTCTGTTGTTGATGTACCATCCTGTACTACACAGTAAGCGCTCGGTTATAAACTTACAAAAATGATCTGACTAATAACTTTTGTGGTTAATTAAAAACGTTTTAAAACAGATATTTGGACAATAAAAACGTTTGAAAACCCTTGAGCCTTTTATGTTGACTTCCTTAGGAGGTCTTCAAGCTTTCACAGATTAGACATGGGGCTAATTAGATGTTTTTTTAAATGTCAAGTGGCAAGATATTGCTCAAAATTCTAATTGTAAGATTCCTCTCTCCATCCAGTGTCAGTGGAATGTAAATTGCTCGTGACCGTGATGTGAGAACAGAAGTTACTCGTTAGTGCGTGTCAGATCGCCTGATGCACTTGTTTATTGAGGGGCGAAAGGTGGATCCTCGACTTAAAGAGTCAACACCTCTCATCGCGAGTGTAGCGAGCAGCAAAGGCACTGTTCCTCTACACCTTATCTGATGCACTTGCGCCTCTGGCACCCCTGGAAACCACTTGAGAAATGAATGGCTACGGATCACCCTACCTCTACATGGGGGGCCCGGTGTCCCAGCCGAGAGCGCCCCTCCAGAGGACCCCCAAGTGTGCGCGCTGCAGGAACCACGGGGTGCTCTCCTGGCTGAAAGGGCATAAGCGTTACTGCCGGTTTAAGGACTGCACTTGCGAGAAATGTATTCTGATAATCGAGCGACAGCGGGTCATGGCGGCTCAGGTGGCGCTCAGGCGGCAGCAGGCGAACGAGAGTTTGGAGAGTTTGATCCCCGAGTCTCTGAGAGCGCTGCCGGGCATCAGCATGGGGAGCGGGGAGCAGAGTGCGACCCCACGATCAAGCCACATAGACCTGGGCTGGAGCTCAGACACAGTGAGCCCTAAACCACCGCAAGGTAATCGCTTATTTTGAAACCGTTTACTCTTTAAAACTTTTAGCGTTTTAGGAACACAGAAGACAACGCATTTAACGTCTTGCATTTAGAAACATTCTTTCAAAGTTATAATAATTCGTTCTTTTTTATTATAGCCTAATTATCCTATTATTTTTATTGTTGTTACAAAATGTAGGCTATTATAAAACTAAATAGAATTATTTTAACCGAGAACAAGACTGAAGTTTAAAACCATAGTACACTCTTAGTATATAACTTACGTTCACAATTATATAATAATAATAGCCTGGAAATATCTTTGCAGTAGTTTTAGAAACAATCTTGTTGTGATGATGCAAAATGGCTGGAAGTAGCCTATGGCCTGTTTTCTTAAACCGGCAAAAATTATCTTAATAAAAACTGTTATTATTAATTTAGTTATAATTAAAAATACCATTTAATCTTTGTTATTGAAATTTTAACCAATACAAACACGTTTATTACAACAACATTTTTATTCAGCCTTTGCGTTAGATTCGTTAGATTAAAATATCTACAACCCAATCCTAAAGGTTCTAAAATATTTAGTCCGAAAAATTTTAACAGAAATATTTAAGACAATCCGACATGAAGCTGAACGAAACTACCACCATCCGTGATCAAACTCGAATAGTCTGAAACTGAAAGATTATAGTAAAGACATCACAGGTAATAGTGTAGCTCCTGTCGGTCATTTCAGGGGAAGGTCAAGCTGAAATGCAAATGAAGGTAAAATGTTTCTAAAGTAAATCAGTTTGCAGAACTGTAGTGAAGTGGAATCGACTAGGTATTTTTCAGTCCCATGCACCGCGTCAGCGTTTTTATGTGACGAGCTAATAAAGTCGCGCATTATAAATCACAGGAGTGCTGACAGATCACGAGCCTGGATGTTGCACTTCTAGTCTGCAGAATCAGACAATACTTTGAGTCGGAATTTTAGCTGGAAGCTATTTTTAAGTAATGCCAGGCTCTAAAAGATTAAAACGCTTGTTAACATTTACTTAAATTGAGAGTTTTATAATCATTTAGACAATTATAATTATAATAAATTATTATAATCAAAATTATAAACAATTATTTTGCTGCAGCATCACTGTATTACAGTCTTTCATTATACAGTGTAGTATTCATGAGGTCTATACTGAGGTGTGTGTGTTTGTGTGTTTTCAGACCTAAATGAGGAGCTGTCTGGTGGAGAGAACGGAGGCAGTTCCAGTGACAGAGAACCAGAACCAGCCAGCTCCCCTGAGGAGTCCAAACCTAACCTGTGTTGCACCCCTGACACCTCAGACTCAACTTCCCAGGTTGAGGAGTCCCGTATTGGCCTGTCTAAATCTTGCACCGACCCAGAACCCAAAGCTGACCACCCCAAATACTCCCCTGAGCCCAACATCCTCATCGAAGGCCTCTCAGGCTCTGTATCTCTCCCTTTCAGCCTCAGGGCCAACCGACCTCCACTGGAGGTCCTGAAGAAGATCTTCCCAGCCCACAAACCAGCAGTCCTGGAGCTCATCCTTAAAGGCTGCGGTGGGGACCTGGTCGGAGCCATCGAGATCCTGCTCTCCAGCCGTTCTACGATGAAACCAGAAAAGGTCCTGTCAGAGAGCTCCGATGCCCTGGTTCTCCCCTCAAACGGCCACCTCTTTGAGCACCAGTTGAGCTCGTACCCAGTCTCGTCTTCAAAGTGGTCGGTCGGTTCGGCCTTCCGTGTTCCAGATTCCCTGCGCTTCTCCGCAGAGCCTTCTGCTGGAGTTGTACCAGGCTCTCTTAGCATGCCGCTCCAGCACGGCTTCCCCCAGCCGCCTCGATACCCCCTCATGCTGAGAAATTCATTGAGCCGTGGCCAAGCTGGGCCCTTCATGCACAACGATGTGACTCTGTGGAATACCATGACATTACAGCAGCAGTATCAGCTGCGCTCACAGTACATCCCTCCGTTCTCAGGCCCCTCAGCCGGAGTGATCCGCAGCTCACCGCTCCTCACCAGCAGGCCCACCGAGGAACATCGAATCAGCATCCAGGAGGAAAGCTGTCCTGTCATTGCCAAACAGAGCATGTACGCTGCAGATGAGGAGTATGATGAAAGATCTGACTCCTCAGACTCCAGGATCTTGAACACTTCTTCCTAACTCCTAAGCGGTTTCAATAGATGGACGGAAAAAAGCACTGAACTATGTTTCAAATGGCTTCTTGAAATGATACAAAAGAGACACTGCTCATCTAAGAGCGCATTGAAAAGATACACAGTGCATTACTTGAGGTATTGTATTTCTACCAAATTTGAGGTTGTTGTGCCAACTTAATCATGTGTGGAATAACATTAGCTTTCATTTTGGGGGGGAAATCAAGGTAGACTTAATATACTTGAGTGATCTCTATTTCCACCTTGCATGAAATGTACCGTTGATAACAGTTTAATGTAGAAATATTCCAGCAGTCCTGCATGTAAAAGTATGGCAAATAAACCTTCTGTGTACTGTTACTGTGTTTGACATGTATTAGATATCTGCAAAACAAAACAAACTCTTAAAAATGAAAAAGTAGAAAGAATTAAAAACTTTTTTTAAATCTTAAAATCTAGAATATATATATATATATATATATATATATATATATATATATATATATATATATATATTAGGGGTGTAACGATACGCGTATTCGTATTGAACCGTTCGGTACGACGCTTTCGGTTCGGTACGCGGTACGCATTATGCATACCGAACGGTTCGTTGGACTAATTAATTATATTTGAAAAAAAAAAGAGAAATATAATGATATGCGTTCAACAAGGTAGCCCAATAACCCAAACGACGTAACAGGCAACGCCCCTGACACTCCCGAAGAAGAAAAAAACACCAACTTATGTTTATGTTATGTTATGACTCAGTCAGGCGCTCGCTCACTCAGTACGCGCTGAAGGCTCGTTGCAAAATGGCCAATGCGTTTAACAGACTAGAAAAAGAAGATGACTCTCAAACATATTGTTTGAGATGCATGATTCCATCTATGAGCTGCTCGATCAGAGTGACATGAGAGCCCCTCCTTAGAACATTATTTGTAAATCCATGTTATGGTAAGTGTGCACGTGAAGTCTTTGCACACTTTCTGAAATCCACACTGTGGTAAGTTTGCACACTACACTAGTGCTCTGCATTCTTTCTAAAATCCTATATAGTGAGGGCTTGCTTCGCGCGGTTGCTTCATTGCTTTAAAAAAAAAAAAAAACACCAGCGTGAATACTTGAAACATGTCAACTCATTTACGCCGACATCACCTTATTGTGTCAGTATCTGGGAAAAGACGAAAAAAAGGAGAAACATGCACGTAACAAACTATGCCTGCAGCATTTAGACACCAGTATTATAGCTTACAGGGAATCCAAAGTGCACCCAAACACCAGACCTGTTGGTTATTTTAGGATCTTATATTTCTGGTCTGTTAAATGCATTAGACATTTTGCAATGAGCCTTCAGCGCGTGCTGAGTGAGCGAGCGCCTTAGGGTCCGTTCACATATCGCTCCTAAAAACGCGTGGAAAACGCTAAGCGCGTCTTTCTCCTCCTTTCCAAAGCGCTCGGGCAGAAGCGCTCATGAGGCGTCTGTCTTTGCTAAGCAACAATGACGTGCTCTCTCCATGAGACGCGGAAATTTCAGCGAAGGATAAATGGATTTGCAGCTCTAAAAATCGCTTGCAGTAGCTCTGCTACTAAATTTATTTCAAAATTGCAATCCATATACAGCTATAATCAGCTGTTCCTTCATCTTGGCTGAGTTTTCAACGTTGTTATGGGAAAGGATGAAGCTGATTGGTTAGTTCTTGTCACATGACCCGCGGTGCGCTTGCGGCATTCTGAAAAGTTGAGATGTTTTTGCATTTTGCTGTATCTAAAACGTACCGAACCGAACCGAACCGAACCGTGACATCAGTGTATCGTATCGAACCGAACCGTGAATTTTGTGAACCGTTACACCCCTAATATATATATATATATATATATATATATATATATATATATATATATACATTTTTTTTTTAAATTCAGTAGCAACTCCTTAGAATAGTAAATCTAAAACTTAAAAGGATACCTTGCATTTAGTCCCCCAACAATTCAGTACTCTGCCTTCTGCAAAGAACATTAAAGCAGTAAGTACAGCTGTAAGACTGGCCATATCTTTATTTATATATATATATATATATATATATATATATATATATATATATATATATATATATATATATATATATCTTTATATATATATATATATATATATATATATATATATATATATATATATATATATATATATATTTATTAAGTCTACCACTGACAATTCTAAATGAACCACTCCTTAATTGTTTATCATTCATAATAAAATAACATATGCTGTTTATTGTCTGATGACGTAAATGTGAAAAGTGTGATTATAAAAGCAACACAACGGTATATTTTTATATTTGGAACAAACTATTTTAAATGATTCAATTGATTCAAAATTAGCTGACTGCGCCATCTAGTGGACATTCTTAACAATTGACAATTTCGTGTCTGGCAGAAGTGAAGGGAAGAGGAATTTGCATTAGTCCTAGAAACGTAAGCCACACACCAACATTAAACGATATGTTTAAAATGAATTATTTTAATGGGAAATATCAGGATGAAATCAAATTATTACTTTAAAATAATTTA
This sequence comes from Carassius gibelio, assembly GCF_023724105.1. Classification (NCBI taxonomy): domain Eukaryota; kingdom Metazoa; phylum Chordata; class Actinopteri; order Cypriniformes; family Cyprinidae; genus Carassius; species Carassius gibelio. The sequence goes on along the minus strand of NC_068375.1, from coordinate 19,726,118 downwards.
CAGTAAATATGATGTTAATCCATGTTTAAATAATATCAAAATGATTCCATCATCTTTTCGTAAATTATATAATTCGTTATTTATTATTATTATTTATTACGGAAATATATTTCTGATGCCCTGTTGCCTCCAGTAAAAGTGTGCTGTGTGCAGAAATGCCACACTAAAACAATAATGCCTCTGTCACCTCGTGATATGGCGTCTTTAAGTTTTATAATATCATATCTAGGCCTGTAGCCTGACATAACTAGTCCTAGGTTATATGTTAATTATGCAAATGCCAAACATTACTCAGATTCTAATGTAGCTATAGGCCTACTGTCTTACATGACAACTAAAACATTCATTCGAACTAAATGGCGTTTTCTTGTGACTTGTTGCTTATTTAAGACACCCGTTTAGGTTTCATAGTGTTTATAAACGTACAATGTGATGCTAAACCAGCGGTCGCTCGAGTTTGCAGGTGTTGCAGTTCTATTTTACACATTTGTTGACTTAACCGAGCGACAGCTTTTAATGCTGAGATTTGAATTTGTGCCTCTAAGTCAACAAGGCCCTGTGTTCTTGTATACTTCAGCCCGACAGACAAATTATGAGTGGTAAAGCATTCAGCAGGTTGCACGTGTTGCCGATCCATCAAAAGTCTTCAAATGCTAATTAACATAATTCAGTGAACTCACAAATCTCTAGTCTACCCTCCGATCAGGTTACACTGCAGTGTGTAACGTGTGCCACACCCTCGACCGAACCAGAGGGCCTGTCTCTTGTCAAATAAATATCCTCGAATGTAATAAAAAAAGAGAACTATCGAAAAACCTAAATCCTAAACGAAGCAGGCTACACACATATATATATAGCCTAGTCCTCGCTTTTCAACACAAGCTAATCAGCCAACAAATGTAGCCTATGTATACTTGAGGAAAATAACGGGATGACAAGGAACCGAGAAAGACATTTCTGGGAACCTTAATAAAACAACCACTTGCGTTGTAGGCTATTCTATAAATCTTAACGTATTGAGATCGCTAAAAAAAAATAAAGACATTGCGATTTTTCTCCGTTTGGCATTGTCATGTGTGTTTAGAAGAAGGAAAAGGAGAAGATCAAAGCATTCCACATGGGGAAATTGCACCCTGGGTAGCACTTGGGTTTGCTGGTCGTAACCTTGCTAATAAATTAAGAGGAAAAAAGGGCGAGTGCATAAGCTGCACCTGCACGCCAAACATCTTCACCACATGTGTGTGAGAGAAAAAGAGATGAGACCGCAAGACCAGACAGACATTTAACCACACACAGACACCCAGTTACATCCTAAATAAAAATGTGTTGCCAAATCCAACGTGATCATTTCCATGGATCTAGCTTACGATTTTTTTTTTATAATTAAGTTTTAATCTTCACATTTGGTTATATGAGTAGGCTTATATTGGTTTATCGTTTTTAATATAGGCCTATAAATAATATATACAAAAAGAATCATGAATGTATTGACGGTAGGCGCCATTTATTTTTTAAAAGAACGAAAACGAAGCTGTTCTGTGCATTGTATTAGAAGTGGTGTCGATGATTCAGCTGACTCAATATGAAAAACAAAACAAAAAAAACAACAACTCAAAACATCTGTCCACTAAACGGAATATAGGTTTATTTCTTCGTGCTGAAAATAACCATAGCGCGTTCAATAAAGTCCATTAGGCTATTATTATTATTTGTATTAATAGTAGGCATAGTATTATTTTAATTATTTAATATATGTAATAAAAATAAAAACATTGTTACATGCGAGATCATTCGGCTATAGTTCATATTTAAATGTCGACAAATTAGGGGACAGACATTTTTTTCATGACCTACAAATTACGCAGGACAATAATGTGGACAAAATACCGCTCTGGATTATAAAGCCTAAAATTGTGTGCAAACTCCAGCCACATATTTGTTGTTTATTTAAACCAAACAAGCTTTACTCTCCCACGTCCCGCATAGACTGCTGCAAACCCATCACGAGCTGTAGCTGGGACAGACATTCTTCAGTGTCAGTTGATTTTACTTTGTTTTGAGAAACATCACACGTGGTAAGTCGATCGGAACAAAGAGAATTGTGTTTTGTGTAGCCTTCCCGCATGCTTAGTCAATGTTTTTTAAGTAGCCTATTGCTTGTTGTGTCAACTATCATATCACGCTCTATCTAGAGCTGAAAACAGTGTGAAAATGCATCCGTCAAGGGTTGCGCACTGTCACCTGCAACTCAGAAAGATATTAATTGGTGTAACAAGAGATCTAGTGTCTTGTGAACAGTCAAACTAATTTGTCAGACAACCGCTCCTAATGATTAAATTATAAATTGGTCTATCGGAACTTTAATCTTTGTGTGAAAAAAATATAGCTAACGTAATGTGCCTAAAACAGACAAAACATTTTTTTTTTTAGATGAGTACACTGCTTTTATTTAAAAAATGAATTCAGTGTTTTAAGATGTGATGTGTTTCAAGCTAAAAAAAAAAAAAAAAAAAAAAAAAGAATACATTAATGGTCATGTCTTGTTCATAGTTATTGCTTATATAATATTTATAGCCTATCTTAAACCAAAAAAACAAAAACACCTGTATGGCAACGCTGTTAGGCGCATTTGAATAAAAATGAAAATCCATCGCCAGTTTTTGCATTCACCAGCTGTAATTTGAATATTGTCAATTAGTGGTTACTTTAGCCACTGCAAGCACATTAACGAAATATTACAACGTAACTTGCAAAAACGGTTTTGCTATAGAATTAAACATCATAATTCTGTTGTCCAAACAGCCAGTGCATGGGCAGTTAATATCTAATTTTAAACCGATAGGCTAACAATCACGGAATATGAACAAGTGAACTGTTTTCCGCCAAAGTTTCAAGATTGTATTTATTTATTTATTTTAATTAAATATCCTTTTATTAAATAGCGTGTCTACGCTGGAATGGCCTAATTATTCAATATAACATAGCTAGTACTTATTAGTAGGCCTATTAGTAAAAAATAAGAATGCATGTGTGAGCCAAGACATGAGGGTTTGAAACTAGACCTATTAAACAGCTGAACCCCCAGTGTTCTCCGCGATTAATTGATGGTTTCCTAGGACTGTTTTATTTGCAACTTCACCCCATTAACAACTTTGTTCAGAGAGTGATTCCAATTCCAGCCAATGGGGAAGCTCCGTTCACATCAAGCCAATCGGGAGATGCTGTCACAAGCCGTCTCCTGATTGGCTCGTTGTGAGCGGAGCCTCCCCATTGGCTGTGACAGGTTTGCTGCGCGGATCTTAGAGTTGAAAGGCTGAGAAAGGCTCTCATCACATCTCAGTGACAGATCAGGTAGAGTGAATGTCGCTCACTGATGTAAATGTGAATGTAGCCTAGTTTCCCCTGAGCATTGCTTTTTTGTCGCTTCACAGCTCTGGGGTCTAGTCTTCTAGAGACTGTTGGATATCCACTCATCCTTTATTGGTCTTCCTTGGCAAGGTATGTGTCTCTAAATCTAAATACACCGTAACATATCAAAACAAAAGTTAAACTGGTACTTCTTTTAAAGTCAAATCTAAATTACAACCTGCCGTACTGAATTCATTAAACATTTTCAACTTATCTGAATTAGCTGATGCAAATTTAAATGAACTCTTTGAAAACACAAGTAGAAATCACAGTAGCATATTAATTTAGATGTTAATCTATGAAAATATTTATTATATTAATAAAATAATTAGAACTTTTTTTTTTTCTGGACAGCATCTATTTACCCGCGTCCTGAAAATGACGGATCTTTCTGGCACGGAGTTTGAGATCGACGTGGAGGGCCTGGAAACGGAGAGCGATGATCAGGCGGTGTTCTCCGGCACCGGGGAGGACGACTCGGGGACCAAAGACGACGACAAAACCAGCCGCTTAAACCTCGGCTCTGGAGACCAGCGCAAACTGAGCCGCACTCCGAAATGCGCCCGCTGCAGGAACCACGGCGTGGTGTCTTGTCTGAAGGGGCACAAGAGGTTCTGCCGGTGGAGAGACTGCCAGTGCGCGAACTGTCTGCTGGTGGTGGAGAGACAGCGCGTGATGGCTGCTCAAGTCGCACTGAGGAGACAGCAAGCGACTGAGGTAATTGCAATCAGAATAATGCAGTTCTGAACAGGCCATTTGGACCATTTACTGTTATTAGTAGCAAACTGAGGAAACTAAATGCAAGGGTAAAAGCTGGAGAAAGTGGAAAAAAATGTAGTCAGTCATATCAAGACATTGCTCAAGAAAACAAACAAACAAAAAAAACCACAAACTGATACAAGATTACCAATTTTTAGAGTAAGATGTCTTACAACTATGTATCATTAAATTTCAGGACAAAAAGGGAATATCCGGGAAGCACATACCGGTGGAAAGAAGAACTATATATCAGCGGCACATTCGTCCATCAACCATGCTGGCAAAAAGTATTTTAGAAGGTGGGTAAAAAAATATTAAATGCACAAACTGAAGACTCTTTCCTGATTTGTTAAAAGCTGATGGTTGTTCAGTCTGAACTTTCACCTTTTTTTTTCTTCTTTCTTAAAACTAATTTTACTCCTCTTTTTTCCTTTTCTCTCAGCCTTTCTTGGACTTCTGTCCATTTCAAATTAATTCACTTGGTCCCTCTCTGGATATTTTCCCGGAGTAAGCTTCTCTCAAGTACAGCACGTTTAACTTATGCATAATTATATATATATATATATATATATATATATATATATATATATATATATATATATATATATATATATATATATATATATATATATATATATATATTACAAATTGTGCATGATATTATTGATGCTCAATTTTAACCAGCCCATGAAAAAAAACAAAAAAACTTTGAAATTAATTAAGAAATTCTTAACCCAAAAAGTGGCATAAATCTTGTCTGTTGTTATATGTTAATGAAACCAAATTCTTCATCTTCACTGACAGGATATCGTCCAGTTCAGAACGACCCATTTCTGGGAGCCAGTCCTGCTCTGCCCCCTCCTCTAAGCGACCGCATGAGGAAGAGACGAGCCTTTGCCGACAAGGAGCTGGAGACCATCATGCTGGAACGAGAATATAAAGAACGGGAGCTTCTCGAGTCCAGCCAGTCCAGCTCTGCCTCGCTTTTCCTCCCTGGTAATATGGTCCATGCTGCTGAGTATAACTCCTACAAGACGGCCTTCTCATCCTCGTCGGCCTCTTCCACGGGCGAACCTTCTCCCAAAGATCTCTGTGGATTTCTGCCCGGCTGTCTGGATCTCTCCTTGCAGTATGCTGCCACAGGTGGGACGACAGCTAACATGGAGCTCATCTCCTCCAATGTGAGCGTAGCGGCCACCTACCGCCAGTACCCGCTCTCACAGCGCTTCGTAATGTGGCCGCGGGGCAGCAGCGGTATTAGCGATGCCCTGTTATACCAGCAGTGTCTCTTGAACGCCACCGCAGTCCAGAACTTGAAACCTGGAGCTGTTTGGGATCCAAAGATGATGACCTCAACAGAAAGCCACCCGCCCGAGCAGGAACATGCTGCGTCCAGGCTCGAGGGCTCTCGCGTGGCTCCAGAGCCGTGTGATCTCCAGCCGGGGCCCAAAGAGGCTCAGACAGGACTTGGTCAGAGCGGAAGTGCCCGTTCAGCCTTCTCGCCTCCTAAGAGGGTGTATGGACAAGCATTTCCTCCACATGCAGGAAGCCATGAGCATGTGATCAACAACATGAGCAAAGACACTGCCAAGCACACACTTTCTATGAAGCTCAACTCCTTCCATTCTCTCATACAGCAGACACTCAATGACAAGAATCCAGAGAAGAATGGGCCATATTGTAAGGAACTGCTGGAGGAAGCGGCGAAAAAGTTCAGGGAGGGTACAGCCAAAGACACAGTGGGACTTAAAAGCTCTGAAAGAGCAGGAAAGGACCTTGTAGCGAAGCCGTGGAGCACCAAGGTCTCAGCAGGAGAGTCTCTGTCTTTCTCAGTGGAGGCGATATTAAAAAGACCTGCGCTTTCTTTAAACCGGACATCCCAGTAAGGCTTCCTGTAAAAAAAATAAAATACTAAAAGTACTTGCTAATTTTTTACTGACTGTATATTTATTCACACACACATACATATATTTGGAAATTTACCTGCGGAAAGACAGAAAAAGATTCTTATGCAGCATCTAAAACAATCTGCGCCGCTTTTTTGACACGTCTGTATATATAAAAATGTACATACCATTTCAGACATGCATGTTGTACATTAAAATACATCATAATGTGTGTTAAAGTATTTAAATGTTAATTTTGCAAAGTGTCAATAAAATAAAATAAAATACAAGATTTTAAGATGTCCCATGTTCATATATTATTTTGTAACTGTGATATTTTCACAAAGCAATGTGTTTATATTAAACTCTCTCTCAGGCCACCCATGATGTAGACAACTTACATCAATGCAGTAATGATCAATAATATTATTTTATTGTAGAACATTATAATAGAACAGGGAAAAAAATCAATACTAAAATAATATAGGACAATTATAATGACTTGGATCAATTTTAACGAACAAATGCTGCTTGTGATTTTCATGCTTTAAATTTTGGATTATTTAGATCCTGAAGGGTCCAGTTGCATAAACACAGCCACTGTGTTAAGCTAGTGTTAAGTCTTAAGAACTAGTGTGACCAACTGGCATTTAGCCAAGTCGTGTTCAGTCTTAAATTATAGGTTCAGATTAGACAAATCTACTTTTTTAATGTAACTGACTTTAAAAAGTTATGACCAGTCTTTTTTGAAAATTTGATTACACTTAATGACTTCGTGGCTTTTACAGAATAATAGCAACACTGATTGTTGTTACTACATTCTAGCCAATATAAATATTTGTATATAGTGAAACTATATTCCAATTCAAAGTTCAGTTATGCACAGGAATGCCGTTTTTTTGTGTGTACATTGTTAAAGAAGTGATAATTTACATTGGCCAATATGTTTATAGAGTATCTGTGTGTGTTTTTCAAAAAAAAAAAAAGGATGTCCCAAATTATTCTGTTTTTTTTTATTCCATTTTATGTGCAAATATTGAGCGCCAGCTCAAGACATTAGTTATGTCTGCATGTATCACAGATGTCGTTGATTGTAACACGAGAAGTCCATAAGTCGTAAAATACTTTTTACAATTCATAAAAAAATAAATAAAATAAAAACATTTAGCTTTAGCTGACATCAGAAAATGATGGCCTGTGCAGAATTTGTATTCTATAGATGATAGGTTCAGAGATTAAAATCAGACAGCTAAATGGAGAAAAACTAAGTTAACAAATGATCTTTTGCTACATTAATGCTTGTGTCTGAATTCATTCTCTTATGTGTGTTTTTTTTTTTTTGTCTGACAGATAAAGTAAAACTACATATACATGATCTACAAATGATTGTGAAATAAACTGAAATAATAACTGTTTAACTATATAAGACTGAGACATTATATAGTTTTAACACTCATTGCTCAGTTCTTTGGTTCAGATGGAATAAGTTCTGGCTTCAAATGGAACAGGGAATATTTTCAGGAAAGACCTTTGCATGATATCTTATAAAACGACAGAGAAGCTAGCATGAAATTATAGATTGACTACAGCTGTTCTGCTTTCTTAGGAAGAATGTAGATCTTCAACCCTCAAAACATCTTTCTAAGATGATCTGTTTCAAGAAATGATCACATTGTCTGTGTCACTAGTAGCCCACATAGCAGCCAGACTTGGCCCAAATGTGGCCTCAAGCTGGCACTGCTAGCCTCCTGTCGGCAATGGCATGTACCCTTTCAGCCAGAGCTGGGCCATGTGTGGCAATGAAGTAACGCTGGGGATCAGGCAAACAACATGAGGCTGATTGTTGGTGGGAGGAGTGTGGCCCAGATCAGTCCAGTGATATGTGGCCCAAATCATATCTGGCAGCATATCATGTGACCCATGATAAACAAGATATATACAATATTGCATGATAATGGTTAAATTATCATATACATTTTAATGAAGTGTAGTATTGTCAAAATGTAGTCTTTGAAATGGCAAGTCAAAACAGAATAAAACATTATGATTTAAGAATTAAGCAAATCAGTCAAGTGCATGAAAACAGTACTTAATTATAATTTTATTACATTTTATAATATTACTCTTGGTACAAATAATCTTAGAATCCTTACATTAAAAGAGAGAGAGATCATTTAATCCTCTGTATCTATGTGATGCTTGGTGTGAGGAACATATCCAAATTCGAACCATCCATCAGCGTATCTCTTTCCTCTGTAGCTATAGTAACAATTAAAAAAATGTGTCGTTAAGAAGTTTTACAACAAGTTTTACGGCAGCGATATCAAACGCTCATTGGCTCTCATCGGTTTTGTCTTAGATTGCGACATGCCGTGTTTCCGGTGATGCATGTTTTGAATGAGAAACGCACGCCTTGAAAGAGTGGATCAGAATAGTATTTTCAGACCCATTTTTCTTTAAAGCATGTCACAAAATGAATAATGGCGATTACAGTAATACACAATTCAAAAATATGAAACATTAAGATTTTGTATTTCATCTGGGCTATATAAGGCTCATGTGCGGCTCAGATTTGGGGATTCTGGTTTACTTAAGGATGAGAACTGAATCTGTTTTGGCCCATCTGTGGCCCTTGTCTTAGTCCAGTTTCTGGGCCACTTCAGGGCCGTCATTCTTTGTGGCATTTGTGCAGAGGGAAAAGTGATTGTTTGGCCCAGATCAGGGCCAGAAGACATTTGCTATGTGGGAGGTTGTTCTGTGCTCATTTTACCCACTATCTCTTCACTTATTTAATGTAACTTTCCTTTAAAAACCCTTGCAATGTGTAAACTGGGTCAGTAGTAATGCATCAGAGGAGAAGATGTTTATATAAAATCCAGTGACGCCAGTGAGGGTACATAGATGATTGTAACAGCAGGACACTGGATCTGCTGATGTCATCAAAAGTCATGAGCCCTGTTCCCAGTGTCAGATTTAGCACATTAGTAAAGTGCCGTCACTAGCATTGCCAGCATGTTTATTCAGTAGGCCCTTATGTCAGTCCAAGTTAACCTGTCTGTTTAAACGCTGTTGCTACTGTAGCACATGAGGAAGCCAGGTCAGCTTCTGTTAACACTGGCTGCATGTGCTATTGTTTACCCCTGCTGTTCCACATTTACATTTCCTTAAAGGAATAGTTCACCCAAAATGAAATAGTTTGCTGCTACTTTAGAACAGAGTGAATGGGTGCCGTCAGAATGAGAGTCATAGCTGCTTATAAAAACATTAAAATAATCCACAAGTAATCAACATTACTCTAGTCCATCAATTAGTAAAAAAAAAATAGTGATGTATTTGTTAGAAAGTGGTTTGAATGCTTATTCTAATGGCACTCATTCACTGTAGAGGATTCACTGGTGAGCAAGTGATGTCATGCAAAATTTCTCCTAATCTGATCAGACTGAGAAACAAACTCATCTAAATCTTGATGTACTTTAGGTAAACTATACTAAAAGGCAGAGTTTGGGAGTTAAGTGTGATAACGCATTTCACATGGTTTTTACTTGAGAAGCAAAATTACACATGCAATCTTTTAAGCATAAACCTCACTAAGCATAGTTAGATTTAAGCTTAAAGTATGTAAATGGAGTAAAGGGGAAAATACAAACTAAACTCCATTTTGCTTCTCAAGTAAATGTATTTTATTACAAGAATGTGTGGATATTTTTGTTGGAAAACCAGGCAAAAATGCCATTAAAATGTTTTGTGCACTGTTAATAAAGCAAAGAAAATGCACGTTTGTCTATTTGCATTGCTGCACGGTTTACACCCAAAACATTTGTCTGTCCAGAGTAAGTGAGGACAGATCAAATTGGGCAAGCCAAGTCAACCCACACCATTTTTCCCCTTGCACTCGTTCCTCCCCAGGTGCAGAACAAATCCATCTCTCAATCTGTTGGCTTTGTCACCTCAGTTACACAGCACACTTGCCAATGCCATGCTGCTAGTCCATGCACTTTTAACACACATTAAGCCAAAGTGCATGCAAACCTTAAAGGGTTTGTTCACCCAAAAAGGCTGTGTTTTACTCACCCACGTGGAATCCTAGGTGTATATTACTTCTTTTTCTTTCAGATGAATTCAGTCGGAGTTATATTAAAAATCGTCTTTGATCTTTCAAGCTGTTTAATGCCACTCACTGGGAGTTGCATGCATCAGTCCAAAAGAAGTTAAATGAAAATCCATAAAAAAAGTCTCGCAAAGCTCCGGGTGGTGAACAAAGGCCTCCTGTAGTGAATCAATGTATTTTTGTAAGAAAAATATCCATATTCAAAATGTAAAAAATCACTTTAATGACGGGCGGATGACGTATGAGGTCAGTGTTGCGTATGCAACGCTTAGAAGTGACGAACGTGGAAGCGCAGGGGAGAGATCAAAACAAAACAACGGTCACTAATATGAAGTACAAAACAAGTATTTGTAAATTATCAAGGATTTCAATTTAAGCCAAGAGGAGACTGGTTTTCCTTTGCTAGAGTAAGGAAACTTTGCTTCATTTGTTCCTGTAAAATAAACGTTGGTTTTCACGAGACTCACCAGCACATGCGCAACACTGACCTCATACGTCATCCGCCTGGAGCTGCTTCAGTGTACAACTGTTGGCGCAAGCTACATTAAAGTGATTATTACGTTTGGAATATGGATATTTTTCTTACAAAAATGCATCGATCCACTACAGGAGACCTTTGTTCACCCCCCGGAGCTTTGTGAGACACTTTTTTTTATGGATGGGCTTTTCATTTAACTTCTTTTGGACTTGAAAGATCAAAGACCAATTTTCATATGACTCCAACTGATTTGTCTGAAAGAAGAATGTCATATATGCCTCTTGGGTGAGTAAAACACTGCCTAATTTTCATTTTTGGGTGAACTAACCCTTTAAAATGGAGAAGTCACAAGGCTACAAGGTTATTTTGACAGATGAAATAAATGGCCTGCAGTAAATTTTCCATTGGCATTCAGCAAAGCATGAATGAAAAGGGTAGGACCCCAGTTTTGTTACCCTCATTTCAGTACCAGCAGCTCTTCTGTGGAATACCTGCGAGGCAACTTGTAACATAATAAGAAATGTGTAGCACTGAAGTTTTTTTTCAAATTTGCGGCTCTTAATTACCATGTTTTCTAAGCTGACAGCTGATGAAGACAATGCGGGCAGTTGAAGTTGTATCTGCTCGCACACACATATACTACCATCATCCTCTAGGTTTCCATGGTGGAACCCTGTCAGGCAGGTTTATGTCATTAACACCTGTGGGATGTTTTTCTTTTCCCCTCTCTGTCAGTGTTTCACCACATGTTCAAAAGTCTTTGTTTTACAACACTCATTGTATTCTCCAATAAATACACAACAGCTGAGTATATCAAGAGTGTCGCCCCTAAACAAGCAATGCTGAAAATGGCACCTCCCCTCTTTCACGACAGGTTCATAAAGTAATCAGCCAAAGTGACAAGAAGGGGAGCGTGTGAATTTTTTTTAACAGAGTACAACTGAATATCACATTCAGACGTTCATATCGAAGCCAAGCCATGTTTGCGCTTGTGGTATTTATTCAAAGGTATTATTTACATGGATCCAAACAATAATACAGTACCGACCTCCTCGCTGTGCTCCTGCTTTTAAGCTCTCGCTTTTCGTTGTACTCCGTTCGCAACATTTCCAAGACTTTCAAGTAGATAAGCAAATCGCCTCAAGTTCAATGCAAATGCTTGTAAATCCAAATGCTTGTGAAGCGCGGCCTGTAACAACATTTGGTCTTGATCTGCTCTGGCTGGCCTTGGCACATATGTCTATTGCATGTTTTTTGTATCACTTATGTGACTGTTATTGTTGCGGGACATTTTGTGTGATTTTAGCCTCAGCGTTTTGTATTTACAAGAGCAGCAAACTATCTTCTGTGTCAAGCAATGCATGGTCTTAATTTGCTTTTCTGAAAGGAACATGGAAATAGTATGGAAATCCTCGGGGAGAGATATCAGATTTTACTGCAAAAGTCATTTTCGAAGATCTTTGCTTACGCTCACTTACAGTGTCCTTCCAAGAAATCAGAGCAGAACCAGAGAGGACAACATAATCAAAAATACTTTGACCTTTCTGTGGGTCAGTTAGATTGAAATTCAAGTAACTAATGAATTTTACATGGTAACAACAATTATATAAAAAAAAGAAGAAAAGAAAAAGAAAAAAAATCATGCATTCTACCCAACAAAGGATCCTGATGTTTCAAATCTTTCTAGAAAATATTAAACAGCACAACTTTTACAGTTTAGATAACAATAAGCTTGATCAGCGAATCATCATATTACAATGATTTCTGAAGGATCATGTGACACTGAAGACTGGAGTCATGTCAGCTTTGCCATCATAGGAATAAATTACATTTATATAAAGCATAATATATTACATGAAATATAAAAACTAAAACAGTGATTTTAATTGTGTAATAATATTTTTTTTATTAAATAAATCCAGGCGTGGTGAGCATAAGAGACTTCCTTCCAAAACATTTAAAAATCTTACTGAGACCAAAACGGTAGGATTCCTTCCAAACAGGGGTTATAAATTACAGATCTTAGAAAATGTCCTGATCATTTAGTTACATCATTGGGTATTCCTGTAAATTATAATGGAATATATTTCTGGGTCATTTCTTTTTTTCAAACACATGTAATGCATTCAGTGAGGAATCATTAAGAAGTCATTAACAGAGGGGCTCAGCTCATGGGGGCTCCCATATGGTAGCTTTGCTAAAGGAGTTATCACCCATTATTGGAGTCCAATGAAAAAACACAGCTCTGTTTTCCCAGAGAGCATGCTGCTGGCTTCCCAACTCTGTCCACAAACCCTCAGCTAGGGGGTTAAGAGTCTGACCCTTGAGGCTACTTGACATTTGCCCTGGCTGTGGCTCTCTGAGTATTCTTGGGGTACTGCCTGCTGGGAGAGAGCTCTCGCTTCCCTCACACAAGCAGCCCAAATAAAGTCTTGCTGAAAGATCAGGTGAAGGGGAAGAGATTACACGTCAGGTTAAGAGTGGGTGAGAGGCAAACACAGGATCCCATGATGAGAACATGAGGAGGCTCTGAGGGAGGAATGTACACAGGGGATTATGTTTGGGTTTCTTCTGGGGTGGTTATTGTTCAGTGGCAACGAGTTGTGAAAAAGGAGGGTGACACATGAAAATGAAGAAGCTAGTTTTGCATATATATATATATATATATATATATATATATATATATATATATATATATATATATATATATATGTGTGTGTGTGTGTGTGTGTGTGTGTGTGTGTGTGTGTGTGTGCTTGTATGATTGAGGCTGAATTTTGAATAAAAACTAATTTTTATAAAAATAAATAATATAAATAAATATAAGTATATAATATAATATATAATATAAATAATAATAAGTACTTTATTAACTATACATTTTAACTTTAAATTAAATGACATTTTAAAATGCAATCAATGACCTAAGTAATACAAGTTCTGAACATTCACCTTATACTGTAATTATATTTTTGTCAAGTGGATTGTTTATGTGCAAAAATAATAGAAAATATATAATTAATAATGAAATAATTTTATTTTAACTTATTTTAAGATGGTATGACCTCTGAACACATCCACACCATAATCACATTTTTGTCAAGCTGATTTATGACATACAGTAAACGATCTAAAATAACAATTAAATAATAATAATGTTTAAATTGTAATAAATGATAATTAAAATAGGAAATAATAAATAATAATAAAATAATAAATAATAATATTTATTTAGTTAGTTTAGCATGGTGGGTTTCTCTATTCTGCAATCTTATGAAATGTCACTCTCACTTTCACTTCAAACAATAGGATCCTGTTAAACCTGATAGCCATTGCTGGCCAAGTGAGCACATTTACACATCAACGCCAGCGTGCTAGTCTGGCAAGATGGTAGCTTGCTGTTGCCATGATGGCAGATATCCAGTGGAGGACTGACAGAGGCACTTTTAACAAGAAAGTCACTGAATGACTTCTTTTGTGAAATGCTGCTCATAACGCAACGCACTACTCCAAGTCATGAACACATTTTGAAAGTCATTAAAGTAGGTTCCTTGTACAAAGCTTGACAAAGAAACTTGTTTGGACACACAGCACAAGCTTAACCTTGCTGGAGGGTAAAGACTGAGTCGTTGCTACTCTGACACTTATATAGTCTATTTAGCCAACAGTATGTGCGCTAATCTCTGTGTTGCCATGTAAACACAGATTGTTTCCTGCACAATGTTGTGCAATAAAACTGGTTCATACCTTTGAGCCGCTCTGAACATTAGGGACATGATGTCTAAATACCAGCCAGCAGGGGATCTTATGACGATCCAAACATCTGCAGGCTATTTGATTAGACACAAAAGGCGCAGACTGACCACTATACCACTTTTTCAGTTTTTGGCCACAATCAGCATGGGCTGACCACTACAATAGCTGATTTGAATACATTTGAATAACTCATTATCGCTAATGTGGTTTGGGCTCCTTTTATATTTGAAAGTGAAACAGTGAATGTTTGCACTGGTCTGGAGAGTTAAAGTCATTTGTAAACGATTAAATTAACTGTGTCTTATTAAACAATATTCTGTGCGTTCGGAAATAATCAGTTTGAACTACACTACCATTCAAAACATTTGGCGGTCGTGAGACTTTTTAATGTTTTCAAAAAGCTTATACCTATGATTTGGTGCTCAAAAAACATTTCTTATTATTATCAATGATGAAAAAAGTAGATGAATTAAAAAAAAAAAATCAACTGGATGCATCCTTGCTGAAGAAAAGTACTAATTTCTGAAAAATAAATAAATAAAATTAAATAAAACATAAACTTTTGAGTGGCAGTGATTATATAAAATTTTATGTATATTATTCAGTAGGTGTATATATATATATATATATATATATATATATATATATATATATATATATATATATATATATATAAAATAATATCTCCAAATATCAGCTTGGAAAAACTAAGAAATTGTGTGGCTATCAAAGCCAAGAGATATACAATTAGAATCCCATTGCAATGTATTTCCTTACTATAACTACTCTTGTAACTGCACTAAAGACTAGTACAAGATAACTGTAAGTTATAAAGAGCAAATACTGTTATGACACCCTGTATCGTCTCAAAATTCTCAAATGAAATTCCTTTGGCTCCACCTGTTTCTTTTAAGAATAAATAGCAACGGTAAATATCTTGATTTGTGTGCTGTGTCTAATGCTCTCACTGAAGGTCTTCACGTAGCAGAGAAGTTAGGTGTGATGAGCTGTCACATCACAGATATTTAGATTTACGACTCGGGGGAAGACTGCACAGAGAAGCCTGTTACTAAACTGATCCATACCATATCTGACAATGAGGAAGAACTGTGAACATCTCATGTTTCCCCCTCCATCCAGCTGGCATTT
Source organism: Carassius gibelio (assembly GCF_023724105.1). NCBI lineage: Eukaryota > Metazoa > Chordata > Actinopteri > Cypriniformes > Cyprinidae > Carassius > Carassius gibelio. Next base: position 19,710,574 of record NC_068375.1, on the reverse strand, counting down.
CCTGGGCTCCTCTGAAACTGTGCCGCCTCAAAGCCAGCCGGTACTATGATGCATTTCGAAAAATGATTGTAATACAATAAAATAGTTACTTCAAGAGTTTGGTGACTTTTATTAATTGCACGTTTGTAACTGTGTGTGTGTGTGTGTTATTGTATTACATTTTTCAATTAATCAAACTGCCAAAAACCATTTATGATTTAAAACAATACATCTATGCATTCCACTGCCAAAATAGCAAGTTGGCATTTTTTCTCAAAAATGTAAGGATTGGATTCTCGAGCACAACAGTAAAAACACACTCCACTCCTTCTTTATATATATCCTTTATATATATATATATATATATATATATATATATATATATATATATATATATATATATATATATATATATATATATATATATATATATATATGTGTGTGTGTGTGTGTGTGTATGTGTGTGTGTGTGTATATCATTTGTATAACTTTTTTTATTTAGAACATTTTACAAATATACTTTTGTAAAAAAAAAAAAAAAAAAAAAAAAAAAAAAAAAATTAAGCTTATTTCAACAAAAGAGTTTAAAAGTTTTAAATACACTAAGAATATTTTCGTACCTCTGTGCATGCTCTGTATTTCCAGAATACAAATGACAAATGATTTATGTCTTAGTGCTCATTATTGAAAATTGACGAGTCTTAAAATACGGTCACCAGGAAAACTGCTCTTGGAGCTTGGCTATCACTTGGCAAAATCTATGAGAAAAAACCTCATGTTTCCTTATAGAGAAAAAATTAGATCACCCCTGTAAAAATGAACTGTGTGCAGTGGTACTTACTGAACAACTGCAAGATCATTTGATAGGACATTACCATTACAGGAGAACAAATGTGCCCTTGAGTGATAAGCTCAAAGATGGTAATATAATAATTATTTCTTATTTAAGTGTACTGTAAAGTATTTTTCTCCTCAGAAATCTATTAAGAGGCCTTTTGAAAGGCAGGGGGTCTAACATGTGCAGCTCAGCTGCTAGCGGCAGCCAAATGTAAGACTTCCTGCACACATTACAGTAACAGAGTGAAAGATTTATATCCACTGCATTAAATATGACCCTATGAGGCAATGTTCAAAACCATCATTATTAATCCCACACCCACAGGTTATATGCCTAAACAGCACATATATGTTTGTCATTATAATTACTGTTCTTTACGATAGCAGCACATTAGGAACTTGTATGTATCAACCCATATACAATCCATCACTTCTGTTTGCTCTGTTGCAATTTGCTGTCACTTGAGTCATGACAGTAATTAGGGAAATAAAGGGTGTGTTCATGTTTTAAATCTAAACAAACTAATTGGATTCAAATGAGCTGTCTTTGCCAGTGGCACTAAACAATCTGTCATATCTAGTGCTGCTTATAATAGAAACATCCAGCATGTTAATTCACAGCTTTAAGTGCTGTTGATTCTTAAAGGAAATGGGGTGGATCACTCAGTTTGATGAGAGCATGGCCCTGAACCAAAGACAGCATTGGCCAAGTGCCAGCTTCACTCTGTCACTCATCATGTGGAAAAGATTATTTCACAACATACAGGTTTCTGTGCGCTTCTTATGTTCACTAATGTTCTTCTTAAATAAACACCAACCCTTTCTGGAAAACTAAGAAGCGTTATCTTCAAAAGATAGTTCATCAAAATATGGTTTTGATTAAAAAATATATATTTTCCACCCTCATATTACACTAAACCAGTTTGATTTTGCATGAAACACAATAAGAGATATTATTGTTTTCAATGTCCAAGATGCTCTTTTCTCTTCCACTGTGGTACAAATATGAACTTTTAAGGTACAAAAATGCATCCTTTAGGGGTAAATAAAGTACAAAGGTGTAACTTTTGAAAACCAGTGACAGGTTTTGTGCCTTTGTATAAAATTTAAAATTTTATAGGCAGTTTGGACATTCTGAAGAGATTCTTAGGGTTTAAAATGACAGTGGAATACCAATTAGTATTATTATTTTTTTCTTTTTACAATACTGTTAAATTACAATACCACAAAACAAAACAAAATAAAATAAATATAGCAAAGGATCACCACAAGACTATTGTAAAAGAAAACTACTCCTTGGTAGTCTGACAATGATACTTAAAAAAATGAACATGTTTTTATGAACATTAGCTGCATGTAGATTCTTTTTATATTGTTCAGAGATCAAGCGTTTTTCCAGAATTATCTGCCATTTATAAAAGGCCAAAAGTATTTCTTGAATCAAGTCCATCACTGCTATCTTCACACTAAATGCAGTAGCTTGGCAGTGACCCAGCAGAGCTGGAGGGCAGCTGTGTTCATAATGAATGACAACAGAGCAGGTCACACTGAAGAAATGGCCTCCATGCAGCAGACACCCTGTCAGCCATGCTTGATGTGATGGTAGCATCTGCAGAGGTGATGGAAAAGCCAGACCACTAGTGCACAGTCTTTAACTGTTTCTTCCTCAGTGGAAAATCTCAATTTCTACTGAACACGTTGGTGTCTCAGACACTGAGTGACCAGGGAATGTCTATATAGGGCTATACTATGACATGTGTAAGAGGATCTCAGTGCATTTGAAGTTTTAAAAGCTTTTGCCTGAAAGATTTTGTAGGAAAAGAGAAAGGGAAATTGTATTTGACACCTTTGCGAGAGCACTTTTAAACTGGAATCAATTTTTCAAAGGAAAGAATAAAATCTTTTAACCTCTTCCACTTAGTGCCATTCATATATATTTACAATTACTTTAGTATACACTTCCAGGCTCGTACCTTCAAAGGCTGCTCTTATAGTCCAAGCTAACTTTTTAATGGTCCAATTCAACCATTTTTATATCGCTGCAGAAAATATGGGCTATTGTTTTGGAGGGAACTCAGAATGTATATTGGACCGTGGAGAATGATAATACATTGATTTGGTTTGAAATTGACGAACTGATGGAAAAAGCAAAGTGCATATAATAGTCTGTGCGACTTCAAAAAGCACCACATGTTGAAAAAGGAAAATAAAAAAAGCGTATGGTTCTGGTGTGTCATGCTTGACTGTGCTGGCTTGTAACAAACTTGACCCAGTTGAGCTATTGGTGATGCAAGACAACGACTTGTATCAATCTTGTTCCCTGCTTTCATCAAGACTCAAACAGGCTTGCCAAAGCTATTGGATTTACTTATCAGTAAATAAAGTCTTTTTCGGCTCTTCAACAACGTTTATTTTACCTGAAGGTTAAAAGTCAGAGTGAATATTTCGGGGAAAAAAACATGCTCTAAAAAAACTAATCATAAATAAATGTTTTAAAATGTAATTTATTCCCGTGATGGAAAAGCCATTACTCCAGTCTTTAGTGTTAGATGATCCTTCAGAAATCATCAATATGCTGATTTGATGCTCAACAAACATCTCTTGTAAATAAATTAATTTATCAATAAAGCATCTTTACTGGATCATTTTAAAACTAACCAATTAGGTGGCTGCTTGTAACCCAGCAGTGAGAACCTAATAAAAGTCCAGCTTCAGGGACTGTAGGATTGCCGCCAATCTCTAAATCTCTGTCAAATTTCAGTGCATCACATCTGTTAAATAAGTGCGAGAAACCCCAACCTGCTGGCCCCGAGGACCCAACATGCATAACCTTCTATTTCCAAGCTTGACCGTTACAAATCTCATCCAGAGGCTCTGTTGTAACAGCTAAAAGAGTTATTCATTCATGTAGACGAGACCTGTGGTTCAGATGGCTGAGCTGATCCCGCAGCCGCTTAACTCCATTACCTTGTGTGTACAAACACAGCTAATAAATACATCAGACTGACAGAGCAAGGATCATTTCCCTTTGTGATCAGGTCATTAAACCCAGTTCTGCCTTATCATAATAAAAAATGTTTGCATCTGCAATAAGTATGAAAACTCAGCCGCTCTTCCTGCCTCAGCTGCTTCCCAATGGAGAGGGGTTATTTACGAGAAGCCTCATCAGTCCTCAGGGAATGTGAACACAAGCAGGTGACAAGTTCTAGAGCAGTATGACAGTCCGGAGGTGTTAGAAGAGATGACACGCCGCTCCTCAACCTCACCCTACACCTCCAGCCTCCATTCTAGAGGACATGCCCTTCAGGTCGCAGCAGGACTGTTACCATTGCATCATCTTGGGAAGGACATAATTGCAACCAGACAGTTCAGTCTATCTATATTTCTTTCTGACTCTCGGCTACATTTGTCTTCTGCAAGATTTGAATGATGAGCTATTGTTGGGATGATTTTCACATATTCACATCGCATAAACAGTTATTTTGTTCTAAAGTCTTTTTGTCCATTGTTATGGTCCATAAAGGCGATTTCTTTTTCATCCAAAGGACTTGCATGGATATTATTTGGCCCTCAAAGCCTGACATGTTAAGGCCTTCCAAACACTTTGTTGGATAGTCTTACCGCTTCTTAAGAACATTTAATCCACATAGGCCCTAGAAGGTAATCCATGGGAGACTGGTCCTCTTTTTTTTTTGTTGGTTTTTCAGTTTTTTTTGGTACAGAGGACCTACAGGTCTCCACAAGTCCTCTTCTTCACTCTCACTCCGGCTTTTCCCTTGTGCTCCCCATGACTGCACTGTTTTGCTTTTCAGAGTTCAGATCTCAAACCCTCATGTTAACCATGCAACAGCTCCAAAAGCAGCAGATTACAGAGCTTCATATGAGAGGAAGCATTGTGCTTTTCCTAGGAAGAGCCAGAAAATAAGAAGCAGGGGTGGGAATATGTTTTAGGTCTGTTTGCAAACAGGTATGTGGCTGCAGCTCTGCTTTATGAACTGGTTATGTTGTTTATTCAGAGTTACAGAAAGGTTTTCATAAAAAGAAAACTGAAAAAGAAAAATCAACATGATTAAGTAAATTTACTGCAAAACGTACCTCATTGGCAAATAGTAATAACAATAAAAACAATATTTACCTCTGGGGTAAGAAAAAATGGATAACACTTTAGTATAGGGACCAATTCTCACTATTAACTAGTTTCTCATTAGCATGCCTTTTATTAAGATACTGGATTTTTTTATTAGTACTTATAAAGCACTTATTCTGCATGATCATATTCTACAATCCTAATCCTACCTAATACATAAATTTAACAGCTACCTTATTAATAAGCAGCAAATTAGGAGTTTATTGAGGCAAAGGTCGCAGTTCATGGATTAATAATAGCGAGAAATAAAGTGTGACCGAAATACTAATTAAATTCAAGATTTAGGAAAACAATTTATGCAGTTCTTATATTATGCAATTTTTATTCTCCATTAATATGTTGTTTTAAGGAAATGTACTGGAAAACAAAAAAGTGTAAATGTGGCATGGAAATTCTGAAGTTCTAAAAAGGAATGTAGAGGGAATGTTCCGACACGTCCCCAAATATGTCAAACAGTTACTCATAATGGTGCCCTATCAAAAGGAATAAATATGATCTTCCTCTTTCTAGCGTCCATCTGAAAGTGAGATATCATGCAACACTCATCCATCATGGGATCAGTTACTGAGTCTCATATGGGCACTGGGAAGAGTGCACGAACTACAGCACAAGAGACACACGCATAAAGTAATCGATGCAATGGACAACAGTCTTAACGTACATGTTTGAACTTCTAAACTTTCCTGTTGACTAACGTTCTATTTATCTTTATACTTGGGATATCAAGTGCATTTGTAACATGTTTCCCCTGGATTTGTTTGTCCTTTTGGTATGCTTTCCCCTGTTGGGAGGCTGGTGGTTTAACTGCAGAGGACTCAGCAGGACACTGCAAAAGTGAAGGCATAACTCTTTGACTTGAGCTCTTCAAAGTTTAGAGATGACTAAACAGGCTCTGTACACAATTCACATTGTACATAAGGATTGAGTTTGGTTACAGAAAGTGTTCAAGTGTCACCCTTGTTTTAACCGTTAGGTTGTGTTCTGGTCATTTTGACCCCCCACCCCCATTTGTTACACTTGTTAGGCTATATTATTACCTGATTTTGGATTCAATCTTTTTATCAGCATGCTTTCTTTCAATTTTTTCGTCCTCAGTTTTTGAGTGAACATTGCCAAAATTATCTCCTAATGTTTTCTCAATGCAAAACTGAGGTGCATAATCTAAGATCAATGAGGTCCATGATCCGTCAATTCCAAAAAAAAAAACAAAAAAAATACAAAACCAGTGCTAATTGAAAGAAAACAAGCTGAATCCAAGATTTGATGAAAATAAAGCATAACGAGAGATTTACAAGCAATGTACAGTAACAAAACAAATCAAAAGAGAACAAAACAAGTAAAACAAAAAGGGTTTAAACACAAAAAAGGACTCATACTATATTCTGCCACTGTGAAAATTGCCCTTATGTTCTTTGAACACAAAACACTCAACCTCACTGTAAAACCCTGCCCGAGGACAAGAGAAGTGTAAGGTGGTGTCCCTGACCCTGCTTAAACACTTTCCATAAAAGTTAACACAAAAGATTTCAAGATCCACAGGCCTTGAGCTTTGTGTGAAGATGGACTCGCCAGATCTTCTTTGCTTGAACAAGAGCGGATCCAAACGGACTGCCTGCAGTAACTGCAACGGCCTGCCGAACAGGATGATGCAGCTATTTCCGTGAGCGTACAATACCAAAGGAATGAAGAAAGCCATAAAAGAGACGCAGATCTGGATTCTAGATCGGAATATATAGAGGAGAGCATTAATCTCTGCTAGAGGTTTTCCTTTTGTTTCTGGAAGACTCTTTCCAGGCTGGACAGTTCTGTCCTTCATCTGTCCACTGCCTTTTTTTCCCACCTCTCAGCCTTTTGTAAAAAGATTTGGGAGGGAAGAAAATGTGTAAGGGATGTGGGGTGATGTGATCTACAGAACTGATCTGTTCTTAGATACACTAACCTTTACGGATTAGAATAAATCAGAGGTGAAGCCTCAGTCTTCAACCCCCAACCTTCTTTTATTCTCTCTTCTCTCTCTCTTTTTGTGCAAGCCCAAATGTGCTCAATATATCACTTAAAGTATATCACCTTATCCTTTTGTTTGTCATCTCCTAGTATAACTGTGTGGATTCCTCATGCTCATGCGTTCCATGTCTATAGTATTTCCAAACGCATTTTACAAGAGATCAGTTACTGAGTTTAATGCTTTGCAGCAACAACACTGGTAGTGCGCATGATATCTTCAATGTAACAATCAAAGAAGCATGAAAAATTTCGGCATTTCCTCTGGCCTGCAGATGTGTCAATGATTCTCTCACCCCATCATCCAAAAGCTGTAATGTCAATTTTGGCATCGAAAAAACTTCAAACACACTAACATCTTATCACCATGTGTTAATATGACACTGAATACAGGGCAGATTTACTGTAGCTCTTCAAGATATGTCTACTACCTAACACCATCACTAACAGCTTGTGCCAGAACAAACCCTCTTTAAGTGGTAAAAACAAACAAACAAACAAGCAAAAAAACCTACTGTTAGGATTTACCAAAGACATGCAGTGAAATATTAGTGATGATAATTTTGCTTATTGCATATGCTTTACTAAGGTTTGCAGTATCAGTTTACTGGTGTTTGCACCATTATTTAGCATGAAAAATACAAAATACAAAAAAGAAGTCTTAACCCACTTGACATGGCTGTGATAGATGCTAGTTTGTGCTGCTCTTGGTGATAAATGATCCAGCTCCATTGGTTTTCTTTAATTTGCGCATTTGTCAATAGAGAAAAAGCAGAATGCTTTTATGGGATTTCAGACTCATGCTAATTTACTCCGTTTAGTAAATCTGGCCCTATGCTTATACAGAATATGTATGTATATATATATATATATATATATATATATATATATATATATATATATATATATATATATATATATATATATATATATATATATATATATATATATATATATATGCATAACAGAAATGACCCACCAAATAATGACAAAATAATGTTCATGTCAACTTTTCACTTCGATTTGTTTTAATAGTAATATGATTCATTATAACAAACATTTCATTAAATCAAAAGTAATAAAACTCAAACTATTAGTCCTAACTGCACACCACTTTAAGCTAAATAGAAAATGAAGGTGCATGTACATTACTCAATTATTAATTACTCATACCATGTAAATCCACTATGGAAATTGTTAATCTTTTAGGATTGGACCATTTTCTAAAATAGCATTTTTGGACATTTGAATGAATGAAGGCTTCCAGTGACTCAGGTGTATGTGCTCGAACAGAGCCAAAGAAAATAAAGAATAAAAAGGAGTGACACTGGTGATAAATGAGCTTCCTTTCAGCAGGCCGAGCAATGAATGTGGATTCAGAAAGGAGAAGGATGTTCCATCTCACATCAGCCTTCACAGAGAGACCGGCGCTGTCTGCTTCTGCACGGCTGGCTGATGGGACAAATGAGCTTTTGACTGATGACGAACAAGTGAAAGACTCGTCCGCACTCAGTCGGCTCATGGCCAAAGTCTACTGATAACAGCCCATGACTGTGTAGGGTCTTCATGAAATTGTCCCCCAATGTAAAGCTACAATCAAAGCTATTTACATTCAGTTAGCAAATATTTAGATTTTTATTTGCCAGAGAGAGAGAGAGAGAGAGGGAGAGAGAAAGAGAGAGAGACAGAACAGGCCTTACCATTATTCAAAGACAGACCCTTAATATAATATCTAGATTTTTGTATAAGTAACTATATTTTAGTATAGTTTAAAATAATCTAGCGCTCATTTCATACAATTTTCTGGTTAACAGAACTTATGTATAAACAGAAGCAGTGTTTTTAAGAACATAATAAGGATTTTGTTAAATAATGCTTGTCCACATTTGTCTCATAATTCAAAATTATCAAAAAAAAGAAAAGAAAAAAGTATTGTAAGGAATAGACCAAATGTCAAGAGGAGGCAGCCAGATATGGTTGTGTTAATGTGACCTGGAAAAGTGGAATTAGTTTTAATGTTTCACATGCTAATATTTTTATAGTCTCCCACAGTTTTGGATTACATGACACTATAGAGAAAGGATATTGAAACCTTATGAACGCTGCTGTCAGTGTTCCAGCTCCATGTCTTTCTCTCTCTCTGTCTCTCACAATGGTTATTTTATGGCCACAAGCACCCGGGTGAAAATGTTAACATGTTTTTGAGGGCAGATGAGGGTGCAAATATGTTTTAGGAAACAGAGTCTTGTTTGCAGAAAACAAAATGGGTGTTTAAGTGCCGATAAGAGCGTGGAACTTTATTAACAGAGAATAAGTTGATCATATTTCCATGAACTGAATGAGTTCTGAGATGGAAAATGTTTGCTTTGTGTATATGATAAACAGTAAGTGTGTGTACTGCACTGAACTATAATGAATATATTATCACAAAAACTCAGTGTCTTACCCCTGTTTTGGGGATTTAATGACCCAAAAATGTAACAAGTAAATGAAATGAAATAATAATGTTCCTAATATCAGAAAAAAAAGTAATTAACATTATGTGATGTAACCTTAAATGTAAAGTTTACTCCAAAATAACAATTATGTAATCATTTTTGCAACCTCATGCTGTTCCAAACCTGTATGCATTTCTAGAAAATGACTTCATATGGACAAATGTATATATATTTACTGACCCAAAAATGTAACAAGTAAATAATAAATAAATAAATAAACATGCAAGCTTGTGCTGTTTCGAATCTGTACACATTTCTTGTTTCTTTTTAAGATATTTTGAAGAGTGTTGGTAACTGAACCATTTCTGGTCCCCCTCTTGACTTATGTAGAAGTCAATGCCTACTGTTTGATTACCAACAAATCCTTAAAAGTATCTTCTTTTGTCTTCAACAGAAGAGAGAAATTCAGACTTCAGGTTTTGAACAACATGAGTGTGGGACAATGATGACAGAATTTTTTATTTTTTTGATTTTGTGCAGGAAAAAAAATCTTTATATTATTATTAATAATTCTTAAACATAAGCTGTGAAGCATTTTTATTTTATTATTTTTTTTTTTTGTAAGACATAATATTGTTTTTCACTTTTGATTTTCTCTCAGAACAGACCTGTGACGTGTTTCTGGTGACCCACTAGCTGACCCCTGCTCTAAAGCATCTAATTGTATAAATATTAAAATAGTTCAGAGATGCTTGATCTAACACAACGACTTCTGAACAGAGGGAAATCTGCACAACAGCTTGTGAGACAATGAGAAAGAGAAAAAGAGGGGGAAAAAAAGCAAGAAAGCGGGGTGGAGCAGAAGACAGGCAGATAACTCATGGATCCTATTGTGGACCTCTTAACGCTCCTGCAGCTGTCATATAAACAGATAGCTCTGCGTCAGTGAGATTTCATCTTCATGCATACCATTCTCTGAGATAACACAGCAAAGCACAAGACAAGTCCTGTCCATTAAGTCTGATTTGTTTTGAGAGATAAACATGTAATACACTCTTAGTGAAGTTAGTCATATTTAGGACTCTTAGGCAGCGGAACATTTTTCAGTGGGGGCCAAAAAACCAAGCAATTCTTAAATTCTCCTGAACACATTTAACTCGTTTCATTATCAACCATCACTGAGAATGGAAGCTTGTATCTACACTTAATTTTGTTTTACAGCCAAAGTCCTTAATTCAGAAAAGCTGATCTATGATCGAAAGCTACAAAGCAGTTCCAGTTCACAAAACGCCGACCGTCAGATTAGAGACATGTTGAAGTCATTGCTGTTGACTTCCACTCCATCCAAGAGTTACATCAAAGAGACGCTGACAGTCCTCCTAAAACATAATTCTTGACAGGTGGAATAAAACAACAGTTCTGGCTCAGCTTCATGGATTCTATGTGGTGATGGGGAAACAAGAAAGCAAGAGAATGAAAAAATAAAGTAGAAGAGAGTTTGTGGGGAGAGACAAAATAAAGATGAAATGAAATATTAGCTCTTACAAGGAGGCGTTGAAAGAATTATGCATACACAGATTTTCTTTGCACACACACTCAGACAATTACATGACACTGAAACATCATTTAAACAGTCTGCCTCATTTCTGAAGTTATGAGCAAGGAATGACTAACTAATTTGCAATATTATGACTGTTTGCAATGTGATTTTATCATCTTCACATTATTTACAAACAACTTTGTAAAAAGATTTAAACGGGGGGTGGGGACTGGGGGGTATATGTATGGGCTCTAATTGCCCTAGCAGAATATAAAATAAATTATCAAACAAAATGTTTACCCAGGTTGGTTGGAGAACACTGCTGAAAAATCAAGTGCCATTACTATGCACACATTTGTAGTGAGTTTTCAAACATCACATCACAGACACAGATGAACTGCACACAGTCATAAATATGTCAGGCCCTCTTGTTTGTCAGCCACATGATAAAGAAGTAGGAAAACTAATCATGACCAAAGGAGTGAAAGGTTATGCAGAAGCAATTAGACCTTGGTGGTGGTCCATGAGTCGGCCCATAAAACAAATCTAAAGATCTAAACCAGACACAGAAAGCAGACACTGAGTTACAAAAGTAGGAAAGACGTGTCAAATCATTTGTCACTGTTAAAAAGCATTGAGCTGAGGAGGTCTAAATCTAAAAGTACTGAGATTTGAATAGCCTCAATTATAAAACAGAATATTAATGGCATGTCATGTGTGTCATGTGTGCACATGGTTATGTGTTAGGGTTAAAGCCTCTATGTTAGCGCCAGTTATCTAGCTTGTAATTGGATAACCACGTTCCTAAAGGAAGTGAATAATATCAAAGCAAACTGAACAAAACTACAAAACCGAGAACATAATTAACTCATGGAACAAGCCTTATAAAATGTCACCATTTGGCAATATCAAAAATGTTTTATGATAAAATGGTATGCAGCATTTCAACAGGACTGAGGAGCCTAGAGAGTTTAAATCATTCAAGTGTTCTTTCCTTTTAGCAGTTTCTCACAAAGACTTGATTTCACATATGATGTACAGGAAAATCATGCGCCACACTATGACATTTATCAATTGTTAGTTCTGTATTAGAAGATATCTAGCCAATAATAGGATTTTATTATATTATTTTATATATTTTTGATATTTTATTTAAATCTTAAAAAAAAAAAAAATAATCACATTTGCATGCATGTGCTAACATGGTCAAAATGAAATAAAGCAGTGCTAAAATACATACATACATACTACAGTTTGAAAGGAAGTAATACTTTTATTTACCATTAGGACACAATACATTGATCAAATAAAAGACATTTATGATGTTACAAAAGGTTTCTATTTCAAATAAATGCTGTTCTTTTGAACTTTCTAATCCTAACTGTTAAGAATCCTGAATAAACAACATAGAACGTTTGCACAAAAATTTTAAGAAGCAACTGTTTTTAACAATAATAAATTGCTTTTTGAACAGCAAATAAGATAGAAATTTATTCTGAGTGATCATGTGCTACTGAAGACTAGAGACTAGAGAAGAGCTGTTGACAATTCAGCTCACATCAAAAAACATTTGAAACATATTAAAACAGATTTTTAACATTTAACAGTATTACTGTTTTACTGCATATTTGACCAAATAAATGCAGCATTGATGAGCATAAGAGACTCCTTTCAAAAACGTTCTTATCAACAACAAACTTTTGAACAATCCCTGTTAGTTGTGAGGAACACAGTAACATAACCAAACCCTAATACTCAGATGTACTGTAGAAGGTCAGTGACATGATCTCAACGGAAAACATTCCTCACCTCGATCCATCATATCCCTAATTTGGGCATAAAACTGACAAAGGCACTTTGGAGATTTATGTGCTTCTTTTCTACAGTTGACTGCCCTGTGTACAGCCTGTTAAGATGGTGACTGGACAGACTAGCTAAGATTTTTTAACACACAGCACAAACCCCTTTAATCTGCCTCACAAAAAAAACATCACAGTTACTTGTTTGTTTTAGACCTGGCCTCCACACATGGAGAAAGCATAGAGGGCAATTAAAAACACACTGTATCCCTGCCGGTGGCCTTTTGCACTGGCAATGGCTTCCACACTTTAAAGCAGGGTGCATCTGCTAAATAGATGAAGCGTCATTTAGCTTCTGTTACACTTTGCCCACCATCAAGCAGAAATTACACATCCGGCCACTTGAAGCCACCCTCTGTTTATTTGCTTATAGCTTGGTAGGAGGCCATTCATTTGGTCGTTTAGACTTTGATTGCCCCCTACACCTGTCTCAGACAACGTTGTTTGTTACAAAGTCTGCTACTTCATTCGGAGCTGCAGGGGAACATCTGATGGGCGGGGAAGCCTGAAGTGAGGGATGACTCTCTGTTCCACAGCTTTTCTCTCTCTCTTACCGGTCTGTTTGTATCAGCCTTTGCACAGAAGATGGAATAAGTGGCCATAGGGTAATTCTATACCACATTTACCTCCAAAGGAAGCAGCAGGATGAAGGGAGTTGTTTGGTTCAGATAAACAAATCTGTGCAAACCTCAGCTCTGCCCGGCTCAGGCCTCAAATGTGTCTTACAATGCAGCATATAGTAAGTACTTTAACATAAGATGACCGAAAGTAAACTACTGGTATTTTACAGTATTTTACATGCCAATTTATACAGTGAAAGCCATTAATCCAATTTTTGAAGTGTGTGATCCTTAGTTTAGAGTCTCAATCATACATTCTATTCTTAGTCTTATTGACCCTGGACCACAAATCTATTTTTAACAATAGCCAAAAAAACGTTGTGTGGGTCAAAATTTTAGATTTTTCTTTAATGCCAAAAATCATATGGATATTAAGTAAAGATTATTTTCCATGAAGATATTTTGTAACTTTCCTACCATAAATATATCAAAACTTGATTTTTGATTAGTAATATGCATTGAATTTGTTAAGGACAACTTCTAAGGTGATTTTCTCAGCATTTTGATTTTTTTGCACCCTCAGATTCCAGATTTTCAAAAAGTTGTATCTCGACCAAATATTGTCCAATTTGAAAAACTGACACTTAACCAAAATATTTATTGAAGTTGCAAAAAGTGGTTATTTTCCTGGCAACATATTGTGATATGTAAGTGAAACGCAAGTAAGAACAGGTCTGTTTTGTTTCTTTCTTGGTAAGCCACGCCATGCTGTGCCTGAGTGCACAAATCATTCTAGTCTTCCATGAGAGCGCAGCTATCTAGTGTAGGAAGATGCTATAATGACATCTAAATCAGTGATTCTCAATGACTGCTGTTGTTTTAGCATTTGACTTGCTTCTGTTTTACTGCCAGACCGCTTTTGACTCCGGATTTTCCTCTTCAGAGGCCAACAACATGCACCAAATGTTTCACATTATCGGTGTGAAAAATCCCCCAATTCTTTCGCTTTTTTTCCCTTAAGCATCCGTGGAAACTTGATATTTCATATTTCATTCTGGTTTGTGGATGTCATCACGAGAGACGCTGGTTCACATGCAACCGTCCGCCCCAGTCCTTTGATCAGCCTGACCACGACTAATTACGAATGGAGAACAAGTGAAAGAAATATCGAGAGATTTCATGGGAATTGGCACAATAGCCCAAGCTTCCTAATTCCGAATGGTCACTGAATGTTCATTGAAGAGGTAATAACGTGTCTTTTTAAACAGTGTTATGTGTATAATATAAAAGAAACAACACCAGTTGATGATCAAGTATGCTTTGAAGTACATCTGTCAGTGCCAAATAAACATCACATGACACAACAATTCGATTCTGTTCTAAAATAATTGATCCAAATGGAAAGTGATCGTACTACAAAGATGATCTGTCGGATGTGACTATTTGAGCTTATAACTCAAACTATGTTGAAACTTTGACCAGGAGAGGCAAACATATGTGATTCAGAGCATTCGAAATAAAGACATGCGGCTCTGGAAAACAATATCCCTGAGCTGAGATATCAAGGGAAAGATGTAAAAGGAAATTTAAAGCAGCATAAATGTTCTGAGTGTTTAAGAGGGGTGCAAAGGTCCCAGGGGTCTCATCTGGCAAAGGCCTTTGTTCACAGCACAGGATGTTTCCAGCAAGATAGTTTCCTTTCCATACAATTCCTCAACTCAGATGTGCTCCATTGTATCTTGAGTTCCTTATCAGTTTACTACAAAACTACAAACTACTTTACTTTAACACAAATGGGATGCCAAGATTCCTGAGAATGTACCAAAACGAAACTGAAAAACGAGCGGCTAAGATGGGATGTTAGTCCACATAGTTTCTGTGAGGCATTTCTAAAAGGCTACAGCTTTTTTTCCAGAAGAGATGCCAGGTCAAGCCTGGTCACAGCAGCAGGTGACTCAAGTGAGGTCATTATGTGGTCGCTAGCGTGATTTGAAACCAGCGAGCAACTGCTGGGTTCGGAGGTGAGAGCTGTCACACATCCTGCAGGACTGGCTTTGTTTTCATTCAGCTTTCTTTTTTCTTTTCAGGGATGCCGTCTCACACCAGGCTTTTACTTTTCCTAACAAGCGTGAAATGCACGTTATCTTCAAAAAAGAAAGAAATTAGCAAGACTTCAGACAAGCATTTGGCCCCTTTGACAACAGTCAAAAAACCCAAGTTTGAAAGAAGGATTTGACATAATTGACACAGCTAAGCTGCTGCTTTTGTCATCAGCGTTTCCAGAATAAATCAGTAAATTACAAATGCGTGTTGTACCTTCCATGTCCACATGGATAAAGTCAAAGCTTTTATGGATCCGTGAAACCCATTCTCCCATGTTTTTTCACTGACTTTCTCATACCATACTGTGATCTGCTTGAATTTCTTTCTCTCCTCTGTTTACAACAGGTTCACTGCCATAGAAAGCGAACTGTTGCACATTAAATCCTCTCAACTACCTGTCTGATAGTATGCCAGCTGTAAAGTCAGCCAGGCCTTCCCTGCAGGATTGGAGACATAGAGAGCCTTGGCCTCTATTCAGCTTCATAATGACTCTGGAACATGTAAAAGTCACTTTTATTTCTTAAATTGACATACACAAATGATCATTAGTGTTGAAGGGATAAATGAAAATAGTCATCATTTACTCACCTTCATTTCTTCTATGGATCACAAAAGACATGTTTTTTGTTCACCTCTTTGAAGAGATCACATTAGACGAAGAACAGACTTTTTTTTCATGTTTTTTTTTTTTTTTTTAGTTTCTTATGCTCACCAAGTCTGCATTTATTTAAACAGAAATACAGAATAAATGGAAATATTGTGAAACATCATTACAAGTTAAAATACTTTTTTTTGGATCTATTTTGATATACTCCAGTCTTCAGTGTCATGTGATCCTTTAGAAATCATACTTACATGCTGATTTGGTGCTCAAGAAACATTTCTTATTATTATTAATGTTGAAACGGTTTTGCCGCTTAATATTTTTGATGAAACTGATATTTTTTTCGGGATTCTTTGATGAATGGAAAGTTCAAAAGAACATAATTAATATGAAAAATACATATACTTTTGTAACATTATAAATGTCTTTACTAGCAATTTGATCAATTTAATGTGTCTTTGCTGGAATAAAAAAAAAAATACTGATTTGATAGTTTTTGAAAGGTATTGCATACAAATTCGACTAGCAGCATTTATAACATTAAACTTCTCAAAATGTCAAAGTTCACTGCTTTACACTATTGTCACATGTATCTCAATCACAGACGGCTGTACATGATAGGCTGTTTTCTATACTTTACTGAATATGGTCATGTGACAAAAATGATGCACAGTTTGCCTAAGAAGGTGTCAGTTTACCTCTGACTTCAGGCAATCAATCACAATAAAACAAAAACAAAAAACTGTACATGCTGTATATTTAAAAATATAAATAATAATTCATAGCATGTGGAACCGTTCTGTGATGAACTACATCTGCTGTCACTATGCTTGGACACGTGTGACCTTGAAAGCGGTTAATTGTGACTTGGAGGGATACAGCTCCAACCGGAAACTAACAATGAAATTGTATTTTATACCTATTAGATTGTGTTTTATAAATGTATACACCTACCCCATCTCTAAACCTACCCCTTACAATTATGAAAATTACTAATTATTGTTGTACAGTGTGACAAAAATTACGCTGTATTGATGTGCGCATGCCCAGTAGCCCAGTTCATTTTGAGAAAAGCTCTAGCATCATTTGCTTGCAAAACTACTTAAAGGGGGGGTGAAATGCTATTTCATGCATACTGAGTTTTTTACACTGTTAAAGAGTTGGATTCCCATGCTAAACATGGACAAAGTTTCAAAAATTAAGTTGTACGTTTGAAGGAGTATTTCTGTTCTAAAAGTACTCCTTCCGGTTTGTCATAAGTTTCGGAAAGTTTTTTTTCGAAGATGGCTCTGTGTGACGTTAGATGGAGCGGAATTTCCTTATATGGGTCCTGAGGGCACGTCTGCCGGAAGAGCGCACGCTCCCGTAGAGCAGAGCACAGAATTTCACTGATCAGAGCGATTCACTGATCAGAGCGAGAGCGTCGCGAAAAGTCACAAAAGAAGTGTGTTTTTGGTTGCCAGGGCAAGACAACCCTGCACAGATTACAAAAAAAAAAACAGCATTAAGGGACCAGTGGATGGAGTTTATTTTTACAGAGCATCAACGGAGTTGTGCAAGTGTTTGTGTTTGTTCCCTGCATTTCGAAGATGCTTGTTTTACAAACAAGGCCCAGTTTGACGCTGGATTTGCACATCGTTTATTTCTTTAGGAGGTGAGTAAAACTGCTTCTAATATCTCTGTCTCCTTGTTAGTGCGTCCCCTCCCATGCCGGAGACCCGGGTTCGAGCCCCGCTCGGAGCGAGTCGTTGCTGCTGCTGCTCTCGTTCAGTTTCAGCCTCGGGATCTGATTCTGGATCATAAATAAACGGCTGAATCTGACTGTTAGCCATGGTTTGTTTTGGATGTTTTTTTTTTCCTAAAGGTAATGTCACAGCTTCCAAACGCTCTCAGCGCAAAAGCCTACTGGCGCTCGTGATTCTTTAGCTCCGCCCACACGTCACGCCTCCAGACGCTCGTGTTTTTCCGGGAAAAATCGGTACAGACTATCTTTCTCTTATGAATATAATAAAACTAAAGACTTTTTGGAGTTATGAAGGATGCAGTACTACTCTAT
This sequence comes from Carassius gibelio, assembly GCF_023724105.1. NCBI lineage: Eukaryota > Metazoa > Chordata > Actinopteri > Cypriniformes > Cyprinidae > Carassius > Carassius gibelio. Next base: position 19,692,450 of record NC_068375.1, on the reverse strand, counting down.
AGGTACTCAAGATTAACAGGATATTGAGTGAAAACGAGGATTTCACCCCTCCTTTAAAATCATCTAATCACATTACACAGTACAAACAACGTCTTATTTCGGGAATGACCTGTATGTATATTCTTCATCATGTTATTTCCTGAGCATCAGCTACAGCTTTTTTTGGTTTCTGGGACTTCTGAGAAAGCCTCTTCTACAAGTGCAGCCGTCTCATGCCACACAAGCATCTAACTACTGTAACCAAGTCAAAACACATGGACCGATGAGAGCACACTGAACTATGAAGTTTGTCATGCTAGAAGATTATCAGTTAGGGAGTGAAAACACATGTGAAGAAACAGAAATGTCGAGCAATTAATAACACTGTGCATGATTTATTAAAAGGTAAATAACCCATAATGCCAAAACCATCTCTCTTATTACAGTTCCTACACCAAGTGAAGTATATTACAGCACCCTTTCTTTTTTAAATACAGTTTCTGGGATAAAACATTCTGGATAGGAGCAGAAAACATGCCAATTTATTCAGACAGATAATTGCATTTGTTGACAGTTCTGATTAGAAATAGCAATGGTTTTAGGTAAAAAAATTTTTTTTTTTTAAAAGTAAAAAATATTAATGACTTGTGTTCAAATTCCAGTCCAAAGACATGCAAACTAATTTAGGTCTACACAGCATGGCCATATAATGGCGAGCCACCTGGTCTTATTGCTTTTAATGTGGGGAATGTCAAACTCATTCCACTGAGAACATCAGCTGGGGTCCCCAAGACAATGCACCTGATACTAAAAAGAAGTTCACAGGACTCTACAAAAAGACAGATCTCTCCCTTGAGGATCATCCTCACTCTCCATCTACAATCCACCAGCACCTCTTAGATTCTCACTTTGTCTTATCAAAGCTAGTGAAGTAGGTGAGTCTGAGATGGGTCTCATCAGAAGTGTTGACCACCTAAAGATGAGGAAGATTAGGGTTTAGGGCACCTACCGTGGCGTTGTCTATGTCCCAACTCGCACCAGCACTACTTTGAATATGGTTAGTAATGGAGAAATGGCTGTTTTTTTTTCTCCACAGTCCATGTAACTTGAGGAGGTCGCCGTTTCTGCCTGGAGACATGTTGGATCGAGGCCACAGGTTATTTGACTCTTTTAGAGAGAACCTGTAGATTGTAGCCACCTCTTGGGTCCTTCAACCTCAAATGCGAACTCCACCAAAATATCATCTCTCATATGTCGAAGACACCCTGCTCATTTCGTCAACCCTTAACACCTATGAAACCAAACAGCCTGGATACCTCCACAGGCCTTTATTTCTGCACAGTTTTAAAAAGATTTGGCCCAAAAGAGTCATAAAGATTACAAGATCCATACACCTTTCTATAAAAGGGTGGCAACCAACCCAAAAGTCAATGCTATTATTTCAGCAGGTCTTTCTCAGACCTGGAGTAACATAACACTTCTTTTATTTATCTGGTTAATGGAAATGCAGAGCACCTGCTCTAAAGAAAAAAAATCTTCCCATTCTGAATCAGTCCTGGTGAGTCTCTGAAAGGAGAGACATTGTCACACTGGAACGACATGAGGGTGAGTAAATAATGACAGAATTTTCACTTTTAGGAGAACTATCTCTTTCTAGGTATCATCATTAATGTTAGTTACTTCAAATTGAGTGTCTTGTATATAGTTTATCAAACTACAGTTTTAAAGCAGCTTACACAACACTGATTTTCATGTCTCAGAATTTGCCGTAATAATCTATTAAGAGAGTGATTGAGAAAAAAAAAAATCGAAAACTTCGAAAAACTCAGTATTTCTTACAATATGGGTGGGCTTAGTAGAAAGGTGCAAGTATGCATACTCATGACACATTGCTGAGGAAGGGGGAGAAGACCCATCAAGCCATCAATAAAATGCAGATCTTTCACATGAAATACCAGACCATCCGTCACACAGCAGGCAGTCGAGACTCACGTGCACGTCCTCTAAGCCAAATCGCACAACCATACGGAACATGTGTTCTCAAAATGTGTGACATCTTACCCACACCGCACCTCACACGTACACGATTTCAAAGGCCCACTGCGCCATTTATTGTGTCTACCTGGACTGTAGATTTTTTCACAAAAGCAGTTTTGTTTTTATCAGCTTGAGAAACAGTTTAGACTGGTCTAAACCACGCTTCGTTTAAGCTGTTAATGTGTAGGCGTATGTGTCCCGTAACGTTCCAGGTGCTCATTGTGATGACGGTGTGATGATTCAAAGTATTGAGATAACATCTTAAGTGAGTCAGTTGCAGTTGTGTCTGTATCTTTTGGGATCACATCAACTACAGAATATTATTAGCTACAAACTGATGGGAAAGATTGTGCTGAATTTCCCCACTGACCAATAGAAAGTCTAAATATGGGCATTAACCCACTTTGTATAATAGTGCAGATAAGATTTGATTATATAGTGAGAAATGATACAGCACAGAGATAATGTAAGGTTAGACGGCCACTTTCATTGATCACATGGATCATGGGGAACTGAAATTCGGACACAAAAATAAGCAAAGTTTAAGATCAAAACGCCTCCATCTTGTTAAAAGAGGAGTGAATTTTTTATCCCTTATGGTCAGAATCTCAGATCTGATCAACAGTTTCTCAGGTAACTTCTCTGATGTGCCAAAATGCAGCAAACAACACCTGCATCCGAAAGTATTTTGCCATGCTCCATTGCTGAGAAAGATACCCCATCACTGAAAAAATGCAGGGACTTTCTCCAGAAAAAAAAGGCCAATCAGACACAAAGAAGAGCTAGGAGAACAACTCCATCTGTCAAGTCCATGCCCTTGTCATGAACCTTGGCCTTGTCAATGAACACAAACAGATCTCCCCCTATATTTATATTGACTTATTTTGTTGTATATTCACATATATTTTTGTTCAGTAAGGGTGATGGAGATCTCTACATCCATGCATGCAGTGGGTCAATGGTGGAGGCCCTGTGGTGGCATGATGTAATTTTGTTTGCGGATGTTATAGCGTTCTTTGTGTCCTGCGATTCTGTCTACTTTCACGACTGCCCTGATCGCTGTTCTGGTAGGGGTGCAAAATGTAATTCAGGATCAAACCAGAAAACACAACATAGAGATAAATACAGGTGTAGTGCTCAGTCAGCTGGTAGATAAGACACAATGAGGTTTCAAGTCGAAACACTGAAAAAAAAAAAAAAAAAAAAAAAAAAAAACTTTTGCTAATATATATATATATATATATATATATATATATATATATATATATATATATATATATATATATATATGTATATATATATATATATATATATATAATACAATGCATGATTTATGTTGCACAATGAGAAAAGCTGGTCTTACTGATGGTATGAAAAATGTTAAGAGATCATCAGCCATAAATGGGATACATATGCTAAAGTACTTTGGGAATGATAGAACGTATTCTCTTTCCTCAACAGAAGTTCAGACTCTGGAGAATTATTAATTCTTCCTGGAGTTCATATTGGGGCTTGAAATGGTCTATAAAAGGCCAAATGATATCAAGCTGTGCTGAGGTATATTTTGTGGCATTCATTTTTGGTTGAAATATACTTATATGAGTTTAGTCAAATGACATGCATGCAAGAGAAATAATGAATTAAAGTTGCAGTGTCTCTCTCTCTCTCTCTCTCTCTGTCTGTGTGTGTGTGTGTGTCTGTTTTAACTAGACAAATTATTTTATTCTCCAAATATATATTTTTTCTCAATAAAACCAATAGACTAAATATATAACTGTGTATACACCCAGTATGTAAATAAATTGAATATGGCTACAAGGAATTATTTCTAGTATACTATATTTTTTGATATACTGTATCATATTTCTATAATTCTGACATAACTGATGACTAGTGGAAAACCTCCTACAAATGAGAGCACTGCAGCACTGGAATCATCTTACATGTAATGTGTTGTTTTGTCATCGGTTACAGTTTATCTTTGAAACAAGATTATAAAGTTTGTCTATACAAATACAGGCAGCCCTTGTTTATGTAACAGACCTTTTTAAGAGGTACATTTTATTTAATCAGAAATCAGTATTTACCAACAAACACTGCTTAGCTGTTCAGTTCATTGTTCAGCTATTAAGCCTTTTTTCAAGGAATGTGTAAATACAAGGTCAAGGTGTCTTAACACCTTTCTGAGAAATGTATTTTTACTCCACTGGTAGTTGCAGGAAACAAAAAATAAACAGTAAATATTAAGCATAAAATGAACCTGATGTACTGGAACATAATCCAGACGTTTTTCCCACTAGCAACTGAGCAACTGTTAATTTAAAAATAAAATAAAAGAATTACGTTTACCTATACAATTCTAATTCAAATTCTTAAGTTCTTCTGAAAAACATGGATTTGGTTTACAAATCAAGCCAATTACCGATAAATAATTAAATAAAAATAAATAAATTGTCCATGTTACTTAATACATTAACTAACTGAACCTTATTGTAAAGTGTTACCAAATAAATGATACAAAAATTCTACTACAGTAACTGCGTTATTTAAAAAATACATTTGTTCACTTCCAAAGGGAGTTGTCAATAATGTGACAGTAATCGAATATAATATCCCGTTCTATGTAATAGTAATCTTTGTGTCCTTGAAGGAAAGGCAAAGCTTCCAGGCACTTTGGGTGAACAATTCCTGCTAAATGGCAACCAAAACAGTAGGATACACGTCATGTCAGTTATTTCAGGAAAAATGACTGTTTTCTTCAAAGCCTTTACTGTGATGTTGTAGGTCTGCCTATGTTTGCACTTTTCAAAGGGTCACATTCTGTAGAATTACAGCACTGTCATTGTATCAGTTAAGAAATATCTATAAAAAAAGCTTGACAACTTATCTCTTTGGCAATGAGCTGAAAAGGCTTGTAACATGCTTCTGTGACACTTCCAATCAGCACTTGCACTAAAGTGATAGTGAAAGACAAGGAGGCAGAGGCCCAGCCCAGTTACTTTGCCTGGGCCCATTCTTCACAGGAACTGCATCACGCTTTATTCCAATAAAGCCTCGTGAAACAAGAGCTGATTTCTTGCTAAATTCCAACATTAGTCACAGGTCCATATTTCAGGATTAGCAAAGTCTACGGGGAGTAATTGCTGCCCTAGGAACGAATGACGCCTGCCTGGGTTACCTAACCACTCCATTTAAAGACATTTGTTTAGACATTGCTTTGTTAAAAGAAGTACTGTTATGTTACTGGATCAACTGCCACAAATTCCAGTGAATGTAGCTGTCAGTGAAACCTTGTGAATGATGCTTGAGGGGCAAAAAAAAAAAAGTTAGGTAAATAGGCTTCAGCGTGTGTTGGAGTTGTCTAATGGTTACCTTACAAGAGTTTAATTGTTACCCAAGTACTCGAAAGATCCTATTTCACAAGTTTATATGAGGAGGATCAAGACGGGAGACCTTTCATCAGAAAAGCACTTAAGAACCGTGCTGATATTTGATAGAACTTGATCACTGTTTAGAAAAAATGGCACCCTTGGATTGGGTTCCTTCATTTCCATGAGTGGATTGTGATTTCTTGGGGGACTTGCATTGACTCGTATTAGATCCCCAAACATTCCAGATCACTCGTTCATTCATCCGTTTTCAGCACTGTGTTAATGCTCAATGTTTCTCTTGAGACTGTCAATTCTTAGCAGTTTTACACTGAACAAAATTATAAACGCAACACTTTTGTTTTTGCCCCGATTTTTCATGAGCTGAACTCAAAGGTCTAAGACTTTTTCTATGTACAGAAAAGGCCCATTTTTCTCAAATATTGTTGACAAATCTGTCTAAATCTGTGTTAGTGAGCACTTCTCCATTGCCGAGATAATCCATTCACCTCACAGGTGTGGTATATCAAGATGCTGATTAGACAGCATGATTATTGCACAGGTGTGCCTTAGGCTGGCCACAATAAAAGACCACTCAAAAATGTGCACACACACACACACACACACACACACAATATATATATATATATATATATATATATATATATATATATATATATATATATATATATATATATATATTCTTCTGTATAGGTTTCTTCTGCTCATCAAGCCTGCATTTATTTGATCAAAAATACAGAAAAATGTAATATTGTGATATATTATTACAATTTAAAATAATTGTTTTTAAATGTGTTATACTTTAAATGATCATTTATTTCTGTGATACAAAGCTGAATTTTTAGGATCATTATCACATGATCCTTTAGAAATCATTCTAATATAATGATTTATTATCAAAGTTGCAAGCAGTTCTGCTGCTTAATATTTTTTCAGAACATGTGATACTTTTTTAGGATACTTTGTTGAATAAAAAGTAAAAAAAAAAAAAAAAGAAGAAGCTATGTTTTAAAAATATAAATATTTTGTAATAACAATATACACTACTGGTCAGCAATTTGGGGTCAGTAGTCTTTTTTCTTTCTTTTAAAAAAAAATTAAATCAGTACTTTTATAAAATACTTTATACTGATAAAAAAGTGATATTATTATAATATATATTATTAGAATTTTTTTATATTTTATTTTGAATAAATGCAGTTCTTTTTAACCTTTTATTCATCAAATATATTAGACAGCAGAACTGTTTCCAACACTCATAATAAATCAGAATATTAGAATGATTTCTAAATGATCATGTGATCGACTGGATGTTACATGTGACACTGAAGGCTGGAGTAATGATGCTGAAAATTCAGCTTTGCATCACAGGAATAAATTATCTTTTTAAAGTATATTCAAATAGAAAACTTTTATTTTAAGTTGTAATAATATTTCACAATAATACTGTTTTTTTCTGCATTTTTGATCAAATAAATGCAGGCTTGATGAACAGAAGAAACTTCTTTCAAAACATAAAAAATAGTAATGTTTCCAAACTTTTGGTAGATAGCATACTGCACTATTGCATAGTTACAAATAAAATAACTAACCCTAAACCAAACCCTAAGCCTACAGTAAGTGCATGTTGTTATTCAGTATTACTCAATACTTCTTTGCATAACTACACTGTAACGAGGACACCTTAAAATAAAGTGTAACAAAACATTGTAGATGAGTTATTTGGATCAGTGACTGGGAAACAACAAGTCAGCGCAATCCTGCATTTGTTGCCTGTAATAAATTGTGATGAATGAGAAATAAAAGTAATGTGTGTGACGGGGCCAGTATGATTAATGATCTTGACAGCCTAAACTTTGTATCAGACATCTGTGGAGAGCAGATCTGTTGTTATCAGAAAATCAGGGGAAGTTTCTCTGTGTTTGTGCACACTTACCAGGTGAAGTTGAGACTTGTAGAGCGCCACGGCCATTGAAAGCAAGAGAAAAGCTCATAAGGACAGTTTGGAGTTTGGACACATGAGATCTTGCTGTGAGGCGATGTTGCTGCTTGGTAAAAGGAGAGGAAAAGATAATCAGCTTGAGAAGGATGGGGGTGCACTGTGTTCGGTTTGTGAATTCATGGATTTGAACCTAACCTATACATTAGGTCAACCATTGCACAAAAAGGTTGTACAGTTTACAATTATAACAGACCATTAAAATACTACACGGAAATAAACTCATATTAATACAGATGATATCTGATAATAATACAACATTTTATAACAATACTGATTTAGGTAATACTGACATTTTTGGTAACACTTTTTTTTTTTTGGACCAAATTTCACTATTAACTCATTGCTTATTAGCATGCATATTGGCTATTTATTAGTACATTTACATTTAGCAGAGGCTTAAGCGACTTACAGTGCATTCAGACTATACATTTATTTTTTTATCAGTATGTGTGTTCCCTGGGAATTGAACCCACAACCTTTTTGCGCTGCTAACGCAATGCTCAACCACTGCGCCAGAATTTATTTTTAAATAATTTCTAAAACTATTTCTGTTTATTGTCACAGTTATAAGATTTATATTCTGATATATCTATTCATGCCATTGATAAACAAGCACTTACCACTTACTGTAAAGTATAATATTGCAACATAATGCAACACACTATGCATTATTAAAATATATGATCTAAATTAACAGGGTTTTTTAAAGTGAAAATATTAACATCTCTGAATAAACCAAAATAAAATAATTTATACCAACAAAACTAAATGTTAAATTAGGGAGAAAAAAAAGTTAAGGTAATACCTTGCAGCTTACCACTTTATACAGTTATGTAGATCAGAGAAATGAGTCAATCGCTAACCGTTTACACTATTATGTAACATAATATTATATATTATATTATAATAATGTGTTATTTACAATTTTAAAAATAATTTTTACAGTGTATGCGGGAGTAAGTATCAATAAAACAGTAAAAAAAAAAAAAAAAAGCCTCAAAGAATTTCAAATCTACAAACATTCAAACCAACCCATTATATTATTCTTTAAGCAATCAACCACGGACAAACATATTTCAGATTCAGTAGATAAACACTAATGATAAACTGCACAGGTGCACCCACAGCTTGCATTTAGGTCAACAAATGAAGCACAGAATGTGAACTCTATCCAAGTCTGTCAATCAGCAGAATGTGGTAGAGAGAGTATTAACTTTGCAACACCTTCCATTGAGAAACACAATCACTCATATCAGTCATATGCCAAATTTGTTTGAAGTGGGCGTTGTTGTATCAACCGTATAGAAACACTCCTCTCTTGTGAAGGGTGGACAAGTTGCCACTAGTTAGCACATAATTCTCTTTTTATATTTTGTTTTAAAAATCACAACGAACTGAATACCAGCACTTAACACTATAAATAGCCAAAATCGCCAATCCAGTGCTAGTTGTTACAAATATTATGCTTGAGCCAATCCGACTCGAAAATGTGCTCAGCCATGATTTTTATAATATGTCTACAAATAAAACCCATCTCCATTTCTTAAATTAAATGAATTGTATTGTATGTCACATATATGATAGAATGTCAGCTGCAATTGTTTTTTTTACTTGCTAATGCGTTGGCCCTTAGTAAACCTGAGGTTTTTTTTTCTAACAGAGCTATCCACAGCTAACCATGCCTAAACCCTGTCAGAATCTCCCATGCATTTACGGTGAAGAGTATATGATTACCTTTCGTGCCAGAACGTTTTTATTATTTTGCAGAAGTTGGAGACCGTACCACTTGTTTCATTGAAACCAGGTGTCACATTTTACCTCTAGTTTCCATTGAAGGGCAGCTGCCCCTGTTCATCTCATAGATTTGGAGCATTCAAGTGTTTGATTTATCGACAAAAAAATGACAGACAGCGGGAAATAACATTGTGAACCGATTACAGAAAAGGTCTGACTCCACCGAATGAATAACAGCTAAGCATTTTTCTTTTTAAAGAAGAGACTAATCAAAGGTCACTTTGTCATTGGGAAATAACATTCTCATAACTCAATGGAAATCAAAGCAAAACATTCATAGTACATGTTCGTTTTATTTGACACCTCTTAATGATTGAAATGGACACAAAATGTTTAATATGCATGACATTTAGTTTGTAACTGAATGAAAAGCGCCATCAAGGCTCATGCTGAACTTTATCCTGAATGAATCGGATTTAAAAAAAAGGCCCTAACATATACTAGTTGTTTCAGGTGAGTGTTTGCCAAGGCCTTATGTCAAATGCCATTCACCTGATGACTTCTCTTCCTGCAACAAGTCATCACGAGCAAAAAACAAGGTGAAAAAGTTACATACACACCTGTCCTACACAGCAAAAAAAAACCTTCATTGTGTTTCCAGTGCTGAAAAATGAAAACAAAGATTTGCCTTCTGAATGCTAACGTGAGAGGGCAAGGACGTGCAAAATGATGTCTATGTACATAGGAATCAGAAATTAATTACAGATGGGGAAGCTGTCGTTCTGCCAGTGGCAGCTCAACAAAGCTGAGCAGAATACCTGAACCGTGAGTTTAGAGGGGTAAACACTTAACTTATTCACTGCGCCTTCACATGGCATCTGAGCTTCTGTCAGAAAAAGACAAGCACTGTTATGTCTACAGTCAATTGAGAGGCAATTACGTGGGACTAATCTGTCATTACTGCTAAAACGAACTAAGCCCAGAGACATTGTATCAAATCACATGCGTCTGACAAAGCATGCCTGTCAGATAAGCCTGTTGCATACCAATGAGCGCAGCACCTGTGTACTCAGGCATAGCATGAAAGAGGGAAAAGGTCACTGTTTACTGTATGTGGCATGCAAAAGCCCGACTAGTTCAAGTTGTCAGTGACACAGCAGATCTGCCTTCTTTAGAGTGGTTTTGGTTTACTTGTTACCAGAGTGCAATCCTTTATTAATTGTCTTTTACTGCCATGCATTTGGTATCTTGATGATTCAATAGGCTTCTTTATGGCCGTCAGCGTTTGGCCCCTGAGAATATGAGACTGACAAATTATTATAGAAAGTCAGGCCAAAACTGTTTCTCACATACCACAGGCTTCATGTCATCCTAAAGTGTTTTGAAAACCTGAGATCTCCACTGATATGACTAGCTAATGCACAAAACTCCTCCTCTACGGCCTGTATTCATTACATGGTTCAGAACAGCCAAAGACACTGACCGGTCCTGTGCTGTCTTACTCTCTGAAAACAATATCTTAATCCAGCAGAAGTCCTTAGAGGGCCGGCCAGGATGTGCAATTGCTTGTGTTCTTATGCTTGTGTATGTATGGACAGTGCAGATGTTCAAGATATCAAGATATTACACAGATTTGTTTAATTTCTACAGTGTGTGCGCTAACAATTTAATCCTCTCTCTCTCTCTCTCTCTCTCTCTCTCACACACACACACACACTTGACACTAAGGGTGCGAGAATAAAGTAGCCCTAACTACTCCCAGATGCCTGTTGGTTGTTGGTGGTAGTCAGGTATTTTGCTGACATCATCCCTCAGGAGTTAAAAGTATTCAGTGTGACAAGTTAAAAACACATTGTGAACCTAAATTGCCAAGCTCATTGGGATCTGAAGTAAGACAGCACACTAATTTCAGGACTCAAGACTAAAGAACTGACTAGGAAGTCACAAACTTATGAGTGAGGAGCCAAAAGACATTTTAGTTGACAAATTATATTAAAAAAACGTACTTCTTATTTGAAATCACCACTGTAGTGATCCTGGTTATAGTTGTGCTATATAAATATAAATTTTTCAAGAATATATATGTGTGTTTAAAAAATATTGTGGTTTCAAAATGTAACCCACGTCATAGCTTTACTGTTAGTCAAAGACTGCGTTACAATAGAGATTCAACACATCAACCGAACCTCGCTCTGTTAAACAGCAACCAATTTTTGTTAAATATTAGAATAGTTTTTTTTTGTCCACAAGTTTCATTCAAACCAGAGTTCGAAAATTATTCATGATTCTTTATAAATAACTTAAAAAAAACAGTTCACGGTTATTTTTTCGAAAAACAGACATCACAGTTTGCAAGAAATTACCACTTTAAAATGGCGACTATATAGATTTAAAATCACTGTCAATCACTATTTATTGTTTTATACTATTTATTTTTATGTATTGCTAGTTATTGTTATTTATAACTGTTTTTTTCTGGTTTATGAAGCAACTACTTGCGCAATAATAGTGGTCTTTCAGTTGTGCAATATGAAGCCTGATATACCCGTCTACATGTTCTACTTCCCAGTATAGCATTGTTTATGTGACACATATGTTATTTAGCTATGTATTTATTGTGTGATTTGAAAATGCAGCATACATTTAGCCCAAGAAAAATTTCCCTAAAGGGACAATGAAGTATATATTGTATCATATCGTATCATATCATATCATATCATATCATATCATACGACAAGTCATTACTATTTCAACTATTTTGGTGACCAGTTAGTTACTTTTTGTAACCCTGCTTTTAAATATATAAAATATTTTGAACAATGTTGGTTACCGAAGAGTTTTGGTGACCATTGACATCCATTATAGGGTTTAAAAACACAGAGACTTTTGTGGGCCACAGTGAGAAACGATACAAGAAATCATGGACCTAATTTTGTAGATTCTTTGTATTTTTATTGCAGAGTCTCTTCCTTGATAGTAATGTGTCTTCGTTTAGCAGATGTCACGCAGGTAAAGATGATGAATAGACAGCAGAGGATAATAGTGAGTGGCAGAACACCTGCAACAAAGGCAACTACAAAGAGGCCTCACTGACAGCGCTTCCTTCCCCCAGCCTGTCTCCTGACCCCTCTGGAATCCCACACCATCTTGGAAAAAGATTTCCAGCGCTGCTCTTTATCAGATGCTGGTCCCAAGAGCCTGTTAAAAATCCCAAGGTTTGCAAATCGAGTATCGCGGCGGTGAAATTAAAGGGTCAAGTGATGGAAGGTGTCCCACACCTGTGGATCAATCTGGCTGAGATAAACTTTCAATGGGATGACAGAGGAGCAAATAAACACTGGTCAGAGCGTGCAAGATAAAAAGAGAAGGATGTAGCCAACTGGCCAAGAGGGATCTTTAAGAAACCGTTTATTGCCATGGATGGACAAAACGGACACTGCTTAGATCGAAGAAGTCAGATTTAGAGGTGCTTGACAGGTTCATTTGTATCGCTGGATGCTTTATTTTCACAAGAACAGACATATAGTGTGCGATAAAAATAACTCCAATTCATTAGTCCGCGACTGAAAAACAATAGAGCCGGGCTCCAGTGAGTGTCGTGCATTGAAACATGACACGAGTATATTCAAACTTTTAAGTATCCTCCACAAACTGATATTTGTTTTAGGCATATTGGGTGTCAATAACACAAAATTCAAAAGTGTAATGGCTCACGACAGACCCCTTTGCCGCGTGGCTTTATTTAAATACGAAAGGGTTAATAAGGAAAGTTATCCACCTGGGACGCTCAGAATACCAACAGCACCACGTACAAAACAAACAGGCCCCCGAAACAGATGTCACATGTAAAACTAAATATAACGTGCCTTTGGTTGGGTCACACCTGGAAAACACAGGCAATTAGCCAAAGCAGCCCATGAAAGCCACTCCAATCTATGATATATATTTAGCTGTGGCCACTGTGCAAATACAGAGCGTGGTGAATGCCGATACTGCCGTGACGACTGTAATAACCAATGTGTTCATACGACGCCCGCAAGAGCTAAAATTGTCTTTTTGTGAGTACATTACATTTGTCAAAACACTTGGGCCTATTGTGATGTGCATGGGATTGTTATTATAAGGCCAATTTCCATAAAGCTAAAAGCCTATATGTGTTTATACTGTTGTGCTCATTTGAGCTGGTAGTTGAAAGGCATATTTGAGATTTAATCACTTGGCGTTAAGATGCTAAGTGTCATTTAACATATTTGACTAATTCAAATATGTATAGAGACTGATCACCTGACTACAGGATGAGTACAGGTTAGGCGACTACGCATGCCCTAATTTGGACAGTGGGCGAGTTTCCTGGTGGGCCGACGGAGGAGGTAATGGTTTTAAGGCAAATTGATTTTGAAACCACTGTCCATTGTCATTTTCCATGTCAAATGAACGCTGGTCTGGTCTTTCCTGACCAGTGAATCTGAAGTGGAGGCACTAACCATTCAGGTTATTTGGAAGCTTTATTTGGATGAATTTACATTCAGGATCCTTGCACACATCCTTTTTGGAAAATGGCAAGAAAATAAAGGATTACTGGGGAAAGGAAGCAGAGACATAGCCAAAACCATATACTTTGTTTACCTGTCCAAAGGCTATTCAAATACAACCTTTAGTTTGTGCTTTGCAGTCCACCAAGAGTTGATATGACATATCTGCCTATTGCGAATTGAGAAAATGGAACAATATTAACAGCTCAAAGTCAACGTTATGTGCTTAATTGCTTTGCCAAGTATACGAATACATTGTTACAATGTTATTTCCATACAAACATTACAAACTCCAGATGACATCTTGAATTCTTTGTGATTTTGCATTCATTTTGTGGTTATTTATATCTTATATTAAAAGGTGGTTGCAAATACAGTCAAATATCTGTTTATTATCTGCAGTACATTTTTAAAACATTTGGACAAGACTCAATTATGCCTTGGTTGTTTCATTTTGTGCGCAGTGAACATAAAATCTCCACCTGTGTGACAAAAAGTCATTTGTTTAACCGTGCGGTTGGAATTGACTTGATAAGAGAAACAACCACAAGAATACAATCTGTCATTCCAACAGGTCACAATCAACAGCTTGCCTATCTCACCTGATAGCATCAGCCAGGTGTCAGAGAAAGCTGATGGGCGATAAGGTTACACTGCAACCCAAATTACATTTTGTCAGGACTGCTGTTACAATTTGTAAATACACGTCAAGACAAACGTATCATTTCAGTACATTTTAACTGTATAATTTAAGAAGGAACAAAGAATTTTAATTTAATTTTAATACTGTAAATCAGGTTAATCTCGACTTTGTATAAATGTGAAGGAATCTAGATTACAATGCTGATTTCATCATAACAAACAAGATACAATCAGCTTTTTTTCAACGAAACAATGTATGTGACATAATAAAATTAAACCAACTTTCTACTACTTTCTATACCTGAAACATTCAACCTTCAGCAGTAACAACTAACTACGTAGCTCACTCACTTAGTATTAAAAGCTTTTTTAACCCTACCAATAAATCCATACAAACTATTTCATTCAGAACAATAGAGTGCAAACTGATTTGCATAAGTCCCTCAGGTACAACTGAGGGCCAGTCAGACATTTTTTTTTTATTAGCAAATTGCCTATATTGGCTTAACCAATCAGAACAATGGTTCTGCAGGGGGAAAGAAATGTATGAAAATTTTAAGAAAACATATGTAATAAGCCCTCTTGTTTTGCTAAACAGCAGTATAGTAATACAATGACAGCACTGATACTGTTGTTTTTAGAGCTTTGTGGTTTAACCTTCATCTCTCAAGCACTCCTGTACTTTGTTTAAAGACATATGTGGTTTAATCTGTTCTTGACTTCTCTCATACCTGTACAACCAATGCGTTGTATTTCAATATGCTTAAGGGAAAAAAAATGGCAAGAACATGATTGTAAATGTAGATTGATATTTATCATTTCAGTTAAGATGACATCAGCTTTGTGATAGCACTGTTACTATTTTTAAACATGATCAGAAAATCTGAAAACTATCGACTCGTAGCTATATGTGCATGAATTGAATTCTTAAGCACTAACTCCCTCGTGTGGTTACATCATAAAACTACAGTTTTATCACACTTTTCCTTACACCAAAAAATCTACTAGTTACACAAACCTACACGTTAAACACTCTATTATAGGCTTTTCCCAGAAAATTCTTAAACAGTAAAAAGGAAATACAAAATAAATTAAAAAGAAACGTCCAAAAGAAACCATTTTGACCAACAAATATTAATTTCTTTTGAAACTTAGAAATGTATAAACATGGGAGATTAGTTTAATCATGAGAGATTCGTTTAGCCTTTTTGTTAAACAATCATTTCCCATATGTAATGCAAAAATATGGTCACATTGGAATAGTAGTCCTTCTAATTAAGAAGCTTTTGACGCTGAAAGTCAAGTAGGTATCGCTCTATGATTACGTGTGGGGTGGGCTTTAATATGATAAAACCAATCAGACACGGCCTCCCAAGTGTATGAACCAATCAGAAGCAGAAAAGTTTTTATTTCACGGGGAGTACATTTTCTGTCCAACAATTACTTAATTATTATTTTTTTTATTTAAAGTTCGAGTTACATTTTCATGTATCGCACTTGTTTTACAGAGCAAATAAAATGCATTGTTTAGCAAGCAACAACTCGCTTATGCAACCTAATGCAATGCATGGAGTCACTTTTTCAGTAGTAACAAAACTAAAAACTGTTCAAGTCGTCTCAGATAAATATGGGTGCTCACGGGCCGTGAATACAACACAGACAATCCTGTGAGTTTGTGGAAACGTGATCATTTTGGAGCTAGTGTCCCCAAACGCCCCAGCGGACAGGCGACGGTTCCAGCCATAGATGTCTGTAGTTCCAGCACCTTCGGTGCTCAGAAGCGAAAGTGTGCTTGAAAGGCCCGCCTCTAAACATACCACGAGGTGATCGATGTGTTCCCCAGCCAATCACACGACAGAGACGACTGTATTTCGTGCGCTCTCAACGAATCAGAAATGTCAAAACACTAAAAAACGCGAACTTCAACTTGTCAGCAAAACAGAGGGGGAGGGGACCAACATATGGCAGTCATATTTCTGAAGCTGAAATAATGTGCTAGACCTTTTATTGTGTTATTTACCTCGCAGAAGGTAATTGAGTTTAATACTCTTCGCTTGGACATTTATACAGATGTATATATGTCAGAGGGCAGCATTTTGTTTTAGCATGTTTGCTGATAAAATGTCGCGGGCTAGCATGCTAACATAACTGTACAGGCGGTTAGCGAGCTGCTGCTAAATTATAGGAGACGGGGGGGCTTTACCGCTTGCTTGATTTTTAACTTTGACAACGTAAATGCAGTAGGATAAACTGTTCCTCTTATAAAGCAAAACTGTTTGTAATGCTTGGAAAGTGATAGGATGTTATAAATGTGCATTAGTAGTGCGCTGTGGTGAAAAGGTCCCATAAAGTTTGAGATTTCAGGAAACAGTAATGGCGTGAGGAGACAGTCATGACAGCAGGTCGAGGAAGCCATGATCCGATCCGAGCAGCTCTCTCCTAATTACACCCCTGCGCCGAGCTATATGTGCATTTACTGATTCATTGCAATTATTCTATTTTTAAATAAGCGGGTTTCTTCTAATATTACTGGTGACGTTGACCACTCCTAATTATTGGTTGCTTTCTAAAGTTTTCATCATTCTGCTTTGGACAGTAAGCATAGGCCTGCCC
The DNA here is from genome assembly GCF_023724105.1 of Carassius gibelio. NCBI lineage: Eukaryota > Metazoa > Chordata > Actinopteri > Cypriniformes > Cyprinidae > Carassius > Carassius gibelio. The sequence continues at coordinate 19,675,522 of NC_068375.1, read as the reverse complement.
GAGCGCATTTGTGCATTTCACAATGGATTAATTGTTTATTCCTAGTTTCTCCGTTTGGAGTTTTGTCTGAATTAACTTAAATCAATCATAGATATGAATGATTACTGTACTTTTTAATAGCGTGTGTAAGAAATTGTTAACATGCCTTCACATGATAAAAGCGTTCATCTTATTTATTTATTTATTTGTTTATTTTTTTACCCCTTACCATCATCGTTGGCGTCTTGTGATCATGCTGGTTTCCAGAAGCGCTGCTCTGGTGGGCGTGTCACAGATCAGCGCGGCTCATTGTTATGCAAATAACACTTAAGAGCTTGCGTGCATTTTAATCAACTCTATTTCAGGCCTCTCTGTTTCTTCTAGCAGGCGAGTGTCCTTCTTTTTCTAAATACCAGCAATACCTGCAACAATAATAAAGGAATTTAACAATAAAGTAATGTTAGAAAACGAATGTAAGTTGTTTAATTATGTATGATTATGTGTGCGGGCGAGTTTATTATTATTATTATTGTAACTATCGTCATCAGTGATAACAATAATAAAGTAAAATCAAGATATAAATATAACTTATTAAAAAAAAAAAATTCCTCTTGGTACTACTTCATAATAACTATAAGGGTTACCACAGACGTGGAAAACATGCAGAATTCAGGAAACGTTAAAATGCTGTTTGCCAGGGCAGGATAAAGATGTTCATTACTGAAAGATGTGGTTCCTGAAATATCGTAATACAGGATATATTTCCTTATTATGATATAGAATTATTTTAGAACTTGGTTTAAGGTTATTTATATATAATCATGCAATAAGACACAAGACTGTTATGCACGGCCTCTCTTGGCTTACTGCTTTTTTATTATAAAAGATAAATGTACATAGTTAGCCTAACTATAGCTTTAAAAAACAATGTTGCAGTTTGCCACATTATTATATAATTTAATTATTTATATAATATAGAAATATATATTAATATAATATACAAACCCAATTCCAAAAAAGTGGGGACACTTTACAAATTGTGAGTAAAAAAGGAATGGAATAATTTACAAATCTTATAAACTTATATTTTATTCACAACAGAATAAAGATAATATATCAAATGTTGAAAGTGAGACATTTAGATGTCATGCCAAATGTCGGCTCATTTTGGATTTCATTTTCATCAGAGCTACACATTGCAAAAAAGTTGGGACAGGTAGCAATAAGAGGCTGAAAAAGTTAAATGTACATATAAGGAACAGCTGGAGGACCAATTCACAACTTATTAGGTCAATTGGCAACATGATTGGGTATAAAAAGAGCCTCCCAGAGTGGCAGTGTCTCTCAGAAGTCAAGATGGGCAGAGGATCACCAATTCCCCCGGAATTCGCTGCGGCGAAAAATAGTGGAGCAATATCAGAAAGGAGTTTCTTAGAGAAAAATTGCAAAGAGTTTGAAGTTATCATCATCTATAGAGCATAATATCATCCAAAGATCCAGATAATCTGGAACAATCTCTGTGCGTAAGGGTCAAGGGCAGAAAACCATACTGGATGCCTGTGATCTTCGGGCCCTTAGATGGCACCACATCACATGAATGCTACTGTAATGGAAATCACAACATGGGTTCTGGAATACTTCCAGAAAACATTGTTATTGAACACAATGCACTGTGCCATTTGCCGTTGCCAGCTTAAACTCTATAGTTCAAAAAAGAAGCCATATCTAAACATGATCCAGAAGCGCAGCCGACATTTTCTGTGGACCAAGGCTCATTTAAAATGGACTGTGGCAAAGTGTAAAACTGTTCTGTGGTCAGACAAATCAAAATTTGAAGTACTTTTTGGAAAACTGGGACGCCATGTCATTCAGACTAAAGAGGACAAAGATAACCCAAGTTGTTATCAGTGCTCAGTTCAGAAGCCCTCATCTCTGATGGTATGGGGTTGCATGAGTGCGTATATGGGCAGCTTACACATCTGGAAAGGCACCATCAAAGCTGAAAGATATATCCAAGTTCTAGAACAACATTTGCTCTCATCCAGACGTCGTCTCTTTCAGGGAAGAACTTGCATTTTCCAACATAACAATGCCAGACCACATACTGCATCAATTAAAACATCATGGCTGCGTAGAAGAAGGATCCGGGTACTGAAATGGCCAGCCTTCAGTCCAGATCTTTCACCCATAGAAAACATTTTGCTCATCATAAAGAGGAAGATGCAACAAAGAAGACATAAGACAGTTGAGCAAATAGAAGCCTGTATTAGACAAGAATGAGACAACATTCCTATTCCTAAACTTGAGCAACAGACGTTTGCAGACTGTTATAAAAAGAAGAGGGGATGCCACACAGTGGTAAACATGGCCTTGTCCCAAGTTTTTTGATATGTGTTGATGCCATAAAATTTTAAATCAACATATTTTTTCCCCTTAAAATGATATGTTTTATCAGTCTATACATTTATGTCATCTATGTTGTATTCTGAATAAAATATTGACATTTGAAACTTCCACATCATTACATTCTGATTTTATTCACAATTTTTACAGTGGCCAACATTTTTTGGAATCGGGTTTGTAATTTGTAGTGGCTTTTTCATAAAATATATCTGACTTTAGATATAATTAACTTTTATTATTTTGCTTTATATTTTATCTAGCAAATCGAAAACATAGTCGTTTGGGATGTCAAACAATGTTTGGTATTTTGCACAATAGTGAGACTCTTATCAGTAACAGTAGGTTGAAGCTTTTGTCCCTCCTTCCCACAGATTCTCAGTCGATAGATGTCCACCCCCAACGAACCACCGGTTGGGATACCCCATGCTGGTCCTTCACCAGGTGCTGGCCTGTCTCCGGGGCCCATCCTAGGGCCCAGCCCTGGACCCGGCCCATCTCCTGGCTCTGTACACAGCATGATGGGCCCCAGTCCAGGGCCCCCAAGTGTCCCACATGCTATGCAGGGACAAGGGGCTGCAGACTATTCACAGGACATGCACCCAATGCATAAGGTAGAGGATGGTTTTTGGGATTGATTATATTAAAATAGATAATAGTTGTCCAGTAGATGTGAACACTGAAAAAAAATGCATATAAATAAATTAAAAAGCCCTGTTGAAGGTTCATTTTCAAACAGTTTGAAGTTGCAGTATGCTAAGAGCATATATGACTAATCTCCTGCCTCTGTTCAGCCTATGGAGGGAATGCATGAGAAGGGGATGGGAGATGATATGCACTATGGACAAATGAAGGGGGTGAGCATGAGATCCCTGCACAGTGGCATGGGTCCTCCACAGAGCCCTATGGATCAACACACTCAAGGTATAATTACATATAGGCTATAATATAATAACAAAGCACTCAGCGGTTATAATTTTAACAATAACTGAGGTTCAGTTCACCAAAAGAGGCTCTTGTTCTTCTCCATTGAAGGAGGTAAGTCTACAATGGCCTCAGAGGTATCATAATGAAGGCGATTATCTGACAGTGTTTGTTTATTTATTTATTTTTTGTGCACTTATCTTTGGGGCTGTCTTTATTACACTAATTATCCTCACATGCGAATAGCTAAGATAATTTGTACTCTACTCTCATCACTCAGCCTATTCTCTGATCTGTACCTTTTGCAGTCGTAAATGTATCTTTTAATGTTCATAATTAAAGGTTTGTGACAAAAGAGAAGAGAACCCGTTATAATCAGTGACACTGTCTACACTGGATCTGGTGCGACACGACAAATGCACAACAGTAAACTGATGTTCTACTTATCACTTACTTACACAAAGTACAAATGGTTTTGAAACGGTCGTGTCTAGTTTAGACAGCCTTAAACTGTTGACACAAGGCACAGCTTTCACATCCTGTGTAAAGATGAGGTCAATGGTTAATTAAATTTCAGCACAATTAAGTGGGGAAAAAAGCAAAGAAACCATTGTCAATCACGTAGATATGCATGAAGAATAGCTCACACAGAAGTGACTCTCAAACCAAGCAGCTTTCTGTTGATAGATGTGGTAAATGTGCATGGCCAACTTGAACCTGAGTGAAATCTTTTTCATCCTTACGCAGAACTCCCAAGCATGCGGATTCCTACTGAAACTGATTTATTCTACAAAAAGAAAAAAAAAGACAAAAGACAGACAGAATAATAATAATAATGAATAACAATAAATAAATAAAATAATTCTCTGTGTGGCAGTGATCAATAAAGGAGTGCACTTTTAAAAGACACCTTTGACATCAGTGAACTTTATGAATCTTTTCTGCTTGTGCTTCGTAGGCTACATGTCCCCCCATCCCTCGCCGATAGGCCAGGTGCCAGAGCATGTGCCTAGCCCTATGTCAGGAGGAGGGCCGACCCCACCGCAGATGTCTCAGGGTCAGTCACCCATGATGCCCATGGATCCACAGGGGATGGGACAGCAAGCCAGGGGTCAGTCTGCCTTCAGCCCAGTTCAGCTACAGCAACTCAGGGCTCAGATCCTGGCGTACAAGATCCTGGGCCGGGGTCAGCCTCTGCCTGAGAATCTGCAGTTAGCAGTGCAGGGCAAGAGGAGCCTCCCCACCATGCAGCAGCAGCAGCCCGTCAACACTGGCCCCTACAACAGACCTCTAGGTGATTATAGTCATGGTCAAGTCCTTGTGCAGTCCAAGTTACAGTTATGCCATTTTCTCTTGTATTTGTATTTTTATGATGCTTTAAGGCTGATTGCAGCTGATAATATTCCATACAAAATCTGTCACCATGTAAGGAATACTTTTATGGCCATTTTCTTAATTATTATTCAATCTTGTGCTGTTTCGCTAGGTATGCCAATGACTCACGGAGGGCCTGCTACGGGCCCGTGTCCCTCTCCAGCAATGCAGACTCATACCCAAAGCTCTGGGCCAAAACCATGGCCTGAAGGTGAGTGTGAGATGTATTTATTCTTAAGCAGTTGCATCTCTACATTCCACCTAATGGCACAGTGAAGCAAAATGCATATTATCTCATTCAACTGAATAATTGTAGAATTATTTATATACTATTTTAGTACTTGGGAATATATTGAATTAGGTTTTATTTCAATATAGTTTGTTTTAATAATTGAGTTGTGTTCTTTTGCTATTTTTAATAGTTTTTTTTTAAATATTAAGTTTTATTTTTATTTCAGATTTAGTTTCAGTAATTGAAGTACTTCAGCTTTTCTATTTTTGTACTTTCAGTTAGCTGCCAAGGCAACATTTCTAATTTTAGTTTAGTTTTTGTTTTTTTCGCCCTCTATCTTTCTATTCTCCAAACCTATGCTCTGTAGGGCCATGGAGATGCTGGAGCCTATCCCAGCGTGGCAGGCCAAACTGTCAATTTTACATTTTCATCTAATATTTATATTTTATTTCAGATTTATTTTAATTAATGAAAATGGTTTATGTTTACAATAACAACACTGGTGATTGCTGAGGGGCCTGTTAACATGTGCTGACTCAACCAACACTAGACATATTTCGGGTCGACAGAAACAAAATTTCAAACAATGTCTTCCAGTCCCAGAAGTTTTTGTGCAGTGTGTCATCAAATTCAAGGGTACATATTCTGGTTAAGTCTGAAAAAGACATTTACATGCTATGGGAATATTTCTGTAAATGTACAATACACGCACATTTATTATTTATGTCGACCAGAATGTCTGAAAATGAGACTTTTGCATTTCTTTTTATCCATCTGTATACTGTATCTGTATAAAATGAATTTATATGTTTGTTTGTAATGCAGTGTTGTTTTCTGTTCGCTCCAGATACTGCTGAAGTTTGAGCAAATTCATATTTATATATAACATTTTTGTGCACATAAACATGGTCAAAAGGCTCCGTATGAGTTAAACTTTGAAAATGAGTTTTAAACAAATGCCAAGAGGCAACCTTACAGAGGTTAAATCCCCTCGCTAATAAATATTGTTTCAAAATGACAGTACATTTTTTCACTGATTGCTAGATCTGCTTGGAAAAGCCACTGAAGTTAAAATTAAAGATCATTGTTCATTTTTATTTTCAGGTTTGGTTTAATTCTGATGTGCTGCTTATTGGCTGTACTTGTGGAAGATAATAGTATGCGCCACCTCAGGTCAATTTACATTTTCACTGCATTATTTTCTAGGGACATTGAATGCCCTCGTCATGGCAGGTCAACTGATTGATTGGATCCAGCCAGTAATCCAGAAACTTGAATTTTCTTCTGAACATGCTCTTGTATAATTTCTTGTGTTTATGTTCCCGTTTAAGGACTGCATGCACTTTATGAAGTTTCTTTAAAGGCATTGAACTTGGCTTGAAGCAGGTCATATGAGTCCTTGTAAAGATTTTTCAGTTCAGAGGTGACCATCAGTTCACACTGTGCTTTGAACAGCAGCTTTTGAGTATGATCTAAAATCCTAAGGACAACATGAAATATTGATGAGAAATATAAATGAGATTACTTTTGTTTCATAATAGCACATTATGTGGATTGTATTGACAACAGCATTATGGATGACTGAAAGCTTAATGCGTTCTATTTTTGCATTCAGAGACATTTCTTTGACAGACATGACATTCTGATAAATCTCACAAAACGTTCACAAAGAGCATCTCCTTCATTTTCAGGTCAAGGCTCAGAGACCCCCAGTGCTCAACAGAAGTTGTCGGTCCCAGCTCCCAGCGGCAGACCCTCTCCAGCCCCCCCGCTGGCCCCCACTGGCACACAAGCTGTGCCCAGCACCTCCCTCACCTCCCAACCCCAACCTCAGCCCCCACCAGGACCAGGCCAGCCCTCCCTCATCATCCAGCTTCAGCAGAAACAGAATCGCATCACACCAATTCAGAAGCCTCAGGGTCTGGACCCTGTCGAACTCTTGCAAGAGAGGGAATACCGGTATGTAACGAATAATTATATTCAACTGAATCTACACTAATAAATCTGCACTGGCCTGAAGGTCATGATTTTTTTATTATTTTTATTTGTAACGTTTCCCGAGGTGCACTTACAATTTGTTTGTCCCCCGACTTTAACTCTCCAATTAAAAAGGCAAGTCTTCAGACTTCAGTGTTTGTACATTATACAAGAGGCCTTCCAAATGTGGATGCATACCAAGGGAACCTTACCCGAAAATTAACTGCTTATATTTACTTGCTGAAATACAAATGTAATAAATTCTCAGTAATTAACTATGATATTCAAGCACTGTTTCTTGGCAGAGGTGATGGGGAAAAAAGTTATTGTGATACTCAAGATGTATAGTATGTTGCGAACTGTGGTTCAGAACAACATTACATTGTAAGGAATCAGACTAGCTTTTGGGTGGTGAGACATTCAAATTTGGGTATGGATTTAAACAAAACAACCTACCTTCCAGTGCTCTTCTGTCTCTAAAATATCAGCAGAACTATTGTTATTGATTGGGGAAGGGGGAGTGCTTGTGAGCTGTAATGAATGTTCATTAGAGGAGGATGAGGAGGTTTCTGAACGTTCCTCAGAACTTGGTTGATTGCACTGGCTTGCATTGTCTGAAACTCAAGAAGTTGATTGTTTGATGTACCCTGAGGTCACAAAGACATACTTTTATTACCGTCTGTTTTTTACCAAATGAAAGGTCAGATCTTGCAAGTGATTTATAGAGAATTCTGAAGTTATTCAAAATTGTTATTGCCTAAAAAGTTTACCATCTCTATTCCAGCAATAATCTTGTGATCTGTGCTTGATCGACAGTTTTTGCTTTAATTTTTAAAACGTACTTTCTTGTTCTTAAAAAAAAAAATAATAATAATAAAAAAAAACACATGTATTTCTCATTTGTGTTCAAAGTCTTCAGGCCAGGATTGCTCACAGAATTCAGGAGCTGGAGAATCTGCCAGGGTCACTGCCACCTGATCTGCGGACTAAAGCTACTGTGGAGCTGAAGGCCTTAAGACTGCTCAACTTCCAGCGGCAGGTGGGGTTAAGACATTGTATTTTCTAATTATGAAAAAAGTGAGTACACCTTTTCAGTGTTGGTCATGTTTTATAATTTCTGTATTAAAATTTTAATGAAAAATAATTGTTGAAAAGTAAACCTCAAGTAATATTTATTTAGACTGAACTTTAATCTTCTCCCCTGCTTATTAATGTCATGTGTTGCAACTCTTAATAATATTTATGAAATGATTTTTTATGTAATTTGTTAAAAAAAATCTATTTTAAAACTTATTTTAATCGTGTATTCAAGAAAATATGTTATTACTTTTTACTGATGGTTACACCACATGACATTTTTAGATTAACTGAATTAGAACGTTCCTTGAAAACGGTATAAAAGTGTTTAAAACCATTGACACTTTTATGCATCATTTAACCAAAAAGAAATTAATAATGAATTATTTTCATTTTGGCTGGTGTACATAATTTATAAAGTTTTCATAAAAGCATATTTCCAGTCATTTATTACAGTCATAAATTGAGAGACACTTCTATTGAAAATCACGCATTGCCATTGCTTTAAAATAAATGAAATCATTTACAATGAGCCAAGTAAAAATTGCACATGCTTATTTTTGATATGCAGGTTACATTGAGCGTTGTCTTATTCACATAATGTGCATTGTTGTGCTGTCCAAAGTTGATATGAATGTTTTATTCACGCCAGGTTCACACACATACTCCGTCTGCAGTGCGTATGCAGTCCATGTGTGGTTCATATGCGCTGCAGAAGCAGCACGGACTCATTGTGCTTTCACATGGGCATTTGCAGTCTGCTACTCATCCGTGGCCACAAACACAGGATTTTTTCTTTTTTGAAATCCAACGTTTATTCAAATCCTAACATTGTTGCTAAAATGGCTTTATCAGCTTTGTGATTGTCTTTTTACACACTGCAGTTATACGATCTTTGACCGTATTCACGTTTACACAATATACGCGACACATTATTCAGTATGTTTTTACTCAAGCAAATGACAAAATATTTAAATTACTTTTCTTACGGTATCACTAACATTCTAAATTAAAACGTACCACCGATAGAAACAGCTTTCTTGGCTTTTCTTTTGCATTTAATCTTTATAAGAATGCAATCCACGATTCATAAAGAACTTTGTTTTCCAACCTCCACGAGTGCCATCTATTATTGCCTTGGTTCTGTCTAAAAGTGCTATTTTCTTTGCTTTAAATCTAGCCATAAAGCCATAGGTGTTACCTGTGATGCACAGTACACTTTAATTATATGCATTTATGGTGTAATTACAACATTTTCTTGTCAATCCATGTTCAATTTTATTGTGAACAATGTGCTGTCACTTTAATTCAGCAAAGATAGACTCGGTGCGGAACAATGGCCGCACTGCTGTAGATGCATGGCTCCTTGGACACACTCGGACTGCAACCACATGAAGTGTGAAAGCTGTAACCTTATGCACTGCCAAATGTGTGACCCTTGCGTTACGCTGTGCGGTGGAACTCACCATTAGAGGGAGCCCTTGTTGTATTCATAGCATACGGTCTCCTCACCATTCACAGCCTTGTTCTGCTGTATTTACCAACAGTTATAAACAAAATGTGTGTGAAATGCATCAGAATATGATTATCATTTGATGAAGCTCATTAGCCTAATGTATTTTGCTACAGATGACTATGATTGATTTTTTTCTTATTCAGCTGAGGCTAGATGTCGTTGCCTGCATGCGCCGAGACACAACTCTAGAGACGGCCCTGAACTCCAAAGCCTACAAGCGCAGCAAGAGACAGACGCTGAGAGAGGCACGCATGACCGAGAAACTAGAGAAGCAGCAGAAGATCGAGCAGGAAAGGAAGCGCAGACAGAAACACCAGGTGATCAATGAATGATCAGTGTACGAAGTTTAATGTAATTGAATTCTTATTTATTTTTATTTTATATAATTCAATGGAATAAACAAACTCACTATGCCGACAAAAATACTAGACAAACTCCCACAGCAAAAATGCTCATATACACAATTCATGTGCTGTTATATTGACTGACTGATGTAGATGCGTTTTTAAATAGGGTCTTATCAACATCTACAGAGACTAAAAGCACAGGAAAGTGCTCTTCCTGACTGTGTGTGATACTGCAGCACATTGTTTATTTGTTTTATGAATCTATATATAAAGGCAGAGTTTGAAAAAAATTAAAAATAAATATATATATATATATATATTACAATATTATCTATTTTTTTTTTATTAAATACTGTAAATACAGTCTTGGTAAGCATAAGAGACTTTATTTAAAAACATTCAATCTTACTGACCCCAAACTCTTGACTTTGCTCTTTGATTCATTCTGTGTTGTCTGTTTCTTGTTGTAGGAGTATCTCAACAGCATTCTGCAGCATGCTAAAGATTTCAAGGAATATCACAGGTCCATCTCTGGAAAAATCCAAAAGCTGTCTAAAGCCATCGCCACATGGCACACCAACACCGAGAGAGAGCAGAAGAAGGAGACGGAAAGAATCGAGAAAGAGAGGATGAGGAGACTGATGGTAAGATGCACTGTCTCCAGCATCATATATAAAACTTTTATATATTTACTGACTAAACATTTACATATGGAGGAGACAAAAGCAGAATCCTTTTAAAGCTCTTAGAGAAGAGATGTTCCTGAAAGATTCTCACAGCCTCTCCATCTGTTTTCCCAAGGCTGAGGATGAAGAAGGTTACAGGAAGCTAATTGATCAAAAGAAGGACAAGCGTCTGGCCTACCTTCTTCAACAGACAGATGAATACGTGGCCAACCTGACTGAGCTTGTGTATGAGCACAAGGCTGCTCAGGCTGCCAAGGAGAAAAAGAGGAAGAGAAAGAAGAAAAAGGTGTGAGGCGACAAGACTATGGAAAATAAACCATAACATCACTCATGCTCAAGTTTGATAGTAAACTATACATGTACTTTAGACATGCTTTATTTAGTTCAGTTGCTAACAGTTTATCTCACTATGGTTTGCATAAATCTCAAATTCAATCAGTGAAGTCTACAATCGTCAAACACTCAATGCTTACTTCTTTCTTTCATGTTTAACCCTTAGAAGGAAGCTGGGGATGCTGAAGGAATGGGAGCCATCGGGCCTGATGGAGAGGTAAGTAAATTGCTTTGAAAATGAAAGCAGAAATGTTGATAACTGACCAATGTGTGTCCCTCTGGTAAACTCACTCTGTCCAACCTAATCTAACACAGTCTGTCACAGCAAGCTTGCATTTATGTTTATTTATTCGTGCAGCTCATAGATGAGACCAGTCAGATGAGTGAGCTGCCAGTCAAAGTCATTCAGACAGAGACGGGGAAAGTGCTACAGGGGACAGATGCCCCCAAGTCCAGTCAGTTAGAGGCATGGCTCGAGATGAACCCTGGGTAAGCTGTTTTTACATCGCATCCTCTGTGCGTCTGTAAATTGAAAACATTTCTTGGTTATCGCTCGCATTGAGCTGTGAAGCTGTGTGAGCCATGTGTTTACAGCAGTGAGTGATGAGAACTGAAATGCACTGAAGGAAAGGGATGCACTGAAATTTTGGTAACTGAATGAAGATGCTATTCTGCTACTCACCAAATAAAAAAATACCGGGACATAAAATATCATTTTAAAATTGCATACTACAAAACTGTCAACCTAGCAAAAACATATTCACTACATTAATATTAATTGCAAAAGAAATAATTATATATATATATATATATATATATATATATATATATATATAGATATAGATATAGATATAGATAAAGATATATCTATATCTATATATATATATATGTCTTCTTGAAATGAAAATGACCTATCCAACAGAGACTACAGCTTTGTATCCTTTAAAATATCCTAGCATATTTTAATTTAACTATAGGGGCAAAAGCTCTGATAACAGGCATCTTTTTAAGCTTGTGTTGTCAATAAATCCTTCCGAGGCTTCGAGTGTTTACTAGTGCATTATGCCCTTTAAAACAGATATGAAGTTGCTCCACGGTCAGACAGTGAAGAGAGTGGCTCGGAATTTGAAGAGGAGGTGAGTGTCCTCTTATTTCTGCTCATTAAGCATCGACGGCTCCTTGTTGTGGAGTGAGTCATACAGAAGTACAGAAACTCACATTATTATCCTTTTCTCTGCGTCCATAAAGCATCTCCCAGAAGCCTTTCAGTATCTGCCTTAGTAACTCCATTTTGTTTTAATGTATGATCTTATATTGTGTAAGTCGGGCAATCACTGTGCATTAAATGAGCATAATCCTCTTATACTCCCTTTTAGGACGATGAAGATGTGGTCTCCAGAGCTGAATCAGAAGAAAAGAAAGTCATTGATCCCAACAGTGATGAAGTATCTGAAACTGCAGCCAAGCACATTATAGAGTATGTTGCCTGTTCTTACTTCAAAGCAAAAAATGCCCTGTTGAGCTGGAGTGCAGGAAAAGTGAGAAAGCATAATTTGGGTGTTGATAGTTGTTCTGTGTTCTTCTTTTTTTCATTCATCTGTCAGCATCTGCCTCTGCTGGAGTTTGCACTATGCTAGACAACAGTGGGGTTCAAAAGACCACTTGTGAAAATGCTTCTATTTTGCAATTTTATAGATTTTTATTTTCTTTGCACTTTTTTATTATCAGTTTAACAATTTCAGCGAAACATGAAAATACAGTATATATTTCAGTATTTGCATTAAATTTGCTTTAATGACAGCAGCACTTAGACTGAATTTTTTTGACTAAGCTGAAGTTTTCCTCTAAAATGCCCTCAATGGGCACTTCGTTAGCTACACATTTACTCTTAGACCGTGAAGTGATTGTGGGTGCCAGATGGTGTTACAGTGTCTCGGGAACTGCTGATCTCCTGGGACTTTCACACACAACAGAGTTGTGTGAAAACTAAAAAGCACCCAGTGAGTGGACAGTTCAGTGGGAGAAAAGTACTTGTCATCGAGAGAGGTCGGAGGAGAATGGGCAGACTTGGTTCAAGCTTTCAGGAAGATGAAGGAACTGAAATAGCCACCCATTACCACATTGCTGTGCAGGAGAGAATGTCTGAATGCACAACACGTTCAGCCTTGAACTGAATGGTGATAGCAACACAACAACACATCAGATTTCACAACATAAATCCATAGTTTCCTTCTGCACTGTGTCATTGGATCAGGCTGATGGACATGTCTTAATACAAACTGAGCCTACTTGTGTATTGTTACCTGTCAGCACAGCCTCTGATCTCCTAGTCTGCATGTATTTTCTGCTTTGTTTTGGTGTTTTCTGTAGAACCACAAGACATGTGTCATTTCAAGCTGGCCCATTGGTGGAGTTGTAGATCATGTCTCCATTGCCAGTAATCTCTATGGATTGTTTCCAGTTCAGTCCTTTACATGAATGAATTCAGGAAGCACTAGAAATCCAATATTAAACTGCATTCTATGCATTTTATCAGCATTTTATTTATCATTTATTTTTACATATTAGACAAAACATTTTAGCTAAATGTTCGGTTTTACCTCACTTGTTGCAAGTATAATAGACAAAAATAAATAATTTTCATAAAATTCGCAATTCAGCTGCCGCTTGCCCGTGTAGTAATACAGTAAGTTAAAGTGAAAGTACACCACTCATGTCATTTTTCACTCATTAGATTTCCTTTTTTTATCTTCAGAACACAAATGCTATTTTAATATTCTTTAATAATTTTTGTTGATCCCTTTAAAGTCCACGCAACCAAAACTTTTTGATGCTTCAAATAGTTATGTTAGATGCACATCAAATATGGTGCTGTGCTGTGTGAATATTTTTGGTGCTTGAACTATTAATGGACGGGCAAAAATTAGTGGATATTAAACAGCTTCAGTTTTTTAAGAGTTTCTTTAGGGTTTAGAACATCATGAGGGTGAGTAAATTATGATAGACTCTTCATTTTTGGGTGAACCGTCCCATTTAATTTTGCACCCTGTGTTGTAGGTCTGCTAAACAGGATGTGGACGATGAGTACAGTGTTCAGGCAGGAGAGACCAGCTCCCAGTCTTACTATGGAGTGGCCCACGCGGTCATAGAGAGGGTGGAGAAACAGTCCACCCTACTGGTCAATGGGACTCTCAAACATTACCAGGTAAAGCAACAGTTAAACCAGACTCTGTATAGACACCTCCTAAGATACATTATACTCTGAATCCATTTTCTCTGAAGAGAGCTGTGTAGGTTTAAATCACACAGAGGGGAAATATCAAAAATTGAGTGGTTTGAATTGAATCTGTTATCCCCTTTGGGCAGGAATGGATTTCAAGGGGAGAAAACAGGCCTCTTCTGATTTTCTTTTCTTCTGCGCCTGATTGCTGAGGTGTTTTAAAGAAAACTTCAGGGAGACTGTTTATCCTTTGAAAGAAATAAGTTGGCACTAGGATTCATGCTTTGATCTCACTCTGTGCCCGTGAAACACCAATTGGTTCTTTTGTCCCATGTTGTTCAATGAACAGAATCTGTGTGTCATGCGTCTACTTGATTGTTTGTTCCTGATGATTGTATATTATATATACACACTGTATAACGCAAGTCTTTTTGTTCAGATCCAGGGTCTGGAATGGATGGTGTCTTTGTACAACAACAACCTGAATGGTATTCTGGCCGATGAGATGGGACTGGGGAAGACCATTCAGACTATTGCACTTATCACTTATCTGATGGAGCTCAAGAGGCTCAACGGGCCGTACCTCATCATCGTACCCCTCTCGTAAGTCCAGCAAACAAGCTGTGAATAATGTGATAAGAGGTGTAATGAGGTGAGCTGCATAAGAGGATTTGCAACACAATGGCTTCATTAATTAGCTAAACACTGTTACACACAGTACAATTAGTCTCTAATGATTGAAAATGCCATACTGGTTCATGATAGTGATTCGTGATGTTGCGTATATGGCCATATGGAGACTAAACAGTCATCATATTGATCATGCAGGGTTGATTGGTTGGAGATTGAATTAAGTGGATTGTCTTGTAGTAGAACATGTGTATCATTATTTGTATAGATAGAGGTGTCTTATTTTCTCACTAGCATGCATTTAGGCTGCTTTAGCACTGATGTCCCAGAGACAGAGATGTCTCAAGCCGCGGTGAAAATGGCTGTCAGCATTATTTTAGCTTAAGTTATTGTGATTTATTTGTGCCAGATATGTCCTCAAACCACCTCAGATCCATCATTATGAGATATGACCTTATTTTAGCGGTAAAACATGTATTCCATATCAGTGGCCTCTAGTATAAAAAATGACAGTATTGATTTTCATTCCTTTTTTTTTTTTACAGGACTTTGTCTAACTGGGTTTATGAGCTGGACAAGTGGGCACCAAGTATTGTGAAAATTGCCTACAAGGTAGTCATTGATTTTTATGATCACTGTTTTGTTAATGTGGACAATATAATTTGATGATGTAATAAAGCATAGAAGTAATACAATCAGATCCAGAGGTAATAATGGTTTTGTGTTAATCTGTCTAAGGGCACACCATCAATGCGGAGGTCTTTTGTGCCGCAGCTCCGCAGTGGGAAGTTTAATGTCCTTATAACCACCTACGAGTACATCATCAAAGACAAGCACATTCTCGCCAAGGTAAAACACACACGCTTGCTTTTGTCTAAAGTAACTTTACAGTGCACTCTAAATCTAAAGTTATGTTCAAAAATTTGGGGTTGGTAAGATATTTAAATGTTGTTGAAAAAAGTCTTTTTATAATGCAATTTATTCCTGTGATGGCAAAGCTGAGTTTTCAGCATCCATTACTCCAGTCTTCAGTGTCACATATAAACATTCCAATATGCTGATTAGCTGCTAGATTTCTTGTGTTGAAACCCCTGTGTTTTCTGCTTAATATTGAAGAGGGGTCTGTGATGCTTTTTTCAGGATCCTTTTATGACTAGAAAGTTCAAAAGAACAGCATTTATCACAAATACAAATATTGTGTGCAGTCACTGTCCCTTTTGATCAGTTAAGTGCTTGTTAAAAGTAATGCTAAAAGTATTTATTTATTTCTAAAAATAATCTTACAGACCCCAAACTTTTAAATAATAGTGTATATTTTGGGAATTGATTCATTCCCTGGGACTTAAGTCCATGATCTGCCAATGCAAAGCACCTTTACAGAAAAATCAGCTCCTTTATGCTCTAATTGTTGATTCCTTTGTAATTCCCAGATTCGCTGGAAATATATGATTGTGGATGAGGGTCACCGCATGAAGAACCATCACTGCAAGCTCACACAGGTGTTGAACACCCACTACGTCGCTCCCAGGAGGCTGTTACTCACTGGAACCCCTCTGCAGAACAAACTACCCGAGCTCTGGGCCCTGCTCAACTTCCTGTTGCCCACCATCTTCAAAAGCTGCAGCACCTTTGAGCAGTGGTTCAATGCTCCATTTGCAATGACAGGAGAGAGGGTATATAATTATATTTCACCCTTGTGGATTTACAGTATGCCTACCTGGCTATTTCATATACGTTACACTGTGGCTTAATGAGGTTTCTCTCTGTTATGGATTGCATTGATGTTTGTAAGGTGGATCTGAATGAAGAAGAGACCATCCTTATCATTCGTCGCTTGCATAAGGTGTTACGTCCTTTCCTTCTGCGCAGACTGAAGAAAGAGGTGGAGTCTCAGTTACCTGAGAAGGTAAGTAGCTACTCTGTCACCTTCTTAAAACAGTTTTTATTAGCCTTTGTTTATGAAAACTAGATATACATTGTAGAGAGAATGTACTATATAGTCACTAATGAGGGCTAAACAGTAAGAATATTTTCTGATGGTAGTTAAAATCTTTACTGATGTAGTACTCCGTATTTTTATTTTAAGAAATGCATTTTTGTATTCTCTATAAATTATTCTCATTAAATTCTTTACTTGTTTTTTTTGTATTTTTGTATTTTTTTTATTTTTTTTTACAAGAAATACTTAACCAAATTTGTCTTTATTTACAAAAAAATGAACAAAAAAAATATATATAAATAAAACAAGAAGAAAAAAAAAACAAGAAGAAAAGAACAGAATTGTCCAATTCCTCTAAAATTGCAAACACATCTTCAAAACAATGTTTGAGTGAAGTCTCTATGTGATGTGGTTCAGTTAATGTTGATCGATTGTTTCACAGGTTGAGTATGTCATCAAATGTGACATGTCAGCCATCCAGAAGGTTCTGTACAGGCACATGCAGGGCAAAGGCATCCTGCTCACTGACGGCTCGGAGAAAGACAAGAAGGTATGAAGAGAGGCTGTTAACTCAACTTTTACACTGCTGTAGGGATTGGAGCAGAGCATCAGTAATTTATACCTTGACGTGTTTCATCCACAGGGTAAAGGAGGAGCCAAGACCTTAATGAACACCATAATGCAGCTGAAGAAGATCTGTAACCACCCCTACATGTTCCAGCACATTGAGGTATCGCAACAGTGTCTCAGTACACTAATACATGAGTTAAAATATATGACACTTAAGGGGGTCGCACACCGGACGAGAAGCGCAGCGTCGCGTCGCGTCGCGCCACGTCTTTAAAATTCGAACACATTATTCTCAGTGAGTGTACACACACCGGTGGCGCCATTCGGCGTCTGTCCACGGCGCCCAGCTACGACTCAGAATGCTGTTCAAATTTCTGCTGCGCCACAGAGCGCCATCTGCATAGCTTTATATTAAAAAACCCAGATGTTATAAACTGAAACTGAAACTAAAATACAGTACATTTGTTTCATTGAAATAAAATATTACAAAGTGTTTGGTTACATTTTCAGTCAGGCTGCACAGTTGCCTAGACAACAGATACAACAAAACAATAACAGACTTATTATAACACAGATTCTTTTCATTAATTAATGTTCAAAACTCAGCTTTTATCAATTAAAATCATATATTTAAAATAATAATAATAGATGAAGTTAAAACTCTCCCATCTTGCTGCGAAATTGAGCTCGCGCATATAGAATATGCTCTTTCGGTGTGCGATACCTCGAGTTGTCCTACATGTGGCGCGACGCGATGCAGCGCTTCTCGTCCGGTGTGCGACCGCCTTAAGGCTATGTCCACATTAATCTGGATCAATTTTGTTTTGGCCTCAATCGTCCACACTGAGTTTTGTCCAGCAAAAGTCGAAGTGGATGTGTTTAAAACCACCGTTTTTGCATTGTAGTGTGAATTGAATAAATGAAGGTATTTGAAAATTACAGTAATAGAATGGTTGTGCCAGGAGTGAAGTGAGAGAACTTTATTATATCTGGTCTCTTGGTATCATCTCAGTGAGCTTTTATGGCATTTTCTGAATTTGCAGCAATGTGATTGAGGCCTTGTCCACACATAGACGCGTTTCACTGTATATGCATACATTTTATATCTTATAGATGTTTCGTTACACAGATCCGGCGTATCTGGACAGCGAATCCGTATATTTTCTGAAACGATAACATCATCACCCCACGTCTCGCCCCTAGTCAGACACCGCTATGTCATGTAATGGAAACAAAAACTTGAACAAACTGAACGATATACTTTTTATTAATTAACATTAACACAGATTAATAAATGTATTGTTCCATGTTCATTTGTATACCACTCTGGCTTCGTGTGGACATAGCCTTAGGCATTTTCAGATGTGTCAGTGAGGATGAGCTGAATGAGTTGAACTTTTCGAAAATGCTCAAAAACACTTGTGTGGACAGAGAGCCCTTCGAAATGAAAACGCTGTTGTCAGATATATCTGGATTTATGTGGACGTGGCCATAAAGGTTCACCCAAAAATAACTTGACCTCACTGAGTTTTTTTTGTATGGATACATTTTTGTATGAAAATATCTTCTTCAAAACCTTAAACTACTTTATAGTTATGGAGTTGGTCCTTAAAACATTTGTCAATAATCAAAATAAAGAAATTAACAGTACCATGGTATATTTCTACTTGTATGGCATCAGATGTACTGAACGTGTCTACTTTGCATCTGTTCAGGAATCTTTTGCTGAGCACTTGGGATATCCAAATGGCATTATCAACGGGTGAGTGTGGATCAAATTGATGATGTGTTGATTAAATTGATGATGTGTTAATTCAATTGATAATGTGTTAATTCATGTTAAATATGGGTCATTAAACACACAGCATGCCCCCTGCACTAGATGATCCAGACAGTTTAGGTGCACCATGATGGAGGTGTTGACATTTTAGAGATGCTTTGTTTCTTGTGACCTAGCCCTGACCTGTACCGCGCCTCTGGCAAGTTTGAATTACTGGACCGCATCCTGCCCAAGCTGAAGGCCACCAATCACAGAGTGCTTCTGTTCTGTCAGATGACCACCCTCATGACCATCATGGAGGATTATTTTGCCTATCGTAACTTCCTCTATCTGCGTCTGGATGGTCAGTAATCAGCGCATGCCTTCTTTAATATTTTCCTGCCCTTTAGGAACTCAATTCCTAAAGAGATTTCCAATTGATAGCCCACCACTTTTTTAAATGAATGTGATCACACTAATAGACAGCCCTTTCTCTTTCATTAACACACGTTTGCTGCTGTCCCCCAGGATCTACGAAGTCTGAGGATCGTGCAATGCTTTTAAAGAAATTCAATGAAGAAGGCTCACAGTATTTCGTCTTCCTGCTGAGCACCAGGGCAGGAGGTCTGGGCCTCAACTTGCAAGCTGCAGACACCGTTGTGATCTTTGACAGCGACTGGAACCCCCACCAGGTTTGTGTGAATCACTGCTGAGACTAGAGAGGAACTAGACGGTCGTATGGCTTGTTAAAAGTTTGGCAGTGATCTGTCATCTCTAGATCAGACTTCTACACATATTATATTACTGTTTTTAATAGTTCTGGATGTTGGGAGAAAAAATAGTTTTTAAAAGTAGAAATATTACGTTTTCTCTCAGGTAATATGAGTCAAAAGCCACATGCAATATAATAAGCAAAAGGCTGTTAAAAATAGTTTTTCCAAAACAACACGGATAAGTATAGATTTTAAAGTAAAGTTTAAAATGTATGTATACATTGGTTATTATTTATTAATAAATAATATTATTTATTATGTTCCTGTGTCTCAGTGGTAGAACATTGTGTTAGCAGCGCATAAGGTTGTGGGTTCAATTCCCAGGGAACACACACACTGGGGGAAAAAAGAATGTATAGCTTGAATACACTGCAAGTTGCTTTGCATAAAAGCATCATGTAAATGTAAATTATTAATTTATATATTTTTTATATTTTGAGACTTTTCCCCAAGCATTTTCAGCAGAAAATGTTAAAATTACTCCTCCATCCGCCTCTACATAAAGCACAAGACAATTTGACACCAACAAGTCAGAAAGAGTGCACTGTGCCTTTTCCTAATAGCATTCACTCACTTTGATTATAATTGCTGTAACTGTTAATCACACACAACTCCGGTTTCATTCACCAGGACTTGCAGGCCCAGGATCGAGCCCATCGTATCGGCCAGCAGAACGAAGTACGCGTATTGCGTCTGTGTACTGTGAACAGTGTGGAGGAGAAGATTTTAGCGGCGGCCAAGTATAAACTGAACGTTGATCAGAAAGTCATTCAGGCAGGCATGTTTGATCAGAAGTCGTCCAGTCATGAGCGCAGAGCCTTCCTGCAGGCTATTCTGGAGCACGAGGAACAGAATGAGGTGAGTCACTTTAACAGGCACAGATGGCAGTAAAGTTTCCCTCAGAATGAATTAGACTAGCTAATTGTATCTAGTGATGCGCTGAGGTGAAAATCACTGGAAAAAGGGCCAAAAACAAAAGGTGCCTTTTTAACTGTTTTATTACCCAGAATGAAAGCATTAATATCCAGTTGGCATTGTGCATTCAAGTTACACTTTTCCAGATAAATTGGTTTTTGCAGAATGGATATAAATCCTATCTATTTCTACAAATATAAATATGCAAATAAAACAGTTCATTTACGAGATGATGCAAATACCAAGCAGTGATTGGAATGTTCTCATCAGCCCACATGCCAATTAGTGTTCGAGTTTCACAGTTTCTCCATCCGTGATTCTCACTCTTTCAAACTTCTGTACTCTGACGCCTCTTTGGGAGCAGTAAAATTTATGTATGTGGCTTGAACAACTAGATGCATTTCAACTTGGCCGAGTCTTGTCTTCTATGAAGGGGTTTTCATTGATCGAATTGCAGGCAGCCTCAAAGTTTCTTCCCCTATTGAATTTTTATATATATATATATATATATATATATATATATATATATATATATATATATATATATATATATATATATATATATATATATATATATATATATATATTTATTTATTTATTTTTTTATTTTTTTATTTTTTTATAAAAGATCTGTGTAGTATAATGATGAAAGGTTCTTATTTTTAAATAATGTGGAGATTGTAAGGTGTTACCAAACCTAAAAACTATTCAAAATGAAAAGAATCAAATGGATAGAAAATCCCAAAAATGTCTTTCATCCTCATGTTGAAGTATGTTTGGGTATCTTTTCAAAATGTATTTTACAAACCGCACAATACGGCTACACCGGGGATGTGAGAGGGGTTAGAAACTCGGCAAGCGTGGAGGCACACAAGCTAGGCTGCTAGACCAGTGATTCCATCACACATGCTCTCAAATATTCGCTCTCTGGAAAATAAACTGGAGTTAATTCCACTCAGTCGGTTTACACAGCGTGAGACAAGGGATTGTTGTGTGTTTTTTTTCTTCTTTGAAACATGGCTAAAAGGCAACATCCTGGAGCAGTGTAACAATGCTGTGGTAGTGACAAAACACTGTATACATACACATATGTGTTTGTGTGTGTGTTAAATTCCAGACAAATATCACTGTCTCTTCTGACCGCCATAATCCTTATGCTTATGAAGAGTTCAGATGCAAAAGCAAAGTGCCCTCTGAACATTTCATTTAAAATTTGCATTTTTATCAGGCTCCTGTGTTAAGGTTCAGCAATTTTGCTTTAATGGTAATGTATAGGTCCTTTTCTATGCCAGTTATTTGTGAAATAACTGAACATTATTATAGGAGCCTGATAAAAATGCTCATTTTAGAATTTCATACGGCACTTAGAGGCTTTTGCATTTGAACTCTTCATATATATATATATATATATATATATATATATATATATATATATATATATATATATATATATATATATTATTTCCTCCTTTCACTGACAATATTTAAAAAAAAAAAAAAAACATTCCTTGCTATTGTGACCTATATACCTCTGTGGACATTTACCCTGTTATACAGTAGTTTATTTAAAGCCAGAAATGTCAAAATGGTAGCTTTTTTTTTAATTCATATATCTGATTTCTTGTGTTCCCATAGAACCTGATGGAAGTGATGTGCAGGTCTTAAAACTATTTGAAAATGCTTTGAAAGTGGTATTATAAAGTTTTAAATTGGAAGAGGTGATACCTGCAGGTACCCTGTGATGATTTTTGTGATTCTGCCTCTATTTTATTGGTTTAAACTTTAAATGACAGTCTAAGCTATTAAAAACATCATATTATAGAAGGTTGCTATACATTTACCCACTACAACCACAAAACAAAAAAAACCTTTATACCTATATACTGCTTCAAAAATTGTGACCATTGTTATATATAAGCATTACATATTGGTACACAATTGCAAATAATAAAATGGTCGTTTGTAGTTTAATTGATTTTTTTCCTTGTCTCAGCACATCATTCATTGCCTGTCTTGTTATAATGTCACTGCAGTTTGTTCATCAAATTACAGTTTATCGCTGACATAAATTACGCATTGACCCATAAGAAAATGCAATTCAGCTGAGACCAAAGTCTGTTTCTCTATTGATTTTGATTGTGACAAAGGCTAAGGGAAAGGCATGCAATTTGGGGAGACTAGCAGTAAAATTGAGCTGAATTATTTAAGGAACAGAGCAAAGCATTTCTTAGGTGTCATGTGGTTCTTAGGTGTCATGTCGCAATTATGATACGAACAAGCAAAATGTCTAAGGCACCCATACAGGGTTAATTTAAAAATCCACTTTGCCATATATGAAAATGCTAGTTATCGGTACTTGCAAAATCCTGATTGTGTCCTAATTGTTTTTGTTGGCATATGTTTGTGGTTCCAGGAGGAAGATGAAGTTCCAGATGATGAAACCCTCAATCAAATGATTGCTCGAAATGAGGACGAATTTGAGTTTTTCATGGTAAGACTGAAATTACACAAAATGTGTTACTTGCACAGATAGTCCCTTGTATGGTGAGTTACAGTAATTGTTGTCGTGTGTTTAAAATCCATTTACAGCTAGAAACAGGAAACGTATCCATTACTTTCAAACTTACGTAATCCATTAATGGCTCTTTTAGCGCATGGATTTAGACCGTCGTCGAGAGGATGCACGCAACCCTAAGCGTAAACCGCGGCTAATGGAGGAGGATGAGTTGCCATCATGGATCCTGAAGGATGATGCTGAGGTGGAGCGGCTTACCTGTGAAGAGGAGGAGGAAAAGATTTTCGGCCGTGGATCCCGTCACCGCAGAGATGTCGACTACAGCGACACACTGACAGAAAAGCAGTGGCTGAGGGTATGCTGTTTGCGTTATATTTAGTTCATTATATTTTAGTCCATGACAAACATGTAGAATGACATATGACATAAACATACTACCATCCACATGTTGAGAGCTCTTGTTACCGTAGCAACAGGTAGTCTTCCACTCTTTCTAATGGTCTTTTTTTAAGCTGAATGAAGATGCACAGTGATGACTGCTCATTATGAATATTTCCAAATTTTCACGTTCAATTTGTCAAGTGACTTCACTTCAGGTTTAGTGCTGCCCAGTTTTGTAGTTTTATTTATACACTATAATAGTGTCCATTTAATATTTTGAATTACCTTTTTTTTTTTTCTTTTTTTTTTTTTTTGATTTGGTATATAATTTTAGTAATTCAACTTATTGAATTCTGTAAATTGCCAAAACAACATTTAAAATTTTCAATTTTCATTTTTTCAAGTTTTTCATTTAATATTTAAGTAGTGAATAAAATTTTTAATCATTTTAGTTTTCACTAGTACTGATCGAACTTCAGAAAATTTAAGATGAAAAGTACTAACTTGATCTCAAGAAGCCATAATTCACGAAGTGTTCACAGTGATCATACAATTGTAGAGCCATTAATATCTAATTAATGTGAGTGTCATAAGCAGGGCTATGCAATATTTACATTGTCATTTCAGTAATCTGCTTAAAGCTCAGCAGATTTCCGCAGGATTGGAACAGCCATCAATTATAAAAATCTGAAAATCCCCTTTCCCTTGCATGTTCATTTATTAAATATTTTGATTAATTTGATAACCCTCTCAGTTACCAATAGGAGTGATATTTTGCCTGGGCCTAGATATGTGTGTGTGTGCGTGTGTGTGTGTGTATATAGTGATCAGTTTCACAAGGGACTGGCTTCATTGTATGATTTGATCGTTTGAATATGAATCAAATTTCAGTTTACAGGTCTGTAAGAATCAGGGTGGAGTCAGTATGTGCTGACTGAGGCTACAGCTTCAGTCACAGTGTGTTGAGAATCATGGAGCGACCGGTTACAACACTTGATTATTAAAATCAAATAGGTTATTCTTGGAGGTTTGATATCACTGGAGAAAGAACCAGTCAAAATCAAATCACAAAAAGGAAATTGAGTTTTGAAAAATTAACAAGTACATCTTATGAAACAAAAAAAATATCACTACTTATAATGATTGAACACCACATAACAGCATTACACACGTTTCCTCTGCTAGTTTTTAATGAGCTGGCGTCTTGTTAGATTCTGTAATTCTAAAGTATCAAGTGGGTTGGAAATGGGTTGAAATGTTATTTCAAAACATATCTTCACCACAAATTGATTGATAAGACGACGTTAACAACACAACAGCCAAAACAAATACAGCTCTCTTCTCTGTGTGACAATTCAACTCAATCAATTGACCCAGCTGCATCACACTGAAACCCCCAAACCCAAATAGCTCATTTTCTAGTTTTCCATCCAGACACAAATTGACTGTCCTCCTCTCTAACAAGCTTTTTCCTCTGTCATTTTCTTACATAAAACGGTCTCTGCACAGTCCTCCTAAACAATTTCAAAGCTACCCAGTGGATTGTGCCGGTCTATAATGAGTGTTCCATAGGGCACTGCGGTTGTATTTCGGTGAGGGTCCGTCTGCTGCGGGGCTTGGCTGGAAGGTAACAACAGCAAAACTGTATTTGAGCACAGAGGCTGAAGGTGTAAAGCAGCAAGGGAGGTAATTATATGTGGAGCCAGTTCCTGGTAAACAGAGAGCCAGTGAGGAGTAAAAGTGTACTGAAAGAGGAAGGAAGTTTGACACAAGGAAATCAGATCTTTCAGAGCAACAGTATGGGGTCTGTGAGTTTTTATGAGGTGGAAAAAGACCACTTTTTAATCTGATTAAAGCTCTCTGACCCACCCTGCTTTTATCACGGCTTGACAGGCGATTTGGACTTCGAAAGTAATCTTATTTCGTGCCTCACTAGGTTTTTTTTTTTTTTTTTTTTTTTAGTAAAATGCACCATGAAAGTGTGAGTGCATGATAGTCTCCATACACCTAAAATGGTTTCTTTTGTAACTTGTGCTTGAAGTCATTCTCCAAAATTGCTCTTACACAGGAAATTATGACAGAGCATCTCCCCATCGACACAGCTCAATGACTCAACAAATTGATTTTGTAGCTTGACTGCACAGAGTTTGACAAACAGTCAGCTGTGTTGGGGAAATGAAGTCTGTTGTGAGGTGTGAGAGAATACGTGGCAGTCTAGGGGAAATAAATACTCAGGCCATTTTCCATCTGACTTCAACCTAAAATCTGTTCTTGCGTTGTGCAATATAACATCTAAATGGGGTTACATGTGTGTGTGTGTTTCAAGAGAGGTCGGTCTCCCATGTTGCTTCAGCTGCTGAAGAGAGATCATTCACACTGACAACCAAGTCATTCGTTTTCAGTGTGAATTGGCCACTTGAGGCAAGATTAAGACATCTTGTGGGCATCTCCAGTGACTCAACAAACTTTAGAAAAGATAACTTTGTGATAATAAACACTGTGGTGCAACTGCTAATGGGAATAAACAAATTGGAGCTCATGCAATCCTTCTCCTGTGGGACACTGTAACCAAGTGTGGGCAAGTCAAAGGAGAAGTGCATGTTGCTTTGAGCGATTTCACTGTTCTTTATGTCTTGTTCTTGCCCACATACAGGGAAAACATGAACCGTTATGCCTACCAAAAAACTTTAGAAACATTAAGCATTTTGAGTGAGTTTCATGTGATGCATTGTGCAATATTCAGCTTCATATACAGTATATAAAGACTTCCCTGTCTAAAAAAAAACATTTAGCAGCAAGATTTGGAACAGTTCAGTTCAAAGTGGTCACGAAAACACGAGATAGATGGTCATACTTCCAGAACAGCAACCATTCGATAATCCAAGAAAAAAAAGATAGAAGAAAGAAAAGGAAGATGAGATCCATGTAAACCGCACAAGGCCTGGTGGACCCTTTTTATTAGTTACCCCAACCTCCTCTGACTTATACCTAAGTTGCCATATATATATTTTTAAAGATTAATACTTTATTTAGCAAGAACACATTCAGTTGATCAAAAATGACAGTAAAGACTTTAAAAATGTTACTTTCTATTCATCAAGAATCCTGAAAAACTAAATGAATCGTAGTTTCAAAAATATTGAGCAGCACGATTGTTTTAAATATTGGTAATAATATGAAATGTTTCTTGAGCACTACATCAATATATTTCTGAAGAATTGTGTTAAGGATCATGTGTTATGGCTGCTGAAATATGAATATTTATAATTTACATTAAATTATAATGCTTTTTCACATTAATATGGTTTTAGCTTATTTTTGATCGAATGTATGATTATTTCTCTGTATTGTTTTGATAAGCCATAGATCATAGCCGCACAGTGGATGACACTGAAGTCTTTCACAGGTGCTGCTGAGCTCTTTTTTCCCTCAGATTAGTTTGGTGCCCACAGGTGCGACCTCACCATGACAACGGTTGAGGCGATGGAAGAGAGGTTATCATTATTGGCTCAGTGTTACTAAAACCCAGCCAGAGGCGTCCCTGCAGACAGCCAACATTTGAACCCAGGATCTCAGCCACGGGATGCATCATTTGAGTGCTCTGGAAACAGCCTTTAAAAGGATGATGTGTACCCCCTGCTCTGACCTGATGGATAATGCACAAAATTGATGTGGTGCAAAAAAGCATACATAATGTTTTTTTTTTTTTTTTTTTTTTTTTATTTATTACATAAACGTGAACAGCATACATTTATGTACACTTCCACTCAGAAGTTTGAAGTAAGATTTTTTCAATGTTTAAATATAATCAGAACTGTTTTCTATATTAATATATTACAAAATGTTTAATATATTACAAAATATATTCCTTTTATGGCAATGCTGTCATTACGCCAGTCGTCAGTGTCACATGATCCTTTAGAAATCATTCTTATATGCTGATTTAATGCTCAAGAAACATTTCTTATTATTATAAATGTTGAAAACTGTTTTGTGTGTGTGTGGAAACCGCAATATTTTTTTCCCATGTTTCTATGAATAGAAAGTTCAAAAGAACAGCATTTATCTGAAATATACATCTTTTATAATGTTATAAATGTCTTTATTGTCCCTTTCAGTCAATCAGATAAATACGTTTAGCTGAATAAAAGTATGAATTAAAACAAAATTATAATATAAAATAAAAACGTATAGACCACAACATTTTGAATGGTATGATACAATGGGTTAAATGTGAAGTAAACTTAAATGAGACCTTTTTTTTTTGTGCATTTAGTTAGGTTTCTGCGATGTCTGCCAGCTCAGAAAAGCTGAAAGAAAACATGCAGCCAGTTTGCCATGAGCTGTCTGAGTCTGAAACAGTCATCCAGCGAGCTGTGTCAATCTGCTGTATGTTGCTATGTAGATAGCTAGCTAAGCTATTTGAATAAGACTTCCTCTGAGCTATGGATATTTTCACGTGTCTTGTGTTGACAAACCCCACGGAAGAGACTGTCGCGGTTGTCGACAAGATGAAAAGGCTGTTGTATCACATTACAAATCAAGAATATTTACTAAAGTATGTTACAGACATTTCGTGAACACCCCAAAGCATCATACCAACTTGTGGAAAATGACCATCACATGTCCCCTTAAATCTAACTGACTTGAAAGTGGATGAAGGCATATGCTTGTTAAAACGGGACATTAACTTTCTGAATTTTCTTGCAATGACAAATACAAACTCAAGATTAGTTTAGTTATTGATTTAATTTGGTGTTCTTTCAAAACATGCTCTTTTGGGTAGGATATAGGCCTGGGCCCTCTTTCATAACATCTTGGTAGAGAATTAAAATCATAACTGCACCACTGAAACTCTCACATTAATGTGTTTTCATATATGAGTTTTGATTTCAAAAGCTGAAAGTCTGTTTGCTCATTGTTCATTTCTGGCTCTGTGCATTCGTATTATGCTCAAGTGAGGGCTCTGGCTCAGCTGCATAACAGGTGTGTTGATTGACTTTGCACTGAGGATCAAGCCTGCCGCTTTACGATAACCAACTTTTTTTAACCAACTTTTGAGCTTTTTCAGAAGAGAAAATCGTAAAAATCTTAGCCAAACATAAAGACAGGTATATGTGTTTTGCTCTGGAAGTTGTTGGATTCACTGCATAGTTCTTAGTTTCGATGAAGTCTCACTCATTTGGTAGTGAAATTACAAGTTTTTGTGCCTATTTTGAGGTTTTAAAATCCCACTGTGCAGACGAACCCAGCAGGATCACTTGTTTAGTTCTGCTTTACAATGGGGCAGGTGTTAGACCAAACCCGATAGCACAAATGCAATGAACCATACAGTACAGTGCATTCACTGAAGGCAAATGACTCATTCTGTGTAAATATTCATGCCAAATGTGTGTTCAGAGGAAACTGAAAGATGAGAGAATCCCTCTATATCCATCTGTGTAACAAAAGGAAGAGCAGGATGGAGAGGAGATGCCAGACAGATGGATTTAATTAAGATCAGTTACGTACAAATACTGATCTCAATCATATGAAAGTCCAAATGGCTCTATAATTTGGGCCCATAGTCAGTTTCTCTGTAGTCAGTAGTTTCTTTTACTTCTAGATGTAGTTTATGCTAATGAACATGGCTTTGATGGCTGGCTTCGGGGAGTTAGTCAAAATCAAATATTAACTGTTATACATAGTAGCATAATCAGTGAAATTTGCATTGGTGGAATCACACCAATGGAATTTTTCTATTTGGCATGTATTTGATTCAGCACTTGATTTAGAAGATTTAGATGAAAAGACTTCAGTCCCAAATGGCGTACATGCCTGGCCAAATTTTCTTTGGCAGATGAAATGTAGATTGTATCACCACGTAGATCTGAGTGCAAATTGCCAGTACACAGTGAATATAGTCTACCAATTAACAATTGTATCTTTGTACCTTTACCTTTCATGCCATAATTTCCCTTGAAAATGTATCTTCACATTATAACTACCCATCATGACCCTTACTGTTGAACTTGACCTCTGGCAGGCTATAGAGGATGGCAACCTGGAGGAAATCGAAGAGGAAATACGGCTGAAGAGGCGCAAGCGTAGGAGACACGTGGACAAAGACCTGAGGCGTGAGGAAGGAGACAAGGCCAAGAAAAGAAGAGGACGTCCTCCGGCAGAGAAGCTTTCCCCAAACCCACCCAAACTGACGAAACAGATGAATGCCATCGTTGATACTGTCATCAATTACAGAGATGCGTAAGTGCTGTTAAACTTCCACAAATAGCTCATAGTGGCAGTCCATTCCTCGTCTACTGTATTGTTGCAGGTGGCACATCTAATGGAAGCGGTTTAAAAAAATGCTGCATGGTGTTTTACAGTTAAATTGGCCCTTTCAGTTCTTTTATTCACTGAACATAACCGTTAACCATTGAAAATTAAGGTACTCCAGTTTGGAAGAATGTCCATACAGTAACTGATTGTCATTTCAGATTAACAATAGATTAATTGTGAACATTACAAATGCAAAATGCGCATACAAAATATAAAATAGGATATCAACTAAGCTATTTTTAAATGACAAATTTAGATAAATATACTTGAGAAAGTTGTGGTGTTTTTATGGTATGGTATTTATGGTATTTTAAGTTAACTTTTTTTTGTATGTACCATAAGTCTCTTATGCTCACAAAGGCTGCATTTAATAAATCAAAATACAGTAAAAACAGTATTTTGGCATATCAAATATGTATTATTTACAGTCTATTATATTAGAAATAATATAATTCAAAACAAATTCAAGACATTGTAAAAGAGCATAATAGGACCCCTTTAAAATTTTTGTGGAAACCGTGATACTTTTTTTGCAGGGTTTTTTTAAGAAATAAAAAGTTCAAGAACAGCATTTATTTGAAATCTAAATCTTTTGTAGTGCAATTATTTTATAGCTTTTTATAGAACAAATTTTATATTTAATTTCAGTATTTAAAAAATATGCATGTGAAAATTTATTATTGCAGTAATAATGATAATACATGCCCCTTTTTATATGATTTTTAAGGGTGTGGGAATGGGGATAGAGTAAGGATAACCTTCAAATTACAACATAGTGTTTTATTTTAGCATACAGTACATAGTATTAGTTTACAATTACATTAGTCTCAGTATGTCATGTTCTCCCAGTTAGCATAGACATAATACATCTGACCCTGTCAGTGAAGCTGATGTATGGTCATTGGTCATTGTTGGACTTGATCACACTTTCACAGTATTTCCAACAATAAACATTGTTTACAGTGAAATGCCCTATGCCTGAGTACGTGGGTCCAGGTTTTTACAAGCCAAGGGTGTGTGAATAATTTCTGGTATGCCTGGGTGCGCACCTGTGTCAGGGATGTGACATGTTGGGCAATTTACTGTTGCAGCTCCATCTAGTTCTCCCTCACTGCTCAGATGATTAACTGAACACATTTGCAATTTGAAAATGATTCATTGGCAATTAATAAGCTTAATTCAATTAAATGTTTTTGTTGATTAATCAGTGTTCTTATCTGTAGTTGGCGGAACATCACTCTCATAATGCATTGATTTTGGGTAATGATATGTTGTCTGTCATGCCCATCTGAGAATTTTACAATGGTTTGATTTTGGAGGATTTGGAATTGTATGAGCTTCTCTTGTCAGGAAAAAAAACTCATTGCTTGACGTGTCACCCAATTACGCTCCAATGCCTCAAATTTAAGTTAATTCATCAGATTGACATGCTGGGTGACTCTCTTGGTGGTCCTCATGACAACGTCCTGGTTAACAGCACATATCAGTTGTGGAATAATAATTTTGCTGTCTGAACATGGCAGTAATTTTACATGATAGACAAATCTCTCTAATCTAGCCCATATTTAAAACCAAGACATCTAGAAATGTCAGTTAGGTAGTGTTTAAACATCTCAGAAACAGACAGCCTCTGCTATTATTTCAAATTTATGACAATGTGGAAATTGATGAATCACATAATGTGAAAACTGAGCACTGCTGCATTTCTCTTTAAGTGACAAGAAACCCAGTCTCAGAGAGTACCACACTCTCATGACTAATCACAAATAAGAGAGGATAAAATGTTTTCAGCTGGAATTTTAGTTGAAATTTAGTTGAAGTTGAAGTGAATTTATTAAGTGAAGTAATTTCTGTCACTAGCGCAGCAATGAATGTTTTCAAACAGGTTTTCTGAACGGAGAGTTCAGGCCAATGGTCAGCAGATAGTACCCCTCAAACTTTAAAATAGTTAAAGGAATATTTCACCCAAAAGGAAAAATTATCTTGAAATGTACTCAACATCAGGCCATCCAAAATGTAGATGAGTTTGTTTCTTAATTGGAACAGATTTGGAGAAATTTTGCATCACACCACTTGCTCATCTATAGATCCTCTGCAGTGAATGAGTGCCATTAGAATAGTCCAAACAGTTAATAAACTCCAGTGAATCCATCAATGAACATCTTGTAAAGTGAAAAGCTGTGTGTTAGCAATTAACAAATCCATTAAGATCTTTTTAACTTCAAATCATTAGAGCTGGGTTGAAAAATAGAAAAGATATAGTTAAAATATCGATTCTTTCATTTTCATAAACCAGTGTTGATCTACTCCGTTTTCAAGCTGATAGTAAAATGTATTGAAGCATTATTTGAAGCCTATTATTTATATTTTATGTATGTTTGAATAAATCTGTCACGAGAAGAAGCTATGGCATTCATGGTTTAAATGTTTCTATTTCAAAAATAAACTGGAATAGAAACATATCATTAGAAACAAATATGTCAATATGGTTTTGATGTGAGAGGACAACAGAGCATTGAGCGTTTTTATAATGAGAGAGTCATATTTTGGTCAGGAGTGAGAGTTTTAAGTTAAAATGCTTAATGATGGATATGTTTCTTGCAAACACACACCTTTTTAAGCTGTTACCTGTTGGACAGGAGTTGTAACTGGATTATTGCAATGCTTTTAGGAGCTGTTTGGACTCTCATGCTGACGGCACCCATTCACTGCACAGGATCCATTGTAATGCTCAATTTCTTAAAATCCTTTCTTCAAATCGACATCTTAAGTAAATTTTCATTTTAATACATATTATCTGTGTTGGATTTTAATATTGGTGCATCCCACCCTACATATGTCTTGCTTGTAGTTCTCCTTGTGTATTAAGCCAAGATAGGAGAAGAAATATCATATTAAAAAACTATGCACCTTATTTTTAAATAGTCTTATAAGTAGATTGTTTTCCAATTAATTTAGCTAGTTTTGTTGTTGTTGCTTTATGTCGTCATAATAATGTCATAACAGGCTGAGACGGCAGTTTTGAAATGTTCTACTAAGCTAAATGCTATGAGTTCGCGCTTAGTTGAAATCTGTTTAACATTGTGCTGCAGTCAGTGTGAACCCTGAGGCTTACACTAAATGTGCATCTGCAGCAAAAACTATAAATTGAGTTGAGTATGAAGGTCGACACACTATAATTGCACCAATTTGAGCCTTGATTTAATCACTGGATGTGTAATGAATCATCTGCGCTGTGTCATGAATACTTAGAGCATCTGTTACAGACAGATATGGGCCAGATGTCAGGATCCTGTGAGGTAAAAAAAAAGTACTTCGTCACCAGTATGTCTGAAGAAATATTGCTTCTCCAGGCCTTTATACCAATTCCTGTTGCCGTGGATTTAGACTTGTGTTGTCTCCGGTTGGCTTGGGGCGAGCTTGAGGGTCAATGGTCAGTAAAGCACCAATCTGAAGATAATGTAAAGCAGCTGGGCATTATTCCACCAGAGTTTATCTCTGTGTGCAGTCAGAGGAAGTCAGGATAACCCTCAATCTCTGCTTGTGATCACAGATCAGGCCGTCAGCTCAGCGAGGTCTTTGTGCAGCTGCCCTCCAGGAAAGAGCTCCCTGAATACTATGAACTGATAAGGAAGCCAGTGGACTTCAAAAAGATCAAGGTAAGCGAGTTACTGTACATCTTTTATTTTAATGTAACCCGTAAGCCTGCACACGTCTGAACATCACACATTATATGTTCTGCTGTGACATCAGCGTACGAACAGAACTGGCACACTGGGTGATAATGGGATTACCCTGCATTACAGAGTTGTTTTTTTGATGCAAGATAAGATAAACTGATGTTTTTGTCCTTATAAAGGGTCGCTGTACTTGCCTTATGTGTTCATTTGATAATGTTTGTTTCTCTCATTATCTGAAGCATCTCTTAACTGGCATTTTCCTGAGTTGTTAAAGTTGACCCCTACAGGGGAAGGATGTTTCGGTGTTAGAAATGTTCTTGTTCTTGCAGGAGCGTGTGCGCAGCCACAAGTACAGGAGTGTGAGCGATCTGGAGAAAGACGTCATGCTTCTTTGTCACAACGCTCAGACTTATAATCTAGAGGGCTCTCAGGTGAGTGAATAAATGGATTGAACACTTTCCATTACTGTCTTATGTATGAATTGAATAGTAGCACTACACCATGATTTTGCAGTGATTATATGTTCATGATTATATTATATGATCCCTGTCATATGAGCAGACAGTAGGCATGCCATTACTGTACAAAGACTTGAATAGACACTGATCACTTTGAACATCATGCACTATAATATTTGGATTTGTCTGAAGTGTATTACTGCCCATGCACACATGTAATTAAATTAAAGCTGTATAAGAAATGCACATTATATTTATATCTTTACATAATTTGCATGCCGATCTCTTCGTGCAGTACTTTCATGGTGGCTTTTGGATTGTGTATTTTTTAGAGGATTACTGGATTACTGACCAGATTTTGTCTGTGTGTTTGAAATCAATATTTCAGGTTTTCTGAAATGAGCACAATCTGTTGATGGAGTCCAGACCTCTGCAAAAATATAATACCATTTTTATCCTGTCGCTTTAAAAAGTTCTTGGCAACACTTTTTATTTGAAAGCAGTGCTGCTCATAGGTTATGTGTTCATTAATATTTTCACTTCACCTTTCCAGCTTTTAAAAAAATGTTCAGATATGTATTGACATGCAGATTACTGGCGTTGAAGATTTATGAATTTGTTCCTGTTTTATTTGTTTATTATTACTTTTGATTCACCCTTTGGTTTTTGTAGATCTATGAGGACTCCATTGTTCTTCAGTCAGTATTCAAGAGTGCAAGACAAAAGCTTGCTAGTGAGGAAAGCGATGATGACAGCAATGATGATGATGATGATGATGATGAAGATGACGACGAGGAATCGGAGGAAGAATGTACGATTTTTCTTATTAACAAAGGATACTGATTACTGATAACTAAGGCTCAACATATCTCTTAAATTGCTTGAGAAGCGCAGTTTTCTTTGTTTTGTTTGGGAGGCACAAAACATTAATAATTCAAATCCAAATCCAAAAGCCTAAACCATTTTTTTTATAGTCATAAAGCCGCCTTTTCATTATCTCTGAAGTCAATAATTTCCATTGAAAGGGCTGCAGAGTTCCGATCAGAACTGATTTGAGCATTGAAATATTTAACCTTTTGCAACTAGAACAAAAGCGTCCACCAGACCAAATGTGATGCATTTTAATTGAAAACACTGAGGTGAGAATTATTAATGTTTTTGCTTTAAAACATTCATCTTTAAACATTCTTTTTTGTAAAATAAGTGGTTATGAATATATATGTTTGTTCTTTTTTTATTTTTTGGCGGTCATTTGTTTTGTGCAGATATAATTCTACATTAATTTTTCTTTCATTTTAACTTGAGTAAGTGAGTGTAATAGTTGCTTAATGGCCAGTTTGAAGTTCCATGCAAGTAGGGGATAAAATGCGACAATTTTATGCAAATGTCAGAGATAGTAGAAAGGTGGCTGAAGGCATCACTAGGGGTGCTCCGATCACGATCGGCCGATCATTAATGCGCATCTCGTCAGTAAAGCCGGTTTTCTAATCAGCGGTTAATTCCATCAGGTGCGTGATTTCACATAGAGCAGCTGTTACTACACAGAGCCGTTGTTAACTGAGAAGATGGGCCAATAAACGCTGAAAATTAACGTGATTTGCGCATCTTCTCTATTAACAACGGCTCTGTGTAGTAACAGCTGCTCTATGTGAAATCACGCACCTGATGGAATTAACCGCTGATTAGAAAACCGGCTTTACTGACGAGATGCGCATTAATGATCGGCCGATCGTGATCGGAGCACCTCTAGGCATCACATACGGTAGATGAACATGATTTTCTACTTGCTAGTCAATCGCAGGTGGTATTGGTGGGAGGGACATTCTCAATCGACAGCATATGATTGGACAAAAATCAGTGCAGGATTAAAATAGAAGATTACATTTTAGACATGTATATCTAGTAAAAGTGAATTCTGTAATTTTTTGATCGAGTACACTGGCATGTTGTTGACCTTAAGTCCACAAAACACTAAGCATTCAATGAGGCCTTTAATGTTTAGTATCCAGTGTACATTTGATCAAGCAAACAGGTTAACAGCAAAGTATTTAGAGAACAAGAAGGAAGTGGGTGCTATTTGAAAGGATGGCCTTTTATAAGATGTGAGTGGAATTTGAAACAATATGGGTTGTCATAGTGTTATTCTGTTATAATGACTATTTCTATAAGCTAATTTGTATTTAGATCTCTTTTTCAGTGTAGAGTTGTTAATTTTATGAAATTTTTCTTTTTCTTTCTTAAGCTAAGTCAGTGAAGGTGAAAATAAGGCTGAGTAAACGGGAAGAGAGAAGTCAGGACAAAGGCAAGAAGAGACCAAGTCGTGGAAAGGCCAAGCCCGTGGTCAGTGATGATGACAGCGAGGAAGATCAGGAGGAGAACGTAAGTCCACCATTCCTCTCATCACTTAGGCCTGTCATTGATACAGTCTGTTCAGCAGGTTGACATTTACCTTCATTAGATTATAGGAATCAAAACCTCAGGTGCATACATTGACATTTTGACTGAACATGCTTGAGGAGCATGTTATCACCATAAAACACACACACTCACACACACACACACACACAAAAACAGGCTTTGCTTGAGTGCTTATGGGATGGCTAACTGCGAAGAGGTGCTGCCACTCAATGTAGCCCACAGACAGCCTCTAAAAACTGAACAGAGAGAGTTATTGATTCTTCTAAGAGCTGTTTGAGATGTTATGCAGCTCCCAGAGGGAATCATTTAACAGAAAAAGGATAAACTGTGCTCTTAAACTGTTTTAATTCCACTCTCTTTATCCCATCTGCTGCAGTTCAAGAGGAAAATGTAAGTCTCTGTTTCTCTCACTTTCGCATACACTTTCTTTCCATTGTGTAATTGCTTCATGACTGAATATCAATCCTCATATAAAGTCAGTGTGAATATGTCAGAGCTGTGTAAGCAAGGTCCATGAGTCAGTGTTAGATTGTCCCATTAACCAAATATAAGGAGGTGCATTCAGTAACCAGCTCAGTGCAGGAATAATGAGCCTCTGCAGACCATCAGTCAGTCCGGTGTGGTGTGTGCATGACGGAGGTCACTGAAGCTCTGCCGCGGGGCGCCCTGTGCTCTGCACGTGTGTGTAATATGGTTGTGTGTTTGTTTTCAGGAGCAGTCAGAGGGGAGCCACAGCGACGATGAGTGAGGAGGAGATGAGCTGATCATCAGCATTTTCTTCTTTTATTCTCTTCCCTCACCCAGCTCAATTATTCTGTGCTTTACTTAAGGCTTTCTAAAAGAATTATAGTTATTTTTCTCTCTCTTTCTTTTTGTTTTATTTTATTGTATGTTTAAACACTTTGTCCTGTGCATTTCTCCTCTCTTTTTTGTTTGTTTGTGAGGATGTGAAACATCCTCACATTTTGCACCTTTAATAGCTTACAGTTATTCTGAAATTTCCCTTTGCGCAGTGGGGTATCTTAGAGATGATTTCTGTATGCTTGTAAATAATTTACATTTATGCAAGTGTTTAAACAATATAAATTTGATTTGCATCAAAGAACATCATTTATAAGCTATTAAGACCTTTAAAAAAAAATTACACCTTGATTAAACCATTTGTTTCAAATTTACAAAGCATATCAAAACGTTTTCAGGTGTTACTTAAAGTGTCATCACATGAGCATTTTGTATCATCTAGATTAGGTCATATGTTCTAGTGACTTCTGTATTGTATTGCATGCAGCACAAAAGCCAGCAGAGATTACAAATGAATTTGAGATCGGAGAGCCGATCAGTCCTGTACCATTTCAGTGGTATTTGAAATAAGAATTTGACAAGCTTTCTATCATATCCATAGATGTGGCAGTTTCTCTTTTTGCCTCTTTGGTGTCTTTCATTCACTGGTTTTATACTCCGTAGTCTGATTGCTGCTTGTTCAAAGGACAAATGCAGATTCGGTTGCAGTGTAATTTGCTTTACTTTCTTTAAAAGTAGAAAATATATATATATATATATATATATATATATATATATATATATATATATATTTACAGTGGAGTGTCTCAGTATTTGAATTTTTCAAAGCTCATGCCAATAAAACAACCAGTATTTTCCAGCGTATTATGTCAGACTATAAACCAGCTCAGATTGGCTACCTTTTTTCATCTATTGATATTTTTCTATTTGCATTTCAAAAACAACAACAGTGTTATTAAAGAATTGGATGGTTTTTAAAAAAACGATTCTTTGCTCTTATACTGTATTGGTAGAAATATGTATTATTCTTTTTTTAATTGATTGTTATTGCTTTAAAATGTACTCTGTTCATAATCTTGTCATAATATTTACTCTCCTTGCATACTCTCTTTGTGGTTGTAGCTCATTGCCAAAAGTAAACATCAACAATGATGAACCATTGCTTGTTGTTCTGTTTCTTTTTATATTGTAATGGTATACTGATTGTCTTTATGAAATTATTGTGACTTGACTGATATACTGTATTTCCATGTTTGAAATGCTCCTCTACTAACAGACATGCAAATTAAATCCTTGTGTACCAGTCATGTTGTGGTACAGTAGGGACATCTGCAAAATTCCTGTATGATGTTTTAAGAGTATGGCTTCATACTCTGCTTTATTAAAATAGAAGCTTAATTTCCATAGGAGTCATTAGAGATGATTAATTTTCCACTTTGCAGGTGCTGTTTATGTAAATCCACTAAACTTACAGTAATTGCTGGGACAGTCCACAAGGGGAAATTACTGAGATTTAGTACCTTGCTCAAGGGCACAATAATAATGAGACCGGACTCTTCAAATACTCATACATGCAAGCAAACCTGTAACATTTAGGTCAGGCAATTTAAACAGCCATCAAGGAGGTGCTTGGCCGTCAGAGAAAAGAAAAAAAAAATCATAATTTATTCACTTTCAAGTAGTTCCAAAACTGAATGACCTTCTTTCATCTGTGGAACATAAAAGACAACAATTTCTAAAAGAGCTACCCTTTTAATGTCATCCTAAGATATTCATTAAATATATTTAACAATTTTAGACATTTACTTTACAGTTCAGAATGTGTCATCTATATTTCACACTTCATATTTTACTTGTACAGTAAAAATACCACTCAAAAGTTTGAGCTCAGTAATAATTTTTTAAGCATTACAGTTATCAAAAGAGAGTAAAGACATTTATAATGTTACAAACGATTTCTATTTCTCATAAATGCTGTTCTTTTAAAGTTTCATGCATTATAGAAGCATTAAAAAAGTATTTAGATTTCCACAAAAAAAAAAAAACTTTTCAACAATAAGAAGGAAAAACATTAACAGACTTATCAAACATTTTTAATGATAGTGTATATAACTGCCTTTGCTTTATAGGAATGGGGCAGGGCCGGTGTCCAGGTAGAGTGCATTCCACTTAAAAGAACTCTCCACTTTTTTTTAAAATAGGTTTATTTTCCATCTCCCCTAGAGTTAAATAGTTAAATAGCTTAGCTTAGCATAGATCTGAATCTGATTAGACCGTTAGCATCTTGCTAAAAAATGAAGAGTTTCAATGTTTTTTCCTATTTTAAACTTGACTCTTCTGTAGTTACATTGTGTACAAGACCGACGGAAAATAAAAAGTTGCGTTTTTCTAGGCCGATATGGCGAGGTACTATATTCTCATTCTGGCGTAATAATCAAGGAACTTTGCTGCCTTACCCAGCTAGGTAACTTTCAATAAGCCTATTTTCAGGCACTGTGTAATATCATTGCACTTGCTGCACCAATAGTACGGCAAAAAAGTTATTGATTATTATGCTGGATTATTAAGGTTCACTATTTTTATGCCCTTCACTTGCTAACTTCCCTCCATCTCGTTTACTAGGATTTACGTCATTGATTATGTTGCATGAGTACCCACTTCTGGTGGAACCCTTAGAATGGGCTGAATTGGAACATCCTAAGCTCTTGATCACTTAGAATCCACTACGGAGTTGTTTATTGTTTACATTTTTTCCCTTTACAAATTTGTTTGGTTCAGTATTCCATATGTATAAAGGTATGCTTGGGCTGTTATGTAATTTAAAAAAAAAAGTTTTCTTTATTTTCATGACTATGAAAATTGTAGATTCACACTGAAGGCATCAAAACTATGAATTAACACATGTGGAATTATATATGGAATTATATACATAACAAAAAAGTGTGAAACAACTGAAAATATGTCATATTGTAGGTTCTTCAAAGTAGCCACCTTTTGCTTTGATTACTGCTTTGCACACTCTTGGCATTCTCTTGATGAGCTTCAAGAGGTAGTCACCTGAAATGATCTCCCAACAGTCTTGAAGGAGTTCCCCGAGAGATGCTTAGCACTTGTTGGCCCTTTTGCTTTCTGTCTGCGGTCCAGCTCACTCCTAAACCATCTCGATTGGGTTCAGGTCCGGTGACTGTGGAGGTATGTATGTATGTATGTATGTATATGTACATATATATATGTATACATACATACATACATAATATAATAATAATAATTACAATAATAATTACAACAACATCTTCAGCCAAAAAAAAAAAAAAAAAAAATGACCTTAGATAAAAAATAAAAAATAAAATAAAAAAAATCGTTTTGATCAAATAAATCCAGACTTGATGAGCATAACAGACTAATATGCAAAAATTTGTATTAAATTTTGTATAAATAAAAGGGTTCAGTAAATAAAAGTTTGATGAAATACTTGGCTGTTAGGATGCTATCACTCCAATTTTTCAGTTCATTTATATGTAATTTAGTGTTCCTGTAGCTCAATTGGTAGAGCATTGTGTTATCAAGTGCAAGGTCGGGGGTTTCGATTCCGCGGGAACACATGATAGGTAAAGATTGCTTAGCCTGAAAGATAGCCTGAATGCACTGTAAGTTGCTTTGGATAAAAGCATTAATGCATTAATTTAATTTCAATTTAATTTAATTTTAATTTAATGTAATTGAGGATGTTGCACTTACTTCACAAACACACATCTAGTCAATTGTACATACTTCAGTTCACTCACACCAGAAATAACACACTCCACCTTTAAAGCATGCCCCATCTTAAGTGTGTTACCTCATATGAGAGGCAGAGGTCCTTTGTAGCTTTACCACTGTTTTTTTTTTTTTTCTGAGAGATCAAAAACACATTTTCTTTCAGCACCCCAACCATTTAAATGGAGTTCTGCTAAGCTGATTCTGTCCGAGAGTACACAGTCCATTTCTGCTCTGTTTGTCTTGCACTTTGAAGTGGCAAGCTGTTTAGATAGCAGTAAGCCTCAGAAGAAAGAGATAAATTGGACAGTAATCCTTTTCTCTGTACTAGAGATGTCAGCTGGAAATAGTCAGGTGCCAATGCAATCCCTGCTATTCCTCTGTAGCCTTTGTGAGCTCTTTTCCTATCATCCAAGTGCCCGATGTGGTGATAACCGAGGCCGTTTTTCAAACAATCTTGCGCAGAACTGCGTAAGAATTAGTCATATATGACTGAATAAAAGGACCAGGTGCTCCCTGTTATTAGAAGTTCTGCTGCTAATCACACTTTATATCACATTTAAGACCTCAAGCCTATGAATGCCCAAAATGCGTCACTTAAAAGGGCCCCGAGAGAATGCATTGATCCCTCTGGCATTCCAGAGTTCGTGATTGGTTAACTGCATGACTGAGAAAGCCTCCCCATCCCCTCCTGCTGAAATGAATGAAATTATTGTATATATATCAGCTTCACCATAATCTGACCGCTGGACTAGCATTTATGGAACTTAACTGAAGCATTGCCACCTCTGGTGAGCATGATCAAAACTGTAGTTAGTGAAATTTCCATCATACATCCATGAAATGCCGCACTTGTACTGAATGAACTTTATCGACTTTTTAACCAGAGGCAGAGTAAAGCAAAGCCAAGATTAAAAGGTGATCTATAGAGGAATCTGTAGTGTAATTTATTCCATGATTAGGTTTTATCTGGCTCTGGTGTCTCTAATTTGTTTAAATACTGATCTCTCAGATAGTTATAGCTCTGCTCAATAGCATCTCAAATAGAGAGAGTTAAAAGAAAAAAAGAAAAGAGTAAAGAAATCTCAAAATCATTCATGCAGGAACATTCACACATTTGAATGACATGAAACCACACTAGGGGACCTGACAAAATCTACTGCCTCTTTTACTCTCCCATGTGTCTGAAGCCAGGTGATTTATTCAGATGCCTCTGTACCAAAATAGAGGATGAAGATACTGGATAAACCATCACAGGCTGCCATACAAAGAAACGCTTGAAGTGTCTTATTTGGAGCGCTTGTGAGAACCGCATATCAGTGGTCCTGCTCTGGAAAATAGCATGTTTCATCTCATGTGATTGTTAGGATGCAAGAGCTCTTAATTGTAATTTTTTTTCTTTTTTTAGGTCTACAAGGGTGTGTTCACATTTGTAGTTAAGTTCTCTTGGTTCTTTTGGTCCAATCCAAAAAAGAACATTTCACATTTAGGGTGTGCTTACACTTGGCAGGTTTGGTTCAATTACAACAAACCTGGTTCATCTGAATAAATGTGAAAGCTGTCATCTGAACCTGAAACTCTTGTGCAGTTTGACTTAAATATAAAATATATCACTGTTTCCCTGTTAACA
This sequence comes from Carassius gibelio, assembly GCF_023724105.1. NCBI lineage: Eukaryota > Metazoa > Chordata > Actinopteri > Cypriniformes > Cyprinidae > Carassius > Carassius gibelio. The sequence goes on along the minus strand of NC_068375.1, from coordinate 19,632,914 downwards.
GCAGCTTTCATAGAGCAAAAAAAACAAAACAATTAAGGTAAGGAATGACCTGCTAGCACTTCTAGAATCTCAGGATATATAAATGGCAAGACTAATATATCTACATATATGCATTTAGCAGACAATTTATAATTGATTCATATGGATGTTAAGTAGTCTGATGTCAAGCTGCACCTTTTTTAGGCACGAATGCTCTAGTCCATATTAAAAGCAAACAACATGCTATAATATATGTTCACGGTGTGCTGTAGTGTTTTCCAATAAATAAATAAATAAAAAGATCCTAACCTTTATCTCCATACCAAAATCTCAGTTGGCCAGACAGTAATGAATATTTTCTGACTTTTTAAAATAGTAGTGTAGTGTAGAGTTTTTAAAAGTTTAGCTGTGCTATAAATGAGCGGTGGTTATAAACAGCTGCTGAGATTGTATTCACACTCTAAACAGTGTAGAGACTTGGACCCAGAAACAGTATTTGATACAACACAACTTAACAATCAGATACATTTGAACCTGTGGACTACCTATGACAGAGATCCTCAAATCTGGCCCACAAGATCCACTTTACTGCAGAGCTTAGCTGTAACCCTAATCAAACACACCTGAACATGCCCATCAGTGTCTTCAGGATCACTACATATTCACAGCTAGGTGAGTTTGATCAGGGTTGAAGCTAAACTCTGGCCCTCCAGGACAAGATGTGAGGAACCTTGACTTATAAACATGTTCCACTAACATTTGACAAACAGAAAGTGTCCAAATACTGTTTCATTTTGAACACTTTCTTTTAAACCTATACCAAAGCTACCATGTTTTTCTTTAAAATTGAAAGTTTAATGTTTTGTTGTTTAATGCAGTACCAGTAGGACATTTACAAGCGTGCCTTAGGTGTACAGTATATATAGTAACTTCATTTAAGCTGAAATCAGTGTGGGTTTCTTTTTGGGGCAGCTGTGCTGACATGGCTGATTGCAGACAGTCCTGGAAGTTCACGTTGGGTAATGTTGAAGTATGGCATGTGGAGGGGTGCCACAGCAGGAGTCGGCCCACTGCTTGATGTGCTGCAGAGGGATTTAGCTCTGAAAGAGGGGGCGGATTAAAAGCAACAGCCCCAGCAGGTGGTTTTATTGTATGGAGGCTGAGTGAATATGTTATGTTAGCTCCATCTCATTCTCTCTATCTGTCTGATGTTCGTTTGTTTTGTTCTAGTTCACTTTTTCTTTTTTCACCTCCTCTCCCTTCCTTTTAATTTTTTTATTTTTTTTATCTGAAAAGACTTTCCTGAACACACAGAGTAGTTTACAACCGAAGAATAGAAATTTTAATTCATTCTTATTTACACACACTCCTAATCCATCCATCCATTTGTCAAACCACCTCAGATCATACAACACGGATAACAAAAATGATTATATATTTTATAATATTTCCTAAGTGCTTCTTTCATACACTGGCAAGACTATATATAAAATTATTTTACATTTTGCTGGTAAACACATTCCTAACTAGTTAGGTATGACTACCCATTTCACGTGTATGGAATACAGGATTCACTAGCAAAATTCAATGATTGAAACTGCAAAAGGAAGTTCTCACAACAACAGGTTTATTGACAAACGGGCAGAAGGATGAGAAGCAGCAGTCTAAGGGTGAGTCATTTGAGGAAATAAAGGTATGCAGGTCTCTTAGCTCTGGGTAATTGAAGACTGTCCCTTGCAGGTGGTCCAACGGTGCATTGGAGGAACTTGAGCGCTGGAGTGAAGGAGCATCTAGGGGCAAGTAAACATAGAAAAGTATTTATGCAATGCAAACTGTAGACCAGACAATGTGGCAGTGCACTGGGGCTGAGGACTGTGCCAACACAATTTTTTTTTTTTTTTTTGATGCTAAGGTAATATAATACAAAGTATAGTGTTATAAATGTTATAAACGTTTTAAAAAAAATACAGAAACCTTTGGCTGATTTATGATGCTGACCATTGAAATGTGAAAAGGGTCCATAAGCTGAGCTTCCTTGGGCATTTTGCAGACAATGGGTGTAAATGGATAGCAGCAATAGTCACTGACAGTCACATTTTAGAGGGCAAAATCCAGTTATTTCAATAGTAATCAGGTGCTCGGAAATGTTGCATGAGGATAAAAAGTTTCTCCACAAAGATTTTGCAATGTGTTTAATTTTGTCCAGCCTATTTGCTGTGTTGACCAGAAGACTTCTGTGTGAGCTGTGCTTCATTTATTGCTACACTATTGACATAGGTCATGTTTTGCCTGCATAATTATGGCTGCAATTTTGCTGTATTATTGTGTGTTTTTAAAATTGTCTTATTAATGACAGTTCTGTTCTGTGCACACTACACTACAAGAAAACATGATCATCAGTGTGTGAACAAAATGTATTTCAGGATGAGAATCAAATTCAGTGTACATGGCTATATAATGACTGCATGTAGTTACTTGAGGATGACAGGAGCTAGTGATGTAATTTTCCTTCTGTGTGCTTCTTCCTTCCTAACCACCAGAAATGTATTGTCTCATTATTGTAAACAGAGTGCACTTTCTAGGAACTGTCTTTTCTGTCAATCAGATTCAAAAATCCCTTGTGTATTAGAGATTCAGATAGCTCACTGTTGTGGTGATGGCGGGGCCCTTAAAACACGCAGACTGCACATCTGCAGACATAAAATATACCAGTAATGTGGCATTGAATTTTGCTGAACAGAATTACAGAAATATCCAGGAAGGGGATTGCATTTCCAAACCATCTCAGGCTGAAAGATTTCCATCTGTGGTAACTGGTGTGCTTTTACTCTTCAAGAAATAAGATAAATGGGCAGACTCTTTCAGATAGCCAGGGTGTTCAGGCATTTGGTGGATATTTCACTGGGAAAAACAAATCACTAGATGAAAACAAATTGGTGGGTGGGATTTTTCAAATTGAAATTTATCTTCGCATCTGTTGGCCATATTGGCACTCAAGTAATCATGCACAGTGAAGCAAATTTAATATGAATGACTAATTTTTTCTTAGCTTGAACAGCCTTTATGTTGTGTTGATCAGCAGTTGATGATAAAACTCAAGTGATCGTTAGCCTCAATGCACTGGAGCACAATCTGAATTGTGCTCCTTTTCAAGGACCATTGTCACAATTATTTGGCTCACTTAGCTGTGACCTCTGAGGGAACATAAATATCTGCCTAATGACATCTCCGACGACATCGGTTAGAATAGAGTGTTGTTCAGGCTGTTTACATTTGACTTTTGACTTAATTCAGCATTGTTTTACTGTGCAAACAACTGAAACAAATGAAAGCATATAATCAAGGCCATTTGTGATTAACCTCTGAGGCTGGCGAGATGCCCTGTTTCACTACAATGCTCATGACGACAAATGTTGTTCCGAGGGAGTCTTGTTGTATGAGAAAAATTCAATGTGTGTTTCAGAGATATCAGACCAATAACAGTGTCTGGGGAAATGTGGGTTGAACAATAATGAACCTCTCTGTTCATCAGAAGTGTTTCCTCTACAACTGAGAATATATATATATATATTTCTTATATATATATTTTATTTCCTAGGAATAAAATAGTGTTAATATATATATCTAGGAGGGATATTTAATGTGTGAGGTGTAGGAGGAATCTTCAAGTGCTGATATCAGCAGTTGAAGAGACAGAATAATCCTTGTTTATGGCTGGTAGCTATATTTGTAAAATAGTAATTATACTTTATCCAGCTTAAGAAGCTATGAGTCACAGATACTCTTACGAAAAATAGGTTTATTCAAGTTTACTATTAGTACAATTCTTTTAAACTAAAAATACGAACGTATACATTCAGTCTACTTTTTATGTACTCCTCTGAAATGTACTTTAGGTACTTCTCAGAAATATACTTAATAAAATTAACTTGAAGTATACTTCGTTTTCGTAAGGATAGTTTGTCTCCAGAACAAACAGTTCCTTATTGAACAATGTTGCCGATTTGTTAAAGGTGAGTGATTTCCCAGCAGGCTTTGCAGCAGGAATTATTATGTGGTTATTGATATATGTTTACGGTCTGCTGTTCGCTGGCTGTAATTATACTATTGATTTTGATATAGATTTTTATTGTCACTTAGTTATTTGAAGTGTGGTGTTGTGCTCCTCTTTTTTTACTTTAATCACATATGGGAATTGTCATTGCAATCTGTTGAGGTGCTTGTAATTCTATAAAAAAAATTGTTACACATGGTCTTTGCCAGTTGTTTCCTTTTCTCAAAGGCATGGCTAACAAAGCTTACATTTTATAATTGTGACCCTACACCACAAAGTCAGTCAAAAATTTTTTTTTAATTGAGATTTATGCATCTTCTGAAAGCTTTTTGCTAAAAGCTTTCTATTGATATTTGGTTTGTTAAGATAGGATGATTTTTGGCCGAGTTACAACTATTTGAAAATATGGCATCTAAGGGCGCAAAGAAATCTAAATATTGAGAAAACTGCATTTAAAGTTGTCCAAATTGAGTCTCTAGCAACACGTTTCAAATGATAATAAATTTTTTTATAGGTTTATGGTAGGAACTTAAAAAAATATCTTAATGGATCATGATCTTTACTTAATATCCTAATGATTTTTGGCATAAAAGAAAAATCAATCATTTTGACCCATACAATGTATTGTTACATGACCCTGGACCAGTCTTAAGTCACTGGGGTATATTTGTTAACAATAGCCATCAATACATTTTATGGGTCAAAATGATTGATTTTTCTTTTATGCCAAAAATCATTAGGATATTAAGTAAAGATCATGATCCATTAAAATATTTTTTTAAGTTCCTATCATAAACATATAAAAAATGTATTATCATTTGTAACGTGTTGCTGGAGACTCAATTTGGACTACTTTAAACGCTTATTTTAGTCAAAATTATCTATGACTATTTTTTTTCTAGTTTTAGTCAAGGAAAACTGATGACATTTAGTCTTATTAAATTGTATTTTAGTCTCTTTTTAATAACGCAGTTCTATTTAACCCAGTCAATATTGTATAAGTACCTAGTAGTATGGACGAAAACCACAATTTTCTTTTAGCCAAACCCATTTTAAACAAGGTTAAAAATCTTATTAAAGTATTGTTATAAGAATACATCAATTTAAGACATGGAAGATGCTCTGATTTGAATTTACAATATTTATTTTACCAACAAAACATGGTGTTAGAAGTACACACATTTGTCCCTTTCTCTGTGTCAGACTTAACTTTGTTGTATTTCTTAATAATAATGCCGCGAGTGGGGCTTGAGGAAGTGATGTCCAGTGCGACCTGGTGCAGCCCCTGAAGTGAGACACAGGAAACAGAAATACTGCAAAATAATAATAATAACGTGAGTAAACAAAATGAAATAACGTTATAACTTTCCGTTTCGTCTTATTTTGGTAAACAAAAATGAAGAGATATTTTAGCATAGTCATTTTCATTTTGTAAACCACATTTAGTCTTGTTTTTATTCGTCAACAATATGGCATTATACATTTACTTTTAGTCATCGTCACATGACCTGCATTTACGTTGCGTCTCGTTTTCGTCACGTGATAAAGGTTAGTTAAAGATGATGTTTACCCATAATTTTTGTTGACGAAAGCAACACTAGTCAAGTGAAACCTAGTTCTCATCACAAATGAGGAATACAATCCAAACACTGAAATGTCATTATTGACCAGTCGAATGCCAGCCGCCCATCACTACATTTACTACAGTGGGTAGGCACAGATGTACCCCTGAGCAAACAGAGAAGACTAACCCATGGCCTAAGGGGCCATTCACTCAGAACACATTTAGACACATTTTCCTTTCCAATGCACTTACTTTTCCATTGTTTTTCTACGTAAACAGGCAAGACGTGGTATATGACCATTGCACTTGTGTTTCACATCTTTGGCAGCATCTCACACGTGAGTGCAGAGGTTTTTAAGATATCGTGATTCGTGTCAAGTTATGCCAAGCTCACACTACAGGATTTTAAGCCCGATTTATGTCCAATTCGCAAGTCTATGAGCTCGCCGAACATGTTGGGCTGTGACTGGGGGCAAACCAGCAAGTGATCAGCACTCAGCAATCTTTATGTGTGAATTACTCAATGATGCTCGCTGACACCTCGCCAATGCCAGACATTTATATCTAGCATGCTAAATATCTGGACCAGTCAGACTCAACATCCTGTGGTGTCAGGTGCCGTGACAAGCTACAGCCAATGACAAAGCAATGCAATGGTTGAGGTCACCAGAAGAAAAACAGCAGCAGCAACAGTGCTTGAAGAAAAGTGTGGACACAAGAAATAGAGCAAACTTTTTCAGAACAGATCATCACGCAAACAGCAGGCAGTGCTCATTTCTTCCTAACATCCATTTTCACATAGGCAACTCCTGTTTTACACATCATTTGTGTAATTTCTTGTGTGTGTTTTTGTGACAAAACATGGTTTGGGACTGGATTGAGTTGTTGGTTGTTTTCAGCCATAATTGATGAGTTCAGAGTTGTTTTCAGCTCGTGGAGTGTGTGACCTCCTGTTGCGTTTTATTTATGTAGTTTGAACACTATAGTGACTTCCAAGACAGACAGCAAGTCATGAGGCTAGCAGCTAGGATAAAAATGCTTTGGTGGACACACTTTGGACTTTTTCCCGATCATGTTGATGTACGTGTTTGTTTTTTTTTCAACAAGAACATTTGAAACAGTGCAAACACGATAACCATATCCCAGCCCAAGTGTATATGCACATTCTTTATACATCTTTTGGCATTTGCTCTGCATTAAATGTTTTTTTTTGTATAATATAATATATTTTGTATATTTGCATAAACTTGTTGTGAATATAACCTGATAACTTGCTTATTTAATCCTCTTCATCCCATGATAAGAATAAGGCCGCAACTCATTCTCTCCATCTGAGTCTGTCTCCCCATGAGAGCCCAGTTCATTCCAGCTCCGTCGCCCCTGTCCTTCACCATGTTGTTCTTGGCCTTGCTTGTTTGCGCTTTCCAGGTGGTGTCCAATGCAAAGCCACTTAAAGTTTCTTTTCTAAGTACATATCCGAGCCATCTTAATCAGCGTATCTTGATCTCCCAAGATATGGTCTTTGATATTGTCTTTTTGTACAGGTTGACATTAGAAATTGTATTGGGCCAGTAGATGTTGCAGATCTTTCTAAGGCAACTGTTATAGAAGGCATCTACCTTGCTCATGTCTTCTTTTACTTTTCTCCAACAATCAGAGCCATACAGAAGCACTTATTTAACATCTATATTTTTTATAAAGCTTAGCTGTTTAGACTTCAAGATTCTGCTTAAAGCTCCTCTTGCTTTATTTATTCGGGCCTTGATGTCTTTTTGGGCTTCCTTATCAGTGCTAATGATGTCATACACATCCTTGATTGACTCCCTCAGTGGGAGCATTGATACGCACGACCAGCTTCTTTTGCTAGTTTATGTGTAAGCTGGTCTGTTTAGCATCTGTTTTTACCTGAACGTGAGTGTGTGTGGCTGATATTATTGCCAGGTCATCTGTGAAGTTGAGGTCTTCCAAATGAAAGAGGGGAGTCCATTGAATGCCACAAATTTTTGCACCACATGGAATGACCTATATGAAAATAAAAATGTACATGTTAATTATTAATTGCTGTAGTTGTCATTGTGTAATAGACTATAATTTATTGAGAGAACTTAAATAAGGAAATTTAAAATTTTCTAGACAGTGTAGTGATACTCATTATTTGAACAGTGTATTATGTTATTTTCCAAATATATTTTGAATAATTTAGCAACATGCGATCGAGAATTGTTGCACATGTATTTAAGACGAAAAGCAATTGGAGGTTACAAAATCAATGTGAAACACGGTGTAATAGATTTTTTAGTCAGTTATTGACAAGAATTTTGTGTTTTGAGGTCCTCTGACAACACTAACCTGAAATCAATATGTTTCTATTTTTCGATTTTTGCAACTGTAAACAAAAGACATGAAGCAATTTGATATTGTGAAAAGGTTCAGCAAGTATGGATTTTCTGTCATGTTTTATGTGACTACTTTGTGTCAGTGAATTTGAGGTGGCAGCGCATCCTCAGTATGCCAAATTTAGAGGATTGCAGTTATATCCCTTACATTTTTATTTCCTTTTTTCCTCTACTTTGACTAATGACTTGAGTTAGAAGTGTGTTTGAGAGCAAGGCTTGTGCTTTTATAAAATTCTTATGGTTTTATGGTCATTGATCAAAACATCTTTCCATCAGTAGCCAGGCTGTTATTAAATGTCTGGCAGCAGAGAGTGTTTAGAATCAAAATAATTAAAATGAATCTGCAGGGCTCACATTTTGTCTTCATCTGTCAGTAGACTTGTTGCTTGTCCTGAATTGATTTGAAATGTTTTGATTTTTAAAGACAATACATCACTAAGTATTAGACGGCTTACAAATCATAACAACACAAACATAACCTTTTGCTCAAACAAAATGGACACACAAAAGAACAAAACATTAGGCATGTATACAAACAGAACCTTGGGTTGATGTAGTTGCTAATATATTTATCATTATAGATATCTTTAAATTTATTTTTCTTTTTTTAACAATGAAACACATCATAATTACAAAATGGATGAGTTTTTGACATGTGAAGCAGCACATAACTGAATTTAGCTGACCTGAAATCCACTTACCCATATTCCACATCTCACCCCAGTGAAAGATCTGTTGTATTGCATAACCTGAGTGGGCACCTCATACTCTTCACTACATCTATAAAAAAAAATGCCCTCCCATTCACAACAAATGGCAGATCTGTGGCAAAGTCTGCCACAGAAATTTCTCTGTCTGCTTGTCAACCCTTCAACAAAGCTGACCCTCTTAGCCATAATGCAGCAAACCTGCAGTGAAAAGTTTAAATATTGGACTTTCCTGTGGGGCTCAGGCTCTGTGACAGCATGTTCATGCCAACATCAACAGGGTGGGATGGTGTTGGAGAGCATGTCTGTCTCGTCTGCGGCAAGTGACTGAAGTGCCATGTGTTTAAGTGGGAAAGTAGAGTAAACCACCCCAACTTTTGTTTCAAAAGGCAGAATGGACACTTTCCTATTTTCATGCAACTCACCTCAAATCTTCTAATTTAACATTTGTAAGAGTATGTTATATGTTATAACACTTTATAATATCTTTCATTAATAAATAATTTACAAACATTATACATTATAATGCTTAACAGAGCATTAGTTCATATATATTCAGATAGCTAGAAATGTGAAATAATGTGCTCGTTAATGTTTACTAATAAACTTTGAAATAAAATTCATCATTCGTACATGTCAACCATCCTAAATCTGTCTTTTATCGGTGTACTTTTACCACAAACTAGTGCACAACATTCTTGGTTTACTCTGTTAGTGTGCAGTTTGAACTATTTTTCCTGTACTGTATGTATTCCTGACTTTAATGAAACATGTAACCTAAATCAGAATCACAACACCATCCCAAATCTTTAAAATGTTGGAGTTTAAAACGTGATTTACAGTAGATGGAATCAAACTGAACATTTTTCCATTTATCAGTTACTTTTATCCAAATAAACTTACAGTGCATTCAGTGTATACATTTTTTTTAATCAGTATGCCAACCTTTTGCACTTTTAACACAATCCTCTACCAATGAGCCACAGGAACATATTAACAATTAACCAAATTTTATATTGTTCTTATTGTCAGTTCCACTCATATTAGCATGAGATTATGATTCTATGAGTTTTCTTTGCCAAAACATCACATGATAGACTAAATCAGAGGTCTTCTGCAGGGGGTCTGCAGCACTGCTGTGGGAGCAATTATGCTCACATAATGTTTGTGAAAAAAGATTTCAAATTGATTAACCAAACTAACTAATCAATTATTATTTCTTTCCATGGAAAAATTTAATGTACAAGTGCATGACATCAATAGTGATTATCTGAATGGCTTTGCATTGTAAGAATCATAAAAAAGTATGTTAACACGTATGTATGTGTCTGTGTGTGTGCATATGTGTATATACAGGATTATTTTCACACACACACATGTATTAACATAGTTTTTATGATGCTATACAAACACACAGATACACATAGATCTAAATAAAAAAGTGAAATCTGCGAAATTTTGTAACCCTCTTTGTAAACAATCAATTCCCTTGTTTGGCTATGGAATATTTGTTTTCTGCAATAATCTGTAATTTTTAGTTCTCAAGACTGCATAGAAAACTGTGTAGCTTACTGAACACAAAGCATGCATATAAACAGGCCTAAACGTAGGCCACTCTTGAGCTGGAATGTTCCTTCTGTCATACCTGTCTTCCTTGGAATATGGGCAGCCTTCCTAAATGGCGTAAAAAAAGTTCAAATGATATTGTCAAAATAAACACACACACACACACACACACACACACACACACACACACACACACACACACACACACACACACACACACAGACACACACACAAATAATGAATAACATGAAACATGAATAACTCAATTTTGACAAAACATGTCAGATTGAACCTTTAATTCCAGGGTGACGAAACTGACATTTGCACATATTATATATATATATATATATATATATATATATATATAATACAGACATAAGTATAAAAAATATATATAATACAGACATAAGTATAAAAATTCACTATTTCCTAGGGTTATAAAATATAAAAATTCACTATTTCCTAGGGTTATAAAAATGAAATTATGTTTTATGGTTACAATCTTTTTTGATTTTCATTTTTTATATATATCTTGTACAATGGTACAGATTATAAACGGATAAATGGTGCCTTAAAATGGTCTTGCCCTCGGAATAGGACTAGTAAGGGTTAAAATGTCAAAATGTATTGTCCTTCCCTTTGAGAAAAGCTTTGACAGGGCAGTTTTTTTTATTGCTGTATCTTTTCTTTAACTCAAAGATGTGCATAGACAAATCCATTCATACCATTTAGCTCTCAGGAGGTCAAAGCACCAATTAGATGCACTTTGTGACTTTGGCATGCCATCAGCTGCCATTGTGCTCTTAACATTTTGTTTGAAAACAAAGATAGGATGGCAGCAAGTGGACAGTGTGACATTCAAATACCTGCTTCATAGCCATCAGAATGCTTTTTGTGATGTCAGGAAGGTCAGTCCGTTGCAAATTGCTGTTAGGTGTGGTCTGAAGGCCTGGTCACTGAGTCACAGTTTTTTTTTTTTTAAAGAAAGCATTTGACTTGTTTCTGGAAATTGTCTTTCCTGACTCAATTCCTCATTTCGCATTAACCACAAAATGCATGACTAATTGCTTACAGTTTTTGGTAACGTTTCACATTTGTGTACTGTGTTTTAAAACGATCTTGAGAAATGCTTGATTGAAAGGCAAAACATTAGGAAAGGTGACAGGCATCAAACCTACGGAGTGCCCTACATGAACATTATGGTTCTTAATGTCAGCACAGTCGCTAGTAGTTTATTGTTTCATTGACCACTTTACAACCTCATTACTCAGCCGGAGTCTGACTTTACTGAATCAAAGCTGAGGCACAAAACAAAAGGGTTGCTGACATTCAATTTTACCTTCCAATAAAAGCTTTATAGTGCATGGACCTGAGTGCAGACAGATTCTCAGGACCTCTGAGCACCTCTTTAATCAACGATAACAATACAGCTGGCATTTCATATACCATTTCAGCAGCAGAGCGGTAACACTTGGAGAGGAGCCAGAGTTTAGGGCCACAGGGAGAGAGAAATTCTGACATTCTTTAAACGTTTCCTACAGGAGAGTCGCATGTATTGTTATTTCAGTCAAGACGTACAAACATTTCACAAATATTTTATTGTTAATACAAATACTTTTATATTTATATATAGTTATACATACTGCTAAATTCTTAGTTTAAAATAAGAAAATTGGTATGTGCTTCTAAAACATTCCTATACATCTCACCAGATGGAAACTGCTTTATTATAGACAGTAGACAATGAACGTGGGTTATTATCGAGTGATATGGTGCGGGAGCAAACCCAGACAGTGCAGGTCATGCCTAAAAAGGGATGAGGGAAAACATGAGGTCTACAGATGTGAAGGTGATCAGATTACCTCTGCTTAAAACTCACCTGTAATGCATTTGAACTGACTCATGGCCTCAAAGGCATCAAGAAGACCTGGAATAGTGTGGAAGAGAAGAAACAAAGGTAAAAACTGCAAGTTGGTACACTGTAAAAAAAAAAAAAAAAAAAAAAAAAAAGTGACATTTACCGTAAAATACCAGCAGGGTCCGTTGCCAGAACTTTCATAGATTTTAGATTTTACAGACTTAACATAAATTCACAATAACTCAAAAAAATATATATTTCATTAACTGTTGTAAATTAATGTTAATAAACCGGAATATTGAAGTACTAATATCTGTTTTGAATCAATGTAATTCTTAAAGCATTGTCTTGTGGCTGCCGTCACATCATCCAAGTGGATGCTGCACACTGCTGTTGGTTGAGAAGATACCCCCCACATGATGTAAAGTGTTTTGGGTGTCCAACAATACACAATAAAGTGCTATATAATTGCATCATTAATTTATTAATTCATTCAAAGCTCATCACAAATAGCTTTTTCATAAGCTGAGAAGTGACACACACACACACACACACACACACACACACACACACACACACACACACACACACACACACACACACACACACACACACACACACACACACACACACACACACACACACACACACACACACACACACACACACACACACACACATATAGATAGAAGGTGCACAGTGTCATTCACACAAACACTAAACACCATCATGGTAACACACATGATACTGAAACAATGCAATAAACATGAATTTAACAACATTAGATGTAAGATAGAACCCTAATGCACACAACTGATAAGACAAAACAAAGAAGAAACATAGTTATTTCAATAAAAAAAAAACTTAACTTAAAAAAAAAAAATTACTTACTGTTAAACAATACCAGGTTTTTACTGTAGCATTTTTACAGTCTTTTACTGTTAAAATCCCCAAAAAATTAGATATGAGAAATCAAATGGGCTTATTTAAATAAAGTAAATGCTTGACACGTACTAAAGTAGCCCAATGTTATTTGGCAAACACACACACACACACACACATATATTAAGTGCTAAATAAATTTGTGATACAGAACCAAACCTCAAAAGGGTCAAGAAAACTGAGAAAAAGGCTATGTTTGTTATTACACTCAGGACTGGAAACGGAGCCAACCCTCCAAACAGTAATAAAATCTGTCTGTTCTCAGGAGTTCCTTTCTTACTTTTCTCAGAAGTACACACATACGACACATCCCTGCAGATGAAAAAATGACAATTCATCAGTAATGATCTGAAATAGGGAAATTATTTGCATTTCCAAGTATTTGTGTCTTATAGACAATTTGGTTGATATAAAGACCTTGTAGAAGGACATTAAACAAAACGTTGACTTAGATGAAGAGGATTATATTCTCTGCTTTGTTCCTCCCTTCTGTTCCTCATCAGAAAGGGAGGAAAACAGGAACATAATTTTCAAGCACAGTGAGCTGTTATATCTGTTTTAATGAAAGCCGGTCAAGTCACTGGAAAAGTCAAGTAGGCTAACTATAATAATGAACACTAAATAAATGTTAACTTTAAGGCATGGAAATCAAAACCAGTGACATGTAATGCCATGCAATATTATTATACTATATTTACCTGCCAAGTAACAGGAGCCGATGGATTTTACATGTGTAGGAGGATCTCAAACCTCTTCTGATAGACTTCACTACCATTTTCAGACTAGCACCCTTTTCCAGAAAAGCATCGCCATGTGTTTTCTTTGCATATTCACTTTCTTCTTTTTTTTTTTTTCTCCAACATGTGCTTTCCTGGGAAAGGGAAGACAGTGACGTCACGCGTCGGGGCTGGTCTGTAGTTTATTAGAAAGCGCGAAGTGCCAGGTTCGAGCTCAGACAAGGCTCTGTCCAGCCAGCTCAACTCAACTTAACCACCACAACTCTTCAGAGGGATGATTTTCCTATAAGTTTACCAAACTGACGCATTGACCCAAGTTGTACAACTTTAAACTCTATTAACTACTCTTATTGGCTTACTTTTAAAGCAGTATTTAAGGTATCTTGTTTGAAGATAAGTAGTGCGCGACAGTTTTAGAGAAGACAGGCGCGTGCTGAAACATCCCATTTGGATTATAGTTTCTGTTTCTCGTCTTTCAGTAGAGGAAACCCGACTCGTGATGGTTGTCCTGTCACTTAGGTTACTAGTGGTAGGAGTTGTAGTAAGTCTGACTTCAGCTCATCTGGTAAGTGTTAATGATTTACTGTTTATGCAGGTAAAACTGAATAGAAAGTGGTCTGTAAGTGAAAGCTCGCGGGAGATGTGTGAGGTGTGACAGTCGTCCTCCCGCTTTGAACACGATTTCATATCGAATTCATATCCAATTGATTCAAATTGAAGCCGGTTATATTAATTTGCATACCAGTCTGTTGAGTTTGTTCTGCCTGTTCGTATTATGCACAGTATTTAAAGAAAAGTAAACAAATACAAGAGAGAAACTTGCGCATTTTAGGAGAGTGTTCCCAGCTGTCATACTATTAAAAAGTTGGCATGGCAGAAAACACGTGAAATATGGCAAGCTGGTTTTACATCTATTCCTTTTAACAAATTCTGTAGTAACTTGTCCAGGTACTAATTTATTGCATTGCTTCTGGTAACTATTACTTTACTAATTACACATTGCATATTATTTCTATATATAATTATTTGTGTTTCTGTGGTCCAGATATTATGGTGGTTGAGAGGGCTCAATGCACTGCAAATAGAAATCCCAGCAGATTAAGAAAACAATTTAAAAACACATGCGCTGCAAATGCTTAGAATGCATCCAAATTAATAAACGCACTGCAGACAGAAAAAAGCATCTGCAAATTCAGAAATCAACTTTATCAATTTGATAACAGCTGCAAATGCTAACAACACAACCAATAGAAACACACTGCAAATACTCACAACACAAACAAACGTGCTGCCAATAAAATTAATTTATTTGCGTTGTGAGCATTTGCAGCACCTGCCGTCAAACGTGCTGTTTTCTTAATTTGCTGGTGATTTTTCTATCTGCTTGTGTTTTCTGTTGCAGCACTTTGAGCTCTCTCCACCACCGTAAAATATTGACTATTCAGAGCAATTTATTCTGCCATACCTTTTGGTTACTATTCCAGTTTGTGTAGTATTTCTTAAATACAATTTTTTAAACCTTACAAAATCTATAAAGTAGCCATACCAACTAGTAACTATTTAAATATTTAGATAAGAATTTTACTAATAAAAGTTGAAATGGAATACTAAAATCTCTAATAAGTATAATTAAAGGTGAAATAGACACTAGTAACTATTTGGATGGTTATTAGTAATAAAAATGTACTGGCACCTAATACTAGTAAAGCTAGTATAGGAAGTGAATAGATAATATCTGAACCACAATAACAATTGATGAGTTACTTGTTCCATTACCACTGGTCCTAAGAATTAAAATTAAGTAGTAGTAACAAAAGAAGATACTAATTTGTTTAAAGATTTACATGTTAAAATGGTTTGCCACAAAAAAATCTAATTTGGATATTCTCATGACAGTTTTACATCCCATATGGTTTCACTGATTATACCAACAGTGTTTTGTAAATGTTTTGACCACATACTTTATGCATTGTCTCTTTATCTCTGTTCTCTTTTTTTCTTGTAGGCTGGTAAAGGTATAGATAAAGAAGGTAAAGTATACAGACTTTCCGATATCTGTGTGCTCTTTTTGTTTCTTAAACTTCTTTTTTAAGGTGAAAAAATAATTTTAAAACTTTTGATGCTTCATTAATATTTTATTTAGACTCTGCCAAGTCGTGTGGGGTTCAGCTGTTATAATTTGCATCTTCTCTCAATGTTTACTGACAAATATTTTAATGAGAAAATTAATCAGAACTGTTTAGCAGTCAGTACAGAAACAGCCCCAAGGATATTCTAATAGATGATGCAAATCATTCTCTAAAGAACTTTGAACAGACACCTTTAACAGTTTGCTAAAGTTGGGAATAACATGCAAATTGCACAGGATGATATAATGGGTAGTCACTTAGACTATAATAAATTAGCTAAAGAAATCATTCTCTCTATCCCTCTCTTTTAATGAACAGTAGGAGAACTTCAAGACAGTAATTGTACGCTGTGTAAACTCATTATTGATCCCTTACATTTTTAAGCAGATTAAAATGGTGTTAAATCACAACCTGCAGTGATGAGCTCATTGCACTTTTTCAACCACATTCAGTTTATTTACTGATGCAGTAAATTGTGCTAAAACCGACTCTATGTTGAAACTCATTGAATCTAGTAGCAGTAAATGACAAATTGTAGTATCATTTTTAACAAAATGTTATAACATGATGAGTGATATGCAGAGGGAAAGCATTTAATGTTTTGAAAGAACAGCTTTTTATGTCTTCTTAATGTCCTTGTTTGGATGTTTAGTCGATTAAACAAAATTCAAGGGCTACGTCTTCTTTATGCAGTGTCAAACAGATGCTAGGAAGCCTCAATATTAGACAGCTGACCTGAAAATGTTCTATTTGAATTGATGGCTGAATGTATTGTTTTATTTTTGTATAAGGCCTAAAACAGGCAGTCATGGGAGGTAAACCGATTTATATCTTGCATAGCCAAAACTGCCATAATAAATTGCAAGGCAAAGAGTTTTTGTCTCTGGATGATATATTATTATATGTCTCTGGCCCATTTTTCTATTTGAAATGTTTACCTCCATGCAAACCATCAGTATATGTCAAGAGGAAGACCAGGCATTAAAATAAAAAAGCATTGAAATGTAAACGGCAGCTTAATGGCTATAAACAGCCATTCAGTAGACTTCATAACCACACAGTGTTTTTATTATAAAATTTATTTAGCCTTTTAGACCCATTAGAGCATTTAAAAAAAAATCCATCAGGCCTTGAAATCCAGCATGTTTTTACATGTAACATGAGATGTGTATTTTTTCCTACTTATCTTTTAATAAAATTAATTGAAATTTTACTTTTTTCTTTGTTTTATCAGACTTGTTGAAGATCCGTCTGAAAGAATATGGCCTCATTACTCCCATCAGTACCGACGCAGAGGGGCACTACCTCTCGCATCTTCTCTCGGCCAATCACAAGCAGCGTGTGAAGCGGGAAATTTTGGAAGGGTCAGCACAAGCGGTAGACAGGCTGTTCTTTAACATCACTGTCTTTGGAAAGGAATTCCACCTCCGACTACATCCCAACCAAAGATTAGTGGCTCCAGGAGCCATGGTGGAATGGCACGATGAGATTGAAATAACTGGGAATGCGACTGAGAATGGAACCAACTCGGAGAGAATACTCAGAAGAGAGTTGCTGAAAACAGACTGCACTTTTATAGGGGACATCACGGATGTTCCTGGAGCCTCTGTCGCTATTAACAACTGTGATGGGCTGGTGAGTGTTGTTTCCTTTCCTAAAGGTGAAAAGCTTGAAAAAAGTCTGCACACTCAAACATCAAACAGTCACAAGAGAAATGAAACCAATATGAACAATTTAATGAATAAAAACAAGGCAAATGTTTCAGTCACATCTTGAACATTTTCAATGCCAAGCAAACAATGTTTGAACCAGGAGCCTTTCCTTTCCTGAAATTAACTTAACAAGCAGGGTCTGGGACGAATTACAAAATGTAATAGAAACATGATGTTGCAAAGCAGTGGTTTTGTATATTGTTAATATAATTGGCTTACAAGCTATCTTGGCCTATTTTTGTACTCCATAATGCCAGTGCAGTTCAGTTTCTAAACTTCTATGCAAATTCTCATTGACATTGAGTGGTGAGTCATCCCTTGACATCTCCAAACCTGCAGGGAACCTGCTTCTATGACCATCAAATTTGCAGTTTGCTTATATTTGACTTTTTTTTTATTGGACAGCTCACCCCCTCACTTCACCCCCTCACTTCATAATCTACTATCCCTCTCCTGTCTCTCCAAACTAGCAATGCAGCAATATTAAAATTCTAGCCAGTACATATAAGCCAGCAATCATTTTAAGTGATATTAAAATGTTTATTTTTTTTTCTCTTAATAAAATATACTATATAAACACTAAAATAAATTGTTTTAATTGTTACAATTTAATATAGGCACTACAACATTACAATGTACAGTAAGCAACTAAGCATTCATTTAGAGATTTGCAGAAGATTACATTAAACATTGTTTATAAATTATAGAATGTGACGTAAAATATAAATAAAGCCAGTTCAGATGAGTCATTTATTACATTCCAAACCCTCTGAAGCCATCCAATAGTTTTGTGTGCGCAATGATCTTAAAGTTATTAATTGAAAATCTTGCTTAGAGCAATAATGAAAAGTTTTCAGTTCTTTATAACACATGCTGTGGAGAGGATAGTACTCTTCCACTCACCTGACAGTCTTCAAATTAGACCATTCAGGGAAACTGTTCATTGTACTGTATGTCTTTTGGCCTTTCTACTTTCTCACAAAAGACTCTGTGAGATTAAGGCGAGTGTCTAGAATGCTAGTAGAGTTGAGTGAACTATGGGTCACCCCAGGAAGCTGACAAATAGGATGAAGCTGCTCTCCACAGGGCCTGTCCAACATCAGAGAACATCAGAGGAGAGCTTTACTCTTCAACGATAAATAAGAGAGGTCAAACTGGGAAATCGATTTTGCATAGTCTTCCAAAGAGTTTATGGAGACAAGCATGGTCAAAGTAGTGATGTCTGTGTTTATGAGGCACTCAGTGGGAAAAGAGGTTTCTTTGCAATCAAGGGATTAATTTAGTCATTCATGGAACCATTTAGTACAGGGGTTTATTTATCTGAGCCTAAACTTGGACACCCCTCTCTCTCTCTCTCTTTCTCTGTAGAATCAAGTGGAATGTGTCAGCTTTTCTACAATTTGTCTTTTAAGATGGACCAGTGACCTACATAGGAAAAAACTAACCAAAACAAAACAAAAAAATACAGAACTCTAGTTGGTGCTCTGTCAGAAAGAAAGCCATGTAAAGGAAGCTATTTATCTGAAAGGTTGCATGGTTGTTTTATTTAAATTTCTTGACTTTTTTTTTAGGATACAATAAATGTAAATAAATAAATACTCAAAATTCTTTTGAAATAGAAATTTAGAATTTGATTGAATCTGATAAAAAAATAAATGTTATTAAAAAAAAATGCTTCTAATAACCTCAGCAAAAATCATTTTTTTAAACCAGTTACTCTTGAAAGTTGTTTTGAATGATTAAAAAATAATAATTGCTCATAAATGTCGACAGGCTACTCTCACTATGTGCTGTATGTTTGTATGCATGTAACCAGTGGGAATAACTCAATTGAAAGTTGTGTTTTCTCACCTGTTATTTTTACTAAGTCAGATGTTAATTAAAGGGGGGGTGAAATGCTATTTCATGCATACTGAGTTTTTTACACGGTTAAAGAGTTGGATTCCCATGCTAAACATGGACAAAGTTTAAAAAATTAAGTTGTAGTGAAAAAAAATTCATCAGCAGTGATGGGCAGTAACGTCGCTACAAGGAGTGATGCTACTAGCTTAACAACATTTTTCAGTAGCGTGGTGGTCAAATAGCTTTTCAGTAGTGAAGCTCTTTTTTTTTTTTGATCAAGTAGCACCGTAGCTTCAACAAAAGCTACTTTATCCAAAGCATAATGAAGCTCGAGCTCAAATTGGAAATAGCCTATAACAGCTAAGGATCACTGATCCTGGACCAGTAAAAGTTACGCCACTGCCACTAAACCTCGTAACTGCATTGGTTCCTTAAACTGTCAGTCAAACCTCAGTATTCCTCCTGCCTCTCTCATGAATGAAGTGCAGCACGCAGTTTGGAGCATCTCTTAATTGCAAGGTAAATAAAGAACAGTTTATTGAATAAGTACAGTGTTTTCTTTACTCAAGAAACACTATATTTATAAAGGCTATTTTTTTTGTATTTGAGGAGCAGAGAAAAGTGTCTTAGCATTTGTTGTCAAGTCATAGTCAAATAGTTTGTGCGAAGCGTTGAATCTTTTACAATATGATACTTTGTCCAAAAAAATAAATAAAAAATAAGCAGACAGAAAACTCTATAACCTGCAAATTCATAAAAATGTTAATGCAATGCCCATACTGCCTTTGATGTTGCGTTAATGACAGAAAAAAAATTGCTGTTCAAAAGCTTCATATCTGAACTTGATTTTGGTGAAATATTAACAATATAATTGTTAATATTATTTGTAGGTCTATACATCTATATGGTAACACACAATAAGATTTAAATAATGTTAGCTAATGTATTAACTAATGTGAGCATACAATGAACAATACATTTATAACAGTATTTATTAATCTTTGTTAATGTTAGTTAATGAAAATGGAGTTGCTCTTTGGTCGTTCATTTAAGTTCACAGTGCATTAACTAATGTTATTACACGGCTCTGTAGAATACTTGATTCTGATTCGT
The DNA here is from genome assembly GCF_023724105.1 of Carassius gibelio. Taxonomy (NCBI): domain Eukaryota; kingdom Metazoa; phylum Chordata; class Actinopteri; order Cypriniformes; family Cyprinidae; genus Carassius; species Carassius gibelio. The sequence continues at coordinate 19,612,315 of NC_068375.1, read as the reverse complement.
CAGTCGCGACATTCCAAGGTATGTTATTCCAAGATAACAACCGGTAAAAGCTGATAACACAGGCTTATTCGGGTTACAGCAGTCGGTTCTGTACTCTTGCTTGAACTATTTTTTTCTTGGTGAAAGTTTTGTGTTTGTTAGCTAATAAATTATTAAAACATGGTTCAAAATGGTGTACAATTATTTAACGATATCGTCCTGGTATCGCGGACTCGCTCTCGTTTCTTACAAACGCAGCTGCTGCCATTTTGCTACGATTGTTTTGTACACTTTAATGGATTATAAGAGAACTAACAAAGTGGTAAGGTTTTAAAAAAATTGTAAAACATTAATTATTTTATTGCCTTAATTATTTTGTGTTGATATGTTGTGTAATAATTGGTTTGACGGCACCGTTTCCCTTAAATGTCCATCTAGTTTGAACTTGCCGATTGCTCGCAACTGCTGTGTTCACGGAAGCTTTGCATTAATATATTTGAACTCAAATCAATATTTTGTGTCAAATTATTTACTTATGTGGCAATTAGTCATATAATAAGCGGTTAAAAGTTCACCAAAAGTTCTGCTTCACATCAGAGTCCTGATCACCTTGTTTATTCTGCGAGAACAACTGGCTGGATGTACATTATCCCTTACTTAACAAACACAGCTTTTGATTTTAATAGTGCTTCAGTAAATGAAATTAACATTAATAAATTCTGCAGAATTATTGTTCATTCTTAGTTCATGGTAACTACACTAGTTAACTAATGTTAACTAATGAACCTTGTGAAGTGTTACCATTTATATAAATGTATAAAAGCCACAATACCAACAACTTAAGAGGTTTCCGGCTGACAGCAACCATCTATTTTGTCACAATATGAGGTAAATCTGGCCCTGTACATGATACTGATTTTTTTTTTGCCAAATTGGTTTGGAACAGTTGTTGAATAAACAACTATACTTTACTATTTTCCCTGTCCAGCTGCTTGACTGGCAGTTTTATTGATAACCGAGAGAGCATTGACTTATGAAATATGACTTCAATATGAAAATGAAATTGTAGTAAACTACTTTTGCCATTTTGCTGTAACTTAGCTTGCTACATTTCCCAGGGCCTTTAGCTTTAGTGTAGCGAAGCTTCATTTAATGAAGAACTGTTAGCTTAGATCACTACATTTTCCAAGTAGCTCACCCAACGCTGTTCGTCAGGCTAATTAGAATGGATCATTTCTGAATTTGTGATTCTTTTTGACTTAACTAGTCAAAGTCAGATTCAGTTGATTCAGTTGTCAGTTTTTGCTTGGATCCCAATAGAAAGACCAGTTTTCTTACCAGACGTTATAGTGAGACAGATTCAGCACTGATTGCAACCGGTAACCCCTGTGTTACTCTGTACTAAGACAAGCTGAACTATTCCATTTGAAGTGACTTCTTTAGGTATTTTCCTTCAGCTCTGGATGTATAAATTGTCTTAGAATGACATCAGTGTTAATGTGTATTCTTTTAAACCTTTACTGTGTATATATGCAAGACCCACAAGGCTTTAGATTGACCTTTTTCTGCCTAAACTCGGCTACTTCCTTGAGTAATGGACCAAATGCTTATGTAAACAGTCTTTGATTGTTATCTCCGAGTTTGTTAGTCTTGTTAGTCTATTGTTAGTCTCCGAGTTAAGTTATGTTTCACTGGTCTTGATTACAGCCACGGTGGATCTTGAAGTCTTCACATGTAGCCTGTGAAGAGGATATTTCCTCTCCGAGCTGAGAGCTTGTGGGGGATGGAGGGATGATTTTAGATGGGGGAGGAGGAGGAGGAGGAGGAGGAGGATTGAGAGGCTCAATTACATGATACAGGCATGTTTCAGGCCTGTGAACATTCCTCTGAAAGTGTCAAAAATCGAACGGTTCTGTTTCTGCTTATCAACTGAACAAAGTCTCGGAATGTCAGCACAAATACTTTGGTAGAAATATCAAGGAGCCAAATCATTGCCCGTTCCCTTTTCAGTAGGGACTGAAACAGGGTGAGCAGTCAGAGTGTTCACAACAACCTGTCCTCCAACCAATACGCTTGTATAGGTCGTTTGTCCAAATCGCTGAAATACGACCCATCAGAGCGTATACTACAATTGCGCCCCTATAGGCAAAAGGTCATTTTCATATTAATGTTTTGTACTCTTTTATTTGCCCTCTGGTTTGCGTTCCGTATAGCTCAGTGAGTAGATTATTGCGTTATACCTTGATACGTAATCATGCTATCGTGGGTTCGATCCCAGGAATGGATGTGCACGAAAATGTATATACTCAATAAGTCATAATTTAGCATGATTTCTGTGAGGGTTAGGTTTAAGGGTGGGGTTAGGTGTGGTCATTCGAACGAATAAGCCACCTACAGTAGTAAAATATGTAGGAAATACTGTGAGATCGGTGTAAAACGCCCACACATTGCATTTAAATAAACATGCGTTTTGATTGGTAATGACGTTATACGTCAATTCATGACGACAGACGCAATGCGATACTGTCATTATTTTTACACCCGCTAGAGGGCGCTTAACTTTAAAACGTAATATAGGTCGTAATAAGGTGCTTGCACAAACTACCTATATGGTCGTTTTTGTTGGAGGACAGGCTCGTTCACAAGTAGGGCTGCAAAGAGGCGGAACATTTCAGAAAATTTTCCAGAAACTTTCCATGGGAAACTTCATCTGGGGAATTTTGCAAATATTCTAAGGTTGAAACTAATCAGCAATTTATGGGAATATACAGGAATTTTGGGGAATAATGGAAATTTATTGGAACTTTGGGAACATTTATAAATCTATCATATACAAACATAAATATAAACATTTTGATTGATCATAGGCTCACGTGCATAGAAACTAATACATAAAAAAGACATTTTGGGATTTTTTGGATGCAATCTGTGATGAAAACTTCTGAACAGTGTGTATTGAAAATAGAAACCTTTTTTTATTATATAAGTCTTTACTATTAGTTTTAATAAACTTTTGTTTTAACTTTTGATTTATTATTATCTCACCTAAATGTTTGTTCCAGTCTATGGTTTGTTCAGTCAGTGTATTTGTTTTTACAGTGCTATTAATTTAGTTGCACAGTATTACACATCACAAGAAAGTAAAAAAAAAATAGTTGTATGTAATATTCATTTAATTTACACAAATAGCCTTCATACCAAGATGGAGATTTTGATATTTTGTGTGGAGGATTTAAGAAATGATTTGTTCATGTTGTGGAGGAGAGCACAGTGCATGTAGGGGGTGTGGCGTCAATAGCCCTGCAGTAAGTGTGCAAGTTACTGAGCAATGTGTAGGTAAGAAATTAAACTGAAATTGTATTAAATCAAGTTGTTTTAACCAAGATTATGCTGCAAGAATTTTTCACAACTACATTTAAGTCCCCAGTTCCTGCAATTTTCCAGTTTATTCCCATAAATTCCTGTTGATTCCCATGGAAAGTTTCCAGTATGGAAAATTCCCGGAATTTTGCAACCCTTTTCACAAAGCAATAGGAATTATCCTCTGTTAATCTACAACTCTGTCACTCATAGCTTGGCCTCTTTAATGCGTACTGCTGTATTCTGTGGCCAGGGCGCTGAATGAGGCTCCCCACTCATTGATTATCAGAGCTGGCTGCGTTACTGAACTCCTGGCTGAGCTTCACACAGGAGGCTGGCCCTGAGCCAGAACTTCATCCCCTTCGTACCTTTGTCAGGAGAATAATGACATTAATGGTCAGAGGAGTCTGTGTTCTTCTGCCCACACTGCCACTAACAATCTTACATATTCACAGCCTTTCTCAGATCCACTTCACTGCTGAGATGACTTTGAACTTCTCTGTTTTTTTCCCCATCATGTCTTGAATTCCTCTAATAACTGAATTGCTCTGTTTCAAAACCTAGTGAGCATGTAGTGGCACCCTCATATAGGATGAATATCTAGAGCTATATTTAAATACCTAGAGGAATAAAAAAAAAAAAATGCAGTAAACAACACACAACTATACACAATTATTGTGTTTCTAAGTATGACAATAGATTAAAGTAATATAAGAAATTTTTGAGAAAAATAATACTTTTATTTAGTAATAAAGCATTAAATTGATCAAAAGAGAGAATGATTGTTTTGTTTCAAAACATTACTTCAAATAAATGCTGAATAGAATAAAAAATAAAAAAAGTTTTAAACAAAAATATTAAGCATCACAACAGTTTTCAACATTTATAATAAGACATGTTTATTATGCACCGAATCAGCATATTAGAATTATTAATGAAGCATCATGTGACTCTCAAGACTGGAGTAATAGCTGCTGACAATTCACAGGAATAAATTACAAGTAAAAGTATATTAAAATTGAACACAGTTATTTGAAATTGTAATAATATTTCACAATATTCATTTTTTATTATCAAATTAGATCAAATAAATGCAGCCTTGATGAGTATGTGTGTATACATGCATGCTCACTCATTCAGTCAAGGATTTGTCAAACTGATTCAAACAGGTTACTAATTTGTAAATATTTTGTGTATTATTCCTTAAAAGGATCCTCATGTGAGTCATTCGTTTATGATTTGGATGACATTGCTCAAGCTGTTTGCTTGTTTGTTTATGTAGCTCATGAGACATGTTTTCTCACTAGATGTTATAGTCTGTCATATGTTGATTCAGTAAGTGCTTAGATGGATACATGGATTTCACGGAGTTCATTAAGTGAATGATAGCAGACTAATTCGAACAAGTAACTCTGGAGTTGTGAATCTTTGTGTTTGTAAGTGATTCTTTAAAATAACTCATTAGTTCATGAACTGGAATGCTCTGTTTGTGTGTAGCCTGTTTGGCAATTGAACAGTGTTTTCCTACCATTACTGTATTTTGTGGTAAATCCTATTTCAAATGATTTCTTTTGCTTTGGTGCTGTACATTCAGTTGTGGTAAAGGGGGAAGGAGACTGGTTAGGATGTAGGATGTACTGTGGAGCTGCAGTTGAGAGGAGGACTGTGCTGTAATGGTCATTTCTTTAGTCAAGTTCAGACACAGTGGAAGTACAACCTGCATCAAACAGAAGTATCAGTGACCGTATGAGACATGATCTGCCACAAGTAGGTGTACGCTGTTTTAAGAGTAAACACATCTCTGCTCTCTGACATCTCTGGCGTACCAGTGTGTGCCACACACTTTACTCACTGGATCACTCAGTGTGCCTTGTTCTTAACGCTCCAGACTCTCATCATCTGTAACCGCCAGTGTTTAGAGACAATCTGTAAAGTAACAAAAAAGATTTACTGAGGATGAGAATTTAATATTGAATTGAAGAACAGAATGTTTTGGCCAAAGTGATATGCCTTTATAACCTTAAAACAAAACGTTCTATCCTCACATGGCTGCAGCAAAAGTGGACTAAGAATAGTGGAAGACTCTGTGGATGCACATACATGGAATTCTGTATCCCATTTACAGAGACGACTCAACAGATATCCTTGCTGATTTAATGCATAACTGGTAAACGGTTACCTCATGTTTTTCAAACCTCTTTGACTTTATTTCTTTTTTTGTTACACAAAAGATTCTGAAGACTGTGCAGGTCCCCTGTTCCATAGCATTGAAAATAATTGGGACTGAAGCTTTTAAGCTTCAAAAAGAAGGACCTACAATAAAAGTGGACTGAATGACTCATATCTGAAGCAATTCAAGTGTTGTGTGACAAAAAGATCAGCATCATTCAGTGATAACATTCCCCTCCAGAGAGCTGTTAACCGTTCAGAGTAAACAAGTTGAAATTGAGAATTGGATCAATTTATCATTTTGTTTTGACAGATTCTACTCAAAATAATGTTTTGTTCACAAATCCGACATTGCTTCCTTTCTCATGAAATCTCTTGAGAATTAGGTTGGGTGTCAAGATTTTAAGTGAAAATGAGTTCATATTTTACAATAAATATGAGGCATTTTATGGTGCTTTTATCATGTTTTAATGACCACTGAAGCTTGAAAGCTTCAATCCCTGTTCAGTGAAACTGAATGGAAAAGAATGTTCCAAAGAAGAAAGAGTTATACAGGTTTGGAACGACATAAGGATGAATAAATTATGACAGAATTTTAATTGTTGGATGAATCTTTTTAAGTCCTATTTGGACAGCTATATCAAGTGTGAGAAAGTGTTTTGAATGAGAGAGAGTAGAACTAGCTTTCTGAAACAACAGAACTATAAGAAGTTGTTGCTTTTCATTGGAAAGTGATGCATTAGCTTGAGCTTCACTCCTTATGTTCAAACTTTGCAAACTCAGGTGAGGCTTATATTCAGTCCAACACCAGTTTAAACTCAGAAACCATTCATCTGGGAACACAAACATTCTTCACCAAATATTGGCTGAACTGAGTGACTTCAACTTCAGCATCTCAGCTTGAAATCAGGTAACATTTGGATCATAACAGGCTGTCCTTATTTTAACTGTTACCTCAGTTCTGCTCATGTTTTTATGACTAAAGGTCTCTAGCCATGTAAAAGAAACTAAATCCCCCCTTCCATGAACCTCTATATTTCTAAATGCACTTAAACTGCACCAAAAAGAATGTTTTTAAAGTGCAAATTAACTGGCAGTAGTCCTAAAATATTTCATAAGGCTTTGTTTTTACTGGCAAGACTTCCATTACTCAGGGCACAATCTAAAGCATCAAAGAGCGGCTGGAGAATACAGATTAGGGTTGTGCCAATAGACAATAATATAATGTATTGATGTTAGTCGGAGAAATCACCTATGGCTGATGCCTTTGATGATATCAAGGCAGTTATTATTATTATTATTATTATTATTATTATTATTATTATTATTATTATTATTAGGCTTGTATTATTATCTAAATAATATTAGGGCTTATTTGTTCCATTATTTTTAATTTTTATGCGTTTTTACATTGCTGCACATTATGACCAACCACACACAAGTCTGTTTAGCTTATGAATGCAACAGCCAATCATTGGCGTTTAGATGAGTCATCGCTGAAACACCGAGTTTTGTTGTTCAGTGCGTACGCTCGCTGACTGAGTTCTGCTCTCTCGCGAATTCTCTTATCATAAACGACAAAGTGCAGATGCATGTGCGATGTAAGTATAAGAGATTTATTCATCATACAGTGAAGATAGCTCCACTGATTATAACAGGACTGTTTAGTGTGCAATCCATAAACTTGTGATAGACTGAAGTCAGTGTGTCAGTGTTCTTTGATAATTTAATAATAATTTGCAATGTTTATTTTAATTGTCATAATAATTCAGTAATTATTATAATTACTACAAATTCAGTCATATTAAAAATATTTTATGACATGACATCCACTTGACTAAAAGATTCTTTGCAGTTAATAGATTACACTAACATTAGGCTGGCTATGAAACTAAGAAAGTAAATAATTAAATAAATTAACATGATAATAACTTTTTTGGCGATTTGCACATTCTACAATAGAACAATATGATTATAGAGCATATGCCCAACATCAGGGCCATCGCTAGTGGGGTGAAAGGTGGTGATGATTATAGGGGCCTACGGCTGTGGAGGGCCCCCCGACGATTTCAACCGACTGCCAGAGACCAGCCTAAAAATAAGCTCTGGACAATTGATGGGCAACCGCTGCACATCATCGCAAAAGCTTATTATTTGCATGTGTTTTTAAGCCTTGCAAATGTAAACATTCAGGAGATTTTAAAGCATATGAGCAAAAGACACGAGAAGTCAAAGAGTAATCACGCTCTGAGATCTGTGATCACGCAAAAATCCGATGTGCGAACACCGAACTGAGTTATCCTTCGGGTCCTCCTGTGCCTCAACAAACAAATACACCTTGCCAATTTAACATGCAAACACAAAAAGAAGTGAAAGAGCTTAATTCAGCACCCTCACCCTGTGTTCTGAGATCTCACAGCCCTTGAAAACCACATTGAGTTTTGCCTCTTCTTGCTTTTGAACCAAAAAATACATAAATTATGTTGAAATGACATCTACAAACCTGAAAAAACTTTTTTTATATCTATGTTCTGTTTATTTGTGCTATTTACACAATTTCACATAGGGCCCACGGGTACAACCTGCACTGGGGCCCCGTAAACCCCAGATACGACCCTGCCCAACACTAATACAGATGCTTCGATATTTTGGATTAGACTCAAATTGCCACTTTACATTTAATAAGACTCTCATCCTCTCTAAAAAAGAAAGGCCTTTTATCCATCTGCAGTATGATTTGTTAAGCGTTTGTGAAGAGCGGCTGTATATGATTTAGTTATACAGAAGAAGGCATGTTGGGGAGTAAGCCTATCCAGAAAAAAAGGTAGCCTTTGATTGAGAGAGAAACCGAGCCAGTTGCTTCCCCCTGAGAAGTGCACCCCTACACAAAAGTTGTATTCACTAATAGTTATTGATGTACTTTGTTTATTCAGCCGAGGACTTTCCTGTTGCAGAGGCTTGACCCCTGAGCTGTTTTGGTATATGGTTTGAGGTTGAGGAGGGTAGGGGAGGTGTTGGAGGATATGCATAGGTAGACAACTTATTTCTTTAGGCCTGCTTCAGAAGAGGCCAGAAACTAGCAACTTCAGCCGCATGCGTTTGGTTGGTTTTAATGATATAATAATATATTTATACACTTTTAATCATGACCAGTTTAAAACCACATTTTCTGTTGTCATTGCTTTAGACATTGGGCCCTGTTCATCAGCAGCACTTGGGTTTTATTTAGAGTTAGCCATTCAGCTCTTGCCTCCACTCAAAGTAGTGGGTATATGTTTTCTATGGGTGCTTTTTTTCAGAGCAGCACAAACAAAATGAATGATTTTGATTTGATTCTCTTGTCTTTTCAAATTTTAAATGACGTCCCATACTGTACTATTCCTTTTTCTTTTTTTTTTTTGAGTTCCTTTGGGCTTTGCCACATACAGGAACTTTGAAAATTCATGCAAACATCAAGCACACTGTTGCTCCAAAAAAGCAGTTTGCATCAAGTGGCCGTTTTCAATTCATCCTCAATGGGAGTGGCAGGTTCATGCAGGGGATTGCTGGAATGACAGTGGAGAGGATTTCCAATGTCAAATGCAGTTTTCACCTTTCATTGTGATTAGGTTGTGGCTGGGATAATGAAAGTGTACTAAACTGATACCTTGTTTATACATCAGGCTTTGGAAAATGTGGTTTGCATTTTTCTTACTGTAATGGCGCATATATAAAGTATGTAGACTTTATTGACTGTGTTGAAAACAATTATTGCACATTATTCCACACATTTTGAGTGATATTGAGCTAATTTCTTCAGCGTCAGTGGACATATAAGTAAGACATTTTTATCAGACTAGATACAGCTTGTACATCACTAAAGTAATTGAAGAACAGTGAGCTGACCTGGTGTGCGTGGTTATTTTATGTTTTCTTCCTTTTTTTCCTGCCCTTCCTTCATAGTTTGAATGGTTGTAACAGTATTGCAGATGATTTTCTTAACCACTTACCTTTGCTCACTGTATGTCTGTAACATACAAACTTTTTTCTTTTTTTTTTAAAGGCTAAAGATCTATATTATCCATTAAAATTTCTAGAAGTTCGTCAATACCATTATGCTGTATAGTGACCAGCATGCTTTAGATATTGAAAATAAGAAAAAGTACTAAAAAGTACATTGTAAATGTGATTATTATGTTAATTTCCTCGTGCAGAGTACTCATGCAATATTTTGCTTCACTCTGTTTATTTATTTATTTTCCTTCCTAGAAATACAGATATTCCTCTTTTCCTCTATGGGTTAGATGACTTTTGCATTTTTCTCATTTTTTCCCCCCTCTCCCTCTGAAATAAATGAACTGGTGTAACTTTGTAAAAGTTCCTTTTAAAGGAGGGATGAAAATGGCAGGTAATGATGACGAAGGTTTACACACATTTCTAAACCAAACACACCTTTAAACAACATGGCGGGTGAAAGGTAGCAGTGTGTCGGCTGAATCCACACTTTTTTGAAAGTGCCAGTACTTTTTTTTTAAATAAAGCACGTTCAGACCAGCTCCTTAAGAAGTTTAGACTGGAGTGCCGTCTTAGAAAACTGGACCCCTTCAGCTGAATCCCATATGTTTGTCTTGGCCCATAGCTGTGTCTGCTTGGCGGGCGCTGATGCTGGGGATATTAAACTGATGGAACACAGGACTCTTGATCCCTTTCGAGGACTGCTATTTAGGTAAAGGCAGGAGGTTCTGTCCATCCACCTGTGATTGTCCACTCCACAAAACTAACTGCTCATTGGATGGTGTAGCACTGTGGCTAAAGGAGCAGTAGTGTTGGCCACCCTGTGTCCTCCATGTTTCTCATTGGCACCATCACATCAGAGATGATTTCAATGTTTTAATGATTGTTGGGTGAAAAAAATGGGTTATAGGGAATGGCATTAGTTTGTTGAATTTGATAGGCTGTAATATTTCCCCACCACAGTGTCCAGCCTTATTGTAGAGGACTGTGTGTTTTTTGTGCGGCACTTAATTGTTCATAAGAAAAAAAAAAAAACATTTACCGAACATAATATGTATTTATAAAGATACAAAATATATCACAATTATTTCTACTTGATGACTTTAGATTCAATTTTGGTCTACAGGACAAGTGGTTTCTTACTTTCTATAAAACACTGGTGATAAAGAGTGTTTTTCTTTATTTTTTACACTTATTCAGAACCACATAATGTCCAACAGTAGTGTCACAACAGGCACACAAAAATAATAAACAGTGTTGGGCAAGTTACTCTGAAAAATGTAATCAAATTAATGATTACTGATTACTCATTTTAAAAGTAATCACGTTACTGTTGTGAATAATTTATTTCAAAAGTATTTAGTTACATTACTAGTTACATGACTTTTTCTGTAAAAACTTCGGGCAAAAATGCCACTTAATTGGACAAAAGAAATGCCCCTGCACAAACAAATATAATCTATTATTATCTATTATTATTGCACATTCTGGCTATTTTTCACATAATTTACATTATTACAATACCTTTCTCCCCAGCTTGGCACAAAGCATAATAGGACCCCATTAAGAATATCTGCTTGTTACGTCTGACATCATCCTTCACCACTACTGGGACCTTATGCTCTGCCAGACGCCCCCCCAAAAACAACAAACTGATTCATCTAAAATATTAGTGTCTGAGACTCTGTGAGCGCAGAGACTGTAGTGTGCACAACAAATTACGCTTAGCTTAAATACGTAATATTAATGAAATAGTATTAATAAATGGCTGCTGAGATAGAATTCTCAAGTGAAATGAGTAGAGGCTTGGACCCGGAAACAGCAGTCCTTCCATCATTACTTAACAAGAGGATTCTGCCAAGCCATCAAACTTACTCCATCAGAGCAAGAACACCATTCCAGAGCCGGAAGCGACAGCAGACAATTGTTTTCCCAGTGTATTGACTTGCACGGTTCAACTATTTGCTACAAGACTAGTACTGTGCACTAAAAAAGCTAGTAGGGTTATTTTTGATTTCATGATGTACAATCATTTTCAATACCATTGGCAAAACTACCACATACTGTATAGTGCCATATAGCTGTAGCTATTTTTGTTTTTGTTTTTCAAGGCACTCATTATTTCAAGCATTGAAATTGATTTAATCCAAGTCTTCTAAAAAGACACATTCAGTTTATATGATGAATCCATTTTACATAGGCTTTTATGTACATATATAAATATTATGCCCCAAATTACCATTACAAAAATCTCAATCTTAAACATTTGCCCATTCTGTGTATTTGTGTCGTTAAAATAGGGTAACTTACAGCACAGTTAAGGTTGATTTCAAATTTGATTTCGAACTCAAAAAAAGTACACAGTTATAAAATTGACCTCAATTCAGTTTGAGGTATTCAAAATATGACCACACTGAATTTTCTCAAGCAAAGATTTCAGAGCCATATACAGTATGTTAAGACTGTTAATGTAGATAAATGGAACATCAGATGGCTTTGACCTGTAATGACTGCAAAATGTAGTGATGACGCAGACATTTAGTCTGTAATTGACCGGAGATGGTTGATTGTCCAAAAGAGGAAAGAGAGATGCAGCTTGTATTGGTGTGTATTCAGATACTGTGGAAAATGAGTAATGGAACCGTGTCAGATATTTCAGTATCAGTATTAAAATATAGATATTTATGATAACACTACCATGTGGTTTGTTTCTCCAAGCTCTGAGTCCATAAATGACGCTGAGCTTCCTCACTGTCTGATCAGCTCTTCACCCGCAGCAGCGGTTCAGATATCAGCACTTTTATTGGTCCGTTTACGATCGGATATTTTTATTGGCTACTGAAGTGCTGTCAAAAATGTGAATATCAATTCAAATTGTGGGCATACTCAGTAACGAACTATGATTTAAAAGTAACAAAGTAACGAAGTAGATTATTTTGCTTAATTACATTATATTTAAATTTTGTTATTTAGCAGATGATTTCTAAAGTGACTTACAAATAATAATATGTTAGCATATTATTATACTGTTCTATTTCAATTTCACAAATGCAGCATTTTGCCCATTCAATAATAAAAGGACATATTTATAATTTTTCTTAAATCTCATTTTGTTAAAAAGAAAAAAGTGAATCGAATCGAATTGTGAGATCAAAATCGTGAATCGAATCGTTACTTGAGTGAATCGTTACATGCCTAGCTCCAAACCCATGACTCTTCCCTGCAGACCCGCAGGTCACTGCACTGACAACATGCTACTTGACTGTTTGTAAGGAAGTATCTTTGCACTTGAATCACCTAAAATAAAAGAGAATTAATACACATTTATTGCAGGAATAATTCCCTAATAAAAGTGGAGTATAACATAACATTTTCTCAACTGCTGTTTAACCATGTACAAAGCTTCTGCATTTGTGTGAATGCAAAACATGCAAATACTAAAATCTAACTTCAAACTAATTCAATCTAATTGGTCTGCTATGCACTAACCTTAACTGACCCTAACTGACAATCAATCAGTAAAGCTAAAGGTCACCAAATAATAATCAAAAATGAAACCTAAGTCAATGTATTCTAGTAATCAGTCATTACAGCTGTCAAAAGAGCCTGTCTGGCATGTATATATTGACATTATTATGTTTAATTGTTGTTCTTAATGATTGCAAGTTGCTTAAGGCAAGAAATTAGGTTTTATGCTGGATTTATGCTGACATTGTGCACTTTGCCTAGGGTGTTTCCAAAGTTTTGAAGGTTTGCTATATATTGTGAAAAGTTTCTAAACAATATAAAAGAAGCAAATACTCCAAGATATGGCAGATAACACTGTGAAAGTTCAGGAGGTTTTGATTAAAACCCTTCAACTGTTATTATTTAAATAATTATCTAATTTAAATAAAATTAGAGTCACGCAACTACTGCATTTTAAAATATATCTGCATGAAACAGAAGCAGCAGACGAGCTGAATGAGATGCAGATTCACTCTCTGCCAGCAGGTGGTCTCAAAGCGTTTCCTTGGTTTCGGCTGTAAACAAATCAGCGCTGCAATTATGGCAAGATGAAAAGAAATAATACCATCCAAACTTTTCTATAGACAGATAGCAGTTCCCCTCAGACATACATTCATATAAACTCCTACCCCTAATTAAATCGTGATTTGTTTAGCGTCTCAAACGATTTTAATCGTCACATATTTTAATTGATTTTCAACCGGCTCACGGTTAATTGTTACATCCCTATTTGGAACATGTATGTTTGGTGGGTACTGATTCAGTACTTGAGCACATGCACTGCACAGTATATTTACATGCCTTGGGCAGTTTGAACAAGAGTGGTAATTAATTTTTGTAATACATAACTAGTATTATTGTTACAGAGCGATTTACATGTTGCATTTGTGCAGCTTTAGGAATCTGCCTCTACTTTGCTTGCACTTTAAAAAGTCCTATAATCCGAAACTGGCTATTGAGGCATAGAGTTCATTGGAAATGGATGGAGGTAACAGTCATGTAGAAAGGTAAACTGTGTGTTCTTGAGTGCACAGGATGGCACTGAGAGGGAATGGCCAAGTTTTGAGTAAGAGAGAGTGGACAGAGAGAGAGAGCGCTAGTCTTCCAGCACATTCCATAGCACTGCCTCTGACAGGCTGTTCTGTGTCCAGGAGGCCGGCTCTGGGGCTGTAGGTAAAACTGTGAGGCTGTTTTAAAAGAGCAAAGAGGTCGGTCCAAGCACACACACTTGAAGTACTGTAGATTCGAACACTCACCCTCTCACGTGCAGGGAGACGAATACACAGCTGAGCATATGGATGAAGTTGCGCTACAGAACTGAGCACATGCACATGCTTGATCACATATTGCATGTCAAAATGGTTTGGCGTGATGTCAGTAAGATTTGTAGTGACTTAGCAATATGCTCCCATATGTGTTGCACAAGCTGAAACACTCATGCAATAATATAAAGTGGGGTAAAGGAAGACTAATGGTGAAAATCCTTCTATTTTGCAACTTTTTGTTAATTGGGTTCTACTTACACTAAGATTATAGCAATTTAAGAGAAAAGCTGAATTTGAATAATATTTTAGTTTTCCTTTTTCAAAATATTAAAACATTTAATTTCCCTTGCATACAGTCTTTTCCTATTTTCTTTCACTTTATTAGTTCTTGATAATTTTCTGTAATAATTGAAACACACAGAATGCAGTAATATACAGTGGGGTCCAAATTGACATTATGAATACAATTCCTTCAAGTGCTCCTTTATGCTTTTTAAACATTGTTTTATATATATATATATATATATATATATATATATATATATATATATATATATATATATATATATAAATAATATAAAAGAAATACATTTTTTAACAATAATAAAATTGTAATTTTCTATTCTTCAATTTTCAATTTTCTTTTTTAGGTACAAATTATCCTTAATTTCTTGATTTCTGAATAATTTTGTACAATAGCCTAAATAATTATGTGATATAAAGTCAGGTAAGGATAAATCAAATTATTTTATTGAGTTATGCAGGAAAACCTAAATTTGTTTACAACTATGTGTGGTAATGCATTTTGTATTCTGAAAGCATTTCTAAATAAAATATGCCTTTGATTTTGAAACGAATAGGAGGCTGAGAAGAAAGAAGAGATTCCAATGCCTGATTATTCACTGATGCATCAAACATTGAACTCTCTCTAGTGTTTACATTAGATATCAGGGCTTCCAGTAAATTTTTGGTTGTGAAGGCACACACTGAACTGTGTTTATTTGCACAATTCAGTGGAATTTTTATGAGGTTGAAAAATGAATGACGTATTGCTTAACACTGAGTAGAAGGAATGCTCGAAGGTGATCCATGCGTTCTGTACTTGTTTCAGATGTTGTAACTGTTACTATTATGTTAGGTGAAAAGAAAATAGTAAATGAGGGAATGAGGGTTTAGTGATAAATATAGCATTTGCCCTTCCAACAAGACTAGCTATATGATGCGTTTTGTCAGGGGCCTTGCATTTAGCGGTGAGATTTATTGTTACTGTTGTAATGACAGTAGTCTCCTATGTTAATAAACAAACTGTATTTAATTTGCACTGTTAAATCTGTCTTTCTGTCCTAGTTGTTTCTCTAGAGAGCTCTTTGGTAAGACAGGCTTCAGCTTCCTCTTCACTTCTGACATTTTATTCTTGTTCTCCCAAGGCTGGTATGATTCGCACTGATTCTGATGAGTACTTCATTGAGCCTCTGGAGCGAGGAACACAGGAACACGAGGAGAGGGGAAGAGTTCATGTGGTGTATCGCAGGTCTGCAGTATTGCAAGCGCCTTCAGACATCTCATTGGATTACCAGCCAATCGGTACGTACCACTGGATTATTGAAGTCTTGTGTGCATCTGTTGATTCTAGCCTTGTCCAATTTCCTGTGAATACCTCAGGCTTATGATTTTACACTGCCTGATGTTGTAAATAATTCTTGATGTGTTTGAAATCAGAATAGGATCTATTCAACCATTGTTGCTGTTGATTGATAAATTTAATTAAGTAAACGTTGTAATGAAGGGGTCAGCAACCCTTATTGTCATAAAAAAAAGAAATATATATATATATATATATATATTATGGCAAGCCATTCAGGAAATTATTATATTTATAATATGAAGTCTGAATATGTAGAATGAAAGTCTGAATATATAAACCAAATGTCTGAATATATATGGAATGAAAGTCTGAATATATATAGAATATATTCAGACTTTCAATTCCATATACTCAGACTTTATATATATATATATATATATATATATATATATATATATATATATATATATATATATATATATATATATATATATATATATATCTATAGATAGATATATATATAGCTATTTAGCGATGCTATCTCGTAAACAACATCATAATGTTATTCTTGATAATCAATAACTTACCTTCACATATAATGTTTTCATAAATGTTGTTGTACATGCATCACTGTCTGTATGTTACTTTTCATTGTTAAAACTGACTTTCATGCACCATAAAAAAAGTTACGATAAAAATACAAATGTATTTGCTGTTTGCAGTTATTTTTATGAAAATTATTTAAATGCATTTGCAGAGTCATACATTTTAATTTTACTAATCAGAGTAACAATTAAGAATTTACCTGAACTTGAGTTCCAAGTTTATTACAAATTCACATTTTAATTTTACTGTCAATGGACAGGGTTGCCAGGATTTCACAACAAACATTCACATCGCAGAGGATAAAATACACGTAAAATAAATGTTTTTGGCAGAGTTCCCCTGGCGAAAGTTGCATTACAGAGGCAAAATATCATGTATTGCAGTACTACTACATTTTTAACTTTTATATTTAACTGTTGAAGATGCTAAATATATTCAGCCAACAGACTTGTTGCTGCTGTAGTTTTGTTTCTCTGAATTTAGTCTGAATCACTTAATGCACAGCTCTTTATTTGACATTGGCTCATCAGATGTTTTGTTATGTCCGTTGATTTATCACCGTCAATCAGAGCAATGACTCGTGGCACAATTTAGCAGATACACTTTGTTAATTTGTTTGTAATTCCTGAAACTATATAAAGTACATGGACGTTTGGTCCTCTTAGACAAACAAAACTTTCATTCAAATTGTGAATGTAGTATTTAGAGATCCAAGCAGAGGGTGCTGCCCTTATAGCACAGCTGATTTTGACAGTTGATCGGAAATGACTGAGCTTATCTTAAACAGGAAGTAACCACGCATATAGTAATTTGCTTGTAATTTGTTCACTTGTTCTAATTTACTGACTATTCACTTGTCTTTAATGATTAACTTTATATTTGTTAGACTTGTAGTTTTTGCTGTGGTATCAAAATTACAATCGAGAAGTGTAAAATTGAATTAGTATCTAAAATGTTGGTCCATTGGTCCTTTTTTTTGGAGATACATTTCTTTCTTTCTTTCTTTTTGAAGCTTTTGAGAGTAGATACTTTTTTCTAGATATTATTTTTTTAATTGAACCCAGGAAAAGAAAAAATAATTTGAGCAAATAAATGCATATTATTTCCCCCCAAGCTTTTGAGTGAGAAGTAAAGCTATGTAAATGTTTGGTTTATTGGGGCAGATGAATTTCTTTACCAGGTTTTGAAAAGTCATTTTATATTTTGCTAAAATTTATTCAAATTCATCATAGCACGTTTTGGAAATGTACGGCATACTAAAGCATGCCAGAAAGTCATTCTTTGTAGGTGGGCCTCCCCATTATTGCTGAACAGCATCTTCCCAACCAGATCACACAAACCTTTTTACAAACCACCATCAGGGCATGTGAATGACTGACAGCACTTTCAATTCACAAACAACTTTTTTTTGTTGAAGTAATTTTATAATCACGTTCGAACAGTGGGAAGCTCTGGGAAGTCAAGCCCTTTGTGCAGTCGTGACCTTTTGAGATTTCCTTTCAATTCAGTCCTTTCTAAGGAGTCAAGTGCTTGTGTGGTTGCACCCGTTGCCATGACGATGTGGTGGCGTTCCATTGTCCCAGGTGGGAAACATGCCATAGGCAGAGATGATTACGCTCTCATTCCTGTTGCTTAGATAATCACAGCATGCTACTGATAAGATTAGAAAAGTCTTCTCTATTTGGCCAGTGGAGCTTATTGCCATTATCGCACCTATTGTGACTTCTTATGTACTACTTTTAAAACCTGACAATATTTAGCTTTATGTGAATTCTGTAAATGACGTATTAGTTAATCCAACCGTAAGCTGAACTGAGGAAGCAGTTCCAGCTTGGACCGAAGACTGATAAACTGGTGATATGCACATGTGTGAACCGAGCACTTGAATGAAGAGGTGTAATGTTTCATCTATAGAACCGGTTCCATTGTAGAACCGGGAATTTAATAAGACACATGCATTTCGATCTAGCAATTCCCGTGTTCACATTTTTATGTGATTTTAAACAATTCCAGAACAGGAAGGGAAATAACTTGTGCACAGTTTTGTTCTTTGTTCGTTCTCGAATCGTTCTGTGTATTTTCACTGCAGAAAAGTTAGTTTGGGGCCAGAACGGACTTCTTTCACATCTTGCAACCAATATATACAAAAATGTTTCATTGGATTTTTTTATCTTATTGGAATCAAAACTAGGAATGAATACAAATTGGAAACGATAAGCATAATAAGTAATTGAAATTGATCAAATTTGATAAAATGATACCCAACCCTAATTATTAATTAAGACTCAAGTTGATTCACTTTATATGACTCATACTGGTACTCTTTACCTCACAGGTGCAACACACTTAGAAAACCCATTCATATTAAGCTGTAAATGTGACACTAACATTCAAAAGTATCAGTTTTCAAATCAACATGTACATGTCTATACTGCACTTCAATAATGCAACTAAAATAGGAATACTCAACATGCATTCATTTGATTTGTGTTTACTTTGAGTATGACTTTAGCCGGATTTAAGTAATCAAAATTCTCTGTATACGCGGTAGATTCTTAATCAGTGTATTGTGCTAAACAATACTTTGGTATCTTGGTTTATAAGCAATGCAATTAGTGCAACAACTTCAAAACACCTCTGTGAAAATGTCGAAATGATTCAGGTGGACAGTGTAAAAAGAAGAAAAACTTGAGTTTATTTATTAAGTGGCAGGATGATTAAACCCTAAATGACACTTTCTTATCTGAGCTGTGTTATATAAACACAATTTTGTGTGTGAATGATAGTTAGACTTCTCCAAGGCCACTGAATAGAAAATGCCTCTTAATAATTTTTGCTTTCATGCAGATAAATTCCAGCACGCTGAGGACCGTATTAAAAGCGGGTGGAACCATTATCTCCTTAACATGGTTACCACTTAGCTTTATTAATGTGTCTGTGCTGTCACTGCTGTGGCTGTAATGGATGACAGCAAGGCTTCTGAATGACACAGGGACAACGTGAAGCACAGCTGTGAGATTATGAAAGACTTGCCACAGAGTTCTCGCTCTCGATAACAAATAAGAAATTGCCATCGTCATCTAGGTTCAGTCTCCCTCCAAAGACTCCCTATTTTAAAAGGCCCTATTTTAACCAGCTAAGCATATGTTCCAAAGCGCATGCCGCAGGCGCTCCCATAGCGTGGTCTAAAAGTGTTGCCCCCATTCTCTTAATGAGTAATGGGTGTGTTTTTGGGCATAAGATGCAATAAACCAATCAGGGTCTCATCTCCAATTCCCTTTAAGAGTGAGTTGTGCTCGTGCAATGGCGGATTCACTATTTAAATCGTGGAATGGTAAAGGGGTCATATGATGCGATTTTTCAATTTTCCCTTTCTCTTTGGAGTGTTACAAGCTCTTGGTGCATAAAGAAGATCTGTAAAGTTGCAAAGACTAAAGTTTCAAATCCAAAGAGATATTCTTGGCTCTGCCACACCCCCCAAAAACAGCTCATTCAAACACACCACCACAACGTCTTCATCACTATGTGGAAATATTTGCATAATGCCGTTCAAATGTGCAAAGGCGTGGTTTCAGTTACCGCAGTTAGTGTTGAAACAGCCATGTCAGGGAGATGCTGTCTGTATCTAGGCGAAAGCAAAAGCACTTCATTTGGCCTTTCCGAAAGTAGATGCATTTAGGAATCTTTAAGATTACTTACAACAGAACAACTACACATTTTAGGCACAACTGTTTTGTGAACCTGGGAGAGGAGGTAATTCTGACTTTGCTTTGACAATCTGGCTCTTCTGAATCAGCTACTTATAAGTATGTTTTGTTATTAGTTTAAGTATTTGCTATTGACTGTTCAAATGCGAACTGATGAACTTGAACTGATGGTAAAACTAAGGACATTGTTAACTGTCTTTACATTTATTTTGAAAGATGAAGCTCGTGATTATGGAAAGGGGTTTTACATTTCCGACGAGTGCTTGTGGTGTTTGGCCAATCACGATGGACGGGGTCAGTTGGCCAATCAGAGCAGACTGCGCTTGTCAGAAGGAGGGACTTTGAAGAAAACTATGCATTTGAGAGAGATGGGGCATAGAGGACCTACAATAATGTACAATATTTGAAAAATAATGTGTTTTTGAACATTAAAGCATGTCAAAATATTATGTTACACCAAATACACAAAATAATGATCTTTAAAAAAGCATCATATGACCCCTTTAATTTTATCAGAGTAATTCTGATACACGCAATGACTATCCATTATGACATGTTTATATTTATGTAGCCTACACAATAATATTATTTTACACTGTAATCCTTTAATTTTCTGTGTGCAATAAGCAAAGTGAACACGCGTTGTGGACCCACCCAGAAATGCATTTTCTACTAACGTGGTCTTTAAAAGTGTAGACTTTAGACCAGTTTTGAGTTGTTCATGGTGCAATCTATTTTCAGTTCCTCAAAATAATAACACTACAACAATGCGCCTGAACACACTTCTTTTTTAGACCATCATGGCCATGGGCACACAAATTAAACAATGCTGTGCAGGATGGGAAAATTAGAACTGTGTCGGGCTGAAACTAGCAAAAACACTTGCACCACATTGCGCTGGGTTTATGATAAGGCCCACTGAGTCATCTATCTGAAAGGTCATTAGGTCTGGGGGAACAGACAACATCAGAACATTGATGAACCCATTTAGGGTAAATTGCAGACCAGGCTGCTGCAGCTTACTGAGTTTACTCCTCAGATGATTTGTCACTGGCTGTAAAGATTGGCTCCAGCCTCTGGAGAGATGAGTTTAACCAAAGTGAATAACAATTACAGTGGGTGAAAGCCTCAGCATACCGCACTGGGTAAGGCTTCTATTAGCATGCTGCAGTTGCTACTCTTTCAAATTAAACATGCTAGATCAAAAACGAAGGAAGAGAGAAAGAGACTATGCTTCCTCTAAGAATCCCTGTCAGATTTGGCCTGGAAAGCAGTGTAGCACTTTCAGCTTTTGTCTCTGACCTGACAGCATCTCAAGGGGTAGATCCAGATTTGGCGAATGGAAATGGTTGTTTATGTTTGAAACGGAGCATGCTGAGCTTGAAGGAATTGGGGGAGCCTTCAATACAAACAGCGGTGGAAAATGAAAACAGCCCCTTAGACACAGTGTGCAAGGTTATGTTGTTAGAAAATGTCAGGCCGAATATAAAAGGTGAGAGCGACATATTGAGATAAAGAGAGTTATCTGAGGATGACTTAACTGAGATTTGAGATATATTGTCAACCGTAATCCTTAAAGGTCATGTTTTTCTGATTTTTTTGAAGCTTTGATTGTGTTTACAGTGTGCAATATAACGTGATCATGTTTTGTGTGTAAAAAAACAGTATTTTTCACACAATTCACTCATCTTTATACCACTGTTTTCACTGTCATAAAAATGGGCTGATGACTTCCTTGTTCTATAAAGTCCCTCCTTCAGAAAAACGTAACGAGTTCTGATTGTGCCAGCAGTTCCTGTGTTGTGATTCGACAGCAGCTGAGCGCACGCTGCCCTCCTGGGAAACGCGATTGGGGTAGTTTTGGACTAGTTTTGAGAAGAAAGTGGGCAGGATTTGTTTTGAAAACCTGGCAATCCTGATCTGAACGCACGTGCTTGAGATGTACTTATCATGTGATTATACTTATGTACTAATCACAGAACGCCTTTACTGACAAGATGTGCATGAAAATCGCATCCAATTTTTTGCACAGTGCTACCATCTAGATAACAAAGCTAAACAGTGTTGCCCTTTGTGTAATAAGTTACAGAAACTGTTAAACGCACCAACTTAAATAATAAAATACACTTACCGGTTGTGGTCCATAAACAATGCCTTCTCCAGGCAAAGAGGGAACTACTCCATCTTTCAAGAATAATCTTTGTGCGAATCCGGCATTAAACTGATTGAGATTGAGGAAGCTGTCCTCAGCAAAATGTGCTGCACATAGTTTTACATGTGGATTATAATTTTCGGGAACCGAGTTAAAAATAAATTGTAACCATTTATCTCAAAGTACAGTGTCCCTGGGAAGGCCAAACAAAGATGATTGTCTGAGATGAAAATAACAGCGTTCCGATGACATGGAGACAAACACATGCAAACGCAACGCAACTCTTCCTCTTCTCCGTCGGAGCGCAACAAGACCAAGCCCCCTTTTTTGTGTATTCCTTAGGGCGGAGGTTAGTCAAAAAACTGTCTTAGTGACGTCATTACTGCAGGAACTAGAGGGCTGTAATAAACCGAGAAATGTTTAAAGTTTGTAAATAAATTATTTTTCATTTATCTGACCTATCCCTTTAATGTCAAAATAATCAAAGTAAATATAAATGGCACTTTACAAATAAATAAATAAATTACAGTTGAACATATTGTAGTCAAAATTCAAACACAGTATAGCGAATTTAATTTTTGGAGTTTCAGATTTTTCATCAGGCTGGATGAGATAATGTTAGTATTTAAGGCAAGTAGTCTGCATAGCAGGGGACATTTTATTATAGGTTCTAAAATGTATTGCCCGTGTTGTCTCCAATGCTTTTTAGACCTTGAATTCACTTAGTGAAAGCTACACAAGCAAGTACAGTTGGCATTTCTGACAAATAATGTGTCAACAAAGTAAAGCTATGTGTTTAAGCAGCGAACGCAAGAGGCTAAATTGTGAGTAATGAAATCCCTCGAAGAGCCATTCCAAAATCCCCTCCTGTTCCATTGTGCTGTCAGTGACATCAACATAAATATTTTTCCACATCAGGAATAAAAAGGCTTTAAAGTGACTTTTCATTGGACTAAATTGAAAACTAGACTCTTTCCCAGCCCACATAAAGACAGTAAAAAAAAAAAAAAAAAAACACTTCTGACATATGAAGACACACAAGCTAGTCAGATTTGCACCAGCAATTCTGAGTAGGAAGTTCTTAGAGTGTTAATTGGCATATATAAAACCACAGGAGATGATTTTTGCATTTGTTTGGAGATGTGTGGCGTCAACTTTAAACACTGTAGTTTAGCTGATTAGCAGTCTTTAGCCGTCTATGTGCAATTGCAAGATATTTCATCATGATGCTCTTGAAAATTTCTTGATCAGGGATATTAGCAATGTAGATGATGAAAGCAATGTTTTGTTATTTGGCCAAGTTTAATATTTACATGGTAGATTTTCAGTATAGTTTAGTTATTTTTTAGGATTTCAGTCTTTTTCGTAAATAAGCAAATGGACTTTTGATGTTCACACTTGTTCACACATTCTCTAGCCAGTTTCAATAATTAACCCTTGCTAAAGACTCCTGCCCTTTTCTGTCATAAATTAACCCGAATACAAGTGGATATCCAATTATAAATAATTAAGTTGTCATGAAAATACTGTGGTCTATTGCCGGATGAAACAGGGCTTCTAGCATAACTTGCTGGCCGATGCGAAAACTTAGAACCCTTTGAGACAAGTATTGCCTGTTACAGCACCTCTATTGCATAACAGAATATGCCGTACATAATAAATATGTCCTTAAGTATGTCTATAACAAGTGTAATAGAAGCATGCCTTTGGGCAAGTCACTGCCAACTTCAGAAATATACTGTTTGAATAGGTTTGAATATCCTAAGTTTAATAAGATAGAACACTGATCTTGTCGGTGGCATTTTATTTATTTATTTATTTTTTATTAAAGGCTTTAGCTGAAGCAGAAACTATAAACGAATAACTGTTGATGTTATCATATAGAATGAAGAAAATAAATTAATTTGTATTTTGATTTCCATAATTCTTCCTGCAGGTTTGTACCATGACTGACTCAAAGAATGAATTAGGTGCTTCCATCAGTTATTCTTGGCTAAAGCCTCCTTTTGTAACGATATATTAATGTTTAATTCAACTCTGCATGATGGGAAATGGGTTCCTCAGCTGAGGAGCTAATCACATTTACTAAACTAAAAGCCACACAATGAATTCTGATAAACGGCTAATGCAAAGTTTAAAAAAATGAGCACATGAATATCAGCCATTGCTTTCATTTAGCACTGTGCACATCAAGATTTAAAGGGGTCATATGATGCTGCTAAAAAGAACATTATTTTGTGTATTTGGTGTAATGAAATGTGTTTATGTGGTTTAAGGTACACATACTGTACATTATTGTTTCTCCTCTATGCCCTGCCTTCTGAAACGCGTCGATTTTCACAAGGCTTATCTCTCTGAAAAGCAAGGTGCTGTGATTAGCCAGCTATCCAACACGTTGTGATTGGCCCAGTGCTTCAAGCATGAGACAGAAATGTTTTGCCTCTTAACATATTGTAATGCCTAGTCTGGCTGGAACATAAACATAAAACGTGATATAAACATGATTTCTAGTTATGTTCTCTTTTGGAAGGCAAAAACAAAGTAGTTTTGCTTTCTCAACGGAACAGCGTCACACACTTTCACAATGAAACACACAGCCTTGAGTGAGCAGAGGCTGGAGGCCTAGAGTGAGCCGCGGTCTAGAATGAGCCGCGACCAGCTTGAATGAGCAGAGGCGGGCGGCTTGAGAACGATGCAAGGCAGGCGGATTATATGAAGGAGCGTACCTTGGTCTTGCAGCAACCACATGCGACGACCCCAGGGTGGACGCCGCTTCGTCCACGGTGAAAGCTGATGCTGCAATCCACAGTGCAAAGTTGATGTATTTCCTCAGCGACCAGCACGGATCAGCTCCAGGCATGATGAAGCAGATGTCGTCCTCTTTAGGAAGGCCAAACAAAGTAGTTTCGCTCTCACAGTAAAACACACATCTATATGACATGGCGGCAGCAGCAACAACGATACTACAACAAGAGTAAAAGGTATTCCTTCTTTCTTTGCATGAACATCTGCGCGGCGTTATGCAAATCTTCCCACGTACTGACACAGATATGTGGGGGCATGTTAGAGCGAGCCGCTTCAGGAAGGCGTGTTATGACTAATTTTTTAGAGTTTTATAACCAATATCTCTTTGGATTTGAGACTGTAGTCTTTGCAACTGCACAGATCTTCTTTATGCACCAAGAGCTTGTAACACTCCAAAGAGAAAGGAAAATTTGAAATTGGATCATATGATCCCTTTAATTCAAACCTCTCGAGATTCTTCTGCCAAGCTTGGCCTTTTCATCAGAGAGAGGTATGTGCAGCCCTCCAATTCTCCATCAGTGACCCTTTCTTTTTGAAGTTCAGCATCAGCCAGTCAAGAGGAGAATATTGCATCTTATGTTATGGTGAATTGACACAATTATCCTCTTAAATGAATTAAATTCAGTAATGATTCCGGCACTGTTCTTTCCATATTCCCTTTAGAAATGAAGTCGTAATAGCTGATGCATTTATTCCATGAGCCATTGTTATAATTATCCTCCAGTCTTGGCTCTTAAGTGTGTCTTGTTCAGGACAACCTTGTGAAAGCATTTTCACATCATTTGAATGTGTCATTGGAGTCAGGAAGTTTCTCGATGGGTCTCCATTCCATTGAATCACTCCTTTGCTGTGCCATCTGGCAGTCAAACAGGACAGGCTTTTGTTATCATTCCATAATACCATCTTCTTTCCTGTCTGTGCAAGGTTTGCTGGAATTAGACACCAGCAAACTGACAAAATATTTAGAATTCTTGGCCTACAGAATGATGTCATAACCGCTGCATATTTTATTCCATGAGTAATTTATTAACAGAAATAAAAGAAAAGAGGGAAATCTTCAAGGGCTGACAGAGATCATGCCTAATGACTGGGGTTAACATCCAAGAATGTATTCCACTTGAGATACTGATGTGGATATATCATGCAGTGAGTTTCTTTTCATGTCCCCACTTATATAGCTTCTGGCATTTATTCTGCTTTAAATGAGCAAAAACCACAGGCAGTAATGGTGTGCATTTGTGCTGTTATTAATGTTTATTCTGGAGTTTATGTTTTTTTTTTTTTTTATGGACTAATGTTTATCATGTTAAGCTGTAATGTTTTAATGTTGCTTTCTAGCAGGGATTTTACTTTTTGTTTGCACCTGGTTTAATTTATTCAAGACTTAATATTAGGTCTTAGCTGCATTTTCGTCAATGTGGCCACATCTGTTTTTGTTTTGGAGAGGCAAAGAACGTTGTGGCCTGTTTCTCTTGTTTTTTATGTGTGTATGTGTGTCTGGGGTGTTTACATCTGGGTTGTTAAGAGGTCACCCCCATTGGCCATTCCATGCTGGAAAACAAAGCGTAACAGGCAATCGAAGTGGCACAGTGTCTCTGTGTAGTCTTCAAATATGACACATACCAGGATCCTTCAAGCTCCCTTCTGTCACTGAAGTTTAATGGACAGTATCTGTGGGGGATATCACACCATATGAGGTTTTCATCCTCATGAATGAATTATAAACATAAATGTTTTCACTTTCATGGTGCGCTCTATAAGGCTGGCAGAAGCCTTTGAGAGCTGAACCCACTGACACCAACTGTTTTTCTATTATATTTACAGCATAAACAACAATATATCAGCATGACAGGAAAGTGTTATCCTCTCCCTCCTCTTAAGGATATTGTTCTTTAAGACAGCAGTGAGATTAAGCTGTCAAATGTCGTCAGTTTCACGGATATTTGAAACGATGTGATGTGAATCACTTTATGGTTACTTAGTAAAATAGCGCAAATAAGAGTATGGTGTGGTTGTTGTTTTTTACGGCGTTAATAAAGAGAATTAGAAAGAATCACTTACATTTCGGCCAAAATTTCATCATTTGGTTTAAATATTTGATCTCTAACGTCCGATAGTTTTAAAAGATGGCAGAGCATCAAGCTTTTCTTTTTTCTAAGAAAGTAAAACTTTAATTCAGAAAGGATGCATTAAAATAATCAAAAGTGACAGTAAACACATTTATAATGTTACAAAATATTTCTATTTCATGTACGGTAAATGCATTTATAAATTCTAAGCAAAAAAAAAAAAAAGAATTCTTTCCATTGAAAAATCTGAAAAATCCCATTGAAAAATCTGAAACCGTTTGTATCACAGCATATTAGAATGATTTCTGAAGAGTCACATGACACTGAAGACTGCAATATGACTGCTAAAAATTGTGTGTGTGTGTGTGTTTGTGTGTGTGTATGTTTGCATGTATGTATATATATGAGTAATGAGTAATTACCAACCCTAAATGTACGAACAGTAGTGTGTGTGTGTGTGTTTGTGTGTATAATGAGAAATATGGCTTTTGGGGATAATGGATATAAACTCATTTTTTCATGTACAGAGACCCTTTGAACAAACAGAAAAAAGGTAAGAATTAATCAACATCACCAGAACATATTTAAAGTCACAATCAAAAGTTAAAGATAACCTGGCAGCCTCCAATAAGGCCAAGTGTGTTCTTGAAGCCCTTGTACAGTAAGCCCCCCACTGTTGTACTCCAGCTTTAGGAGGGCGACTCTTGCTAACTCAGCTGCTCTCGTTTACAAGAACCAGCTTATGTCCTAATAAAGTAGCTCCCAGCACATTAGATCACAGCTAGTGGTGTTATCCAAGAGCGCCACATGGGAAAATGGAGGAGATGCCTCCTGCAGCATCTTTTGATCCTGATGCTGTTTGTTATTAGCATGCTGTTGCCTGCTAATTGTTTATACTTTCAGGGAAAGAAAACCACCTTCACCCATCAAAGACATGGTCGTTAATCCTAACACACGTTTTCTTTAAGGAGAGCAGTGGGACCTATTTTCTGAACCAAGAAAGAACAGGAAAAAAAAGAAAAAGAAATCCTGTTACACTGTTCCTGTCGAGATTCACTGCATTGAAGTCTTTTATATCCTTGCTTAGAAGGGTAATTGGATTTCTAGTTTTTTTAGCATGCCCAATTTGTTTATCAAAAAATGTCAGAGTAAGCGGATTTCTTGTTGCCATGTACTGTCAGTTCAATTGGTTTATTTTGTCCCACAAATGCTTTCATTTTGACAGTGTGTGCAATCTTTAGTTTAAAAATACTATAAATGTTATCAGGCAAAATTATGCCTTTATGTAAACTCTTACTGTTTTCCATTTAGACCTTTGTTCTGGGAGAGGAATGGATGTGATATTCAGCACTCTGAAATATAATGAGGCCATGTGGTAATTATATTAAACCAAAGAGTTGAACCAATGCTCAGGGCGCTCCAAATGTTTCTTTGTGTCATCGTTTTAAAAGATGCCATGTATGCATTCAATTTCCCCTCCACAGCAGAGCAAAGAATTGAAATGAGATTGAGTTGAGGTGAACACAAATACACACATTTGTTTTTTTTTCTCTAGCGGACTTTCCTTTCACTTAAGTTGTTATCATACTGAGATAATGATATTTTCTGTCCCTTAATCCTGAACCTGAAAATGTTTGGCATTTTACAAATTTAATAAGACATTTTCAGTACGTTTATTAATCCGTTTTCCTTGTGAGGCCTGGTCTAACCTGACTAGAATAGAGTTATTAAGAGGGTTATGATTTACACAGAAATTAAATAATTATTTTTGTTATCAAATCTTTTAATTTTTTCTTTCCTTATTATTTCTTTCTGTGGAACATAAAATAAGATATTTTGAGAAATGTCGTTTTGTCCAGTGAAAGTCAGTGAGCTCCAAGACTTTGGTTAACATTCTTCAAAATATATTTTCTGTTAATGAAGCCAAACACACAAGCACACGCACACACACGCACACACAAACACACACACACACACACACACACACACACACACACACATACACATTTCCAATGTGAAAACCTAGAAATACTTGATGGATTATTTGACCAACACATTGTGGACTTTTATTGGATGCAGTGAAACTCTGTTTTGTAGTCTAGACATGGTAGATTTCCACTGGTGATCTGGATGGTCTCATTTGCCATCAAAAGTCATTTTTAGAATTGAGGCCAGTGAGTTAGGCAGGTTTGCCATGTGTGTGCGATCCTCACTTTACCATTTTTGAAAGACAGCCCCTCAGGAGAATGAGGGCATGCATGGAGACGCTGTGGACCAGGGAACCTGCGAGGGACACACAGCACGTCTGAGTGTGAGGGGAAGCCCTGTGCTTTTTGAAGTGGAACTTTAGAGACAGTGTTTACTCTTCTGGGAGCTGGGCCACACAAGAATGCGTGTGTCATGACGGGATGCAGGAGCTGAGGAATGTTCCTCACAATCCCCACACTGTAGACCAGAGCCAGCCAGAGAGCAAGATGTTTGAAATATTTATTTTAGCATCAACATAAAAAAAAAAGGCATTGGTTTATAGCCTGCTGGATACATGAAGAGACCTTGTGGATTGCTTTCTGTTGTTCTTGGCTGGCATCCGCTTGCACTCTGTGAAAAAAAACTTGTACAAACTTTACTTTTTTTTCTGTTCGTATGGTGTTGTTGCCAAATGATGAAGATAATGCTTACACAATGATGAAGATAATGCTTACACAACGAAGATAAGGCACTCTCTTAAGACTAACAATTTTGTCTTTGCAGAGCCTGAATTGGATGCACCAAAAGTGCTGGACAATATTGCTAAACAAGTCAACCAGACAATCAGGAGACTGAGACACGCTGGTGATGATGACTACAACATTGAGGTGCTGCTTGGTGTAGACGATACTGTTGTCCGTTTCCATGGGAAAGAGCATGTGCAAAACTATCTCCTCACCCTGATGAATATTGTGAGTATCCCATCATCTTTAGGATTTAGGACTTGTTATATATATATTAGATTTATTAGTCACACTTTATTTGACCAATTCTCACTTTTTTAACTAACTATGGATTTTTCCTCAATAAACTCCTGAGATATATATATATATAAATACTCTGTTTATTAATAGTTAGTAAGGTAGTTGTAAGTTTAGGTATGGGGTAGGATTAAGGGATCTAAAATATGCTCATTTAGAATAAGGCATTAACATGTGCTTTATAAGTACTTATAAACAAATATATTAATAAGTTTGAATAATATTCATTATTAGTTGTAGTAGTAGCAGCAGCATCAATATTATTTGCTTTAAAAAAAACAAACACATTTTTAAATATTTTTGAAACTACAAGAAAATAATTTTTAACATGAAGATTCCTAGACTTAAATCCCCTAAATCCCCTCAACTGGCCCAGAACTGTCTACTGATGAGACCTGACCATCAGGCCTTCTTTATTTTTGAGCAATCAATTATTTTCCTCCTCATGAAACCTATTAACTCTCCTCCTGATTAAGTCTTCTGACAGACATGTAAATGGAAGGGAGTGGTGCCTAAGTGTCCTTACTTATTTGAGGAATTCATTTCAAGATGATTTCTGATGACAAAATACCTCTCTGCCAGCCTGCAGAAAGTAGATGGCGGCAGTCAGTGTTTGCTTATACACAAGTATGTCAATAAGCTGTTTCGGTAAAGAGACTGACCTCACATGAGGGGTGAAACTGTCCAGATGTGATTGTGTCTCTGACATTTTCTGTTTTGGGAGGAAAAGCACATTCTTAGGCTAGCACAAGAAACAAAATTGAATCTCCTTTGTTAATCTCTACAAGACTGACATATTACTCCTTGTGTAAATGGCGCTGTTCTGAGGAGAGTTTTGAAACATGACCACACATGCTCTGTGCAATCGGTGTATAATAACATCACTCATCAGGTTTTAAGGATTCAGCATGTAATCTATGGGCTCTAAGGTTCAATTTCAGAAGTCCTTCCTCCAGTAGATGTCCCTGCTGCTCTGTTCACCAGTGCATTGAATGAGATGCACACTATAAAGTTTAATAAACTCTGACAAATGATTGGCCCATCGATAGTACAATTGCCATCTTTTTTCACACGTAAGTATTCCTCTGAAATTTCTGCCTTGATGTCCATTATCTCTCCACAGAGGGATATAACTGCAGCTTTGACCCAAAATAGATTCATTCAATATATAAATTAATATCAGAGTTATTTATTCACTTGTTCGTTTACATTTATCTAATTAACTTTTTTTTATGCCATCTGTAGCCCTAAGACCTGTCTAAAAACAACTTCTAAACCTAAGAGAGCCACTGGCATGGGTCTGAGGTTTAATTTATTTATTTACATATTTATTTGTTTAGTTTTTTCTTTTCTGTATGCGCATTGCACAATGATTTTTCCTCAGTAAACTGGAGTGGTTTCGAGCTTTCAGAATGTAATGAGCTCTGTATAAAAATGCAACCTTCACACAAGCAGACTTCTGTGATTAGGTGCCTCGTATGCTTATTTAAAGCAATGTTGCCTGAAGAGGACAATTTTCTGAATCAAACAGAGCTTCTTTTTAATTGCATGAGATGGCTGGGAAGAAGAGAGGGGGCAGTTGGTAAGAGACTTCCCGTCCTCTGCTGATTTAGAGCGTCTGTGTTCATATGCCAGTGAACGATTTAATCATTCGCACGGGTACGCTTTTTATTTTATTTTATTTTTGTTGCTGACTACAACAAATTACTACACTAACAAGATCTGCTGAGGCATAGTTTATTAATTCTTTGGCCCTTCTCTCTTTTTTTTTAGTTTTATTCTTAAAAATATATTTGCCTTCTGAGTGATGAGTTTATGGACTTAAAGCAGCAATGTACAAAAAGAACATACATACATCAAAATATAAATGTATATTATTATTATTATTATTATTATTATTATTATTATCAAAATTGTCCAGTGCAATATGGCAGAACAAAGGGACCATGGCAGTTCTCCTGCATGCATGGACATAATGCTCATTCTGATTGTTCATGCTTTTTCTTAACAAGAGAAGAGATCTCAGTACAAATTGAACATTGTGTGTCTGTCTGTTCACTGATGTGCAAAACATCAGGACAACGTGACCTTTTTGTTTACAGAATTATAAGCTAGAAACTGCTTAAGTGGGTCAGCTGGCCTCAATGTCATGAGAACAACAGTCCTAATTTGAGGTGTTTGCATCAGAACTTCGAAATGTTCAATTATTATCATTTTATTATTATATTTTGATGAAGCATCTGTATCCTGTATCCCATGATGTAGTCACTGGGTACGGCACTGCACCCTATATTCAACCAGAAAAAAAGTGTGCCTCAGTGTGAATGCAGCACCCCACACAGCAGCCTCTTAACTAGGTGGGAAAGGAAAAACATCTGACTTTTTAAAAGGCCTCTGTATGACCAGCTCAACACTGGACCCCTTTCATTTACCAACCTTTCATAGGCTTTTCCATGCCAGCCGTAGCCCCAAGACCTGTCTAAAAACACCTTCTATGCCTCAGAAAGCCACTCTTACAGGTCTGAGATCCCATTTCCTCCTGCTCTCTTTATCTCGATGCTGTTGCATGAAGCCGCATTGTTTGTTTTCTGCAGTCCCTGGAGTTGATAAAATCAGTTGCTGTCATAGATAACTAGGTGGAGGATGACGCAGCTTATTTCCTTTTTCCTCCTT
This sequence comes from Carassius gibelio, assembly GCF_023724105.1. Taxonomy (NCBI): domain Eukaryota; kingdom Metazoa; phylum Chordata; class Actinopteri; order Cypriniformes; family Cyprinidae; genus Carassius; species Carassius gibelio. Next base: position 19,579,437 of record NC_068375.1, on the reverse strand, counting down.
TATGCCAGGATCAGTGTTTTGTTGTTTTATTATGTGGAGTTTAGCTGATACAAAATGTTTTATCATGTTTTTGCAGGTGAATGAGATCTACCATGATGAATCATTAGGAGTGCACATTAATGTTGTGCTTGTGAGGATGATCATGCTTGGATATGCTAAGGTAAATTACTATTAAACAGTTCTATCAAAATGAATCTAAAAATATTTTTAATGACTTTATAAAACTGTTATTTTTTTCATGACCATTTCCCGCACTCTCTTTGACCCCATGTTAATCCATTGACTGTCGCACTTATAACAATTTATACTCTTGCATATTAATATACTCTGCAACTTTTACAATATGTTTTTTTTTTTTTTGTTTAAATGAGATCACTTAAGTGTAGTTACATATATATTTATAAAATCTCCTGTACGAACCTATTTGTAGATTGTGGTAATTACCTGTATTTCATCCACCGTCACTAATGTTGCACTGTTGTTTTAGTGTCATTAAGATGCTATATATATATTTTTTCTCTTTGTATTTATCTATTTCAAGTAGCAGCAATGTTTTTACGTTTTAAGCCTAAAGTATACTTCGTTTTTTTATGTATATGCTATTAAATGAAGTATACTTTTGAAAGGTGGCATGTTTGACTGTAAGTATACTCTAGTGTATGTGTACATACTTTGGGCTATAGTTAAGAATAATAACCCTGAAATGTTGCCAGGTGCATTTCTAGGTAAACATTTAGAAATGGAAATGAAGTGCCGACACTTGACAGTTATATACTGTAGGTTGTCTACTAGCACGCCAATTGTTTTTAAAACATCTGTAGTCACCCAAAAAATTTAATATAAATTAATACAAAAAATTACTGCTGGAAAGAATTTGCCCAGAGTCTTAAATAGGTTACATGGGACAATTTCTTTCCACTAGAGCTAATGTGACATAAAGCACACCCGAATTTCATCACAGGTCAGTTGCCACCACAGTTGAAAAATGTGGAATAATTAGCTTGAGGAAGAGCACAACAACTGTCTGCAGTCTGGCCACTTGCTGTATATTAGTCCAATTATGAGTGGATCAAAACTTCTCTCCATTCGCATTTGAAAGTAAAACTACATACATATTTTCTAAACTCATAATACAAAAGAATTCATTTCATGTCTGTGTTGTAATGCCCAAATAAATGCAACATAGTTTGTTCTCTGCGATAGACATTCATACATAATGTGATTAATAGCTGAAGTGTAGGGAAAAATCATCAACCCGTAAAATTGCATTTTAGTTTATTGTACTGTTATTTACAAACGCAAAATATTGAGTTTCAGCTCTCTTGACTATTAGCAAACAAGAGTTTATCTAAAGAAACATTACACAAACAGACTCCCAGTGATCGATGTGAGTAATTTTAAGGTGTTTTATAGATTAATGAATGCTTAAAGTGTCCCCTAATTAAACTTTTCCTTAGTCCATCAGTCTCATTGAGGGTGGCAACCCTTCGCGAAGCCTAGAAAATGTGTGCCGCTGGGCAGTCATCCAACAGAAAGAGGATACAGAGCACTCGGAGCATCACGACCACGCCATCTTCTTGACCCGGCAAGGTTTCGGCCCCACCGGCATGCAAGGTTTGACCTTTTGGTTTTTGACATGCCTCTGAATTTTAAACTTGCTCTGTCCAATATAATTTCCACACACAAAATCGAAAATCTTAGATATGTTCATTCTGTGAAAAAGGTCAGTCTTTCTCTCTCTCTCTCGCTATTACTCCCTCACAATTTCCACAGGATTCTTTCAGCACCTCATCAGTGCTCTCTGAAATACCAACCTGACAGAACGCTGGTTGGTGTACAAGCTCTGCTTTAGACAGATTGTGGATGTGTAAAGAGGTTCACAGCATTAGAAAAGGATAAGCAGAGAGACATGAAAGCACACTTACATAAGCACGTAGGAAAAAGGGATTTTGTTGTCCAAGGCTCAAGGCAGCTGCTGAAGCAGCAGTCCTCTCAGAGCATATTTCCTTCAGCACTCACAAAGTTCACAGTGCACATTTAACATCTATTCAACCTGACAGGAGAACTCGCTCTTTTCCTGAGGAGAGCACTGATCTCAGCATGAAGTGTTTATGCTGTCACTGCTACTATGACATTTCCCTTATCATGCCACTATCTGTACTCATGGCCCCCGTTAAACTTCCATGAAGAGCACTTTAGCCTCTTCAATTATCTGCAACACATTCAGTGGCTGAGCTGTTCAGAGCCAGTGTGCTATATTGGCTTTTTGACACCAGATATGAATGAAGCTTCAGAGCTGAGATCTTCAGTCGAGCATCTGTCACAGTTTTGTAGGCTAGCATCAAAGGATTGTTTCATTCTTAGCGGTGCATGGTGCGTACAAACACAGCCAAAGTCCATCCTGTCTGATATCATTCACAATGTACAGTTTTACGCTGAAAACAGCACTGAATTTTTGTTTGCATCCAATCAATGCTGCCAACTTTGAATTATAATGACTTATCATTTTGACTTTTAGGGTTAGTTTATCCAAAAATGAACTTCAGGTTTGAATTTTTTTTTCTTCTGTGGAACATTAAACATTGTGGGGTATTTTCTCAGTGTTCTGAAGAATATGTTCCACAGAATAAAGTTGTACAAGTTTGGAACAACAGAAGGGTGAGTAAATGACGGCAAAGTTTTCATTTGTAAGTGAGCTATTCCTTTAACAGTGAAATAATTTGTGTGCCATTTGCATTACTAAGTGGATTGGTTGGACAGGTTACGAACTCAAGCCTTTAATTCAGCCAGTATTTCTGTGTTTGACTGATCGGAATGCTTTGATGAATAAAGCAAAATTCATAGAGCATCAGTGTTTACTTTTTTGAGGAATATATAATATGGTGAATGTTATTGCGTTTCATGTTAATATTTATGTGACAGTACGCCCCCTCCACACAGACACGTGAAAACCAGCGCAATTATCCACATCACTTTGTACAACAAATGCCATTTTAACATGGAAAAAAAATATATCATTTTAAAAACTGAGAACTTTTCTTTTCAAGTCACTCATTTGCATTTTATCTGAATTTGATATATTTAAAGTGTATGCTTGATTGACTCTCGTCTGTGAATTACAGTTCTTGACTGCATGCCAGATTGTCAGTATGTTAGATCAATTGCACACTTATTGTATAACACTAAAACAAAATGTCTGTTTTTGTCCAACACAATGAAATGTGCTGTAATGACAGATGGAAAGTGATATTGTTTTGGCAAACACAGATATCTTTGCATGAAAGACTCCATCTGGTTAACTCACCTGCTAATAATCCTGTTTCAAGCACATTGCTAAGGCCTCTAAATTATTAGCATGATCAAAACATAGCTGAGGTTCTCAACCTTTTTGGGACCAGCACCCCTCTAGACTCATTATCCAGGTCCCTTACCACCCCATCAAAGAAAATGTAGTCTAATCATCTTCACTGAATATTAAAGTTGATTAATATTTTGTTTATAATGGGGAGTATTATTATATTTACAGTACCATTTAAATGTTTGGGAGGTACTAAAGGTATTTTAAGAAATTTAATAATTGAATTCAAAGATTAAATTGATCCAAATATTATTATTATTATTATTATTATTATTATTATTATTATTATTATTATTATTTGGGGGGAAAAGTATAAGAACATTCATTTACAGAATTCTTAAGCATGTTGGTCTCCACAAGACAATTTTAGAGAAGAAGTTTAATTTTTTTCTTCTTACCCTGGAACCATTGAACACAGTTTTTACTGCTGTGACTTTAACTCTACATTTTAGGTGGATTTTTACAAAAAGCTTTAACTGAAAAAAAAAAAAAAAAATTATCCCATAGTTTTAGAAAATACCCAATTTTAAGAATAAATTGAATCCCCTGTTTTCTGTCTGAACGTGGTAATTTTGGTGGGCAAATATCACATTTACACACATAAATGAAAGAAATGTATTTCTTAGATTTTGTGAGAATATTTCAAAGTTTGCTTTTAAATACTTAAAAGAAAACTAAATAGAAAGACGAGATATGTATGGTATCCTCCTCAAAATAGTTAATATTTTAGTGCTGTCCATTAAATTTAATTACAATAAAAAGTAAAAAATATCAAAGCTTTTTTTGTATGTCAGTGTGAGTGTGGTGTGCTTTACGATGTTGATATGTTCCCTGTCTTGCATTGTACATACACAATAAAAATGCTAAATGTGCAATAAGACATTTAAAATGGCAGTAAAGACAGTAATACTAATACAAATTTCGATTTTAAATCATTTTAAATAATTTCCATTTCCATTTTCATTTTATATTTATATTTCAGTTTATTGGTTTCATCGAAAAGGGAAAACACCTCCACACAATTATTGATAATCATAAACATTTTCAGCTACACACACACACACACACACAGACTTTGCAGGGCTAATACATGCCATGACTCTAGAGAACAGACTAAAGCAAGTGAAAGAAAGCAAAAAAGAGAATCCTATTTGATTGATTCTGATGGACAATCCTTTGCAGGGTTGTCAGCATCGCTCTGCTCAAAGTATGACAATTACACCAAGCAGTAAGCTGTCAGAATGTTGTCTCAATGGGCAAGTTATGACAGAATTAATAAACCCTAGTAACTCTTTCATCCTCTCTGTCTGTCTCTGTCACTCACTCACTCTCAGGATATGCCCCTGTCACCGGGATGTGCCACCCTGTCCGCAGCTGCACCCTCAATCATGAAGACGGCTTCTCTTCTGCCTTTGTTGTAGCCCATGAGACAGGACATGTGTAGGTTTTTAAACGCAAAGATGTGCTTTTCAGCCATTTCAGATTGGTGTTAGGTTTTGTCAAGTGTTTTGTCACTACATTTGGTGTTTTATTTGTGGTTTCTCATTTTAATTAATTAAAAATATATATATATATCATTTTGATACTGATTTAGAGCACATGCATGTTTTCAGAGTAACACTTTGGACACAAAAATGTCAATGTCTCATACAAGTGAACATGCTTATGTCAGGATATTTGATAGATAATACTTTATCATCTTCCTTAATCAACATGTTGTTCAAAACATCCCTGGTGTTCATTTTTGAGCTCATGTTTAAGAGTCCTTGGTCTTGTAAGATCCCTTTTGTGGGTTTCAATTCCTCTTTTGACAACAGTTGCTTAAAGTCTGTAGGCATCTAACATTCAAAAGGGTTTCAGAAAAACTCACCACCTACACAGAGATTAGTCATGGAGTCAACCTCCTTATCTTCTTCTCCATTTTGAAACCATTGTCCAGGACTTTACCATTTCAAAGATCTCTGTCTCTATCTGTTTATCTCTTTCTTTCAAATGCTTTTATCCAGTTTTCATTGAGCACATGACAAAGAATGGTAAACTTTCATTACTCTGAGTCTGCTGCATCAAACCACTTTCCTACTGATAGTCCTTGATTCAGTTTGGCATTATCACAGACTGAAATAACATTTTATTTAATTTAATGCGAGATGTCAGGGCCTCTGAGATTTTCTGGTTGGCAGCCACATAAAATTGATTCCACCTTAAGCCTCTGTCCTTTCTGTTTTCATACCAGTCCCCATGCAGACTTCTCCATCTGTTTGACATTTGTGATTTAAGAATATATTTTCTCATTAAATTAGCAATACTTCATTGTCAGATATGCAAAAAATGTTTCAACATACAGAGTGCCATACATTACCGTTCAAAAGGTTGAGGTCTGTAAGATTTGAAAGGCATGAATACTTTTAGAAAGGATGCATTCAATTATCAGTGATAGTAAAGGTATTTATAATATTCCACTATATTTCTATTTAAAAAATGCTGTTCTTTTGAACTGGTTTCCACAAACAGTATTAAGTAGCACATTAGAATAATTTTTTGAAGGATTGTTGGACACTGAAGACCGGAGTAATGGCTGCTAAAAAAATCTGCTAGAAAATAGAAAACTAAATATAAATATAGCCTTGGTGAACATAAGTGACTTCTTTCAAAAACATGCAAAAAATCTTACTGACTTTTGAGCAGTAGTGTAAATGTGTATGTATGTGTATATGTAAGTATATTTGTTTGTTTATCAGAATTTTTTGTAGGCTTATTCATTGAGGATTAATATACATGAGAAGTGAGATTTTAGTTTTAGGGAGGTGTCGGAGGTGCGTCCCTTATGCAGATTTAGCTATGGTAATTGGAGTAGAAAATGTTACTTCTGGCCATTGCTGCACTCTGATGTTCCTGCTTACCATAATCATGCCTTGTCTGTAGACTGGGAATGGAGCATGACGGTCAGGGCAACCGCTGCGGTGACGAGACAGCCATGGGAAGTGTCATGGCCCCTCTGGTGCAAGCAGCCTTCCACCGCTACCACTGGTCGATGTGCAGTGGGCAAGAGCTGAAGAGATACATTCAGTGAGTTCACACTTCTCTCTTTTCATGCCTCTCTTGGTTTCCTCTAGGAACTAGAAGGCCTTGAAGTTATGTGCATATTTTAAGTGAAAATGTGTCTCTTCACAGGTATGCCTATTTTAGCGCCAAAAGTTACCGACTGCAGCTTTAACTTAGAAATTAATGCAGTTTCTTGACTGACTTTAACATGCAACTGACTTGCAGTTTATGCCATGGGCTTCCGGCAGCGGTAGCCTACACACGGCAGTAGTAGGCATTCTGGTTGGCCACCTATATGCACTGCCAGGTGAAGAGCGTAAAAGAAGCCTATATATATGCTTTCAGTTTGAATATAACTCTTATACGTTATTTCAGTTAGTTGATATAAAAGGGTCATTGTACTTTAACAGTAACAACTTATTTATACAGTGCAATTATTATTATTTTTTTGGTCGCACATGCTCACCTCTCATGTGCACCCCTGATAATATGGACAAAACTTATGAATCAGAATCAGAATTTTAATGTTTAGGTCAACTAACCCTTTAAGAAAGATTATCAAAAAAAAAAAAAAAAAAAAGGTAATTAATGAGATGGTGTTATCAGTCAGGAGACTAAGACACCTACAGTATGCATGTTATATTCTAGTCTAAAGTAGTGGTTTCAGTCCTGGTCCTGGGGACCCACTACTCAGGACATTTTGTATTTGTGACTTACCTGACATGCTCTGCTGAGTTCATTCAGCTGTCACCTAATGAGCAGGCGATCTGAATCAGGTGTGTTAAATAAGGGAGAAATGCAAAATATGTAAAGTGGTGGGTCCCCAGTACCAGGATTGTATACCATTGGTCTGAAGGTAAAGGGTTTCTCTGATAAACCTCTCAATTTGAGGTAATTTATTCGTTTTAACCCTCATTGATTCACTCAATCAGTTCAGAAGATATCTAGTGCCACTTAAAGGGTACATAACATACACAGTTTCACCTAATCTCATGTTAATCTTGAGTACCTATAGAGTAGTACTGCATCCTTCTCATATCTCCAAAAAGTCTTTAGTTTTATCATATTTATAAAAGAAAAATACAGCTTTGCGATTCTCTCCAGAAAAAGCCGAGCTCCTGGAGGCGTGCCGTCACTTAAATGACGAGAACACACAAACGCACTTGCTACACTCCGTTGTTGCCCCGGAAAAACAAACTGCATCCACTGTTCATGTAACGCTGGGTTTTTTTGGAAGCTGAACACGGTAAACTTTCCCTCACATCCAAAAACACACTAATTTGGAGACATTCTCAAACAAATCCTATGCAACGCTGCCGACGATTTCCCGATGAAGCGCGTTGATGTGCGCAGTCTCACTCTCCTCTGGTCAAAATGCGCGCTTTTCTGAGAGTAATGCTCATATAAGGAGTTCCACTCTCGTCTACGTCATTAGATCCACAATCGAAAAAAAAAACAGCCGAAACCAACCTGGAAGTAATATTTTCAAGATTATTTTTTTTTTACTTTGGCCATGTTTAGCATGAGAATCCATCTCTTTAACACTGTGACCAACTCTGAATACACAAAACACCATTGTACCCTCCTTTAAGGATTTTCACATTTATTTAGGCTGCGTTTACACTTGGCATTAACGTGCGACCTGTGTCCGGGTCCTGGTCTAAAAGGTAGTCGAGGACGCATTGTGATCGGATCTCAGTGTAATGTGAACACAATCCAGCCATCATGTCTGCATTCGCAGGTGGACGTCATGCAAAACACTGTCAACTGTCAGAAAAAAAGACAGAGAACACCCATGTGGAACGCTAATTAGACTCCTACACTTATCTTTAATTTGTTAAATGTCCCCCGATTGAAAATGGTTTTCAAAAGAAAACCTACCACTTTAGGTTGACTTTGCACTGGGCCATTCCCTGCAGACTTATTTAAATATTGAGTGGAAATGACAGATCTGATCGGTTATCCAGATAGAAAAGTCAGTCGATGTTGTCAAGTGTAGACGTGTTCTGATTGACTGATGATCCGATCAAGCAGATGATCACGGTAATCACGGCATATTAATGCCAATTGTAAATGCAGCCATATATGTTCCATGTTCAGGGTTAATCCCACCTTGGCCAAGTGCTGATAGGATGCAAATTATCCATTAATCTTGGCAATTTACTGCAGCCAACAGAAATGATTGAGTAGCTCTCTAGCACAGAAAAAGCTTTTTCAGCATTGTATATTGAGTTTGAAGTGGTCACTATTCTCTGTAGCTTTTGAGCAGTGTGGAATGAATGATTTTTCCATTCCCACAAAGCAAATCGATCCATTTTCAGAAAATGGGGTGTGCATCTGCATTTACCAGTACATTCTATATGTGTTCCTGTTTTTTACTCAGATCTCAACTCTTGCATCACCTGTAACCTGAACAGTGCTCATAGAGCAGTGCTGCTGAAGATACCGATTTATTTCTGATAATAAAAGGGTCGACTTTTCCTGGAAATCCTTGAGCTCATCACTGGCCTCAGCTTAAATTAGCCAGTGGCAGAAGGAAATCTCTGAAGGGACTTAATAAGTTCAAAATCTCTTTGTGGTTTAAAAAATTTGAAAGCACTTTCTTTGCATGTTCTGGCTTCTCCCAGCACTTCAGGATTTAAAAGATTTAATGTAAATTATCTATTGCATGGATATTAAGGAAAGATGATTAATTCAGTTCTTTGAGGGTTCGGTATTGGCTTACTTTAATGATATGAATCATCTGAATCATCTAGAAAGTATGAGTTGCTTTTTCATTACACCGTACTGTCCACTTTAGGCTTACCCTTCGCTGCTAAGCTTAAGAAGTGGCTTACAAAGTTTATAGGGCCATCCATTAAACATTAAATTAAACATTTACTTGATTAAACATTAAACAATAAATTAAACATGAATTGGTTTTAGTTAAACAGCTGTTTTTCACAGTTCATATGACTGCCTGCTGGACGATCCCTTCAAACATGACTGGCCGCAGCTCCCTGAACTTCCTGGCATCAATTACTCCATGGATGAGCAGTGTCGCTTCGATTTTGGAGTTGGATACAAAATCTGTACTTCAGTGAGTATAGCTTTATTCTCCCTTGACAGATCTGATTAATGTCAGTCACCCACAGTCCAATCTTTTAGTATTTTTGTGTTTGAACAAATGCTTCGTCGAGGTCTCCGTCCAAGGAAGTGCTTCAGATATTTGTAAAATATTTCTATGCCAAATTTAATTTATGAATGTGTCTTTTATAATATTTCAATATTAGTTTCAGGCCTTTGAATTACTTCATAACAGCTGAATTTGTTCTTTAATGTGCTGTTAACCCCCCAAACCCTCTGCTCTAAACAGTTTCAAGTGTGAAATGAATAGTTGCTGCAAATCCCAATCACATGTACAGCGTCAAAGAAAAAAGCTTCACACCAGGTTTATGGCCTGACACCGAGAACCAGCAGATGGCAAGATGTTTGGCGTTCTGTCATCAAAGGTTGTAACTCTAGTAAACAAGAACAGCATGCTGTGATCCTTCCTCTCAGCCTCTCTGTCATGCCTAAGCAATCTGTGCCAAGCTGTGCACCACAGCCCAGCAAAAACTCACATCCCCATGAAGTGTTCTATGACCCACTAACCATGCTTTAAACCCGGTGTTTCAAAGACATGAAAAACGTGGTTGTCAGTGTCGATAGAAACAATTAGTTTGTAATGGGCTTGTAAACATAATATTTGTAAGGAACTATCTGTTGCCTCTCCCTTCAGTGACATTTTAATTATCTCTCTGAGGAGGTACTTTTTCATCTTTTTCATCATTTATTTCATGACAGTGTAGTTATTAGTGTTAATTTCATTAACACAAAGTATGATAAAAAATTTACGTTGACAAGCTTTTTCCCATGACTAAGATGAGATGATGATGAGATGACAATAAGGTCAGAAAATGATGACTGTGACTTTATCAACGTGCAGTATCATTGACAATATTGACAAGACTAACTTTACCAAATGTTTTACATTTTCAGTATGCAGTTGCCAGAAGTCAAGAGTTCAAATCCGCAAATCAGAGCTTCTCTGTTAAAAGGATACATTTTCTTGCTTATTTTTTTGCAACCTGGCAACCCATGCATATGTTCTCGTTCTTCACTGCGGAAGCACTGATGATGATCTGAAAACACTGCTGAAGTTTGGTGATCTCCATCTGAGATCTTCAGCTTAAATGAAAGTACCATGCAGCCAGTCAGTGTTTTGTCATTAGATTTCGGCTATTTTGTTTGCTATTGTGGTTGCTGAATAAATGCACTTACTCCACCGCTGTTGTTTAAGTAGAGAAACATTACTGAAATTTGCAAATATTACAATTATTATTAGGTATTTTATGGTTAAAATGTTGTAAAAAATGTATTGTAATAAATAACATGTACAAATAAATGTCTCAAAATTCTCTAAAAAAAAATTATATTAATTATAGGGCTGTCCCCGACTAAGGATTTTCATAGTTGAATTGGAATTTTCAAATCTTGCCGATATTCGAATGATAGTTGAATCATATGTTTGGGGGCAGGGCAAAATACATTAACAAAGAGTCAAGTCAGACATTTGACTATGATGTTAATTTTTTTTTTTTTTTTTTTTTTTTTTTTTTTTTTTACACATTTGACATTACTGATGTTAACACACAGGGAAAATGTTCGTTTAACGAACACCTTGCAGATATAAACTGGGTAAATAATGTTTTATGTTTTGATTAACTGATAGCTAACACTTAATGTTGGCGAAACCATAACAATGAATTTTTTTATTTATTTTTTTACAATAGTGCTCTCATTATAACGTTAGCCTGAAACCTTAGCAGTTAATGTTCTGCATCTCTGTGTTGAGCTGCGCGTGCTGAAGATGACCAGTAGAGTGACACATTTGATAGCAAGTTTTTCATATAGAATACCATTCGTTATTTATTCATCATAACGTTAATATTAAGACTTATAGGCTATTTGCAAAAAGGGCCCAAATGCACATAAACATATCTGCGGGGCTCTGAACACAAACTCCTTTTTTCTTCGCGAAACAATGTGCAGAAACACGTTATTATAATTGTCTTCTCATTATAATAGTATGTATATAACAGTCCCAGTCATAGTTATTAATATTCTGTATCGTAGTTTGACCTGCTTGCGCTGTGCACTGAAGAGATTTGGTTAGCTTGGTTAAGGTTTACTTTTTTTTTCTTTTTTTATATATCACCTTAGTACTACAATGAAGCACTTGCCATATATAAACCAAATGTATCTTATATCAGGTAAATAATATATCCATGATGTATATACACAGGCTGAAATATTTTGAAATCACTTGTACCCTCCCTGTTCGAAAAAGACTCTGCCTGTGTCAGTTTGAGTCTTAAGTTTTAATCCCTGCCTCCAAGATGCTCCTCTGTCGATCACGGATTATGGAAAATGAAACCTAAATCTAAAGGGGTGGTTTGATTTATTCACCCACTTTAAAATATTAATTTGAAGCTTCTTTCTTTTTTAAATTCTTACAGCTTTATCATAATAGGCTGTATATTGACTTATTGCGAGAAAACTGGTAGTTCTATGTGAAATCAGACATTTGAGCTCCCCCATATAGTCAAAATGCCATAATCAATAACACCCGCGAATATTCGACTGTTAGATCGGTAGTCGAATCAGGCTCCTTGAATCAGAGCATCGATTTGTTGACTATTCGGGGTCACCGCTAATTAATTACTATTATAAAGCCTGACAAAAATGTGACAATAAGATATAATTGTCTAAAACTAGACTAAAATGCTCAGACATTTAGTAGAGTAAATATTGACTAAACAAACACGAGACAAGGTTGACTTAATATGATATTAACTAACAAAGGTACACTTGTAACCAGGACTAAGATTAAGACTAATTTAAAAGACTAAGACTAAGAATAAATAAAAAATGGCTAACAAAATGAGCACTTGTAGTTATAAGCATATCTGTTACGAACAAGGAGCTACCTTTGGCACATGCATAGAATTTTGTCAGTTTCTTTCTTCACCTTCATGTTGTTTCAAACCTGTTTGACTTACTTTTATTAGAGCACTAAACAAACAAATGCATTCATAATCACATTCAGAATTTTTTGTGTGTGAGTGTGTGTGTGTGTGTGTTTTAATGTGCATTTGCAAGCTTGGACGAATGTAAAGGATGTAAAAAATTATATCATGAAAAGCTATAAAATCATAAAAACTATGTTTCTGTTAATTGAAAATCACACAATAGCCACAAAAGAAAGACAGACATGTTTGGATCAACATGGAGATGAAAAATTACTAATTCATTACTAATTTATAACTATATTGTTAATTTGTATGCATTAAAGTTGTGATTAAACAGAACTATTTTTTTTCTGTATTTTAACATACATCTTATTATGATTATGGAAAAATGATTTGAGAAGTTCGTTAACAGTAAAAAAGCCTGTAATTTCACTGGAGTTATGACATTATGATTTAGAATTACACGTTTTTTTTAAGAATTATTCACAAGAACAAATCATTAACTTGCATTTAGAGAATAGGATGACTTGCAGTTCATGCCAGCTTTAATAACATAATAGAAGAAACTGAAACTGTCTGAACCTGTTGGTCCTCTCCCAGAGTGCAGTGCATAAAAGATATAAAGCCCTGAGCCAGTGACAGAGCTAAAGACAACTGAGATCCTTTAGTCCGGCTGCTTGCCAGGGGTCTTGTTAGGGACTTTAAATGAAAGTCCATTTTACAGAAACAGTCTTTCCTATTTATGCCTACAACATATGCCATTTCTCCCTTGGGCACATCTGTCAATTTATTAACCGTATGTCTGAGCCTTCCTACTCCACACGGCATTGTAAATAAGCTGCACTATTTTGATGAAGCACAGAGCTCAGAGATATACCTAGTATTTCAGCTGTCAGCTATTAGTTCCCTCTCCCAGTCTTGTATTCCAGACTGCTATTTTAATAATTAGTTTACATTTCTGTGTATTTTTTCTTTTTCAATCGTTTCAGTCGTTCATATTGCAATGTGTGTGCTGCAAACTCCTGCTGTGTTCAACGAAAAGAAGTAGTAAACAGAAGTCCAGCTGTGTGTATCAGCCTCCAATGGACAATGTTGTAATTTCTGAAAATATATTAACTTTAGCTGCATTCCGATTCACATTTATTTTTCATAATCCAACCCCCTACATTTAGTGATGTTTAACTGTTTTACAGTTGCCCTTACATTTAAGTTAATCGTAACCGATGGTCATAAAAATCTAGCTGTAATGTTCTCTTTCTCATGTGCTTTATACCAACAAATAATCGTGTTGAACCTCGAATCCTCTTTAATTGATTTATTGTGTTCAAAATACTTAAACCATATACACTGGACATGAGCGGCACACTGTGACAATTATTGATACTGTCTTTTGACTAAATCACAAATGGATTTGCAAAGTTTGCTTTCCAGTGTAGACCGCCTCAAGCTGTTGCGTCACAATGCGACAGTGGTCATGTCTGGTGTAGACAGTGTCAGGTGGTGCGCAGTGACTTATGGTTAGTGTATATTTCAATGTGTATTTGTTTGTTCCTTCAGGCTGGACATCTTTGAAATTTTGTTTTGTTTTGTAATCTCACTCGACTCAGATGACACAATCGCAATAGGAGCATTTTTTATGTGTCATTTGCAGTAAACAGAGGTTTCTGAAAAAATTGCTTTTTTTTGTCTCTTTTCCGTTCTCAGATTAATTTCCTTGGTGCCTAGCAGTAGCTCCAGAGTGTCACTGGCAGCCTCAAGAGGCAAAATCAATTCAGTTGTTTTTTATTTATTTTTTATATATATATTGAATCTCAGTTCAAGCACGTTCCTAAGAGCAAAAGGATTGTCAGGGCTTATCTCTTGTGGAATTGTAGCTCAACCAAGAAAATTCAAAAATGTTCTATATTTGTCTTGCCATTTAATTCTCTCTCTTAAAATGCCAAGCATCCAACCATGGGTACTTTTGTCTCTGTTCAGTTTCGTACATTTGATCCATGCAAGCAGCTGTGGTGCAGTCATCCAGATAATCCCTACTTCTGCAAGACCAAAAAAGGGCCTCCACTGGATGGGACTGAATGTGCACCTGGAAAGGTAATTTTGTGTCATTTTGCTGGACCGTTTTTGTCCTGTTATGCCCAATTTGATTCTGTCTTACTCCTTCCCCTTGTAGTGGTGCTATAAAGGTCACTGCATGTGGAAGAATGCCAACCAAGTGAAGCAAGATGGAGCCTGGAGTGCCTGGAGCAAGTATGGCTCCTGCTCTCGCTCCTGTGGGACGGGTGTCCGCTTCAGAACCCGCCAGTGCAACAACCCTGTGTATGCTATCTACTGTACTCACAGTCAGATGTTCATGAAGATCACTGGCACCCTAGTGTACTTTCCATAATCAGATTCAGTCATCATATGAAGGGTTGCAGTTTTGATTAAATTAAAATAACTGTCTAGAAATAAAGCATACAGGCAGCAGGGTTGAACAGGATCAGCTATGTTTCCATCCACCAATTTTTGGATTTTTGGATATCACATAAAAAACCGCTGGATGAAAATAACCAGATGCACATAAATTCTAAACATGCGCATAAAAACTTATGCGCACAACTGATTAGGATAAACCTTTTATCCAATAATAAAAAATGTGCAAAAACTACGATGGAAACACATTTACTGAATAAATTCCACCATGTGTATGGAAAAAGTCTTGTGACTTTGCGCTATGAGACAGGATAACTTGACTAACCAGTGGACCAATCTTGTTCACAGAATCGACTGTATATGTTGTTTTTAACATTCTGAAATGCCTGAGGAAAGTCTGTTAAGTATTTCTTAATAATTGCTGTCTTACATGACAAAACAGCAGCATCCACCTCTAAAAGCAATGATTGCATTTATTGTTTTACGTCTGTTCTCTCTGAAGCCCAAGAAAATTAATACATATGAAAATTATTATATTCAGTGGCTTCTCCTTGTTTTCTTAGAGATATTAGTGGCAATTTATAAGGACATGACGATTTTGTTCTCTTTGACTCATTGGATGGAAACGGTGCTTTATTCGCAAATGTTTTTTGTGATATTCCTGTTTTGTGCATAAGTTTCATTCGCATCTTTGGATGAAAACATAGCTATTGACTCTAGCCTATAATACAAAAGGTCAATCACAATCTCTGCATTTTTGTTATATGAAGGACAATTTGTGCTTTATATAAGTATTATTCCGATAACTATAATATTTAAACCATAAACCTCTGCATTGGGCCTGCTCATTTTTCTCATAATGAGAGAGATTTCATTAAAGGAATGAAACCATCTGATTATCTGTATACATCCATAGATATCTTTTATTGAGAAACATCTGCACAGGGTGTTTTTAATTGGAGTAGCTACCATCTTTGCCATCTTAAGTGTAATTGTATTTTCGAGATGGACAGTGTTTTTATTTTATTGCTTTGTTGTGCTGAGCAAATGAATGGTTGCTTCTTAATTAGCATGCATGCTTTGAAAATGAAGGAAGCAAGAGAGCTAGGAATTTAGCGTTTTTATATATACCAGTGCATTAGTGTGCTAGTTGTGAGGAGTGTTTGTTAAGGACCCGTTAAACAGCATTTGAGTTGTGCAGCTGCTCACACTTATAGATAATATACAAGATTGAAAAATAATAATAATAATTTTTGGATGTTTGTTTGAACTCTTAGTCCATCTAATGGAGGTCAGGACTGTCCAGGGGTCAACTATGAGTACCAGCTGTGTAACATAGATGATTGCCCCAAACACTTTGAGGACTTCAGAGCTCAGCAATGTCAACTTCGCAATTCCCGCTTTGAACACCAGAATGCCAAACACCACTGGCTTCCCTACGAACACCCAGATGGTGAGTTTGTCAGATTTTAAGGCAGTGTCATTTGAGGAAATATGTTTATATTGTAACAGATAGTTCCTAGGTTGTTGTGTTTGTCATTTTGCTATGATTGTTTTGTACACTGTAATGGATTAAGAGATAACTTACACTGGTAAGGTTTTAAAACATTTTCATCTTAAATGTTTTTTATTACCTTAATTATTTATGTGATCAAATGTTGTGTAATAAGTGGTTTGACTGCACCGTATCCCATCTAGTTTGAATTTGCCACTTGCTCGCAACTGCAGTGTTCACAGAAGCTTTCCGTTCAAATATTTCAACTCAAATCAATAATTAGTATCTAATTATATACTTATGTGGCAAGTAGCCCTGTTATAAGCGAGATAATGTACATCCAGCCGGTTGTTATCGCAGAATAAAAATGGGTAGGTATGCTTCATAAGTATTTATTAAGCTACTTGATCAAACACTTCCACAAGGTCTCCTAATGTAGTCTACATTAGCACGTTAATATTCACACATTATATGTTAATTTTAATGCATTCCATTGCTATGTGCTGAAAATACTTTCATCATTTAATCTCCCTCATTTCATTTCAAAATTGTATTCATTTTTCTTCTCTGGAACATAAAAGGTCTGGATAAATATAAGGGTGTGTAAATAATGCCAGAATTTAGATTTTTGCATAAACTCTCCTTTTAAACATTTGTGCTATTTTTCTCTTTACTTTGATCCCATGAGAAGCAACTCCTGTAGCTGCAATGTGAAACCTAATTAGCATATGCTAAACATTTTAGGGAATTATTCTAATGGTAATATAAACCATTTAAAGTTATTATAATAAGTTCAAGAGTTTAATCGGGTGGCAGATGTCAGAACTGTGTTGCAAAGGTTACATTAAAGTCATTTTTAATGCATATGAATAATTAATTAGTTCAAAACTTAGAGATTAAGTCCTACAAAAGCACATTCATTTTAAATTTACTTGAGTATTATATTATAGTGCTATTTTTGGGTTTATGACCCTTTAGATTGCTGAGCACATATTAACTAAGAGTTTTCCCCTCAATAAACTCCAATAAACTGCATATTGATAGTAAGTTTGTCATAGTAGTTATGTGTTATGTAGTTTGGGTGTGGAGTAGGGTTAAAGGATCTAGAATATGGTCATGGAGAATAAAGCATTAATATTCTAGTAATATGCATGTTAATAAGCATATAGTTAGTAGTGAATAGTGTTTCCTAATCTAAAGTGTTACTGCTTGTTTATATACCAGTTTTATTGGTTGAATGTTATCACTAACTCACTTTGAATAAAGCTACTGGAGAAAAAAGGCACATACTGTAACTGAGTCCAGCTGTAATTTGTGGTGTTTCTTATTAAATAATATTTCTTCATGTCTTTCTATATTTTCAGCCAACAAAAGATGTCATCTTTATTGCCAGTCAAAAGAAACAGGTGACGTGGCTTACATGAAACAGCTGGTGCATGATGGGACAAGGTGCTCTTACAAAGACCCGTATAGCATCTGTGTGCGTGGAGATTGTTTGGTAAGCATTTGAATTTCATAATGTATTTCAGGTAATATTTACGAGTTGTATGTTTTCCATTCCATATATTACTGTAGAACTGATTAAAATGTATTAGCACAAACTAATATTAGCATGACT
Organism: Carassius gibelio; assembly: GCF_023724105.1. Taxonomy (NCBI): domain Eukaryota; kingdom Metazoa; phylum Chordata; class Actinopteri; order Cypriniformes; family Cyprinidae; genus Carassius; species Carassius gibelio. The sequence goes on along the minus strand of NC_068375.1, from coordinate 19,561,459 downwards.
AGGATTTTTCTCATTAAGAACTCAATAATAGAATGATGTGCAACAAAACTTCACATTCTCATAACCACCTGATTAAAACAAAAATATCTTTGAAAGATCTGCTGCCATGAAAGTAAATACACATCAACACATATTTATCTTTAAGTCCATTGGCTGGCCATTTTCCCCACCAGCACAGAAATAATTTCCAGATTTGTCTGAATTCTGAATGTTGGTTTATCAGTGTCAGTTTATCTGGTTGCTATGGCTTTGCTTTTAGGAATTCATTTCTTAGACAGATGCACTTAGTAGATGCTCCCAGGGCAAACAAAATATCTTCCCTGCGTACTGATAGGCTTAGTTTTGTGCCTAATTGTGGTGTAAAATACACCAGCATGCAGTGTAGAGGGGCATTACCTAGTCTGACCTTAAAGTACACATCTGACTCACTGTACTCACAGTGTGTTCACAAAAATCCAAGCAAGACCATTTTAGAAATGTTCACACACTTCTGAAGAGGCAAAAATTTTAATTTTTTTAATTTTAATTTTAATTGCAAGTTCAGGCAAATCTGTCACACTGTACATCCTTGTTATTTTCGGTTATTTGTGAGTTGCCTCTGTGGATTGTCGCTGAGCAACTGCATCTGACAAAGTACTGTGTACAGGATGAGTGCTACTTCACACTGACTGTTGTTTGAAGAATGGATCTCTCTGGATGGGGCTGATAGAAGTACATTGATTTTTGTAGATAGGATGGACATTGAATAGTGATTAGCTTTGGGGAGGAAATGATTGATAGTGTGTCAGCTAGTGCACCGACGCTTTAGGATTTATTTTCAAATATCTATTATCTTTCTATTAAAAGTTTTGTTTAGCAAACTGCTGCAGTGTGTCTCATATTTGTAAATGTCATTTTGTACATTTAAATAAAAAGAAAAACAATTGCTTCTTGGTGACACTTATATATTGATAATGCTTCAGTGGCCAAAATAGCAACATGGGAGATACTTCAAAAACTATTAAAATTAGCTATAGTTTCATAATATCAGATGCAGACATATTCAAAGATGAACGTTTGAAGTATTTTTGATGGTACTTCTTGGCTCTTTTCTCAGTGTGTCTTGCATATTCCCCTTCCCCCCTCTCCCTTTCTCCCTTACCTTCAGAAAGTGGGCTGTGACAGGGAAATTGGCTCCAGTAAGGTGGAGGATAAGTGTGGTGTGTGTGGGGGTGACAACTCCCATTGCCGAACTGTGAAAGGAACCTTCACTCGTGTGCCCAAGAAAGCCGGTAAGATACTTTCCTCTTTCCTGGTCCATCAGACAGTTCTTCATTCTATACTGCAGACCTGTCATTAGGTTTTAGAGTCTTCTAGGCTCAGGACACTTCTGGAGTTCACTTTACTTTGGGGGAAATAATGAGCAAAGTGATAATGCTGAAATGTTCACACATTTATTATTTATATACGATTTATTATATTAGATATGGCATCTCAGAAACTCCAGATGTCTTTAAGAGTTTTAAGGATGTGTGATTTATTAAAAGCATTATTATTTTAGTATTCTAGGATATGTGAAAATGCTTTAATTATTTGTTAGCACAAGTCTACTTTAAGTACTCATACCTTAAACCTCTTTTGTTTCAAAATGTATTTAAAAGTTGTAAACTGTGTCCAACACTGTATGAGCTTATATGTAAATGAAAGGACTTTTGGCATATTTCATAGACTTTATGTGGGTATGTATGTATTTTCTTAATCGCATGAAATAGTACACAGGCAAAAGTTAGCATTATGGCTAGAAGAACTAAAAAAGCAGTTTGCTAAAAAAAAGAGAATGGAGATGAAATTAGGTTAGGATTGGGAAAGGTGATGAAATCCTTAAGGATAGGGTTTGGATTTGATCCGGGAAATACTTGGTGCATTTATTTGCAGGGATTGAGATCAGAGAAGTTTTACAGCAACAGAGATCAAAGGAACATGTAGCTGGAATTCAGTCACATTCATAATAGATATTCAGAGATTTAAAATGTAATAGTACTGTATTTAAGGAAGTCACAGTATATGAGGTTGTATCATATTAATAATACATTTATGTTTCAGAGAGACACACACACTTTGTTTTTAAATTTATTTATTACTCTGTCTCTCATTGTTGTGGTTCATTCAGGAAATTTTGAGTGTAGTACGACACATTGGGTTGTGTCATTTTACATGCGGCTCTCAAGGCCCCTACTTGTCCTATATTTTAGGCCCGTTGCTCTACATCTTCTACCAGTTAAATACAGATTCTGTATTTAGAACTTTGATTTTTATCATGATACTCCTACTCTGACACCACAGATTGAAGGAGCTGTTTTAGAGATTTATTTGATAAACACATTCACAAATAAAGAACATCTGTACAATTCTTGTCCTTTGTATATTATACATAAATTACCACACTCAAATGTCCATTATACCCACTCAATCTACATTTAGTCTATTCAGCCAAATTAGAGTTTTTGCGTACATCTGGAGAACTCCAATCATTTGTCACTATACTTCACTTCTGTTGTAAAGAACCTTAACAAATAGAAAAGCTGATGTCATAAATGTACTTTTGTTTAGCTTAGCAGGTAGCATATTCCATTTATAGCATATATTCATTGCTAACCTGAATAAGTATGAATGAAGCTGGCTAACGTTCCGCATGGAATCGATACCCCCTCATGTTAGAAGAAAGCAGTCGTGTTTACAACTTCCCTCTGCTGTCAGTCTGAAGGTCTGGCTACACGAGACTAGTCTGTTGTTAACATCCATATTGGAGATCCAATCATAAGTGGTGAGCAATAAATATAAATGTAAATCCAAAATATTTTCTGATTAGTTTCTTCCGGACTGAAACTAGCAAACACACTTGCGCTGCGCCTTGCGCCGGGTGTATTGTAGGGCCCATTATGTTTCATAGATAGCACAGGATCTGTTCATAATCAATATGATTATAGTGACTTACAGCCAAGTATTGTGACCCATACTCAGAATTCGTGCTCTGCATTTAACCCATCCAAAGTGCACACACGCACACACTGTGAACACACACAGCCAGAGCATTTATGCTGCGTCGCCCAGGGAGCAGTTGGGGGTTCGGTGCCTTGCTCAAGGGCACCTCAGGCGTGGTATTGCTGGCCCGAGACTCGAACACACAACCTTAGGGTTAGGAGTCAAACTCTCTAACCACTAGGCCACAACTTCCCTTATATTCTGAAAGCCAAATATATACATGCTATTAAATGCAGTTTTCACAAAACTGATGTATTGAAATGGCAAGCAAAGAACCACTGGGATACTTGACGAGGGAGGATCACCTGTAAGCACAGAGACAATAAATATATTTTATTGTGTTTAGGAACTCCAAAAGTTACCTCAGGACTCACATTACCGTTCCATCTTGACTTTCTACTTTGCATACACACTGCGTATAGTCTCTCTTTAAATTCTGTTCCTGAGTTTTCAAAGACATGCAGGAGAGGATCTAGGTTTTGTTCTCACTCCTATTATATGTTCTGGTTTCCATTATTCAGGCATTCACCCTATCATGCTAAGTGCAGATCAGCTGATCTCTGTCATTGACGCTTTGTGACAATGACATAGAAGCAAGAACCATTGGCAGTAAATTCAATATGAAGTAAACAACATAATAAAAAGGACATTTTGTACCCAGGGAATCACAATAGATTTCATTATTATTCAGCAAACAGCAGTCAGGGATGAAAGCATGGTTTTCATCTAATTGGTTTCCTTAAGCAACCATCAGTTTATTTGTTTTATTATATTTGCTAGTTGTGTAGCCCTAGTGGGAGCTTGAGGTTTGCACCAGACCGCATTTAGCCTAAAAATAGATTCCCCCACTGTGATAGCATTTTTAAAATACATTTGTAATTATAGTATTATAATTTCAGGATGTTTAGGCACATTGTCACTGTGTCTGGAAACAGGTATTCAATTAAAGCGCCACAAATTCCAGTTACAAATATTTCCTTGTCTGCAGGGACTGTAGAATCATAATTTGATCATGCATTCAGATGACCAATTAAAACTTGCAGACACACTTGTTCTTTGATTCTCACTTTAATGACGTAAATATAGTAATAAAAAGAATAATAAATCAATATATACAAGGAATGCGTTTATTCTGTGAGGATGTATTAAATTGAGCAAAAGTGACAGTAAAGACATTTAATACATGACTCTCTGGAAGAATAAATTCTGATTGGCCAGTCACGGCATTCCATGGTGTGTTATTGCCCGATAACAACCATCGTCATTAGCAACGGCGAATAACACTGCTCATCTGTGTATTTGAGGCCAGCGTTTCTTTCACATCTCTCATATCACACCACTGCGCTCTCTCTCTCTCTCTCTCTCTCTCTCTCTCTCTCTCTCTCTCTCTCTCTCTTTTCAGATTATTCTTATATGCAACTTATATGCAACTCGTCTTGCAGCCCAATTATCAACCTGATTTACTGTCAATTTAAACCAGAGGATTTCAGTATAAATAGAAGATATGCGTTAAAGTGTTCATCTTGTTTCCAGAATGATTGTTGTGTATATTTTAATTGATTTAAGATACTTAACATGTAAGATTTTAAAATGCTTTCTTGTCAAATAACATTAGCAATCATAACAGAAGCTGTGTAATGAGTTATATGACTGTACTGGCTTTTTTTCTTAAAGATTATTATTTTTTTACTGATAATGGCTTCTCTGCCCATCCCTGCAGCACAATTATAGTACTCCTGAAATTGTTTCTTTATACCTGCATGAAACCGCACAAAACCTGTCACAATATTGTCACAATGCATATCAACATTTTCTTGCTTGTTCTTCCAACTTGCATGTATGTTGATAAAGATAACTTGTCTTAAAGCAATGGTTGTGTATTGGCCTGATCAGTCACTAGAAAAGTTAAACACTTCCCCATTTGTTCAGAATGTTTGGGCCACTGGTGGCTTTTATAGTTTTATTTTTATTTTATTATTATTTTTTATATGTATCCCACGAGTCCTCTTGCTATTTTGTCCCCAATTTTTCCTTTTTAAATTAGCTGATGATCCATGTAGTAGTTTTAATAGCATATACAGTAAGAATACAACCAAATGGAAAATATATTAAAGGGAATAATTTCCCTCTATTAATCCTATTCGTTTAACTTAATGGTGTATTACACTCATGTTTAGAGAGGAACCCAATGCACAAAGGGCATAGGGCTGACATCTTTATAATGACCCTGGAAGAGCAGCATATACAGTAGCTGTTTTTGATGCAAAGTTGGGAACTATACTACATGCAGTTCTTCAGAGCTATGCCTCTTCTGAACCCAAAAATACATAACACCACTGAGGAATCAAATAATTGTAGCATAAATATGCAAATCATGATCTTAGGATAAAGTATCATTGTTTCATTGCAGTTATTTACAGAACTGCCTAATTTGACTTTTACATAGACATACAGTCACAACAGATCCTCAAAATATGTCCATATGGCCTGCTGTTTATTAACAAGGTGGCATACAAGCCTGTACAATTACATTAACACACACTAATGCTAATGCATAATGAAGCACAGCACTTGCACAGATGGCAGGACAATTGTGTCTAGGAATAAGGATTTGTGTTTGTGTGTCAGTGTTGGTTTTGTTGCATTTTTAAGACATGGCATGTGGCATAATTGAGTTGATGTACATAATAATAAGTCTGGCTTTTCAGATGTGATTCCACGTGTGTTATAAATAATGTGCAAACCTTTTAATTAGCATGGTGTCACGTGTTATATTTGCTTGTGACAATGAATGAATGTTTCATTCTGGCTCTAACCAGAAATTGCATGATGTTTCCTGACTTTGTCATACGGTATGTCATAATGGATGATTGTACACAATTTGTGATGCTTTATATCACAAATTTTAATGACAATTCCTTACACTGTACTTTCTTAATATCATTACTACATTTAACACGTTGTTTGCATGAACTAAATCAGCATTTTGACCTTTCTCTAACTCTATCTTGTTTTTCAATCAATCACTTTTTTAACAGGAAAAAAGTTAAGCAAGAGATCCCAAAAAGAAATCCCTGTGTTGGAAAACACAACCTGCAAGTATCTTATATTGTCTAATTCTACACTTCTCTGCTGTAGTACTGCTGTGTTTTGCATTGACTCTAGCTTGTAGCTTTTAAGCAATATTCAGCAGTTTATCTAAATGAAGCATTTGAAGAATGCTAATGGTTACAACAGAAAATAACTTTGATTCCCTGGCTTTGATTAGAAAACTCAAGGAAAATCTAATTTGCAGTAATGCACTTACAATGGTTGCCCAAGGGGTAAAGGTATTGAATAGCTTAGAAGCAGAAATGCGAAGGTCATACTTTTCTTGAAGCACTTGAATTATTCATTAAAATTGTTCTGTTTAAATCATCCTTTTGAGGTGGCAACCTTTGATTCTGCATTATCAACACAATTCCTGTGTGAAATTTATTCCATGTATAACCACGTTTTATGGTCAGTTTCTTCCTTGAACTAATATTGTTGTGTAGATGTGAAATTTGACTGTTCCAACCTTTGAAGCACAGAAAAAGTTCTATGATAGTAGTTTCATGCTATTATACAGTATATATATTCTGTGACTTTAATTTTAATGATATAATATTTTAGATTTTAAATATTTTTTGTGGTGTTGCACATTATAGATTTTAAATGTAAGTACATTACTGTGCAAGTGTTTTCCTTTGTTTTTGTATTAAAAAAAAGGAACAGATTATAATTATTTTCTCTTGTGACAGACAGCATTCCACAGATAAGATCAAGTTAAATTTAACTCAGAATCTTCCTTAAAGGTTTGGCATAAAATTGATGTGTGGTACAAACTCAGCTTGATTAAATGCCCAATGAAAACAATCCTTACAACAAACCGAAGTTAATCTAAAAATGTAAATAATTTACACACCTTCAAGTCATTCCAAACCTGCTTGCATATGTCTGTTGCATTCTTCAGAATGTCTCCTTTTTTTTGGTTCCAAAAAGGTTTGGAATGACATTAAATGATTTTCATTTTTGGTCACCTATCTCTCTAAATAAAAAGGTCCTGAAGAGCTTCGTCAAAAAATGGCCATATTTCATTGTAATATAATAAATATATAAAAATATGGAAATAGCATGAAAGCAATAGCATAAATAGCATAAATCTCATAGGATTAGTAAATAAATATGCTCTCTTTGTCTCTCTCCCTCACACACACACAGCGTTCCTTCCCCACCAACATCCCACAGTATTCCTGTCCATCTTCTTTAATCTCCCTTTCACAACCCATTTTCTATTCCTGCTTATTTTCTGCCGATGCCTTCCTGTCCACATTAATCGATGATAAAGCGTCCCAGCAGACGTTACCTTAAGTGGCTCGATCCTCCATTGTAACGATTCGACTCCTGGCCACCATTTCACATCACACGTGTGTCTCAGACAGGCGTCATGCTGCTAGAGATGCCTAGCTTAGAGACATTTAACATGTCAATGACAATGAGTGTTGGGCAAAATGACGTAACGAACCCTTCTTATCCTAAAGGGAAAACAAGAGGAGCCTTCATGCTGCCGAAAGGAGCTCGCAATGTGTTTCTGAATGAAACAGAGGATTCTAGAAATGTGATGGGTGAGTGGTATCACACTTTGCGGAGGAACGGGCATCGGTAGAGAAGGCATCAGTGGTGTTTTTGTGTTCTTGTGTGATGTGTTGCTGACTCAAAGCTCCTCCATTCAGCATCCTTCTCAATTAGTTTTACATAACAATCGTCCATGGTCTTGACTTTTCGCTGGACATTGTTATTGGAGCTTCTGAAGGATTTGTCATCTATTCGCATGGGTGTGAATATATGAAATGAATGGATGAGGAACCTTCTGTCATGATTTGAGGTTTGTCCCATAGGCTTGTCATGACCCTGCTTGATGGACAGTTACAGTATTCCAACTGTTCAAATCTGAAAGCTTTAGTAATGTACTCCTGTAGAAATGCCTTCTAGTGATGCCCACCTCTGCAAAGATCAAGCCGTAGTAGAACTTCTTAGCTAACTAATTGCTTCTGCTGTCTCTCCCTTTGCCCTTTTTCGCCATTGCAAAGGTTACCTAAAGATGTTTCTCATTCCTCCTGGGGCTAGACATGTGATCATACAAGAACATGAGGCTTCTCCTCAAATTCTTGGTAAGTGATATCTGTCCTTGTCTATCTCAAGCTTAACAGCAAGAAGATCAAATGCATGCTCATGTATTCTGTGCCTGTTCTGGGTAACTATGCTCAGTGAATCCATATCAACCCAATACACACCATCATATCAATGTATTCATATAAAAGAGCTTGTGCATTTGACTGGAAGTGCATTAGACGGAATTAGACTCACAGATTTTAGAGACAACCGCGGTCTACCACAATTTGTCCGTGGCATTGTGAACCACTGTCCTAAAACCTGAAAGCCTTTTCAAGCCGTGGGCTCATTTTGGAATTGACGGTGGATTTTTAGAATAGCTGATTTAGGAATGAATCGTGTTTCACATTTTGTTCCACAACATGAAATAGCTCAAACAGGAAACATACATAATGTTGTAGAACAAAACATGAACCTTTTTGGACCATTGTCTTCATTCTATTAATTTTGAAAACTCAGTACAGACAGAAATGATCACTTTTTAATGCACATAATCGAACCAGATGCTTTTATTCCAACAATATTCCCCTTTTTATAAGTGCTTTTCTGTGAATACAGGAGTTTGAATATTACTCCTCTGTAGTTAAGCTTTTAAACCTAACCTTTTTTTAATAAGTTAGATAAGATGTTCACAGTGACTTTACTGCCCAAGTTAACCTTTCAAGAGGTCTTCCAAAGGTAATTCTGTTTCAATAATACTTTCCTTTGGTTTTTTTTATAGTTTATTCATGCAAATTGCAGTTATCTATATATTTAACTTAACTGATTGCGATAATTAGATTCCTTCGCAGGTCTAAACACCATAGCAACACTATAATTAGATTCAAGTAATGTATTTTACATGTGAGTTCCATAATAAGAATCTGATATGGCTTGTAATGCAGAACTGTTTTTTTTCTCTCTCACTCTCTCTCTTTTTTGTACCACAGAGGAAATTCTCATTCTTGGGTGAATTAGCCTTTTAAGGTTAAGATATAGTAGATATGTTGGCAATAAACACAAACTCATCATGCTAAACATGTAGGAAATCAAAGGTCAACTTTGATTTCATGCATCAAATCTGGCCTAACACTTAATGTTCATTATTATAAAAAAAAAATTGCGACAATATTCTTCATAATTAGTATTCTGGAAACCTAATCTATTTTTGCACAATTGCAAGTGACATTTGATGACTTGCAGAAATGGTGATTGTCTTGACATCTGCGACTCTGCGCAGCTGTTCTTGTAATCACCATTTACATTCAAGCGAATGACCACTTAATTTCTCTCATGCTCTGAGCCAGAATGTGTCACTACTTATTTTTTGCAATATGTCAGTCAAATTGTCAAACTGTCCTCCTCCATACACTTGCCATATTGTTAAACAGCATATACTGTAAGCATATACATCATGTTTCTGAATAATTCAGTAAAGCTTTCAGAAATTGAAACTGCTCAATAAAACACTCATTGTTTTGAAAGTTAATTGTCTAATTCAGTGGCTGATATGATGACTTAATTGAACAAGATGATTCAGATCATTCTGTTAACTTATTCCTGAACTGTTGAAGAGTTGTAATTAATCCCTAATTGCAGCTGTCAAGAACCAGGCAACAGGGCATTACATTCTCAATGGCAAGGGAGAAGATGCGATATCTCAGTGCTTTATCGAGATGGGAGTGGAGTGGGACTACCTAATTGAAGATGATGTCGAGACTCTTCACACTGATGGTCCACTACATGATGCAATTGTTGTTCTGGTAAATAAAACTTTCTCTAATCTAACTGTAGCCTTAAATGAGATATGTGATCATGTGATATATTTAAGTATTAGCAACCCTTGATATAAAGGCACCATATTGATTATTGGCCAATAGTTTTAATTTTATTGGCTTATATTTAAGCTTATAATGGATATTTGATGTTGAATCTCACTTCCCGTTTTAACATTTGAAATACCTTTGCAGTCATCTGGAATTCACTTCAAGTTGATATTGAATTACTTAAATTATTAACACTAGTGATTTAATAAATGTACAGAAAGTAATCTTATACAGAGCCCCGCACATGACATTCAGGAAAAAATATTAGGCTAAATTGTGCACACGATTTACTAATTCGTTCCCTCAATGTACTAAAATGTGCACACCATTAATATTGCGTTCCCTCGATTTCCTAATTAGTTTGCTCGATTTGCTAAATTGGGAGTTTTTTTGACTTTTTAGTATCTATTTAGACAAATTAGTCTAACAGTTAAATGTTAAATAATGTTATTTTATTATAAGCCATTTGTTGTTTTTCTTCATAACATGAAAATATAATATTATAAAAAAATATATTATTAGATGTTGTTTATAGATATCCTTGAAATAATAGATGTACCTTCCCTCCGTTCACATTATATATATATATATATATATATATATATATATATATATATATATATATATATATATATATATATATATATATATATATATATATATATGCATTTAGGGTGCAACATGAAAACATGAATCAAATTAAATAGATTTACTCCTTTGTCAAAGGCCAGTTGTGCAGCAGCATATATATATTCCCTTTGATTACATTAATTGCGTTAGAACTAAGTGGGATGGAAATTGCTTGGTTGGCCATAGCAACCTTTATGTTATTACATTTTTTTCTATAGTTGCTTTTCATTCTCCTTTTGGTATTAAAACATTCAGTCTTCATTCTTTGATTGCTAAAAAGGAATTATGGAATTATTCTGGATTATGCTGAGCAGTCCATCATTTGAATAAGTATGTTAATGAAAATGCAAGGCTCAGTTATCATGACTTGCCTTGGCAAATATAAAAATGAAGCTATGCAAAGAGCCTTACACCTCCCCCGCAAACAGTACAGGATACTGTACGGTGTTGCACATCATGCCTCAGCATACACCATACACCAAAGTCACTGCTGATGTCTGTAATTTTTCCCTCCATGTTCATCACAATCAAACTCAAAGCAGCAGACTTCCCTCTTGGACATTTCTGACTGAAGAAAAAAAAGCTGCTATTTGCAGTCTTTGACATCTGTAAGAGGTGTTCATATAAGATTGCTGCAATTGACCATTTATAATCAAGTATACCACATATAGAGCCACATAACAAGAAGCACTAATGACCCATTCAGACTTAATGACTTTAATGGGGTCTCATGGACCCTTTTCACATTTCCGGGTTTCTCAGAAGCAGACGCCATCTTAGTTTGGTAAACTTCTATAGCAGTGAATGGGGGACTACCACAAATATATATTTTTCATCCCCATTTGCTCAAACAGCAAAAGAAAAACCACACGATAGTGTACTCATGAAACATAGAGAGAGACTGATAACGTCAGTCTCGCGTTAGCATTATCTTTTTTTTTTTTTTTTGATGCGAAGGTAATGTAATACAAAATATATTTATGTTATGAATGTACATACATCTTTTAAAAAATGCAAATACAAAAACCTTGGAGGATTTACAATGCTGGTGGCTGTTAAAACACATCATGTGAAAAGGGTCTATTCGATTTTCTTGCTGTTGAAAATTATATCAAGGTGAGTCAGTACAAATACATGAATCAAACTTACTCTGAATGTGCTAGTTTGCATAAAGTTAAATCTTTTGCATAAAGTTAAACCTTTTGCATCACTGGCCACGCCTACATTTGGCGATGGAAATCATCAACACTTTTTTTTTGTCACTATTGTAATTCACCCTCTAAGATGACATGATTTTCAGTCATATTGTTTACATGCACACCAGAAATTTCTTCTTAACTGCCATTTTCTTCTTATTTCTTAACTTTAGAAAAAATAAAAAATAACATTTTGTATTCCCAAATATTCTTATCTTTTTTCTTAAGATTGTTCTTGAGACAAAACCTAAGAAAAATTCAAATTCTTGAAAATAATTTTCTTAAAGAAATCATTGTAAATAGCTTTTTAATTTTAGGACAGCCCCAGACTTGTCTTAAATCCCAAACAGTAAGAATAATTTATTGGGTTATTTCAAATTATTTTTTTACATTTTATTTATTATAACAACAGTTACATATAATACATAGTAGGACTAGCGATGTGCACAAGTTTTCTGAAGGGACAGCGATGACTGTTAATGTAAACATGATCAGTTATGAGAAGCCTATATGTGACGCTACTTTTTACTGACTTCAAAACTCAGCAGCAACTCTAAAATTAGTCAGATAGGGAGCTTTAATTGAACGCTTTTAATTTTAGCTTATAAATACGAAATAATCTTTGGTAGTATTCCGCGCATATGAATGTGCGGGACGCATTTGCTATAGAAGCGTGGACTCACATACCGGAAGCGTTCACTCAGATGAGAGTGCAAAAACACAGCACAAAAATGAATTAAACATATCGCTGAAGCTTGAGACAGGCTATTTTAAAAGTAACTGTTCAAAAACACACCGCATTAAAAACGTTAGGCTAGGCGCCATTCAAAGTCATGATGAAAAAATGTTGTGTGCTTATTATGATTATTAAGGTAATCTGCAGGAAGTGCAAAAAGACAATACTGTGAGTTTATCAGTGCGTCATGTATTCATTCAGATAATGGCTGGTATTTTCTTCTTTTACGAAAAAAAATAAGATGTTCTTAAGAATATATTTGAGAACTTAATTAAGAGACCACCCTATATGTTAAACAAAACGTGATTATTTATAGTGAGAACATGCTACGATTGGCTTGAGGAGACCGTGACAATAGACTGAGTCCATAAATTCAGTTGATTTTCAGCTTCTTGATGCTAGAACTGTTTCAAATGCAAAGCGAGTGATCCACAAATGTGTGCAGTGATCTACATATGTACAGAACGCGATTCACAAGTCATAAATGGCAGGTAAAAATTTACTTGTGAATATGTTTATTTGCAAACCATTTTATTTATTTGTGAATTTAATTAATGTGTGTAAAACTCTGAGGTTTAGTTGTGGATCTAATTAAATTTTTTTGTCAACATGTTTCATTTTTTATAAATCTCTGTACATTTGTGGATCTATTATATCTGCAACATTTCTACCCCCATAGAGGAATCAATTGATGATACAGTATATGTTTATATTAAAGATGTTATACTAGAGTGTCAAAAGGATATGCATCATAAATATTTAGCTTTTTTTTTTTTTACTAATGTGACTGTTTTTCTTTCTTTCTTTTCCAATATTAGCGCATGAGCATGCTTAGGTGTACAGATTTGATGAATATCTGACATGCGTGACAGTTCATGTTGCACAGTCAAACTTGAATTTTACCCAGAACTGTATTGATATCATGCAACCTGTCATCATTCCTGCAGATAAGACACTACAACATGGCACAAGTAATGTCAATGTCACCGGTTCGACTGCCAGGGAATGCTAAACTGATAAAATGTATACATTAAATGTATAAATATAATATGCTAAGACAATAATGTAAATAGCATAGGCCAGGTGATTTATGCAAGATTTCTCCATTTAATCACAATCAGTCTAGGAGAAACAAATGAGATATTAAATACATTTCTTTTATAAATTGCTTGCTATGAAGAGTGGTCAGAGAAAAGAGTTTTCTTAATCAAGCTTAATCATGACATATTTTGTAGAGGTCCTAAGTCTGTGATAAACTTTAAATGGTGATGTAATGTCCACTGGTCTGAATTTGATATATGAATGTACAATAATATATGATTGGTAGTTATTTTATATAGCATTGCAGAAATACACACACACACACACACACACACACACAAAACAAAACAAAGCAATGATGTACTTTTTAGGATTTAGAAATAGGATGTTATTTTCATTTTTACAGTCTTGCTTCAAGCCAATCTTATAACTGACTGTAGCTGTCTCGCATGAAATGCCACAACAACTCAGTTAGATTAAGTTGAAGGCTTTGACCTGTCAAAGCACAACAGTTCTTCTACTTAAGCTTTGCAATTCCACTTGAATATTCCCTTGTTTAAGATCTTTTTGTGTGGTATGACCTACTTTCCATAAAGCATAATCTCATGGATAGACACATTGACATTTTCCTGTACAATACATTACTATAGTCCACAATTCATCAATTCTTTAATGGCCACAAGCCATCCTGGTTCTCAGACTGAAAATAAACAAACAAACAAAAATTTCTAACCAGATGTCATTTTTTGAATGTAGCATTTGGTTCTGCTGAAAATAATTTGTGTTCCCTGCAAGGTGAATTCATGAACACTGACATCAGCCAGTTTAGAATATGCAAGGAGATCTTTAGATGTGTTTCAAGCCTTGCTTACAGAGAAATTAACAACCTAGGCAAAGGCAAAAACAGTGTTGAATGTCTTTAATTTATACAGGCCAGTGTTTTTAATAATGACTTTGTGACCTTAAAACACACACAAATTTGTTTCTGACCAGTGCGTCTTTCAAATGAATGCTGTTTCAATTTACAATGACAAATGAGACTGTATTCGGTACACCAAATACACTGCCTGATACAGCATGTGTTCAGTTACACTCTACCTACTAGTTACCTCAAATTTATGCAAAATTAATGCAGGAATTTTATCATTTTAATGGGTTTACCATCTTTTTCACACCATCATAAAATGCAAAAATTGCTTCGAATAAGTTTATAATTGCATGTGCTGGCTTCTGAATGCTAATCTCTGACTTGCATATTGATTTTATATCAGGTTAAAGTATTAGGGAAATACGAATGACTATTAGAATATGAATATCTGAAGTTCGCATGAAATTGTAAGTTACAACAGCAGTAACAAACTAAAGCAAAATTAGTCGTCCTTGAGACGACTCCACAAGCGTGTGCAGTTAGGCTTGTCATGCTCGTTTCATTTTCGAACCTAATTAAACAAATCCTCGTCTGAGTCATCTCACACAGAGGGCAACACATAAATTTGCATCCTCTTACATATGCATGAACAAATGCTAAATCCCTGCGTACATAATCAAATGCCTGTAAATATCACTTTATTTCTGAAACTTTTGTCCTATTGTTTTTCATCTCCATTAGATTATACCTAAAGACAACGAGACGAGGTCCACACTAATGTACAAATACATCATCCACGAAGATTCAGTGCCCCTTAACAACAATAATGTCATTCAGGAGGACACATATGAATGGGCACTCAAGAGCTGGTCCCAATGTTCAAGACCTTGTGCTGGAGGTAACGTTCAACTCTAACAATCTCTTAGCTCTTCTAGGTTACTCAAATATGTACATTTATTTGAACTGAACTTTTCATTGTACACATTGTTTCAATGCAGCTTTACAGAAAATCATGATGTTAATATTTATAATATCTTAAAATCTTCATGCCTCATTGTCACATTTAGCAGATTATTATTGGCCAATAATATAGTTTACATTTTGCAACAATAAATACAATCAATTTGATCAGTGTATCAATTGCATTCAATTGTCCAATAATTCAAATGTTCAATGTTACTGTATACAGTGTCACAATTTTAACATTTAACAATTTTAACATAATAATTGCGACACCCAAGAAACAACATCTGGGTCTAATGAGTTTCTTGGGGTGGATTTTTTTATTCTGGCAGCCCAGTCTATTAACATTATGCATCATGGTTCTTTTTGCTCTTTTGTTTTATTTCATCTTTAGGATTCCAGTACACCAAATATGGGTGTCGTAAAAAAGGTGACAACAAAATGGTGCACAAAGGCTACTGTGACATCACCAAGAAACCCAAACCTATTCGACGAATGTGTAACTTACAGGACTGTACAAAACCAGAGTAAGTCAAATTGAAACAGTTTCTAACAGCACACAATAACTGAAGTCTTTTTCACTGAAATGGAAGGTAGAATAGGTTGTCATGGTACAGAATCTGATTTCCTATTTCATCACATTTAACTCAATCTAAACATCACTAAATAATGTATAAGCACTCATGCTTCACCATTCTAGCCGTGAGAGCTCTGAGCTGGATTTTCATTGCTTTATACCTTTGGGTATTCTTGCTTCATTCATCTCTCTTGTCAGAGGCAAAGAAGAAATCTTCAGCCACAGCCTCACGACTTTCTTTCAATCTTTCTGAAAGAAAACCAGAAAATATAATTGTAGTTGTTTTTGTTTTGTTTTTATCCAACATGTGTCCATGGCTGGCTTTTATGATTAACACATGGAATGTATATACTGTATAAGAGTTATTAAGACCCTTCTGCATCAACCTACACAAGTCACTGAGCGCACATCATCTCAACACATCTTTTTTATTTAAATATGCACAGTACTGTAGGTTGTGAATCCTTTATATTTTTATCACAACACCACAATCCCACTACCTCTCCACCTGATAGTGTTGAGAGTTTCTCAGTACTCATATTTCAGAAAAGAAATAGAAAACACATTGAATTTTTTTTTGTGTTGTCTCAAGCAGTTATTCTGCTTTTATGAGCCATAGCCACATCTTTCATAGAAGATTAAATGCTCTCCGCTTTCTGCTGTTCATAGGCTTATTGTTTTCACAAAAGATCCAGCTGTTTAATAGTCATATCACTGCTTGAAAAATCTTTCTGTGAAGTGTTTGTAAATGGAAATTACATTGTTACCTTAGTTTAGTCTTCCAGACGAATTACACTCAAACTGAAGGGAGCTTTTGTATTGTTTATAGCCATTTATATTGCACTGAATTTTGCAGTCTATCCACTTTTTGTTGTGTTGGGCATCACATTGTTTTAAAAAGAGATTGGGACAGTTGAGGTTTTGCAGATATGCTGGTAGTAATGTCACAAAAGGCATGGATATGAATAAATTAATTAGGTTCATCTTCATATTTCCTCAACTGTTATAAATGCACTTTATAAGATCTAAATTAAGCACTTGAGCAGTCAAGGGTATAAACAGTGTCTGTGAGAGTAGAATAGGTGTCATGTTATTTTAGGTGAAGGGATGGAAAAATTGCAAATGAAAAAAAAAATTAAAATGAGCACAAGCCATAGGCTCAGACCAAACACACTCAAAGCCCCCCGCTCCCACGAAAACAAGACATGACAGGAGTTTCAGGGCTGTGTCACAAATCCACAAATAAACTAGACTGAAGTGACAGGACCCTGACACTAGGTCTACTCATAAATTGGAGTTAATCTCCTGCAAATATGTTTTTATCAAGATATACTCACTCTCTATTGGAGTGCAAGTCTCTGTGTCTGGAGCTTTTCATTAAGAGGGAATAAAGTGGATGCCACCACCTATTAACAGCTGGCTGAGCTTTATAAATCATATATTTGAGACTGCTAGATATGCTAAAGGAACGAACATATTGTTGTAGATGTTTCAAATGAGTAATCACTTCCTTTGATAAACTAGCATCAGAGTGACTAGCACTGTAGAGCTCTGCAGAATAAGGACACTTAATGGGATTAGAATTAGAGCCTCTGACATGTGATAGTCAGTTGTTTACTCTCCCACATCACATTGCATATTTCCTGCTGAGAGGAAAGTCACATCATTTTGATTATGCTTTAGACTTTCTCATAGATTATACTTTTAATGTGGCCCAGGAATGAAAACTCTGTGCAGATTGAGGCGTTATTATTCATTATATCTCTTAACACTTTTGAAAGTGAGAGCGATATTTCTAAAAATCATAAATAGGATTTGAAAAGGTGCACAAATGAATATTTTTGGGGGGTAAAAATGAAAAATATATAAATGTTAATGGTTAACTGCAGGATCTGTTGCAAAATCATTTCATTTTCCTCAAACTGAACTGTTGCTGGAGAGCCAGCTGCTGTGACTCCTTCCCATTTCAATTCTGATATTTCCTCTGTCTTCCCATCTGTCACTAGGGCTCCTCCTCCTTCCCATCTGCAGAGGATGAGATTGTGCCTGCAGTTCTTCCTGCATTTCCCTTTTCCCATTCCCTCTGCATTCACTTGTCCTAGTTTTAATTTAGACTCTGCAGGTGGTGGACATTTTAGTTTCCCTCGCCTCCCTATTAATATGTTTTTGTTTTTTGTTTTTGCCAGAAAATCTGTGGAAAATAATTCAATATGGTAAAATGTACTATTATTAAATATTAAATGTACTACTATTAAAACTAAAACTAAAAAATTAATGAACATTGGGGATTGTATCTATTCTGCAGGTCAGCCTACAGCTTGGTATCATAGTCAACATTCTCCTCACTCTGCTGCTTAGGTTTTGGTGGCTTGTTTTATTAACAAGCTTGGAAGAAAACCTATTTCTGCCCAGCATTGTCTTCAACAGGCAAAAATGGTTAATTCACTTAAAGAAATGAAAGATCCTTCATCATTTACTCACCCTCATGTTGTTCCAAACCTGTATGAAAAAGTGCAGAATGGACATCCTGTTATATATATATAAAAAAAATAATATATTTTTGTGCACCATGACAGATAGAATGTCATAATGGTTTCAGAAGATGGGAAGGTGAGGACATGACAGAATTTTCTTAAGGCTGCACAGTCTTCACTTCATCTTATCAGTTATATTTCTATTTAAGCCACTATATTCAGCAGACAACCAGGCTTTTCAAAAAGCACCCTAAATCCAAACTAAACACTCCAGTATGGTTAATTAATCCAGGAAAATGAGACGCTTTCCAGGGTACGTACATGCCACATGTTCTTTAGTTTCTAATCACATCTTTTAAAGAATGACCCGTAGACTTCCTCACATATTTATTTACCCAAAAAAGGCATTAACCTGCTTGTAACGCATTGACTTCCTGACCATGTCATGTGGCTGTTTATTGTATTAAGCACTTCACTGCAATCAAGCATGCTGCTTGTAACAGTTAAAACCAAATGGATACTAGCGAGAAGAGCAGTATTTTGCATTAAGCCATAAAAAAAATATTTTTATGATTAATGTAACTTAATTTTAATATTTTAAATCAACTGTTATATTTAAGCAGATGCCAGTGTATGTTCAAGGTGAATTACATAAGAGCAATAGTACAGGCTGCACTGTTTAATTACTGTATGCCTGTTCACACAGGTCGATGATGCCTCTGCTGATGCCCCACATTAATGACAAATTCAGTTCAACTGCAGTGCCAATGTTAAAAAGACCTTCATTTCACATAATTGAATTGAGCCAACTGAAAGTGTTCAATGCAGCAAATCCAAAATCAATTTTGAGTTATGGAATCTTTTACGGTCATTGCAAACCTTCATGACTGCTATTCCTATTCTATGGAAGGCAAAAGATATTTAAAAAAATGCTTGTAAACAGATGCATCCCACTTTTAGTTCACCATGCCAAGCGTTTACATTCTCTGATCACATTCTGAGTGCTAAACAGACCAGATTCATTTTATCCTACACAGATTTGTTAGCAGCTGCTCTGTCAAGGAATAATGAATGGAATCTCCTGCTGTTTAAGCAGGAAATGTGGTGTGCAGTTTTATAGTCTTGAAAAATGGGACCGACCTGTGAATGGTAACACTAGTCAAACAGATAAGGATAATTGAACACTGTAGAGAATTTATTTCAGAATCAGAATGATTAACATTTTGAATGTAGTCAGCACATGTAATAATATATTACTTTACAAATACATGGTTTATAATTTTCGTATTGTAAAAAAAGAGATTATCACTGTGAAGAGAATAGGCCTA
Source organism: Carassius gibelio (assembly GCF_023724105.1). Taxonomy (NCBI): domain Eukaryota; kingdom Metazoa; phylum Chordata; class Actinopteri; order Cypriniformes; family Cyprinidae; genus Carassius; species Carassius gibelio. The sequence continues at coordinate 19,541,627 of NC_068375.1, read as the reverse complement.
GATTAATTAAATAAAATAATCAAAAAGAATAAATGCATTAGTTGGTCATAATGATTTGTCTAATGATAAGCTTAAAGTGACAATTGACCTAAAAAGGATTCTGTCATTTATTACTCACCCTCAAGTTGTTACAAATGCATACAGGTTGGAAACAACTTGAGAGTGCGTAAATGATGACATAATTTGAATTTTACCTTGAACTATCCCTTTAAATGTGTGGTATAAGATGTTTTCCTCCTATGAATCTAAGTAGAGGTTTGGATATGAAAAAAAAACTATTCAATATATCAAATCTTAGATAGCAGATTCAGATTCATTTGTCTTCTGACAGATGGATCACAGAAGAGTGGGAACATTGTACTAAAACCTGTGGGAGCTTGGGATACCAAATCCGCACCGTGCGCTGTGTCCAGTTCCTTCATGAAGGCACAAACCGCTCCATCCACAGCAAGTACTGCAGCGGGGAAAAGCCTGAGATCAGGAGGCCATGTAACGGAGTGCCCTGCCCTGCCCAATGGAGAACCGGGGCCTGGTCAGAGGTATGTTTTTTCTCAGGTCACACGATGTTTTGTTGCTATGAATACAAAAGCTGACAAGCTTTTTGAGAGTAGCATTTGGGAAAGTGAGAAGATTGGTTCAATTATATTCTGATACTATCTGCAAGCAATTTTCAGTGTAATTGGGCTTAAAATCATTGTGAAACTAAAAAAATCTCATCTGAAGATTGTGTTTAACACATCCTAAGATTTTGTTTGTTTGCTTGTTTTGTTGTTATAGTTTTTTTTTTTTTTTTTTTTTTTTTTTTTGGAGTGCCTAGAAAATAAACAAATTAATTGGTACTTTTTACCTTGAAATTAGAAGCATTCTCTTGCACTGACAATGTCCAAGCAAGGCCTGACAGTTTCATTGATTTTAAGTCAATGATTCTGATTCACCAAGAGAGTCATGACAGTAACCTCATTATCTAGCTGTGTCAGAATTTGAAGCTAAAATCCAGGCTTTGAGTGTTTCATTGCCAGAAGACTTCTGAAGATGTTAAATATTATACAGAGATATCGAGCTCAAGCAAGTGCGCTGCAGGTCAGTGTAATCCTCTATTGAACCAGTCTGTGTGGTATTGATTCAACACCAAGCTCTGACAGTGAACAATGAGTCATTGATTTGGCCGTCTGTAAACGCACAAACTGGACAGAATGCATGAGTATGCAAATTGGTATGTGCCTTATGTCCAGTTTGTAGTATAAATAGTGTTCACACTGAAAATTCCAAAAAGACAAAGTGCACTTCAAAGAAATGTTTGTTTGAAACTTCATGTGCTTAATTGTTGCAGCTTTTCTTACATAAGGGACAGGGAGAAGCTATCAGACTCTGATGCAAAATAACTTCATAAAATGGTTTCTGTTTCTGCAGTGTCACTCTCTGTAGCCCCAATTACTTTGAAATCTCATTGGTCTTAATCTGCTCCTCATAATTACAGTAAACATCAAATATCTTCTGTTTGACTGTGATTGTGTACTGGATAAACAAATTGCTTTGTGCTAGTGTATGACACAGTGTTGGATGTTAGAAGCCATATGTTTTTTTTCTGTAGTTTGTAGACTCAACTTCTTTCTTATCTCTCAGTGCTCAGTGTCCTGTGGAGAGGGTGTGTCTCAACGTCTGGTCACATGTCGCAGTGGAGATCAATGCACCGGTGAGAAGCCTGAGTTACAAAAGACCTGCAGGCCAGGACCCTGCCATGGTAAGATAACGCAGATACACCATTGCAAATTATGAAAGCCAAAGCAAAGAATTGGTTTGAACAGAAAGCAACATTGGGACAACAATCTGCACTCAAGAGATTTTATAAAGTCTTGAATGTATGATCTGTGCATGTTGTTCATTAAAAAAGAAAATAAGATAATTAAAAATATAGTAAAGTGCACAAATGCATCTGCATTGATGACATTATTCATGGTGCTCTTGACCACAGTCAGTTTCCCAGAATGCTTTCGTGGTCTGTGAACTTCTCAACTGTTCTCTGGAGAAGGTTTTACCCTGTCTCAGTGGAGAGTTTTTATTTAGTCACACATCATGTATGAGAAAGCTATTAATTAGATCACATAATGCCTACAAGCTGGAAATTAACATGTTTTTTGCAGTGTTTCTGATTCATGAATAATGTACTCTCTTTCAAAATATCTTCCCAAAACCAGTTGCTTTTCTGAATCTCATAAGCAAGAAATTTTACATTTATCTTATTAACAGTGTTGGGGTAGTTACTCAAAAAATGTAATTAGTTACTAGTTACTTCTGTAAATTGTAATGAGATTACTTTACTAGTTAATGCATTTTGAAAGTAACTTCACTACTTATTACTTTACTTTTTTTAGGGCCCTATAAAATCCGTTTAATTTTTTCCAAATACCGTTTTCCGTAAAAATAAATTCTGGATTCAGTTTTTTCTGTTTTATTTTTTCTCAACTCGTCTTTAATGGTTAAATTTAAATGTATTCATCAAAAAGCATGTCTAATTAATTTAAATCATAACACTTACACATTTTCACAGCAATTTATTAAAAGTTTAACAAAAATGACATTTAGGGCCCTATGAAATGTTTTATTTTTTCTTCACTATATGTTTTATTTTTTAGCATTTAGTAGTAATTATTTAAATGCATAAGAACCCTTCATTTATTTTATTTTTTTTCTTCTTAAAATAGCCTTATGAAATGTTTTTTCCCCTCAGAAATTCTGTTGTGTTTTTACATTTTTCTGGGCATCAAATTAATGCTTAAAACATTCATTTAGATTTTCTTTTAAAGATAAATTGCATCTTTTTTCTTCTTCTGAGAAATATATTTTAAATCTGAGTATGAACAATGAACACAAACTATGCAGCATATAGCATACAGTGCAAAAACAGTGCAAATGATTCAAAAACTACACACAAAATGAGTGAGAAATATTAAACAGAAAAAGAGTGCAACAGAAAAAGAAATAGTGCAACTATCTTTATGAACTATATAATTATATAATGATTTACTTAGTATACGTAATAGACATAATATGAATGATCGATCCGTTGGCTGTAATCTGTGTCAGAAATTTTACCGGGACATCGCCTAGCGACCCAAGACATAAATTTTATCAGATATTTACCACTGTTTCATCCTTGTTTTTAATTTGTTTTACGTTGAAGTACTCTGTCGAGTGTTTTTTGTGCTTTTTCTGAGAGTTTTCTCATGCAAATGTGTTATTGTGTGTTTGTATTCAAGCGTTCACAACAGACTTTACTTTCACTTTGTTTTCATTCATTTTCCAAAGCAATATGTTAAGCGGTAGTTCAAAAGACTACTTATTGGTTTAATATGGGACAGTTTGCACCAATCTGGGCACGGGGGTGGGACTAAGTGTCTACAATCATTTCTGTTTGGCTCAGAGGAATGAAAGCATTGGTTTCTTCTGATGAATCAATGTTGTGAAAATGCCATGACGTAATCAAGTACACTACGGCGCCTCTGAATATCCAAATGAGATATTCCAAATGAGCCGCGGGCGGCTGTCTCAGTCTTTGAGGGTTAAGGGCTAAGATCAATTGTTATCGGGAAACCCGGCCCAGAACTTTACACACAGAAAAACACGGCATGTGTAACGCAGGAAAGCGCGTTCCTACATTCTAGTAAAGTACTGAAGTTACCAATATTATTAGTGTAATGAGTTACTTTACTTCGTTACCCAAAAAAGTAATATAGTTACTGTAATCTGTTACTTTGTAACTCATGACCCCCAACATTGGAGATTAATGCAACATGTTTTACTGCCATGATGCGTAGTGCCTACAGCTCAGAAAAAAATCGTATGTTAGAACACAGCAGACATCACTATGAACAGCACTTTCTTTATATCTGCTTGCATGATGCTTGCTCTAATTCCTTTTTAATAGCTTTACCCGCATCTGGTGGAAGTGGAAGATTAACAAAACACCAACCCTTTACAAATGGCACACTGCTTAACTTTTCAGCTGTGTACAGTATAAAGCAAGGCATTTTGCATTTTTTCAATAGGAAAAGAAAAAAACTAAATTGTGGTTCATCTGGTGACAACCGTCTTAAACCAGCTTGAACTGGAATGGCTATTTTTATGACTTGCATTAACTGAAAGACCCCAAGACTTTTGCATTTATTGTGGGCTTTTTCTTTTGTATTGAATGGTACAGTGAAAGCAGAGTAGAATAATAAAGTAAAGCTGAGGGGATCAGGAAATGATCCAAATCCGAGTGAGCCACACATAAGTGTCACAATGTAATCTACAGTGTTTACTCCACTGATTTATCAGTAATTCTGGAGAATAAAGGGATAGTCTACCCCAAAATTCTGTCAACATTTACTCACCCTCATTTCGCTCCAAACCTGTAGTCAAAAGGGATAATAACTGGTAAGCAAACAATAGGGAATACTGCATTCAGATGTACATTTTAAGGTAATCTTTTCTCATAGTCACACAGCTGGTCAGGATCTATGAATACTAATACAAGTTTAGTCACACTGTGTGATTGATTGCCTGACAGCTTACAGTTTATTCTGCATTTGTTGCTTTTAGCAATAAATAAATCACTGCTGTAAATGCTGGTTGTTTTTTAATTCAGTATATTCACGCACAAATCACAAGAACGGTGTTGTGTGCACAACATTCACACACACACAATGGTGTTCAATAGGGTCGAACTATATATATATATATATATATATATATATATATATATATATATATATATATATATATATATATATATATATATATATATGAAGAACCATGTATGAAGAAATATATTACTATGTATGAAGAAATGCTTCAGAAATATTTACAATTCTGCACTCTTTGTTTGATAATCAAATACAGAACTTTTAAAAAAGATTATGTACTGTATAAAAACAGCATATTTTACAAAAAAACAAAAACAAAAGGAGATTCAGAAAAGTTGAACTGTCTGGCCAAATTGGATTTTGAGGTAGCCAAATGGAGATAGACCATACCATGGGTGTAAATTAGCATCATTTGTTTTGCTTTTGGCATCTGAGGAGTGTGATGTCAGATGTAATATAAAGATCGACCAGGATAATGTTGAAAATGTTTCTTTTGTGTTACACAAAAGAGAGAAAGTCATATTAATTTGGAATGGCATGAAGGAGAACTAATGGGTGACCTCACATTGTGGTCCAAATTATTAAGTGAAATGCTGTCATAGTTGTGCATGGACAGCCTATTTTACTGCATGTAAAGGGACATTGTTTCTTCAGTGTTTGGTAATATTGGTGACATAAAGACCCTGAGTATTCAAGAAATCTGAAATGTGGAAAAGTGTGAGAAATAAAATGTAAAAAAAGCCTTCTGTTTCTCTGACAGATGAGCCTTGCGGAGGAGACAGGTCCATTTTCTGTCAGATGGAGGTTCTGGCTCGTTATTGCTCGATACCAGGTTACAGCAAGCTCTGCTGCGAATCCTGCAGTAAGCGAACTGGCACTTTTGTTCCTCTTCTGCACGAAGCTGCTAAGACGGAGGAGGAACTTCGCTTCAGTTCAGCCTCCCAACTTCTGGAGACACTCTCAGCCTCTGTAAACGGATCTCTGAAAGTCCCTCAGCAGCAGCAGCACCAGCGGGGATCCTCGTCACAAAGACAAATTGCCAAGCAGACCGCCTCTCCCCCGCCTCGCAAACTCAATACCGAGAACAGCAAGACTCAAAAGCGCCTCAAACCCGGTGCGAGGAATCTGCCTGCAATGACGATTCATAGCTCGTGGAACAAGGTTAAAGATGCATCATGGCAGCTGGAAAGTTTCCAAGAGAGTCAGTGGCCGACAGCACCATCCGAGGTGGAGAGATGAAGGCTAGTTTGTCTCTTTCTTCCTCTTATTAGTTTGTTGTAGACATAGACCTTTAACATTCATCTTTCCCTTCACATCCTCCTCAAGCAAGAGAGAGTAAAGTGCTGGTTCACTTTCAAATGTTCTCAATTCCCCCGCCAGCAGTATTTGTTGTTTAAAACACACTTGTCAGTCACACATTGTTGTGATGGGGAACATGCCAAAGGAAGTTCTTCTGATGATCCTCTCAGCAGTCTGGTCCATGGGGGTTTGGTGCGCGTACACGAAGAGACTCCAGTGGTGCTCATGAAGAAACGCTTGTAGTTGTATCCAACTTCACGATCTTTAAAGTCTTATTTTTACCAGGTTTGGCCAATTCATATTTATGAACGTTCCTGTAAATACTGTATATGGGAAATGTCAGTATTATTTTATACAAAATGAGAATAAGACATTCAGGAGCATTATTGGTGCTTTTTATATTAAGAACACCATAATAATAAGGTGCTATCATGTGCTATCAGCCATGAGTTCAGCACTGAAGAATATACATTCCAAACAAGTGTGAGCCCCAGAAACAAACAAGATTTACTTTTCATTCCAAAAGTATTTCATTCATGAATCAGCAAGTCATCGACCAAATTAATTCTCAAAGACTGTGAGACTGTTTTTTTGTTTTCCTCCTCATCTCCCCATGATTCTCTTTGAGACTTGCCTCTTAGATTTCCCTTTTTTTCTGTGTTACGAGTTTACTTTTGCAGACAGAAGTTTGTCTAGCCTATGATCACACTGAACGTTAATATCATGCCAAGCAGCTTCAACATGATGTAGGAGACCCATCTTATATATTGTGAGATGAATTGGAAATTTGAGCTGGAATTTGGGGGAGTAAAGCTGGACTTTCTGGAGATCTTATACTGTGAGACACTGCACAAGATATCTCACTTGAGGGAAAGGCAAGCTATTTATTTTTATAATCAAGGATTATATCTCAACCACGATGCATCTGACTGCAATCCCAAGGAAACCAGTTAGTCTATCAGTGGAGTTCATAACAGCACACACACGTTCACCTGTGTGCCACTGTAAAGTGATTGTAAATACCATTGAGAACTTTAGAGTATTTATTAAGATTTAAAGTTCAACATCATGTTTTATGTGACACATTATCTGTCACTTCAGACCATAAATACGGACTCCCATCAAGTAGTAAATGTAGCTCTCAAAAGTAAACACAGAAACAAAAGTAGACGTATGGATAACCTTATTGTTGTTGCTTTAACTGCCTTTTTAGTTCAAATGAGACACATGCTCAGTTTTTGAGATGTTATAATAAGGGAAAGCTGTTTCACAGCCATTTTAGAATAGAAATATTGTATAGAAAATCTGAAACAAAGCTGTCATTTACAGTGATTCATTTTGTCCTTTACCCGCAAATCCCCCAGTCATGCACAAAACTGCTATTACAGTTAATTCGTAGCTTTAACTGAAAAAAAAGAGACAAAATTATAGTGGATTTAGATCCTCTGGATTACACAAAAGTCATATCTGCATACAGATCAGTAGCAGTTATCTTTGGACATCATTCATTCGATGATGAAAGCTAAGGTGAACATTGTGTGAATCACAAAATTATTATTATTATTTTAATCTTTGTTCACTTTCTGCTAAATAAAAAAATTGTTGCAAATATAATCGACAAGCTTTCGGAGACCCAAAGAATGCGAGATAGTTAAATTGACAATCCCTAAGCCACAGACTGACACCCAACATAAAGGATAAAAGTGTATTTATCCATACTATTCCATATTTGTTTAAGAGTTAATTGTTGTTCTGGCATACGTAGACACTTTCTGTTGCTAACTGCTTACAGTCATTGCTTTTTGTTTTAGTTTGTACTTTTGTTAGTTGTAATGGAAGTGTACACTACTGAGGCTGTTTGTTGTATTGGGGAGCACATAGCAATAAAGAAATTAATAAATACCACACTGTCTCTTAAGTGTAATATTTTAGGTTTGCTTTATTTTTATTTATTTATTTTTTCATTAAAGTTGAACTTATATTTCCCCTTTTCACTACTAAGCCCTTACAAGACTCTTAACAGTAAAAAATAAAAATAAAAAATCCGTTTTAAATCCTTGAAAATAATGTTGGTCAATGTTTAATAAATCCTAAATAAAGTTATTATATTAATCCTAAAATCAAATGTAATGTAATCAAAAATTTTTTTGGTTTGCACCCTTGCTAGCGTTAATACATTAATGAAATCTGTGATGAGAAATGTTCATCAACAAGGTTTTTTTTTTTTATTTGACAGTAATAAGGTCATAAAACGATGACACTATATCAACATGCAATATTGTTGAAAAAAAAGATGAGACTAAAACGTAGTTAAAAAAACTAAAACTTTACCAGATATCAAGTCCCCCAAACAGAGCTTTTCTGTTAAACACATACGTACTCTTCCCAGCTTTTTACTTATGCAATCTGCCATTAAAATCAAGCAAAATTATATTTTTTTAAAATATTTTTTAACATTATACAGTAAGATGAAAATGTTTAAGTTTCCACTGACTAAAATGCTCAGACATTTAGTCTAAAAGTTTACTTCAACTAAAATAGGAGACATTGACTAAATATGATAAAAACTAAAAGTTACATCTGACACAAGATTAAGACTAAGTTTAAAAATAGCTGACAAAATTGATACAACACTAAATGCAATGAAATTGCTCTTGATTGAAATTTTCTTTGTTCTGTCACAGTGGATGCTAACATAGTAACACTCAGTTGAAGCCAATCATTTCTATTAGGCCAAACATTTTCAACATTAAATTGCTTGAGAGTGCTTCCCTGGTGCTGTATATGATGTTCACATAAAAGTATAATCTAGGCTGCCTATTCAGTTTCAAACTCACCATACCTGCAGACTCAAAATTGTTGCAGTATATGAAAGGCTCTAATTTCTTTAAAGACCCATTCAGACTAATGTACCAAACATCAGGACATTCGTTATTTTCTGAATGGTATTTAAAGATCACTAAGATCACACATTTTCATGAACAGACATTGTGATGAGTGCGGAGGGGCAGAGAGCCATGGAAGCAGAGCGAGGCTGGTGCAGTAAATGATAATGAGCGACACCTGCGCCACTTGTCACAAATATTCTAAATAAAATCTGTATGAGTAAAATACTGCAGAATCCACTTGTACAAAAGCAACCTCTAAATCATTGTTTTTGCAAAATGTATTTTATTTGATTTTATTTACATTACAGAAATATACTTAAAATTACATTTAAGTATACTTGACTTGTACTTACAAAAATTCTATATACATTTGATATATACTCATAGAATCCTTGTTTTCATTATTATATGGTAGAAGGCACTAGTACACATCTTCTGCACAGAATTTCCCAAAAAAACACAAGTGAAAAAAAAAAGAAACAACAGATAATAACACATGTAATCAAACACGATCATCTGACATGAGACAGCAACAAAACTGGGGCAGGCGGATTAATAAGAGAACGAAACACAGGCTTTATCGTTGATACATGAAATGGGGGATGAATTCTCCTGTATGCTGGAGGAAGATAAAGGTGGACTGCCACCGGTCTAATGATCTTGGTGACAGTGAACGGGCCAATGAATTTGGGAGCAAGCTTATTGGAAGCGGAGAGGAATGTTCTTGGTAGAAAGCCACACTTTTTGACCAACGACGTAAATGGGAGGTTTAGATTGGTGGCGATCGGCTTTAGCCTGTTTCCAATCGGCTTTAGCCTTTTGCATGCCCCCACTTGGAGTAGAGTCTTGCGGGCTCCAGTCCATGTGCGGTGACACCTCTGGACAAAGGCGAGAATGGAGGTGACCGCAACTTCGGATTCCAGACTGGGAAAAATTGGTGGCTGGTATTCTAAACTACACTCGAATGGATATAGGCCCATCAATGACACTGCTAACGTATTGTGAGCATACTCCACCATTGACCGTTGTTGGCTCCATGAGGCAGGATTCTTGGAGACCAAACATCGCAACACCCTTTCCAAATATTGGTTGGCTCTCTCGGTTTGACCATTTCTCTGGGGATGAAACCCCGAGGACAGATTGACAGTTGCTCTCAGCAATCTACAAAATTCTTGTCAAAATTTGGACGCAAACTGGGGTCCCCTGTTGGAAACCACGTCTGTCGGAAGGCCATGTAAGCGAAAGACGTGATCTACGATGGTCAAGGCTGTCTCCTTGGCTGAGGGTAATTTGGACCACGGTCAAAATGGATGTCAAGGTGGTAAGAGGTGAGGCTTGTTTGGTTGAAGTTGCAAATAAAATGCCGGTAGAAGTTAGTGAACCCCAGAAACCTCTGTAGGGCCTTACAAGAATCTGGACTTGGCCAATCTACCACAGCCTTAACCTTCTCAGGATCCATATGCATTCCCTAAGTCGAAACGATGTAACCCAGAAAAGGAACAGACTGTGCATAAAAAATGCATTTCTCCACCTTGACAAAAACCCCATTCTCTAGCAACCTCTGAAGCGCTCGTCGGACATGCTCCACGTGTTCCTGGAGAGAAGGGGAAAAAATCAATATGTCCAGGTTAACATATATGAACTGATCGACCATATCTTGCAGCACATCGTTGACAAATGCCTGGAAGACCGCTGGGGAGTTGGACAAACCTAAAGGCATGACCAAGTATTCAAAGTGCCCCCTGGGGGTGTTAAAAGCGGTCTTCCATAGAGCCCCCTCCCTAATGCGGACCAAATGATAAGCATTAAGTAAATCCAATTTCGTGAAGATTTACACTCCCTGCAACCTCTTGAAAGCTGAAGACATCAACAGTAAAGGATAAATATTCTTTACCATGATGCGGTTCATTCCCCGGTAATCAATACGAAAAAGGTCGCAGAGATCCATCCTTCTTCCCCACAAAAAGAACCCCATCCCCGCTGGAGAAGAGGAAGGGCAGATGAACCCTATAGCTATAGAATCAGAAATATAGGGGCCAGGGGTGTCCAAGACCTGTGGCTGCAAGAGGTGAGTCTAATATATAAAAGGAGATGATCTCAGAGTGGTTGTCTGACATGATGAGGTTAATTTCTCCAGTGGTGAGTGAAATGGTAGGAAGTTCTTGGCCTTTGAGGGCATGTACAGTGATCCTGTGTGTGAGTGGTTTGAGGGGAATCTGAAGTTTGTGCGGCAGTGCATTGTCCATGAAATTACCTTCAGCCCCGGGGTCCAGAAATGCTTGCCAGTCGTGGGTGTGTGCTGACCATCTCAGTCTTACCGGGAGGAGCATAGATGTGGATGAGGTCTTCTCAGTGGAGATCCTGGCCAATAGTAGCCTCATACTTACTATCGGGCTTGGCCTTTTACCGGACAGTTGTAAGCATAAGGGCCTGCTCCACCGCAGTAGAGGCAAAGGCTCTGGGATCGCCACCTTTCCTTCTTCCGGGAAACCGGAGCTCACCCTACCTGCATGGGCTCGTGATCGTAGATGGTACTGACTGCATCTCCCCCGCTGATTTGTGGACCAGCAGTTCCTCTAAGAATATGACTGGGTAGGGTCCGTCTACTCTACTTGGGACAGTCGCGCATCTACTCTCAGAGCCAACTCAGAAAGTCCATTGAGAGATGTCAGAAGATCCAGGGTGTAGATCTCTCTCTGGAAGCGGTCAGCCAACCTATGCAGGAACATGTCCCACTGCACTTTCTTGTTTTCTCTGCCTCTAATGTTCTGAACTCGATGGAAAAGTCAGAATCCGATCTCTCTCCCTGTAGCAGGTCCGCAAGCTTTCTGGCCACCCAGCGACGCCCCGATCGGAAACCTGTCTCATGTCTCAAAGCCTGTAAGGCACGACCAGTGTCGTTGAGATTCTTCTCTTGGGAATCCATTCGACAGATGCTGGTGCTAAGAAATTCCTCCAGCGATGAAGAGGGGTTACTCGCTGCTTCCATCTTGTTGGTCAGATCGTTCTGTCAAGAATGGATGACAGGAAGCAAAATGCAAGTAACAATTTATTGACAGAAAATAATATGTAAGGCTTCAGCTGACGGCGGGTGCCGCGGGGACATCGATGGACAGCACAGGAAGGGTGAGATTGTAAATTGAGTGTGCTGGTAAAGGAGGATGAAAGATCCAGATGATGATGTAATCCACAGCGAAACACGGAACCGGAACAAAACCACAAGACTGAACCGCTGAACAGGAGGGAGACAGACAAGCAGCACGGAGGACCTGAAACAACAATCTGACAAACAAGAGACAAAATGCAGGGCATTAAGTAGGCTGTGGTAATGACATGCAGCTGCAGCTAAACACTGATGGTCAGCGGTATGCCCACATCAAACAATCAGCATAACAACATCAACATGAGACGAGCAGGAATAATGCATTCATGAACCATGACAGTAACTGTTTGCTGTTGCTCAGCTTCTAAATCTGACCTCAGAAGACTACAGAGGGTAGTCCAGACTGCTGAGCGAATCATTGGTCCAACCCTCCCTTCTATTCAAGAACTGTACTTATCTAATGAACACTTGATAATAACTGTGGAACACACTACATTATATTTATATACGCTTACACTTATTTATCTAACACACATACTTAGTGTACACTTAAATTTTGCAGATAATATAACTTTACATACATAACTTCTTTTTGTAATATACCTGCCATACAAATGTCAATTTGTATATTGTCATTCCTTACCTACTTATTTGTATTTTTTATTCTTTAATTATGTGTTTTTTGTTCTGTCGCTGTCATTATGTTGCACTGCAGAGCCTCTGTCACGAAAACAAATTCCTCATATGTGTAAACATACCTGGCAATAAAGCTCATTCTGATTCTGATTCTGGTCAATTGCAGCATGAAATATCTCTTAATAAGAAGTGTTGTCAGTATTAGCTTCATAATGTAGCGCCTTCTCTCTATGAATGTGTGAAAACACAAGCAGACACAGTATAAGTATATATATTCATTTCTTAACCAGTAAGGTATTATTAACCTGCTGCCTGGAAATATAGCTGTGCTCAGATAGAGGAAAATTGGCAAGACAAGATTTGTCCCACCCAAAATTAAAAACTAACAGCACCATGTTTTATCTTTAGCCCTGAATCCAATATCCTGCTGAGCTCTGAGAACACATACTGATGTTTTATCTGCTGAAGAAGTGGCAAATATGTTTACATGATATCTTGCTAGAAATGTTTTAGCCTATAGTTGTGAAACATATTTTCAGTGATTTTTCTATTATTCACCAACATCCTACACAAGGCTGCTGATTCGAAACAATCACTTTCAGTAAAATTAATGTATAAACACCTCTTGTGTTGGGCTGATTCCTGCAAAGCCCTCATCTCAGGAAACTAAATCAAAGTTTGTATTATCTCTGTAATGATGGGTGTTCACAATGTGAGCACGATTGCCTAGTAAAATCTAAACTTGTGAAAAGTTTGTGTATTGATACTGGGGTCAAAGTTAGAACTAACCTGAATGGCTTCTTTTGCATCTCTCCAGTACACTATATTTTATTGGCAAATTATTGAATTATTGTCACCAGTCCTTCTCCTTGTCTCTATATAATACACGTTTAAGTGATTTAAAAGCTACGAAATTTGAGTTTACCTGGGTTACTCGGTGGGTTTCTGGTTTTCTAACCATCTTTCATTTCATATTCTGCAGTAATCAATTATGTAGAGTAGGGTTCTCTTACAATAAAAAGGTAAACACAATCTGTCCATGATGATTTTGTTATAAAAGCTCTCCTGTGTTCTCACAACGAGGTAAAATACCTATGTGTACATGTGTTTTGAACATGAAATAGCTCTTCAAATGCATGCAAATCTCTTTGCCGTTCTGTGCATCCTAGTTTCTTCACTGACCAGGACCTGCATTTCATTCAGTTGTGCTTTCTGCTGTAGTTCATTTAATAATGGTTCTTCAGCGAGGGTGACAGAATGCTGAGTCGAGTGTCTGCAGTTGAGAGATAAGCACAGATACTTGAGCAAAGTTTTACTTCTGCACACCTTTATTAATAGTGTATAGAAGAATCCTTTTTTGTTATTATTATTATTTAAATCCAATTGTGAAACTCATTTTTAGGTCACCGGCCGGATTGGACTAAATGTCACCTTATGAGACGAGAGTACATTGATATAAAAGCAGAAAAGCCTTTGGATGGCTTATACTATACGTGCAAAAATATTAAGTGGAAATATTGATCCAACATCAGAAAACTAGAGAATTTGCATTTAACAAATTAACCTTAACACAAAGTTATGTCTGAAAGGCAAACTGTACAGCTCATCAAAAACAGGTCTACTGCTTTGTATTTTGACAGCACTAAATCAGTACAGCAGTAATAAATGCATCTAAAAATCAGTGGAGACATGGAAGCAAATATGAAATTCACTTTCTCATTTTCCCTTTTTTCATTTCAGTCTCTTTTAATTTAATTTAATCTTGAATTCTCAACAGCTTCTTTTTGTAATTTTAATGCATGGAATCCCAGTGCCGTAGCCAAAGACAACGTAAAATCAGGGTGTGATGTGTTATATAAGTACCAGGGGAGTAAAAGTGAAACACAGAAAATGAGGCAGTCACTTGATCCTGAATCATTTTATTCTCTGTATATTATTATCAAGTTTAAAACACATTTCCATCAATATTGATTCAATTCAATCTGCTCTTTTGAATGCAATAAACATGTACTTTTAGATCCGAACGGTCACCAATTAAACATCCAGAGACAAACACTCCATGACAAATTCAGAAGGCTCTGCTCTGTTGCACCCTGTCCCAACTGTTGAAGTTTCTTGAAGAAAATGAGATGAAAGGCTCTGCCAGTGTGCTCACATCTGTAATGGAAAGTAATCTGAAACTAAGTACATATACTGTACATACATACTGTGAATAAAAACTAGATTTTGGTATTACTGCATAGAAAAACAGGAGTTCTGAGAGAATTGAGAACAATGGATTGACATGGGGATCTCTGAATGAAACTGTAATATAAAGTTGTCATGTGACAGGTGTTTTCACTCATTCTTATGCCACATATGTAATCTACATTAGATGACACATACATATACTGCATTATATATGAATGAATGAATTAATTTATTTATCTGGTTCTTCTCAAGTGCAGCGCTTTTTATGCAGAGTATTGAATTTGATCAGAATATGGGATATAATGAAAACTCTTCCAACATGGTTCTCTTTGGGAAGTTGTGTCGATTCTGGACAGTTGGTGCTGTTTCTTTTTTCCACTGTGGTGCTACAAAATCAATATTACAATGTACATAAGTTTGGTGATGCAAGAATGGGCAACAGTGTATTGCTGTTGGTAAATAACAGAGTGAGTGCACAATGGAGGTTGATCAAATTATATAGAAAGAGACAAGTTCCCAGACAAGCAACAAAATACATTTATTCACATAATATTATATGAATCTATTGGCATATTATTGTTGTCTCTATTATTGATACAAAGTGTTGTTGGTATTTTTATTTTTGCTCTCTCTCTCTCTCTCTTTCCCTCTCTATCTGTGTGTCTGTGCTTGATAGGCTAATGATGATCAGCTGTGCTCATCCACCTGAATGCACTGTCCACATCCTGATTGGTGCATGTTTGCTAGATTCTAGTAAAAAATAGCAGAAAGAGCATGGAGGATTGAGGTTGCCCTGCTCTCCAAGCCCATGAGTGCTTATTGTGTTCTTTGTTGGGGTTGTCACCATGTTTCCTGAGTTGATGATTTGCTTATATAGAATATAGAAGTATTAACCATTATCACATCACTACATGCGTCGTAAGAGTTCTGCTGCTTTGAAGTCATTGACTAATCTTAATAGACTTACCTGATGAACCGTCCTTGAATAGGCACAAACTATGTAAAACCACTTTAAAACTTGTGAGTTTTGAAAATTCTATGTGACAAAATAAGAGGAGAGCGTCTTGAATAAATCCAAAAAGATATGGTAACACAAGACCAATTTGAAACACACTTTAATACCAAAGGGAAACGATCGTTCATGGTAGACCATTTGTTATTGGATCCCTGAAACATCTTAACAGGACCTATGCAATGTGCTGTAACTGATTTCCTATTTCCAGTGTAATAAGCGTAACATCAGCCAAGGTTTTTTATCCTCTTGCTTAACTCACTGTTTTATTGGAGTGCCAAAGTTATTTTTAAAAGACATTTTGGATTACAACGGCTACAGTAAATAACTATTTATTATAGATTGTGACAAATGCAGGGAGGTCAAATCGCAAAAATGTGCTTATATTGTACTCTGGTTTGAAACGTTTTGTTTTGCATTCATTGTTATTTCTATTTACAATTTTTTAAAAAATACTGTATACAGCTCAGCATAGTAAGCTACTGTAGTATTTAATTCCAAATATCCAGCCTAGAAAGTTTGTATGCTGTGTATACTGTATGTGCACTATGTCTATGACAAAATGTCCCCACAATAATAGTTCAACCTGAAATCCACTGTGGAGACCTGACAACAGCCCCCAAGTTAAAACGCCTTAATAAACATACTAAAAGTCTAAATGAACCTCTAAACTGCAGAAAGATTTATGTGAGGTTTAGGTTTAGTGGAAGATTAGGGACTAAAATCAGTATAAATCCTTATTCTGTCACGAAAACAAATTCCTCGTATGTGTAAACATACCTGGCAATAAAGCTCATTCTGATTCTGATTCTGATTCTGATTATGCTGGTTTGGTGAAGATGGTCTAACTGGTGGATCAATATAGCCATATAGCCAATATAGCCATGCATCTTAAGTGTTACAAATGTTTAGGGTTTAATAGGTTAGTTTAATAGTATGTTTTTATACCTAGATTTGTGAATGAAAAGGATGTCCTAAAAGTGTTTCCTCATTTAGTAAACTGCCCTCACTGTTGCTATTTTGACTCTTTTATTATTATATACATTTTTATAAAATCCCATATTACAGAAGGAATATGAATGCATGTCTGTCCCCTAAGTAATTAATGCAGAAAACAACTAGTTTTAGTGTCTAGGACGCATTTTTCCCCAGCTATATTGAAAAAAGGTAAAATGCAGAAATCTACAGTAAATACTTAAAACTCAGGTAAACTGGAACATTGACAGGGGAGGCCAGAATAGATTTAAAAGATTTGTCTCAGATGCCTGTAGGAGTACACTTCCTGTCAGAAAGAACAGACAGAACTGTCATAAATGCCACATGCAACTGAAATACCTGGCATCCTCTCCTTTTCACTATCTCTGCCCCCCCCCCCCCCCCACCTCTCTCCCTCCATCTTTGATCTGTGATTCTTCTATCCCTTTTTGGGTATGTGTGAAATTGTGAGGCTGTGCCTGTCAAAGAGAAAAATCCTTTGTGTAGTTGTGTGTATTGTGGACAAAGAAATACAAGTCTCAAAGAATGAGAAAGGAAAATGTTCAAAGAAGCAAAAACGCTCTCTTGCAACTCTTGATTGCTTGGCAAGAGCTTATGCAGCAGCTACTGTCACCAAGATGTCACATCCTGTTTCCGTTCTGCTATCTTCTGCTGCTGTCATAGCTGATTTCTACACCCTTTTTAATATGGCACTGTGGCACTCAGCTCAGGAGAATGTGTGAATGTCCTAACATGGATTCGTTTTTTTTTAAGGCAGTATTGGAAGTCAACAGTGAGAAGTAATTTAACAAAAACACATGCATTCAAACAAATTGCAAAATGATAGAAAGTAAGGAAAAAATGAGTTAAAGAGAATGAAAACATGAAATCCCAAGTGTATAGCAATGTGGGAAATTGCATAGACATGAACAACCATCAATCACTTAATTGACCCTCACACAGAGTTCCTCAATGAGGTTCAAATTATATTAGATGCACCAGTTCAGCTCTTAGTCTGGAGGTAAATTACTTGTGTTGCCTGTGTAAAGGGGGTTCCCTCTGTTGTTGTAGAAAAGGGGGTTTCTCTAGATTACTGATTGGCTGGAAGTTCAGTAGTCATTGAAGTGAAATCTTCGGAAGCCCGTGGTCGGGAGTTGTCTGAAGATGCAGAGTTGTGGGCTGGTTGTTGTTTTAGGCGGCCCTCAAGGTTGGACTCGGAAGCATTACAAAACTTAACTCAAAACACAAAACTCTCAATGGAAAAGAAAAGAAACTAAAGTAAAAGAATAAAAGTAAAGTTTGAGACTAGGTGGCGTTTCTTCTCATTGTGGCTAAGTCGCAGCGGGCATGCAAGCCAAAGCACACTGGAATAGCACTCAAAGAACACAGAAAGTAATGTCAAAAAGCATGGCTGAAAGTGTTAACTAAAAGCAAAATTTGATGGTGTTGCGAGTATTTAAACTGGGCTGTGGGACACCTCTACAATGGTGTCTTAACCAATTAGATATTGTCTTTGCTCGGGGTCTTGTTTATTTCTCCTCCCAATTAATAAATCAAATGTTATCTTATCAGTCATTTGGTCTGAATTTTTGCTTGCAGAGTATAATTTTGGACATAATTTCTTTAACAATAATATGATACATTTTACAAAGCATTGATTGATAGAAACATTAAAGCATGATTTTTATTTTTAATAAATACCCAACATAAATATTAACCCTTAAACTATTCAATAGTTATGAAAAAAGACATACACAATAAGTGATTAGACCATGATAATTCCAGTCAGTGTGGACTATTAAAGACTTTTGGAACTTCAGTGGACTTCTGGAAACTTCAATATGAATGTAAATTGCATCCATTAAACGGGGCAACAGTTTGTTAAAAGGAGCTTCAGCCATTTTTCAGAAGTCTGGAAGACTACGTGGAGGAGTTCCTCAACACGTGCCACCATTCCAGCTATGATGACATCTATCTGATGGAGGAATTTCGGTGTGAACTGGAAGACAAAATTCACTTTGACATGCCCCAGGGTGACCCTTAAGGACTACATCAGCTTCACACTGTGGGTGAGTGGATCCAAATTCACACCATCCAGCCTTACCTTGCAAATGTTGTGTTTCCTGCCCCCGAGCACAGCCCTTCACCACCCTGATCGATAAATTTCACGTCAGAGACCCCCTGCAGACAAGAAGCTTCTGACTCCTATGACTCATGAGCCTGTGCCCAAGTAGGAAGGCGCAAACCATTGCTACGGAGCCGAAATACTTTATTGAGTTTGACTAGGGATGTGAGCCAGTGTCACCATCCATCGCCGTCTTTGTGGAATATAAGGGCATGGATGCAAGCCCCTCCCGCCACTGACTAGAGTATCGTCTAAACTTATTGGACTGTTTTAGTGCGTGTGAAGAGAAAAATGTTCTGTGTTCCCTGATCTTGCCAAAATGTATTTAGTTTTTCTTCGGTCTTGTTAAAGCCATCCAGCCTTCCTCTCCCACCACCTCTCCAGACAGCCATTATGAATGTTCTGTTTTTTGTTGGTTGTAATTTAATGGATATTCTGTCAAGTTTTTCTAGTTTTATTTTCATTGACTTCTAGTTTGTTTCTGTTCACTTTTCATTGTGTTCTAGTTCCTTCCAATCCTTAGTTATCATGGTAACTGAGCTGATGTCATTGTTCAAGTGTGTTTTGTTAATTAACCTGATTTGCTTTGTTTTATATATTTGTTTATGTTCCACTTGTTTCTATCTTGTCTCCATCAGTTTTTTAGTTTGCATGCCTCGTTTGGATTCCCTTCAGTCTGGAGTAGTGATGTGTCACTTCATCTCTTTTGTGTGCATTTAACAACCAAGTTGTGGCACATTCTGTCCTCTCGCTTTGAGGAAAAAGGTGGATAAATGCTGTTTTTATTGGCTAATGTCTTTGCATGTGAAATGAGTAAAAACAGTGTCAGTTTTACTACAATTATTCTGCTCTCTTTCCATCTTTCATTTAATCACCTGCACTGTAAGGGCCCATAACTCGGAGAGGGTTTAAAAAAGAAAGAAAAATGAAGCAATTTATTCATTATTTGTTCCACAAATCCCCAAAAAAGGTAAACTTTGAATTTAGAAATGTAAGACTGGAGTTGGCTTAATTTAATTTTAGTCCCTGTTTGTTTTTCCACTGTGCGTCCCAAGAGCCCTGCTTAAAGTGTCAATCTTTGCTTCCCCCATCTGAGGTTGTGTAGTTGTTGAGCACAAGGACATGTTGTTACCACCTTTACTAGAGCGTACAAGGTTATGGGTACCTTAATTTATAAATGGACGATGTGAATTGCTGTGATGGAGTGCCCATCTGCTACAACCTAAAATGGACTTGGACAAGAGCATATCTTTCAAAAGAAAATTGTTTTGATTAGATTTTTATGACAACAGAACATTTGTTACATTATTTTTTGCTAAAAATAAATAAAATATTTCATAACAGTTGGTCTGATTCACAAACTATGCAAATACAATTTAAGCATAAACGCTGCATTATTATTATATATTACATGTTTAGTAGGCTATATGTATATTTGTTGTATAACAAACGGGAGAAGTGACTCCAAAAGCATTAATCATTTTTGAGTATCAAAAGCCTATCAAACATAAAACAGCTTTTAATAGGCATACACACAGGTGGCAAATAGCATAAACGGTCAGATGATTGTGTATAGTCTAGTTAAACTGTTTTAATACTAGATCTTGTTCTTTTTGCAGCACTTGCTAGAACTGACCTTTCAAGTGCACTAAGCGATTTTTGAAAAAACGCTTTCATATCGCAAAAGCGGATTCCAAATTATCAGATCCTTCTGTCTTCCCTCTCATTACTGGGCATCACAGGGATTCCACTTCACTGGTTTGAATCTTATCTTACTGATTCCTTACCTTTCAAGGTGGCTTGGGGACGGAAGGTATCCAAAGCACATCAACTTGTCACTGGGGTTCCTCAGGGATCAGTTCTTGGACCCCTCCTCTTCTCCATATAAACAACCTCACTGGGTTCCACCATACAGGCACATGGGTTCTCCTACCATTGCTATGCTGATGACACATGGCTCTATCTTTCATTTCAAGCAAGATGATCCAAGGGTAGCTGCACAGAGCTCATTTCAACCTGGCAAAGACTGAGCTTCAAAATTACAAAAATCGACATCCACAGATTTGGCATGACCCAAGAAATCCATGGATACCAAGATCACGATTTTCAAAAAGTTATTTGCAAAAATAGCCATTTTTGTGTCTTACATTAAAGTGTTAGTTCACCCAATAATCAAAATTATGTCATTAATAACCCTCATGTTGTGCCAAACCGGTGAGACCTCCATTCATCTTCGGAGCACAGTTTAAGATATTTTAGATTTAGTCCGAGAGCTCTCAGTCCCTCCATTGAAACTGTGTGTACAGTATACTGTCCATGTCCAGAAAGGTAAGAAAAACATCATCAAAAGCCACGTTTTCACCACAGGAACTTTACCCAAGAACTAGGGACTTTGGCCTGGTACTCGGTGTGTTTTCACCGCAGGAACCAGGAACTAAATAAAGTTCTGGGTAAAAAAAATGCCCCTCAGAAAGTCCCTGCTGGCGAGTTGGTACTTTTTCAAAGTTCCGGAACTTTCGGGGGCAGGACTTGGGCGTTAAACATGTTGATTGGTTGAGTTCACGCAGCATTGGTTGAGTTCAACCACCATTTACTCGGATCATAAGAATGTAGTTTTTTAAAACTCAAATCTGTGGTTTATTTATAAAGATAGCGCCTATTTAAAAATGTTTCGCCGATCTCGGAGACGGTGACCACCACGCGATCAGCAGGAGCTCAGTCCTCATGTATCCGCCGAGAAGTAGCCTCACCTCGTCTAGACCTTCTGATATGTGCCGCTGGCTCTGATTTCTCTTTAGTGGTTGAACATAAAATATAATTCATTTTGGGTAAATCTAACAGGTTATCTTTGGTCTGAATTCAACTTATCTATGCGTTAAAATGAAAATAAAAAAAGGCAAATTTATATAATATTTTGTTTCATTGTAATGGCTGTATACATATACACATATCCCTGAACTAAGTTCATTTCTGCAGCTGTTATGTTTAAATTAAAATGAAAGGAGGCAGTGTATTTGATATCCTATTTCATTTTATTGCAAATATACAGAGAGAAAAATTACAGTAGCCATGGTCCGCTGACTGAAGTTATCACGCTGCTGTTTGCAGATTTACCGGATTCGTGTCGCCGCGGACATCACACTCCCGAGTCGAATGTGCAAAGTCTGAACTACCGAGCATGCACATCCGAAATCAGCGTACTTTGTATTGAGAAACACGCGCAGACCTACAGCACCAGTCTATTTGCCTAATCTTCCCGGTACTTTACACCGCGGTGGAAACGCAGAAAGCAACAGGTCTGGGGGGAAAAAGTTCCTGGGAAAAAAAGTTCCTGGTACAAATGTCCCGGGCAATTTCGGTGGAAACGCGGCAAAAGTAGTCCATGTGACATCAGAGGGTCAGTTAGAATATTTTGAAGCATCAAAAATACATTTTGATACAAAAACAACAAAAACTACGACTTTATTTAGCATTGTCTTCTCTTCCGGTCTGTTGTGAGATTTCAAAACATATGCCATTTAGTGATATCCGGTTCGCAAATGAAGAGAACGAGAACGAGTCAATCTTTCGTTCATTATCTGGCTTGGCTCAGTGTTCATCTTCAGTTCTCTCTTCACAGCAGTTCAGTCAGTGTACTGTTTGAGTAAATGAATTACTCCGGGATATTGGTTTGTTTTAACTGAGAGGGAGTGTCAGCCACATAAAAAATTTGACAGCTTAAGTCATTTGTGGATTAAAGCTTATTGGAGACGCAAACCGTTTTAAACGATTCCGTTCTATTTGGTGAACTGGTTCAAGAACATCCGGTTACATCGAATGATTAGTTTGCGAACCAGATATCACTAAATGGCTTGTGTTTTGAAATCTCACAACAGACCGGAAGAGAAAACAATGCTGAATAAAGTCGTAGTTTTTGTTATTTTTGTATCAGAATGTATTTTCAACGCTTTAAAAAATTCTAACTGACCCTCTGATGTCACATGGACTACTTTGATGATGTTTATCTTACCTTTCTGGGCATGGACAGTATACCGTTCACACAGCTTCAATTGAGGAACTGAGAGCTCTCTTTTAAATATCTTAAACTGTATTCCGAAGTTGAATGGAGGTCTCACGAGTTTGGAATGACATGAGGGTGAGCTATTAATGACATCATTTTGATTATTGGGTGAAGTTACCCTTTAACTTATTTCCCACAACTCATTAATTGCAGTTTTTGCATTAATCTACAGTAAGCATAGCAACTAGTTCAAGTTCAAGTTCATTTATTTATATAGCACATTTAAACAGCCGCTAGACAGACCAAAGTGCAAATCACACATAAGCACATAGAGAACAACTAAGCTAAGATTAATTATAAAATCAAGAAGCAAATGTAAAATAATAAAAAACAGTCTAAGATAAGTAATCAATATGCTAACGAGAATAGATACGTTTTGATCAGAGACTTAAAAACAGAGAGGTTGGGAGCAGTTCTGA
Source organism: Carassius gibelio (assembly GCF_023724105.1). Lineage (NCBI taxonomy): Eukaryota > Metazoa > Chordata > Actinopteri > Cypriniformes > Cyprinidae > Carassius > Carassius gibelio. Next base: position 19,518,295 of record NC_068375.1, on the reverse strand, counting down.
TCTCTAGAGGCATGGTGTTCCACAGACAAGGCCCTGCCACCGCAAAAGCACGCTCCCCTCTACGCTTAAGTCTGACACGAGGGACTACCAGCAGCGCCTGGTCGTGGGATCTGAGACTTCTGGACGGAATGTACGGATGAATAAGTTCAGAGAGATAAACTGGTGCTAGGTTGTGTAAAGATTTGAAGACAAAGAAAAGAATTTTGAAATCTATTCTCTGCCGGACTGGTAACCAATGTAAAGATCTGAGGATGGGAGAGATATGATCATATTTGCGACAATTATGGATGAGTCTGGCCGCAGCATTTTGGACTAACTGAAGACGGGAGATTTGAGAATCTGATATACCCCAATATAGTGAGTTGCAATAATCCAGTCGACACGTGATGAAAGCATGAACCGCCATTTCCAGAGTTAATGGAGTGAGAAAGCCTTTGATTTTAGATAGTAAGCGAAGTTGGTAGAAAACCAGAACTGACTACAGATGAGATGTGTTTATCAAACTTTAAAGACTGGTCAACAAGAACACCTAAGTTCCGCACTCCTGTAGATTTAAAGGGAGATAGACTCCCCAAGTCTGGGCATGTGCACTGGGACCTTTCACTTGGGCTGTAAACAATGACCTCGGTCTTATCATCATTAAGGGATAGGAAATTTTGAGCTAGCCATTATGGGATTATTTTCCCGCCAAATGTATTGCAGTCACAGATCGAAAAATAATGTGCATAAATAAAATATTTAAAAACATGTGTAAAATAATAATGCACAAAACCGAAAAACAAATGCAATTTTTTAAAATTACAAAAGTGCAGTCATGGATTACACAAATCTGAAACGTGAATTCAACATTTTCCAAATCGCAAACAAAATCAGGTTTCCTGCTCATATGTTATTTTTTTGTGTGCTTGTGGTCTTTTCCCCTTTGCTCTTGTTTCCACGTTCTGTGCTTGCGTTTCTAAAAGTTGCAGTTTGAGTTTCATGTAAATCAGGGAGGCTTCAGCGTCAACATTGGCCGCAAGTTCTAGATTGACAGCTGCGCATCCAGCCAATCAGTTCAAGGGGGATTTGACGTCACTCCAATGCGACTCGTGGCTGCTGTGTGAAGAATGAGATGGATAAGTCGGCTGCGTGCTGCCATCTTGTAGCAGAACTTCACTTGCGTTAGCATTCCCATTGACTCCCATTCATTTTGGCGTCACTTTGACAGCGAATAACTTTACATTTGAGGCGTTTAAAGACTCCGTTTGTCCATTATTTATTTCTAAAGATACACGACAATGTATAAATGGCTCCATTACCTTCTATGTTACATTATGGCACCGTATAAACAGTTTTTGTAAAAAATAGGCTAACGATTGCGTCACAACCACTCGACTCTCTGTCGCATTACCGTACAGACAGGAGGAGAAGCTTGCAGCCAATTAACTTAATATGGCGTACTGGCGTTACATTTTAAAATACTATACAAAATAATTAATCAGAATACTTACTCCTGCTCACTCACGCCAAAGAACTCCCCTCTCAAGCTCACCGTCTCTGCAAGATTAACGATGGCAGTTTTCATGCACAGCTACTAGAACATTCACATCTGTCAGACAGGTTGCTGACGTCGTCAAGCTTCGTTTGAGTCTGCGCGTCAGAAACGGAAGTGCTAAAAAACGCTAAAAATGGGCTTCAATTGTCTCAGTTGAGTTCCAATGGGGTCGCTGTGTCCATTTCTTTTACTGTCTATGCTGCCACATCAGCCATGAGTCGCATTGGAGTGACGTCAAATCCCCCTTGAACTGATTGGCTAGAGGTGCAGTTGTCAATCTAGAACTTGCGGCCAATGGTGACGCTGAAGCCTCCCCTGGTTTACATGAAACTCAAACTGCAACTTTTAGAAACGCAAGCACAGAACATGGAAACAAGAGCAAAGGGGGAAAGAACACAAGCACACAAAAAAAATAATATATGAGCAGGAAACCTGATTTTGTTTGCGATTTGGAAAATGTTGAATTCATGTTTCAGATTTGTGTAATCCATGACTGCGATGTTTGTTATTTTAAAAAATTGCATTTGTTTTTCGGTTTTGTGCGTTATTATTTTACACGTGTTTTAAAATATTTTATTTATGCTCATTATTTTTCGATCTGTGACTGCAATACATTTGGCGGGAAAATAATCCCATAAGCCATGTCTTCACCTTCTCCAAGCATAGATGAAGAGAGTTTAATGCTGCAGGATTATTGCACTTGATTGGAATGTAAATTTGGGTGTCGTCTGCATAAAAGTGAAAAGATACACAGTGTTTCCTAAAAATTGTGCCCAGCGCTAGCATGTAAAGAGAAAATAGAGAGGGAGCCAAAATAGAGCCCTGTGGAAGACCACATCTCAGGGGTGCCATGGAGCTGGAAAAGTTTCCCATCTTTACTAAAAACTATCTGTCAGTAAGATAAGACTGGAACCATGACAGGACAGAGCCTTTTATGCCCACCCACATCTCCGGTCTAGCTAACAGAATAGGGTGGTCAACGGTGTCAAAAGCCGCCGACAGATCTAGGAGAACTAGAACCACAGTGTCTCCACAGTCAGTGGAGAGATAAATGTCGTTTAGCACTCACAGGAGAGCGGACTCAGTGCTGTGGGCAGTCCTAAACCCAGATTGAAAGACATCATATACAGTTATTTGACAAAAAGTGTTGGAACTTATCCAACACAATTTTCTCTAATAACATGGACATTAAAGGTAGGACAGAGATGGGCCGGTAATTTTTAAAACAGAAGGAACCAGTGAAGGCTTCTTGAGCAAAGGAGTGACCGTAGCCACTTTAAGATTGGCCGGAACAGAGCCAGTGCTTAGACACTGGTTAATAAGGGATACCATACCTGGACCCACCGTGTTTGTGATTAATTTAAAAAATCTCGGGTGAATGATATCATTTGGGCAAAATGAAGGTTTGAGCTTGGCGCTCACATCCTTCAGTGTCAGGAGGTTAATGGGAACAAAAGCCTCCCAAACACAGGAGGTACGCGGCATAATATGGGGGAGAGTTAATTTAGGGCAGATACTGGTCCTTAATGTAGTGATTTTGTTAATAAAAAAATCTCTGGAAGTCTTCACATAGAGCATCTGAGGCAACAGACAATTTAGCAGATGGGTTTAAAACAGAATGAATGACAGAAAACAAGACCTTAGGGTTAGAGTGATTCGATTCAATTAAGTTTGAGAAGCATGCGGCTTTAGCTGATTTAGCAGTGTTCTGGTATGCTGTAAGTGAGTCTTTGAACATGCGGAGGGAGACACTTAGCCTGTCCCGTCTCCATTTGCGTTCGACCTTTCTACATATTTGTCTTTGGAGACGAGTGTTACAATTTTGCCACATTTTGCCGCCAACTATTAAATGTGTAACAGCAACAAAATACACAACTACTGTTTTTTTATAATATTCTCTGCTTATTTATAGATTTTAGATGATGGCCACAAGAGCATACATGAGTGAATGAGACATCATTAAAAGATGACAGAAATTTTGCCATTTATGTCCAGAGACATGCGCCAGGGGTGCCCTTTATGTCCAGGGTGCAATCTAGTGGTTGTCACGCTACTCTGCCAGAAGGAACACGGAGCCGAGGATAATCAAAATAGTCTTTATTAATCCAACACGGGAGTAAATCCAACAGGGAGAACAGGAGGAAGATACATGTATGGAACTGGTAGACTCGACAAAACTGAACAGAAATGACATGGGCTTAAAAAGGTAGGTTAACAAAGAACAGACAGGTGCAGGGAATTAATTATAATCAAACTAAATAAGGACAGGTAACAGACCAAAAAACACATGAAAAAACAGGTCCAATCCTGACAGCGGTCTGGCTTCTCAATATGTACAGTATAAATGGATCAGGTGTGTGTGAGAAGGGAGCTGCTACTTAATGATTTCCCCAGAACATCAAAAGCTCCAAAACAGACATAGAGAATGAAAGTTAAGTGCCAACATTTAGAATAAGTTCTCAAATGTATTTCTTAATTAGAGCTTTGTAGTCTCACCAATAAATCACAGTGACAATTCAAACACTTCCATTTAATTCAAGAACTATTTCTTGTTAGGCACACTGGTGCAGAAATTAACACAGATTAATAAATGTATTTATCCATGCAGTAAGTAAGTTAAGTTTTTTTAGCAGTTGAGAGGGCATAGGTTTGAATTATTTTTAAGACAGGCAGGAGTGCAACACCCCTCTGGGTAATTTAGCCACAGAGCATGCTGGTTCAGATCTCTCAATTCAAAGATGGGAATGGTGACATATGATCTGACACTAAGGCCTAATCCCAATTCTACCCCTTAGCACTTCCCCTTTCTCCCACCCCTCCGTTTCGCGCATTCACGTAGAGGAGGAGGGGTGTCTCGATTCTCTTTTGGTTGGAGGAGTAGGGGTAAGGGGAAGGGCCAGATAGCCCTTCAAACAAAGATTTTTCGGGACCACACTTCAAATGAAGGGGTATGAATTATCTTGGAAACATGCTTTTTTTTTGCATAAATAAAGATTTTAACGAAAAGTAATCATTTGTTTTATGTTACATTCAATTGTGAGTTCATGGTCATGTTACTCAAAGAATTATTTGCAAAAAAATCGCTAATATTTGCTAACGTCATGTCATTACAAACTGCATGATAGTGCCACAGCATGTCTGATCAGTGCGATAACTGCCGTAGACATTGATTAATCCCCCCCCAATAATTAGAAATCGCTAAACCATTTTCTCAAATATTTCCTATTCGAGAGAGAGAGAGGGAGAGAGAGAGAGAGAGAGAAATGGAAGTTGCATGTATTCGCGTCTGTGCGTTTATCCTTTTAGAGTGAATTTACTTAAAAACAGCGATTGTATCCTCTCGTTGCTTGAAAATATAATGTAGCGATTCAGTATTTAAACTGTATTTAATAAAAGTTGTGGGGCAGCTTTGACAAGTTTATTTTTTCTCTTGGATGTGTGAGCTTCACGATTTACGATATGTGTGTGTGTGTCAGTAAGCAGCTCATTAACACAGAACGATAATTAAAGGCTTTAATGCACACCAGCACACCTGTATATGTGTGTATTGTAAGCTAGACTACGAATGCTGATGACGTGTGACGTCATGGTAGTGGTATCCCAATACTCAGGGGAATATTTTCTCCCCTACCCCTTGACACTCTGTTTTAAGGGACAAGGGGAAGGGGTATAAAATAGAATTGGGATTGGGCCTTAACTTTTATGGGTTGCCTGTGATTAGGCCCCAGTTCCCATGCAGAGCATCAGATACGGTATTATTAATCTAGCTGAGCTTTCAACAACAGTTTCAATTATAAAATCATTCCCTATCAACTACAGTACATTTTGCACTTCAAACCATTCACTGTACAGGATCTACTAAACTGTGAACAAGCTACCGATCTCATCTTTGGATTCTAGACAGCATTTGATTGGTCAGAAGTTTTAATGAGACTGGTTTATTGTTTGGAAGAAAACTGGATGACAAATGCAAATACAATATGAGCTTACATGTTTTTCACTACAAAATTAATGAATGTGATCATGAAACACTTTTTGTGATCAACTTAATTAAAATGGGGTGAAGTATTGGAACGTTTTCATCTCAGATGTGTTGATCTGTTGTCGAACCAATTTGGTAGCATTTAACCAGAGTTAATATGCCTGATATGCTAAAAATAAATTAAACCTTTCCTTTCCACACATGGCTTGAATTACTCTTGTTTTATTCTGTAAAATAAATAATGCATTTAGCTTTCATCAAAGTTTAACAATGATGTAAAACAAATGAGTTTACACCGCATGCCGAAAATGTTCTGTCCATTAATCTGAAAATGCTTTTCATGTTGTGATAATATATTTGAATCAAAAATATTGGTTAAAACAACTGAATCAACCATACTACAATATGTTAGATTACATCAAGAAAGCAATTTTAAGGGTTTTCAGGTAGAAAATGATTTTTAAGGATTAACCACTTTCCCAACATTTTTTCACTATATGGTGTCTATTGGAGTACTTTGGGCTCTGTTTAATTTGTAAGGCAGCACTAGACAGATCACAGACAGGGATGAATGACCAAAAGCAGATTCCACAAAATAGGTTTAATCAACTGCCACCACTGAAATGGAAAGCTCAGGTCTCATTTATCATGGCCCACCTTAAACCTTGCACCTTGATATCTTTCATTTTCAGGGATTTTTTTTTTTTTTTAATCTCTACTTTTTTTTTAAAGCCTACCTGTTTTGACTGCAATCAGAAGTCATGCACTTTGTCAAGCAAAACAAGCTGACTGGTCCACAGTATGTGGATAGTAAATGACACCCTTCCAGTTTCAGAGTGTTTGTGAAGAAATTTCCATTTCACTATTGGATTGATCAATGTGGCCTGATGGTCTGACTGCAGCACAGAGTGAGTCTCAGAATCTAACCAGTTTGAAAGATTTGCAGGCTTATAGTGAGATACTGTAAAGGTGTTTATTCTGATCCTTGCTGTATTATATTCTGTGCTCATATTGCAAGGGACATCTTAGATGCAAAATAGATCTTTGTAGGTCTTTCTGATGTAAAATAGTTTGCCAATTGTCTTGTAAATGTAACACTTTTGACAAAGCCTTTTTATTCTCCTCCTGGAAAACTATTGCTTATGTGTATTTATAGTTTGTTATAAATTCACCCTCTGGTCATGCTTGGATGGTATTTGTTGTTATGATGACCAGGAAAGAGCATGTTCCTGACCTGCAACCATTTAAAAATAAATTGTGACACTGATTTTGTCTATATATTTTTTTTTATTGAGTTTTGTGATTGCCTTATACTGCATCTGTAATGTCATGACCATTGTGAACCAGTATACTGTAATAGAGGAACTGTCTGAATTTGGGCTCATGATTACAGTTATTATGGGACTGCTTCTCTTCAAGCCTTTGGGGCTTCTTAGATTGACTTCTGTTTTTCTGATATCCTGCAGTCCCTATTGCAAGTTTATGGTTACATGCACGGACAGATCCTTCGTCTTCTTGAAGATACAATTCCAAGGAAATTATGGAGATCCAGAATAATGACAACAATGAAACTGACAGAGCAGAATAGATCTTTGGAAGGTTTTTAAAAGGAAAATCATGTTCCTGGTTTCTGAAAAGAAAATTCTGAAAAGGGATGTTGTTACTGTGATTTCAAGAAAGTTTCAATTTGATTTAATTAAAATTACCACATAATTCTTGCTTTCAAGCTCTTTGACTGTCAAGACGGTCACATTTTTTTTTAAATCCATCTTTTCTGGTTTCTTCTAGCACTTGAGGGCTGACATGATGCTACTGTGTACAGTATATACTGTATACCACACAGAAATTGAATTTTCAGCCATCAGTTTCTATGGAAGTGTGTGTCATTTTTGTAAAAGCCAAGTGTTCAGGACCTTATGGGATCTGGTTAACAAAGGTTTCGTCTCTGTCGTTACTTGTGAAGGAGTCATTGAAGTGTCTTTCTGTCTCCCCATCAAGAGTGCTGGTTTCTTTGTGTTTAAGATTAAAAGCAGCAGGAGGCTGCAGGTTTCTGATACATTTCAGTGAGTTGCTTATCTCTACCAAGTTTTGACTCTCCCTAACTGAAGTGGAGGTAAACTCCTCATGTTTTTTTTGCTTTTTAAGTAAGAGGAAGCAGGGTGATCTCAAGAGACTGATACCCATACAGTCAAAATAATGACAGTATCAGAATATCACTGAAGACTTCTACGCTTGGAGCTCTAGATTTTGTTGTGTTTACTGATTCTGTTGTTACTGTAAGGTAATAGTTGGCAGAGTGTAAGAATTACTGTCAATACCTGTGTAAAGAAAAGTAGATAAAAAAATAATTAAGTCACATTGTAGACAGAATATTGATTGTTACTTTAATGCTTACGTAAATAATGCTTTTCTTGCACCAGCAAAAATAGTTTCAGGCTAAACCACAGCAGAATTAAGTCAAATTGCATTTCTATTTCCAAATTTATTTTTTAAATAAAATGATGTTAGAGGTGCTTGTAAACAGATTCCTGCTTAGGAAAGATAGTTTACAATGGTAGCACTTTATTTTACAGTCCTGTTCCTCATGTACATACTATGTACTTATTATAGTAATTACAATAACTATGTAATAACTAGGTACTAACCCTGAACCTACACCTAAACCTAACCCTACCTCATGTAGTTACCTTGTATTACCCAGAACTTTCTTAGATATATACGCTGTAAGTACACTACATGTTAGTACACGTACTGTAAAATAAAGTGCAACCTTTACAATTGTATTCCTCTTTTGAACAAACAGCTTAATTTCAGGTATCCATTGCACAAATAATTTGGGATATATTCCACATCAAAATTATTTAGGGTAAAATGTTAGTTCACATAAGCAGTAGTTCACAAATGATGCTGTGCACTTTATCTGTTCAAATTTTGTTTTCACTGGGATATTGTCTGTATCAATATACTGAGAGTTTCCTATAATTAGTGAGCTGCATGCAATATTTCCAGGTTAGCCTGAGCTACTCTGATGGTTTGTTTGTATTCTTCAAGCATATGGCTCATTAGGCTTCAAACGGACATGGCATCTGGGACAGAAGCTAGGTTGTCTAAGACCCCCATCCCCCATCTACGACATACTTAACTGACAACTTGGATTCTCCTTGAATTCACAGGCTTCAGAGTTCTTCATAATTCAGTTCTACTTATTTATATTGTTATATTGTTGAGTCAGATTCAGTCAAATATAATTGAACATTTGCAACAGTGAGCTAAAGAGGAGGAGGAAAATATCACCACACAAGTGCCTTAATTTACTTCTCCAGTTCAGTATGAATTGATTCATGAAAAAAATCTAATTTATGAGAGAAACAACTGCTGTAAGTCTCAGATCATTATATAAGAGCTGTCAAATGAACCTCTGTCAGATTTGCTCTAATCTCATAGTGAGTGAGAGGTTAATATAAAACAAATTAAAGCATTATTAGAAGCAAATTGAACAAAGCAGCATTGGCCTTTGTGGGTTAAAATTAGTGGGACATACGTTCTGAAATCAGAATGTTCAAAGACTGACACCGTTTTGCTAAAGCTATTAGATAAAAATATTACATTGGTTTGCTAATGAACTTGTGTACTAAAGTGCTTGCAACATGATGCGTGTTTGCATAGTCTGGCATTACAGTTCAGCCTTCATGGAAAACAGCAAAAGCCTTTATTCAAGCTGTATAGAAAACAGAATTAAGTGTGTAAAAACACTAGCATAATCAAAGTGTGGACAGCCTAATTCTCTTTGTAGTTATTAAATTGTCCTCTTCAATGATAGCCTCATTATGACTAATTTCCTAAATTTGCATTGTGTGTACAGTATACAAACCATGTAAGTGTTTAATTAGCTTAGTGTGAAGTTTTGTCAACCTTTGTCGCAACCAATACAGTCTATTGTTCCTAAAGTCAGTTTCTAAGACTCTAAGACACTGGCCTTTACCTGAACGTTTTAATGATTGTAAACAACCTGTTAGAACATAGAGAAACAGATCACTCAAAACAAGTTTTCCTTGTAGCTTCTACTGAATGATGGCCACATCTTAGATCGGTAACTACTACGACAATCCTCTATGGATCATCCATATTTCATATTATTCATTTTTAAACATGAGCAGCAGCTCCCTGTGAAATAATTGCCTTTTAGACAAACTCTGGCACACTGTAATTTATCAATGATGGAGGAAGGACTGGTTTAGATACAGTTTGTCATACCTTTAATTCATGATTAGCTTTATATAGGCACACTTTTTATTTATTTATTTATTGTCTTCAGAGACATATTTCCACTTTTTGTTATTTATTTTCAGTTAAAGACAGTGTAGGTCAGGTGATTTGGTATAAAAACATTTTTTGTTATGCTGGTTGAAAGTACATTCACATCCAAATAACAATCACTAAGTTAAGTGGTCTAAATGTATTGATATGAATTTATATCATCTATAGAAGACGTAGTACCATAAAATGTTCTTCCAGTCATATCCCTCTGTCCGAGATCTTCCTGTCAATGCATGTACTGTATTTGCATACCTCAATGCACCCTGTTCACGAAGACATGATACGGCATCAGCTTGTTCCATTACACTTTGCAGAACAAGCAGGAGTAGAAGGTGTTATTATTGTAATATTATGTTCTTTGAACTATAATGTTTTATCACAGATGAATGACTTGAGGTATTCTGAGAGCGTTGCATTCAACTGTCCACCAACACCATCTCTCATTGTGCTGCTGGTTAGCCTCTAGTCTCCTCAGTGCATTCATGTGTTTTGGAGGAGGCGGTGCTTTGGAAAGAGATCTGCAGGGAAGGTGCAACCTTATGCTTTCAAAGCTATATCTTGCTACTGCTAGCCTCTCAGAAATCGCTTTAATAAGGAATTTTTCGTCTTTTAGGAAATTGCACCAAAAAAAAAAAAGTGTTCTGTGGAACATAATTTTAAAATATATTTAGAATGTTCGAACTGTTATAAAAAGTTTCACTGCCCAGACAATGAAAGTTAAAAAGGTCAAAGTGTCCAATGCAATAACTTTATCAGGTGTGTGAGAAAGTAGATGAGAACTTGACCTCCTCCTCTGCCGCACTTTACATTACGCAAGCTCCTCTGATAATCCAAAATCATTAATTTACTTTGAACCATATAATAAATTCTAATGTTTATTCAGACAGTTACATTAAGGGCATTTCAGGGGTTATTGGGGAGAATACTACAAGTTTACAATAACACTAATTCATTCAAGTCTGATGGGACAATGTTCAGTGTCAAACTGGGGAAAGACTAAAGCCCAATATGTAAAAGTCAGTGAAAGGTGGAGGAGAAAGTGTCATGGTTTGGGGATGTTTTCTGCAGCAGAAGTTAAGCTTCTTATACAGATACATGGCAGGGTGAATGCAAATGTTTATCAGAAGGACTTCCTGCAGCAACGTGCAGTTCCTTCCCTGCAAGCTACTCCCAGTCAGTCAGCAATTTTCATGTAAGGTAATACTCCCACTCACACTGCAAAACAGGTTAAGCAATAGTTCCTTGAAGCTAAGAAGATTGAAATAATAAAAATGACCGGGCCAGAGTCCTGATCTAAACACAACTGAAAGCTATGGTTAAGAAACCCACTATAGTTACCGAACTGTGAAAGAGTGGACCAGGATCTGAGAAACTACTGTATAGTGATGTCTTGCATCCACAGATGTTATTCAAAGCAAGCGCCCTTTACACTTCCCACTAAATTCTGACATCTGTAATCCTCCAAGATTTTAGCTGTAATCTTCTTTCATGCTACAGTGGTTACTGTTCTCTAATTTTCGTGTTTTCCACAAAATAAAGTTTTTTGTTGAAATGCATTGGTTGGTCAAACATGTTAGTAGAACAGTGGTATACCTACACAGCTAATATTCCTTCAAATTTTGAGTGATGAAGATCAAATCAAGAAACAAATCAAGTATTTATAGATTGTTCTCTAATTTCGATCTCCTCTGTATATATATAATTTATATTATATATAAATATAACATATTCTTATATATACATAATAAATATACACAGTACAGAGAAATAAAAACAAACCTTTAGTTTGGATGCGATCACAATTGATCAATTGACAGCACTACTAGCTGTAAATACTCAAGTATGTGTACACCTTTAGTTAGCTTTAAATGTGTGTGTGTCTGCATTCCCTACATGATGGGAAAGAATGGATAATAATACCAGTAATTTTTTGGTTCCCATGGGAAAAAGCTTATAAATCAGTTTATTTATTTATTTATTTTTTTTAATCTAAAAATGCAGAAAGTTTTGTGTGAGGGGTAAGTTTAGGGTAAGTGAACGTGTGTGAATAAATAACTCATTATTTTCAAAAATGATGAATTATTGATTAATAAATTAAAATATGAGAAGTCGAACCATGACATGACCTTACATTAGATAGTTTGGAGGATGCAAAGATGGATGGATGGATCCCATGAAATGACAACTAACTTTACCTCATAAAAAAATATCACATTTCCTTGTTGATCTTCTCTATCATTTTCTTTTTAACTATTTTTCATTCCCTGCATGTTTCTGATTACCACTTGATTGATTTGGATGAGAAAAGGTTCATATTTATATTTATTCACATTTTAACACTTCTAAGTGGTGAAATGAAAGACAGATTTTTTTAAGCAGTGAAATGAAAGATTGTGCCAAACAGCTTGTTTTTCTTGTCCATCTTTTTAATGAGACTTTTTTCCTGCTATATTAGAACAGTTCTATCAACTTGAAATTTATACTTTATGCTCCCAAAATGCACAATTTTTGAAATTAAAAACATGTTCATAATGAAAATAAAAAAGCATCACATCATTGATACTCAACACACAGAGGCAAAAGAAGAATAGACTTGTATTCAAGCCCTTTCACAATGATTTATTACCCTGAGCACATTATATTATTATTACATCATTCTGAAACTCACAAACTTTGGACTCTGACAAATGACAATGATCACTGGAAACAAACATAACTATATAAGCACAGTCATTTCAATTTATTTATTCACTTTCCTCAGTTTTAAATCTTTGCCACAATCAAATGTTTGTATGATTGATGTCCATTTTAACAGTGCCATATTTTTGGCTAACAGCTTTTATGAGTCTAGCGCATGATGAAAAAGTTTACACATGGAGATAAGGTGAGTGACCAGATTGTGACAAATGTCTTGCCTCAGTGGTACTCGGAGTTGTGACCACATCACGTCTACATCACTAACACATCACATTTAAATAGTTCCCCAGCACTGACCCAAATGAAATCATCATCCGCCCCAGCGCAGCAGGTTGAATCATTGCCAGAACTGTCCTATTTCCAACAACGTCAGAGGTACTGCTGGAGCCAGGCCCAGGGCCAGACAGTGCCTGATTACAATACCCAAAGCAGATTTACACTCCCTCACTGATTAAAGCAGAAAAGACAGCTGAAAGTTCAGTGTGAATAGATCCATGATGAATCACATGGCCATTTAAACAGACAGATCTCACTTTTCATTGTAATGATGTATACTGTATACAAGACATAAAAAGTCTGGAGGCTTGTGGCAGTTCTCTTGCACCTATAAGAATAAATTGCATCATTTTTTTTCCATTCAGGCAAAAGGAAACAGTGACATAATCTGGTGTCGCGCCATAGACTCAGACCCAAAAAGCATAAAATACATTACAGTATTTACACAATGCACCAATGAAGGTGTGTCTGAAGCAATGGTGTAAAAAAAGGCAATTGAGTTACAGTAGCTTCTTTATTAATCTACACTAAAGCAGGATGGCACTGTATCTCCACAATATAAACTGCACTCTGAAGGACGGACCATTTTTAGTCCATATCCAGGCAGTTTGAAGAAAAATAAAATAATCCAGATCACAGATTGATTTATTCTTGTTGCAAGGTGTTTCTAAAAGAAAAACAACTGTACTCTGTTAGCATGTAGTCAACACTAATACAACAAGATTCACAAAGCCATAAATATTGACAAGGTTTATAGCATTGCTTTTGCTAATACATCATTAGAACTATAGAAATGAACAATTCCACAGTATATACTGTTCATGTTCAGTAAACAGAGATATATAAAAATAAATATTTCTCCACAAACTGTGTCCTTGACAAATCCTACAATAAGGTTTGACACACCTGGAACTTCCATAAAGTCAGAGTCACCTTGTAATCAAAGGCTTTTTTCTTCTTCTTCTTCTTCTGTCTGTTTCTAACACATTTTCTCCTGGCCAATTGTCAGTCTTACTTTACAGTGATGTCAGTGTGCTGCTGGCTTAATCATGTTTAGATTGCACTGGTTTACGAAGTGTCTGCTGTCAAGAAGAGGGAAGAATTAACTTACTCATCTCCCATCTGCTATGATAATCACAAAAACACAGCTCTGATTGCTGATAGAATTAATCTACAGAAAAAATCTTGTGCATGTTGGTTTTCCATCTTCACTGGTCAAATATGTAATCCAACAAACTCCTGTCACACAGTTTGAATTAAAATATTCTGGTACATGGAAATGGTTTGCTCTGTTTGGGGAGAGAAAAGAAAACATTTCTACTTACATTCACAGTGAATGTAAGACATTCATTCATGAAACTAAAAAACAAACGGAAAGAAATGTATGAGGTTACATAAATAATGTAACATACAGTAATGTATAGATGCAAAAAGTGAGCTTACTAAATCTTTCAGAACCAGCTTACCAGTTTGAAAAGATTTTTGATATTTAAAAATATATATATATCATAATAAAAATAAATAAATAAGTAAACAAAAAGATTTATTGAAACTGAACTTTCTGATTTCAGACTGATGAATACACCAACAAATGTTCAGCTGAATCACACGGAGTAAAAAGTACAAAATAGGACATACAGACACAATCATTCCCAAACCTTGTGCTGACCCACCTGAAAGATCTCACCAAAGAGTTAATGCTTAAGTTTAAAGGGGTCATGAACTGAGAAATTCCCTTGATATTTTCACATATAAGAGGTCATTGTACTATTAAAAACATCCTGTAAGTTTTAGAAATTTCTCGTTAGTCTAAAAACAGCTTATATTGAAACCAATCTGCCAAAATTAAAACTTGTGGAATGTGCCAATTTATGAACTATAGTATGGTTAAACACTGCCTCTGCAAAAGAAGATCAATGCATGCTTCTACTGCAGCGCCTGTTTTGCCCAACCCACCAATTCAAGCACATTTAAATGACGAGAGAGGCCAACACTAGCCTACACAGAAATCAAACGATAAAGATGGCTCCAAAGTCAACAAGACCTCTGTGCTGTGCCAAGTCGTGTAAAATCTTTGCATTGCCTTCCTACTGATTCCAACATTAAGAAAGAATTGATGATATTTTTAATGAAGATCCAGACCACGTCAGTAAGAACATGGTCCTTTGTTCACTTCATTTAACCATGGATTCATTTACAAACAAAGCACAGTTTGATGCAGGATTTTCTGAAAGACTGAAACTAAAAGACGATGCAGTGCCAAACACAGTAATGTCGGACCACACAAGTGTAACTGGTTTTATAATGTGGTCACTGTTGCTTTGTCTGTTATTACAGATGGTTTGATAGTATTTATGCATTTTGAACTTGAATCACAGCAGTGTCCATCTCTGAAGGATGTAAGCTGTCAAACATACACAACTGTTAACCAATCATAGCTGTGGGTGTTTACTTCTGAGTCTACAACCAGCCCAAACCTATTCAAACAGAGCCTTCTGATGAGGGGGTCAAAACAGGACAGGAAATAGCCAAGTACTTTTTTTTTCTTTTTTTATGTAAAAACTTCATAACATTGTAAGTGGAACTCAGAGAGCAGTATCAAATAATTTAAGAAGGCATGACATGACCTCTTTAAAGTGACTGCAGGCTAACTTTAACAGTCACTTAAAACCATTTTGTGAATCTGTCACAAAATAATGCAGGCTAAAGGATGGGGCAGTTAAAAACTACCTGGCAGGAAACCTATAAGGTGACAATGACAATGTTTTTGGCACAGACAACCCTAAAGAGAAAGCATGCCTGAAGAACAAATCAGCTTTTGGCAAGTGAATCACAGTGCTACATCCAGACTCGTGCATCAAATATTCCTGAAATCCATATCAAATCCATACAAAGCCTACCTCTGTCTCATATGTCAAACTATTCATCTGAGAGCTCTGTCAGTCAACAGGGCAGAAAGGCCAGTGTGAGTAACTATGACTTACTTTCTGCTATTTGCGCCAACAGCAGACAATCAGACTAATCTCTTTCATGGCTCATTTTACCCTGTTTGGGTACAAGATAACAATTATGGTCCCATTAAACCCTCCCACTGAAATATATCCCAGCCTTTCCACGGATCTGTCACAAATGAGGTATGAATGTTTAATGTTAATATTAAGATGTAAGTGCTGTGCCTAAAATCCCAGACTTTAATCCAGAAACAATGAATGATTTTGGATTATGGCAGTTCTGATACTTTCATGTGCATATAAAAATTTATACATCTAACTACGTATCATAAAACTCCAGATGTTCCTGTGTATATACATATATTTACAATAATTTTACGGATTTTTTTTCAACTGAACTTATCTTTACAGATTGTTAAATTTACAAGACTACAGTTGTTAAATTGTCAGAATTGCCCAATCGTGTCTGACAGCGTCAGCAAGTACATTCATCCCAGCAGCAGATGTCTGTTCAAAATAAACATGAGTTAAATCCATTTTACACACAAATGTATAATGTTAACAGTCTCATTTTTAAAATGTAAGTAAATAATCGTCTGTAATTTGATACATAATGAGTCTGCTATCATACCATTCCTCTCTATTAAGCCCTTTAAAGAGAAGCTCCTTCCATACTACATTCAGACACTTTCTCTAAATCTTCCATCACTAAGTCTTGCTCGTTGACGTGGTTCATCCTCCTCGAACTGTTGTTCTCCAGACTGTTAAGAGAGATGGGCTCTGTGGAGGGTTGCGGGTTCACCGGTTGCACAGAATTGCCCTGCACCCTATGAGAATAGGTCCGATGCTGACCGCCAACAGGACACATGCCAAACTTAAACACGGCCTGAAACCCACGCCGAAAGTTCTCATTGAAGAACCCGTAGATTATTGGGTTGACACTGCTGTTGAAGAAGGCTAGCCAGTGGGCAAAAGGGTAAATGTAGATGTTAATAAGCCTGTACTGATGTTCGGTAAGTTTAACATAGTCTGTTAGCATCATTAGTGTCCACAGAGGCAACCAGGACAAGATGAAGAGCAAAGCCACGATGAGGAGCATTTTGATCACTCTTTGTTTTTTCTTCGACACTGAGTGACGGTTATCATGGCCAGGTTTGGCCCCTGCCGGCATGGCTGTTTTAAACAGAGTGATCCCAATCCTTGCGTACATGATTACTATGAGAGACAGAGGAGCCAGGTAAATGTTGGCAAACAGGACGGTGGTGTAGATCTTCCTCATCTCCTGGTTAGGCCAGTTTTCCCTGCACCAGTAGAATGGGCTCGTTCGGTTGCCATCTCCCAGGAACACGCGAATGGTTTGCTCTTTAGTCACCTGAAGCATGACGCCAGAGGGGCACATGATGGACAATGCCAGGACCCAGATTATCACAATAATGAAAGTGGCTGTTGATATTGTCAGCTTTTGTTTGAAGGGATACACGATACATCTGAATCTGCAAAAGACAACGACAAAAAGTTTAAACATTTAACAGCTCTTTGGAGAAACAGTTGTGTCAGATATGTAACAAACATGAGGTACCTTTGTAGTGATTTTGAAGTGTTTTATAATAATAAAAAAAAACAAGTGTTTCCTCACAATGTTTCATCTTATCATGCAGTCACACTAAACAATAAGGACTGAGGGGTTTTCAGTGTTTCTTCATTAAAGTAAATCTGGAATGAAGAGGGACAGCATATCAAAAGATTCCCTGTTCTGTCAACTCAACATGTCTTGTTAGTACTTTTTAAGTAATTTTGATCTGAAAAAGGTTTCTAGAGCCCAGTTTGTACTCTACATTGTTAGTATGATTGGCTACAATAACCCATTTATAGTTGTCTCAGCCCCAATATTAAGTAACATTATGGAAGCCAGTTTCTGAATACAGTGTTTTCATACCTGCGGTTCTGACTTTTTCTCAGAGTTGAGTTTACATCTCACAGTTTTGACCTTATTTGTGATACAGACAGATCCTTTCATCAATCAAATGAAGTGGCCTTAAAAGTGAAATAAACTCAGAATAAGCAGAGAAAAGTCAGAACTGTGAGATGTAAAGATATAATTGTTTTCTTTTAAAAGAAAATCTGTGGTGGAAACAGGCACCCTAAAAAGTATATTTGCTTAACCTGTAGTCTTAATAGTCCTCAAATACAACTGATGTAACCACAACAATAAATAAATGAATAAATAAATAAAAAAAAGAGCTTAAAGCCGTTTCAAACAAAGGACAAATACTAATGTGATGCTTTGAAGAGGAGACCTTCTTCATTGAAAACTGCACTATAAAAATGTGCTTCCATAAAATGAACAGATCTATTGTTGCAAAACTGAAAGATCAATATATATATAACAGGGTAGAGTAATTGATGTGGAAGCTTTATGTACAAAAGCTTAAACCACACTTGAAAGTGACAGCATTTAAAAAAAAAAACTGAAAATTTACAGCAATCTTCGAGGTGCACAAATGAGGCTTTATGCAACTTGTGATTGTAGTTCATGGTTATTATTTGTAAAATAGACAACAAATTAAAAAAAATCTATGTGCAATGTAAAGTTTAATGCCCTCTGTGTACCCTTGTATATTTCCAACCTATTTAAATAAATGCTAGATAATATACAAATCAAATGACACTGCAAATAAAAAGTAAGCACATAGTGTTCACTTTTCAACACATCTAGCAATATGTGGGAATACTTTCAATGAATACCTTATGTGCAGCATATAATACATTCCCCTTCACAAACCTGTTGCATTCAATAATTCATTTTCTATGCCATTCAGAATGTATTTGGGCAAGCTGTTTCTGAAAGCGCTCCCTATTGTTAGCATTTTTAGTGGACACTTTCTTTCTCTATACAGTATACTGAACTGTACTTGTAGGGTTGAAAATGGTCAAAGACTTCTGATTTGTTGTCCCAAAACTATCTTCAGTAAAAAAAGGCCATTTGGAATTCCTGAAGGCACAGAAGTGCTGATTGTGATCAAGCCCTGTAGGCCATCATGTATATATGTCAGGCCACCTTTTTCATGGTGGGGAAAGCTGTAACTTGCTGATCGCTCAGTTTGAATGTCTTGTATTTGGTTTTTAGTCACATGGTAAAGGAAGGGATAAAAGAAGATTGTAACTGTTGTTCTGTCTCTTTTCTTGGCTGGCAATCTCTCTTTCTTTAATGGGACCCTCTTCTGGGCTCTCTCTGACTCTCTATCTCACTCACTCTCTCTCTCTCTCTTAGGTAACATTTTTTATGTTGGGTATATTAAACTGTGTTTTAACATCCTTCATCTATTCAACTAATTAAACATCCTTCAACCATTCAAATGTAACCATAATGAAATACTATTATTAAGCCATATCAGTTATAAATTATGTTCTAACTAGTCTCAATTCATCATTAGCATTGAAGTGCTGCCTATTGCAATACAATAAGTCACACAATAGCAACGCTCTCTGACATATTTTGCTATTCTAACTGCCCTTATATCCCTCGTTGTTATAAGTTGCAGTGGGTGGTAATAGACAACAAATGTACAGTTTTGTATCATCCTGCTGTTAACATTTTTTTTAGTCCTCCAGCAATTCCACAGCCTGAACCACTAAGTATCCTTACATACTCATATCCATAATGCACCCTGATTTATAGTGCGCATACACACTCCAAGAGGACTGCATTTTGTGCTGTTTGGTTAAAAAACAGATTTGTTATGAATAATCAAATTTTATAACATTTAAATAAATTAATGCATGATTCGGACAGTTTCATTTTACATGTGATGCAAATTGGCCTTGAATTTCATGTAAAACAAAAATTTTTGAGGTTTCCTGATGACTTACAGTTAATTTTACATTTCATAGGTCCGAATAATAAAAAAGTTGGAAATGAAACCAGACTAGAATGGTTGCCTTATGACTGATTATATACACCAGTTAGTAATTGTAACAATAAAACCTTCATAATCATCGGGAAGAAGGAGGCGGGAACCGGCAGACAATCAAAATGAAGTTTAATAATCAAAATAAACACAAAACACCGTGGCAGACCCTCACGGACAACTGCTAACACAACTAAAACCCGGGCCTGGTCCTCTCTCGTCCTTCACTGTCGTCGCTCCTTTTTTATATCCTTCCACCTCCTCCGTGGGACTCGAGACGGTGGGTCGAGCAGGTGTCGCTCATTTCCAATCACTCCACCGGCCTCACCTCGTTCCCACAGCTCTCTGCCCCGCCCCACTCGTCACATAGTCCCTCACAGGCCGTGGGGTACCCACGAGACAGCGCTTTACTCCACCCCCCTCCCTCCGAGGGGACCACTCACGGTGACCTGCGGGAACCTGGGGGTAGGACTGACGAGGCTAGAGAAAAGGAGATGGAAGGATGAGGAGCGACAGAGGGGAGAGAGGAGAGTTTCCCGTTCCCAGACGCACTGCCGCTCGGCCCTCCACCAGCTGGATGATCTCCTCTGTGGTGCCTGGCCGTGGCACTGGACACCCCTCGGTGGATGGCACGACACTCCTCCGCCGCCCGGTGGATGGAGACGGCTCCTCCGGTTTTGGGCAGCCGGCAGGAGTCCCCCGTTCCCTGCTCCTCCGTAATCCTTCATGGAGGCAGCAGGCTCCGGCCCCCTGGCGAAGACCCCTCCGGCCCCCTCGCAGACTCCTCCGCTCCCTTACGGATTGCAGCTGCCCCTCCACATCACGGGCGGCCGGCAGTGAGCTCACCTGTCCCCGGCAACTCATTCCAGCCCATGGCGGCACACTTCCTCGCCTGCTCAATAGCAAAGCGGATTTACCACAGCAGCGAGGGATCTTCAGCAGCGTGTCCCTCCTTCTCCCAAGCTTCGGCACCAATGTAACAATAAAACCTTCATAATCATCGGGAAGAAGGAGGCGGGAACTGGCAGACAATCAAAATGAAGTTTAATAATCAAAATAAACACAAAACACACTAAACGCAAAACGAGAGAGGCCTGGTCCTCTCTCATCCTTCACTGTAATCACTCCTGTTTTATATCCTTCCACCTCCTACGTGGGACTCGAGACCAGTGGGTCGAGCAGGTGTCACTCATTTCCAATCGCTCCACTGGCCTCACCCCGTTCCCACGGCTCTCGGCTCCGCCCAACTCGTCACAGTAATAAATATGTCTGAGATAGAAAGGTGGCCCAGTAGTGCACAACACAACAAAATCTCCACAACAGAAACAAGCCGCAACACAATTAAACACCTTAAAGCTAATAAGGACTTTATACCAGTGGTAATGTTCTTACAAAATTCACATTTTGGACATTTTACAAAATTTTTGTAGACTGTATATTTTGTAGACCCAATATACTTCATTATTAAACACTCATTATGTACATTATTTCCACTTTTAAGATATTTTCTTCATTGAAAGTAAATTTCTTTCTAACATCATATGTGATGGTAAAAGGGAGAAGAGTGAGTCTGCAAAAATCAGATTCAAACTCGAACTCGAACTCGAACAGGTCGATCACGTCAAAAAGTTGATCCTGTGCGCCTTACTTCACCACAACTGTTACACAATGTGTGCCATTTTCAATTTTATGTGGCCAACCAGACATTGGTGGGCATAATTAGTTTACATAGCCTATATGTCAACAAGGCTGGCTATCTACCTTTAATGTGTAACGGAAACAGGTCAATTTAGCTCAAAGGGAATCATTTAATAATTTAAAGGGAATTTGAACAGAATCACTGTTTCACGGCTGATCACTGAGATGCCCTGCAATTCACTTAACGAGCGGTTTAACTACAAATCTCTGCTGGATATTAATATCCAAACTATAGTTAAAACACTATCAATTAGCACAGTAACAAGATCGGCAGTTTAAGACATTAACTTGTAAGCACAAAACACAAGATACTTCTCTTTTCAATATGAATAAGGCTTTATTAGATAAATCTAAGACATATAAACGAATCTAACACATAAACGCACGCACACAAACATTCACACAAGTTGCAGGAAGATCGAATTTTAGGGAAAGATGAGTTTAAGAGGATGGAAATATGGAATCCCAAGTTTACAGCAATACGTGAAATTGCATAGACATGAACAACCATCAATCACGTAATTAGCCCTCGCATTGAGTTCCTCAGTGAGGTTAAAATTATATTAGTTACACCAGTAAAGGTCACAGTCTGGAGGTTACATTGCCTGAATGTGTCCCTTTGTTGGCGCTGATTGGCTGGAAGTTCAGTAGTCGCTGAAGTGACGTCTTGGGAAGCCCATGGTTGGACGTTGGCTGAAGATGAAGTTGTGTGTCTGGTAGAAGTTGAACAGGCGCCTGAGGTCAGGCGTCAGAGGCTCGACGTTACAAAACTTAACTCAGAACACGAAACTCTCAAACGGAAAAGAAAAGAAATAAAGTTTGACGAGACTAGGTTGTGTTCCTTCTCATCGTGGCTAAGTAGCAGCAGGCGTGCAGACTGAAGCACGCTGGAACCGTGCTCAAAGAACAGTGAAGACTAACAGCATGGCTAAAAGCTAAAGCTAGGTAGCAAAGCTACAAGCTAAAAGCTAAGAGCAGGCATGACTAGTAGCAGAAGCAAAGCTAACAACTAAAAGCAGACATGGCTAATAGCAGAAGCACAGCTAGAGACTAAAAGCCAAGATTTTATGGTGTTCTAAGTATTTAAACTGGCCTGTTGGCCACACCTCAAATGTTGTCTTGACCAATCAGATATCGTCTTGGCTCGGAGGTATCATAAATCATATGTTTATCTTACCAAGCATGTGGTCCGAATTTTCCCACTCTTGCAGGGTCTAATTTTGGACATGATTCCTATAACCAGGTTAGGATATATTTGACAAATAAATGATTGTCTGAATTAATTCAAGCAAGCAGATTCGATTATATCAATACTAGACATGACTATGTATCCTATAGTTATCAAAAGACATGCACAATCAGTGATTATAACATGATAGTCGAATGTGTGGGTTACATATAAATAAATATGGAGTTAAGCGATGGAATGATATTCATTTAGAAGTCATTTTGGAGTTAATTTTGGTCCATATATAGTACATAAGACAGTTTCTTTGTCATTATCTGACATAGGGATGTTCGGTTAAGACCAGATTACAAGTCCCCCCCCCCCCCTTAGGAATTTCAGTCTGGTTCTGCTAGGTGAGGGGAAGTCAATGGAAGTGTTTAACTCTCATGGGTTTACATGTTATGTCCAGGGTTGCATTTCTATTACGAACAACACGTTTGACACCAAATTTCTCTTCTTCGAATTGAAATTGTAAATAATTGTTCTAGTGGTGTTAATGTTGAAAGCTGTTGTGTTAACAAGTTGGTTGGTCATCTTGCTTGGGTCTTGTGGCACAGATTGTTTTATGACTTCCTGAGGAATTCGGCTCGTGTTCCAAACACAGCTTTGATAGACTCTTTAATTTGTCTGGTTCGACTCTTTTCTGTTACAAATGTAAATAACACTTGAAACTGCACCGTGACATGGGCTGATATATAATTTAGTGCACCATAGAAACTTCAAGGGTTTAAAAAATATATCAGATATCGATATTTGGATTTAAAATTCAAATTTTAAGATAATTAGAACAAAAATTCCTTCAACACATTCAACACATACATCACTTAAAAAGACATAGCATCGTTTTTATTAAAGAGGAGCTCATGAGTCAAAAGTAGCAAAAACTTTGACACATTTGTTTGCCGGCATAGAACCAATTCCGTTGTGTTTTGGAGATTTCGCTGTGAAATGCACTTCTGGGCACATACACATAGAGACAATTTATAGCCAATACATCCCTGTAGTGTACTATGAAGTTGTTATAATGCCTTAATGTCTATGAATAGATATCCACACTATATTAATAGCCATAACAAAATACAAGTTACAGATACTTCCTATGCTGTAGTGATTGAATTGCACATACAGAAAACCTACGAGACCGAAAGTGAGCGTAAAAAACTTGACATCAGCTGACTACTTAACATGTCATTCATTGTGATTTCATGTGTAAAAATGTAATTGAAGATCATGGTTAGTATAACACCCTGATTCACCATCTGGTAGTATTAAGCAGGAGCAGATGCACTACAAGGATATATAACACACACACCCAATCTAACAGTGTTTGTTTTCATCTCACTGCTTCCCCCCAAAGGCCCAATGCCATGTTGATATACGATAACATCAGGTGGGTATGGAAGTCCAGCTGTCTAAGAGCAGGGGCTGGATTCATAAAACATTCTTAAGAATACATTTCTTCTTAACTGCCGTTTTCTTCAAATTTTTTAACTTTAGAAAAACGTTATGAATATGTTGTATTCCCAACAATTCATCTTAAAAATATTCTTATCTTTTTTTAAGATTGTTCTTAAGACAAAACCTAAGAAGAATAAAAATTATTGAAAAGAATCTTTGAAAAGAATCATAATATATAACTTCTTAAATTTAGGACAGCTCCAGACTTTTCTTAAATCCCAAACAGTAAGAATTATTTAATTAATTTATTGGGTTATTTCAAATTAACTGTCATATTTAAGCTTTACAACAACAGCTACATATAATACATAGTATGGTTGTGCACATGTTTTCTGAAGTGACAGCGATGACTGTTAATGTAAATATGATTGTTCATGATTAGCCTGTGTGTAGTCTCAGCCTCAGACTTCACGCTCACGGACTGTTGGCTAAATGTCTGATGCATATGGGACACAAAAGTGGAAACACTTCAGGAACGTTGAAAGTCATTATTGGATTGGTTGAATTCTACAGGATTTCCGTGAGAATTGTGTGTGTCGCATTCTTTAAGTGTCCACCTGGAAACAAAGATATTGTGGCGCCAAACCCCTCACGAAAATAGAAAGCCGTCAAGTTTACAACTGTGACGAGCAGTGCTTATCAGGATTAACTAAATACTGGATTTTCTAAAGTATGTGAAATATTTAAAGTTTGCGGCATAGAATCTTTCAAATACGTCCAAAAGTTTTACACACCATTTGTGCTCTGCATTTAACCCATCCACACACACCTGGAGCAGTGGGCAGCCATTTTTTGCTGCAGCACCAGGGGAGCAGTTGGGACTTCAGTGCCTTGCTCATGGGCAGGCAATATACCAGGGCCTAAGTCCTGGTATTGCCGGCCCGAGACTCAAACCCACAACCTTAGGATTAGGAGTCAAACTCTCTAACCACTAGGCCACGACATCCCCAAGAAGCGCGACAATCAAGTAGAAGAGTGGACACAATAGCAACACAGCATAAAAATGAATGAAATATTGCTGCAGCTTGAGACAGGCTATTTTAAAAGTAACTGTTCAAAAACACACTGCATTAAAAACGTGAAGCTGAGTGCCAGTCAAAGTCACGGCAAAAACAGTGTGCGTGCTTATTATGATTATTAAGGTAATCTGCAGGAAGCCCGAAAAGAAAATAGTATGAGTTTATCAGTGTGTCATGTATTCATTCAAATAACGGCTGTTATTTTCTTCTTTCCATTGACTCCCATTCATTTTGGCGTCATTTTGACAGTGAATAACTTTACATCTGAGGTGTTTAAAGACTACATTTGTCCATTCATTATTTCTAAAGAAACATGAACATGTATAAAAGGCCTTGTATCTCACGTTGTGGCCCCGTAGAAGCAGTTTTTGTAAAAAAAATAGGCTAACGATTGTGTCATAACCTGCGATTCTCTGTCGCACAGTAGAGAAATTACCATATGGACAGGAGGAGAAGCTCGCAGGGAATCTTTTACTGTCTATGAGGCAATCGGGGGGATTAGGAGGCATGAAGCCAAGGGAGAAGCCCATAGAGAGCCCATAAAATAACGGGACAAAATTATTCCAGTGTTGTGCCTGAACACGTTCATATTTTGGACGAACGTGAACTGAACGTGCTGTATTAATGCCTGATGAACGTTACTGTCAACTCGTTCATTCTGGTTCAATAGGGCGCCAGATTTATATAGAGCCTTCCAGGCGAAAACCTGGCTAAAACACACTGTAAACGGGTCTTAATATGTGGCGGAAAAACACCCAATCTGGCAACACCACCAGTGTCGCACCACCGTCCGCCGCATGCGTGACACGTCATCAAAAAAAAAGAAAAAAAAAAAGCATGGAATCAACAGCAGCATGTAGCAAGAAGGCGTAAGATCATTTAAAATAATTGTATGATGTTTATGACAAGGTCGGTGAGAACGGGAGACAAAGCATTAAAGTAACAATGGGGAAATGCTGTCCCCTCTATGCTAATGTAAACCCTGGTTGGATAAGGATTCAAAATTGGATATGAAGATGAAATCTGACGCATAGCTTCATTGTTAAAACTGATCAAATAATTGCTGTCTGTGATTCTATATGGGCTGTGGCAATCATTTTTAAAAATAATAGCTCGCAGCAACATATGGAAAAAATGAACTATGAACTAGTTTATTTTTGGAACTTAGTGAACTTAGTTCAAAATTTTGTAGTTTGAACTATGAACTGAACTAGTTCATTTTAATATTTGTGAATTGAACTTTGAACTAGTTCATGTAGAAAGTGAACTTTCCCAACATTGCCGACCCCCAGGAAGTACGTGCTTCTAATTGACTTCACTTGTCTCCGTTGAATCCAATGGGGTTGCTGTGTCCATTTCTTTTACTGTCTATGGTGTGAACAAAAGTCAGATCTAATGCCGTGTCATAGTGATGACGCACGTTATTGGCGACTCTTTTACTGGCGGTTTTGAAGGAAGACCTTCAAAGTTGCGTTTCTACTGTAGGGCCAGAAGCTCCACTGTGCTTCACTAAAACCCGCCCTTTAAATATATATACATTTGTTTAAAAATCAATATCAGTATAACAATCAGCCAATTTGCTACAAAAAAAAGAAAAAAAGAAATTCTGAATTCTGAATCAGCTTTGATCGGTGCAACAATAATTTAAATACTAAGTAAAATGTCCCAAATTTAAAGTACAAAGATTTTCTATCAAATATTCAATAGATTGATCTTGTCTTTCAGAAAGGCCAAGGTCATGGAAATACCAGAAATAAACTTTATATGGTGGACCTGGAACATTGTGTTAGATAACGAGAGGCATTCGAGTCACAAAGGCTGATAACCATTTATTAAAAATTTCAAGTGTAAATGGTACTAAACTATTTTTGAATTTGCTATTGCCAGTCATATGGTCTTTTTTTATTAAAGAGTCCATATAATGTTTTTTTAAAGATCATTATTTTGTGTATTTTGGTGTAACAGAATATGTTGACATGCTTTAATGTTCAAAAAACACATTATTTTTCAAATAATGTACATCATAGTAGGTCCTCTATGCCCCGCCTCTTTCAAATGCATAGTTTTCTATAAACAAGCGCAGTCTGCTCTGAATGGCAAACTGACCCAGTACATTGTGATTGGCCAAACATAGCAAGCACTCGTCAGAAATGTTATGCGTCTTTCCATAATCACGAGCTTCATCTTTCAAAATAAATGTAAAGACAGTTAATAATGTGCTTAGTTTTACCATCAGTTCGAGCCCCGGAAGGAGAAGAGTGGTGTGACAGACACAGTGATGAAGCTTGTATTTGTTTGTAGTACACAAGCCATGGATGGTTAAGACAGATGAGTGTCTCTCTCTCTCTCATGCGCAAAACTCCGCATTTGAACAGCCAATAGCAAATATTTAAACTAATAACAAAACATACAGTAGCTGACTCAGAAGTGCCAGATTGTCATAGCAAAGTCAGAATTACCTCCTCTGCTAGGTTCACGAAACGTCTGTCTATAAAATGCACTGCTGTTCTGTTCTAAGTAATCTTAACGATTCCTTAGGCCAAATAAAGGGCTTTTGCCTATATATATACACAGCATCTCCATGACAAAGCTCCTTCAACACTAACTGCAGTTACTGAAACCACGCCTTCTTTCTTTGCGTGAACATTTGGATGGCATTATGCAAATATTTCCACATAGTGATGTAGACATGTGGGGGTGTGGCAGAGTAATAGAGTAATTGTTTGATAAAGATTATCTCTTTGGATTTGAAACGTTAGTCTTTGCAACTTTACAGATCTTCTTTATGCACCAAGAGCTTGTAACACTGCAAAAAGAAAGGAACATTTGAACTTTCATCATATGACCCCTTTAATTCCTGAGTTGAGGGATAAGATGATAATACGACATTACCTGTCAACAGCTATGGCAACCAAGGTGAAAACGGAGGCTGAGACTGATATGCCCTGGACCATACCACTCATTTTGCAGACCATGCTTCCAAATGGCCAACCTGGGGAGAAGACAGTTGATTCTGGCTAAATTATACAGGCAGATGCACATTAATTAGATTACATTAATGTCTGTTAAATTATAAGATGTCCCATGAAATATGAAATTTCTTAGCATTTCACAGTGATGTAGTTCATTATGTTGAATGTCAAGTGACATGCATTTTACACTGAGTCACCTGACCAGCTGATGTGATAAAATTAATGTCCAGTGGATGGTATTTTGCAAGTTAACAAAATTAAAACTTAAATGGACTTTTGAGGATTATAATTAACTTTTTCCTGGAAACTATGGTTAATGATACCGAATGGCAGTTCAGTTTTGCCTTTAAGACCCAATCAAAAAGTCGCTGAAGTGTAATCAATGCTAAGTGTAATCTTTGTATATAGTATGTGGATCAGTTGCTATGTCACTTACCATCTGGTGGGATTTAATGTATTTTGTGTATGATTGGAGGAGGTAAACTGGCTTAGGGAAAGGCTTAACAATCTTACGCTGTGGGGTGAGGAGTAACTCCCCCATACACACAGGTATATAAGAGGGTGGCATGCATCCACTTATTCAGGTATGTGTGCTTAGGAGCCGAGACTGCATGCCAATCACGAGACACAATGTGTCAGTTCTCTCCTTCATGGAAAGAGGGTTATATTCATAACCAGTGTTTGGGGTAACACATTACAAGTAACGCGAGTTATGTAATCAGATTACTTTTTTCAAGTAACTAGTAAAGTTATTTTGTTGTTTTCAAAAAAGTAATGCCAGTTGTGCACTGTGTGAACATGATGTAGTTCTAGACTAAATGTGAATGTGATTTAATTCAACCCACTGGCAAAAAAAAAAAAAAAAAAAAAAACAGATTTCATCAAAATTAAATAAAACAGTCGCAAACCTGCAATTAAATATGTTAAATAACTCAAATGTATCTACTAATGCATCTAATGTACCCATTTTATTAACCAATGTTTTTGCTGCTGACCTTTGATGATCCAGTTAAACCATACCAATAATCAAAATTGACTTTAGATGAACTAACAATTGTGCTTCATTGTTTTTTGTTTGTTTATTGCTGAAGAGGGTTGAACCTTCTTCTTCTGTGTTCTACTGTACAGACACAAATTTACTTTTCCTTTAGCCTGAGATTTATTCATAACACTTTTTGGTGTTAAAGGGCTTTTACATTTGCTATAAATATAACTTCTTATATTGAAAACAATCAAGCCCTGCTTATATTTAAAAAGTAACGCAAAAGTAACGTAATGCATTACTTTCCATAAAAAGTAACTAAGAAACTTAATAAGTTACTTTTTTAGGGAGTAACGCAGTATTGTAATGCATTACTTTAAAAAATAACTTTACCTAAACCTGTTCATAACTGAGATATTCCCCTTCAGTCAGTCACTTTCGATGTTACGTTAATACTGAATTATGGTGTCCCTATTAAAAGTGCCACAAACACTGAGCTATGTCACAAGTTTTGGTGATGCGAATGCTGGCAGGCTCAAGCATGCCAATTAACAACTGGCACCTCACATCGTAACCTACGCAGCATCTCATTACAAGTCTTTCGTACCGGACAGGGACAGAATGAGCAGTACTCAGCGCAGGGTTGCAGCTGCTATTCCTTAACCTTGAGTTCGTTATTGTACTCACAGTGGGAAAGAGTGCTTCGTGCTGTTGATGATGGTACAACCACTACAAGTTCACTTAAACTGGGGAAGCAAGCCTAATTTAGAGTGGAGAAGGATGCTATGGAGTCCACATCCTGCCAGAAGGGAGGTAACATAATAGACCAAGATGGCGGCGTGAACACATCGCGAGGCTCAGCGTCTCTCCAGTTTTTGCAATTTTGCAGTTTTATTCCTGCTCATCTCGGGTCTGTTCGTACTGAACAGCTTTGCTTTAACATCATACACCCGACAGGAGCTTTTGGATATCGATGAGGACTTTACCAGCAGTTTTATCACCAATCTTCGACTCATCCCTGAGATCACTAGAACACCCGAGGCTTCGCACTCTAGCCGGCCGGGCGGAAGTGCTCGCAGGCGGCGTCGAGATCGTAAACAAAGGCAGGGGAAGCGCGGAGGTCTAAGAGCTAAGCTAAAGCTAACACCGCTCCGGCTCTCTTTACCCAGCATTTTCCTCGCTAATGTGCGGTCACTGGTGAACAAAATGGATGAGTTACGACTCCGCATCACCCACAGTAAGAGACTTCTGGACTGCAATGTCATGGTTTGCACAGAAACATGGCTACACAGCGACGTACCCACCAATGCTATTGAGCTAGCAGGACGCTACACGCTCAGGGCAGATAGAACGGCAGATGACTCCGGCAAGACAAGAGGTGGTGGATTGTGCATTTATGTCAACAAAGCTTGGTGTACGAACACTGTCATTGTTGGGAGACACTGCTCAGCTAACCTAGAGTTTCTCATGGTTAAATGTAGACCTTTTTATCTGCCACAGGAGTTCACTTCCACCATAATAACCGCAGTCTATATTCCACCGGATGCTAATGCCAAGCTTGCTTTGAACGAACTTCATGCAGCCATTAGTAAACAACAGACTGCTCACCCGGAGGCTGCTTTTATTGTTGCGGGTGATTTTAATTACTGCAAATTAAAAACAGTACTCCCCAAATTTCACCAGCATGTTTCCTGCCACACCAGGGGAGACAAAACTTTGGATCATGTTTATACAAACATTAATGGAGCTTACATCGCGAGCCCCCTCCCCCACCTCGGACAGTCTGATCACCTTTCTTTGTTTCTCACCCCTAAGTATTCAACCCTCATCAACCGTGTGAAGCCATCAGTGAGGACCATCAAAGTGTGGCCAACTGGAGCTGACTCTTTACTTCAAGACAGGTTTCAACACACTGACTGGAGTATGTTTGCTTCACAGGCTGCCTGTTTTTCTCACACAGACATTGATATCTACACCTCCTCTGTACTGGATCACATCAACTCCACCATTGACAGTGTAACAACAGGAAAAACAGATAACAACATACCCTAATCAGAAGCCATGGATGAACAAGGAGGTGCGACTTCTGCTGAAAGCCCGCAACACCGCCTTCAGTTCAGACGACGTTCAGGCCTACAGTAAATCCAGGGCTAACCTGAAAAGGGGCATCAAAAAGGCCAAGTACTGCTACAAGCTGAAGGTAGAGGAACACTTTTCCAACTCTGACCCCCGATGCATGTGGCAGGGCATCCAGATCATCAGTGACTACAAGTCAAGCAACTCCACACCAACAGTCACGGTCGTCTCCTTCCTTAACGAGCTAAATTACTTTTATGCTCGCTTCAACAGCGACAGCACTGAGACGGCCACCAAAATCTCAGCCTCTTCAGACCACCAACCTCTCAAACTCACCTCCACAGATGTCCACACTGCACTGAGCCGGATCAACGCACGCAAGGCTGCTGGCCCTGATGGCATTCCACGACGTGTGCTTAGGGCATGTGCAGAGCAGCTTGCAGGGGTCTTCACAGACATTTTTAACCTGTCCCTCACCCAAGCAACTGTGCCTACATGTTTTAAGTCCACATCCATTGTGCCAGTACCAAAACACTCCTCCCCAACGTACCTCAATGACTATCGCCCCGTAGCACACACACCCATCATTATGAAGTGCTTCGAGCGACTGGTCCTAGCACATCTCAAAGACTGCCTCCCACCCACAATGGACCCACACCAATTTGCCTACCGCAGAAATAGGAGCACAGAGGATGCAGTATGCACAGTGCTGCACTCTGCACTCACACACCTTGACCATAACAACACATATGTTGGATGTTGTTTGTTGACTTCAGTTCAGCATTTAACACCGTCATTCCCTCCAAGCTGACCACAAAACTTGGAGACCTGGACATTAACACCTCCCTCTGCAACTGGATTATGGACTTTCTGACCAACAGGCCTCAGCATGTTCGGTCAGGCCACACCCACTCCACCACCATCACACTTAACACTGGCGTACCACAGGGCTGTGTGCTGAGCCCATTCCTCTACTCCCTTTACACCCACGACTGCAAGCCTGTGCATGGATCCAACTCCATCATTAAGTTTGCAGATGACACCACGGTGATTGGCCTCATCAGTGACAACGATGAGTCTGCCTACAGGGAAGAGGTACAGCACCTGGCCACATGGTGCGCTGACAATAACCTGCTCCTTAACACCAATAAGACCAAGGAGCTCATTGTGGACTTCAGGAAGAAGAAAGGAAGCACGCATGACCCCATCCACATTAACGGGATGGTTGTTGAACGTGTCTCCAGCTTCAAGTTCCTGGGAACCACCATCTCGGAGGAACTGTCCTGGGCCACAAACACCTCCAGCCTGGTCAAAAAGGCTCACCAGCGCCTTTTCTTCCTCAGGACACTGAAGAAGAACCAGCTGTCTTCAACCATCCTGGTGAACTTTTACCGGTGTGCGATTGAGAGCATCCTGACCAGTTGCATCACAGTCTGGTATGGGAACTGCTCAGTGGCTGACTGCAAGGCACTGCAGAGGGTGGTGAAAACTGCCCAACGAATCACAGGGATACCACTTCCTGCTCTTGAGGACATCCAGAGGAAACCCTGTCTACGTCGAGCTCGCAGCATTCTCAAGGACTCCTCTCACCCTGACCACAAACTGTTTAACCTCCTCCCCTCCGGGAGGCGTTTCAGGAGCCTCCGGACAAGGACCACAAGATTCAGGAACAGCTTTTTCCCTAAAGCTGTCTCCTTGCTGAACTCTGCCCTCTGACACCCCTCAACACCACACATAGACTCCTCCCCCTCTTCAACACTCAGATTTATTTATTTACTCACAACAAGCAAAAAGTAACTTGTTATTACTTGCACTACTGCCTGTTCATCCAGGAACACTGTATAATCCATTTGCACATTGAAATATTTTTTCTATGCACTTTACTGTCCATTGCAATACTGTAAATTATGTTCATAGTTCTGCCTATAGTGTACATACACTTTTACATAGCCCATCTGTATAGTATGTTCATAGTACACCTATCTGTATATCATGCTTATAGTATTTAATATCTGTAAATTAAGTCCATAATTCTTACCTGTATAGTTATTGTACCTATTATAGACCTTTATTCTGTACTTACTGCTTATTGCACTTCTGGTTAGATGCTAACTGCATTTCGTTGCCTTGTACCTACATGTGCAGTGACAATAAAGTTGAATCTAATCTAATCTAAACATATACACATATGGATTGACTAACAGGGCAGAACTATAGCACCAGCGCCCAGGAGGAGGCCACATTCTGAAAGGAGTGAGTCCTCATTCCTAGAGGGCACAGCTTACCTTGTGGTTGGTACACCAAGGTGATGGTATATATTAACCAGTGGGCCAACATCTGTTTGTAGACAAGCAGACAAAGAACTGCTAAAGCTCAGAGTGTGGTCAACATAAACACTGAGGGAACGAACAAGACATACAGTAGCAGCATAAGTGCTGTGTCTGCCTCCTCCAAGGTCAGTGCTTGCAGGGAACTTTGGGCACACATCCAGGCCAGGGTCTCAGGATAACTTTAGAGTCAGCCAGTCTCAATTCAAGGTATATTTCGCAAACTGAAAAATCCCTGCAGATCCCCCACCCTCTTGATTGAAGTGAGCACGTTGGGAGCACTGTTTTAAGAGATAGGCCCTCCACTGCATTGTGATGTGCTGTGATAGCTGCCACATACACTTTCAAGGTGGAGGGGGACAGCCTCCGCTCCATTCTCTTTTGCAGAGAAGAAAGCACAACACCGATCGTGCATCTTGGGGGGTCTTCTCGACGAGAAGCACACCAGTCACACCACAGCTGCTTGGTGTCTGAAGTATCATGCCAGAGCAAGATGTGTTTTATGGCCTCAAGAACTGCTGGGTAAATTCCTCGACAATGTCACCGAAGAGGCCAACCTGTGAGATGGGGACATCAAGAAAGCAAGCCTTGTTGGCATCCCTCATCTCAGAAAGGTTGAGCCAGAGATGGCATTCCTGGACCACCAAGGTCTGGGCGAGGGACCGCACCATGAATTTAATCACCTGTAGATCGAAGTCAGTCACCTTGCACAGTTCCTGCATCAACCCAAGCTCAGAACTACCCTCCTTTAGTGCTTTGGCCTGGTGGACTTGCACGATGGGATGGCATGCAAGGTGGTGGCCACCTGTCCAGCAACACTGTAAGCCTTAGTAGCCAAAGCTGACATCATCTTACAGGCCTTGGATGGGAGATGTGGGCGAACCCTCCAGAAGTCCAAGGCTGGGAAGCAGCTAATAATGAGGGCATGCACCATTCATGAATGGAGCCTTAGCATGCTTAAAGACCAGACATATTAAACATCAATCATGTCCATCAGATGGTGTCAGGAAACAACCGCATCCAGAAATGCATGGAAGAAGAGACATTTTTAAAAAGACAAGTTCATCCGTGTAGCTCTTTTAGGGAAACTGCTATTATTATACCAAAGCGCCAAGAGGGGATTTGCAGCCATTAATCATGAAATTACCAGAAAAGAGAGGTGATTGGAGAAAACGAGTAGCACATATAGCAGCAACTGTTCGGCTCCGAAGTAAAAATCTGAATGAGTGGATGCATGCTGCCCTCAAATATGCATATTTCGATGTAATGTCTAAAGTGACTGCTTGAAGAGGAACTGACATTCGATGGACATTTTTAACTGCTCATGAATTCAAAAATTTAGTTTTTGAGCTTTTAGTCCAAGTCTGTTAGCTTTGAGGTCATCTACATGAGGTCAAAACTCTTATCATACTTTTACAAATTATATACTTTGAAATGTATAGTCCAACTTAAAGGTGCTGTAGGGAACTTTTGTAAAAAAATATTTTTTTACATATTTATTAAACCTGTCATTATGTCCTGACAGTAGAATATGAGACAGATAATCTGTGAAAAAATCAATCTCCTCTGGCTCCTCCCAGTGGTCCTATTGCCATTTGCAGAAACTCCATCGCTCCCGGTAAAAAATAACCAATCAGAGCTGCAGTCCGTTACTTTGTTTGTGTTCAAAATGTAGAAAAATGTATATAATAAGCGAGTACACCATGAATCCATTTTCCAAACCGTGTTTTTGGCTTGTCCTGAATCACTAGGGTGCACCTATAATAAGTGTTTATATTCGGACTATTTTAGATTGCTTCGGGGGTACCGCGGCGGAGTAACCCAGTACCTTTGTGATTCTTCATAGACATAAACAGAGAGAAGTAGTTCCGGCTAAGATGTTCTTCCGCAAGACGTAAGCAGTTCTGTTTATTAACCGCTAGAGCGTCACAAGTTCCCTACTGCAGCTTTAAAGGGAAATTTCATCAAAAAATGAAAATTACCCTACAGTATGTCATCTGCTGGATGCCACTCTCTTGTGTATGTACAAAAGACAGTTAGTTGAAGCTAGAGATTAAAGTTTAGAAAGTAAATATTTTTCTTATACAAATGCATACACCCAAATGCCTAGTGTATTGCCCCTGTTAAATAAATAAATAACCATTAGGAAGCCGAGGTACAAAAGACAGACTGGTGCTTCCTCCGGGCCTTGGATGTCTAATATAAAATGTTTTCAACAACCTTATTTAAACACTTATTTGAATACTGACCTTAATGAGTGCTTTCTCACAGACAATAAATAAATAAATAAATAAATAAATAATGCTGTTTTTACCCATTAACTGTGAAAACAATCTCTTCAAGGGGTTTAATTAATATCAAAAAAGGTCTTTAACATGACATGTGTTAATTAATTTACAAACAGTAATAACACTTTAGTTGTAACAAATAAATGGTTTCTGAATAATTAAACATTTAATAAGAATGCAGAACTTTGGATAGAATTAAAATATTTCATTTCATCCTACTAGGACTTATTCACACAAATATTCACAATCACTTAAATTCACTCAATTCAGTCTCTGATTAATTCCATGGGAAGTGCATAAAATGTTCCTTACATTGAATTACTATCAGTCTACACTTGGGAGAGGCATCTATTACAAAGTAAACAGGTATCTAAAATGCTCTGCCTTGAGGTATGACATTATTTTCAACATCTTAAAAGCAACCAACAAGACACACGCTGTAAATAACCATCTCACACAGATATGTTACAGAAAAAACCAGTAATTATTTCAATAGCCCAATTTTCAATTGAGTTGCAATAGCCCATAGTCACTGAAAATAATCATATCCATACCATGGCTCAAAAAAATAATAAATATAATAAGAAACTGGCATTGTAAAAATGTAAAATGTAAAAAGACTGGCAATGAAAACCAAACTGATTTTGAGAAGCTTTAAATGATTTGTTTCTTACATACTGTCATCCATACGAATGATCAATCCTAGGCATCTTCCTAACAGTGTGTTACTACAACCGGATAGTAAATACAGTTCTGATATAAACCGAGGTAAAAAGCTACAGTAAATTTTGGTATTTCAATTTTACAGAGCATAGGCAATTGTATGTTCTGGATTCTGTCAATGATTGGAGCCACCAATATACACTACTCCCTACTGAGTGCACCCATTGTTGTGACTCTAATCTGTCTTGTTATAGGCCATTAAAGTTGTGTGAACTCTAATTTTGCCAATGACTTTGTGTCTATGGAAACACACACATCCTATAGCACTCAGCAGAGAGTTCCAATCAAAGACTGTGCTTTCATAGAATTCTTTTAGTTTCTCTTGTATTATCTGGTTCGGACAGTAACATGAAAATTCTAATAAATAAAGGATTTGTATGAGTTTGTCAATGTCTGCCTCCAGCCATGATCCATCAAGTACAAATAGTTTATCATAAAATTGCAGGATGCACAATGGCATAAATATGAGACATACATTGTAAATTTTTATAGTTCTTGTAGACAACACTTTTGAAAGTGAGTGAAAAGATAGCAGATGTGTTTTTACATGTATCATCATGTATATGACCTTTGGGATCCTTTCATTTTGTGTTTTATTTAGTATTTTGTGACCTTAAATAAATTCATGTACATTCAAACTCATACATACTGCACATGAAAGTAATATTTAAAAAAAGTGTAGTGACAGTCGATGAGAGGAGTATACTTTAGGATGTAATTTATAATTTTGTATTATCAATTAGCTGCTAATTAACTTGTTAAGGTTACATTCATACTCACGATAGAAATGTGCCATTTGCAGGGATATATCTTGTATAACTAACAACGGTCTCATAATCAAGATGCCATGCCATTTTGTTTTAGATTTACACTCCGACTATCTATCTCAGTGCCAGCCATAAACACGTCTGCAAGATATACATGTCGACAGAATTAAAGAAATGCCACAATCTGTTCGGAATAAGCAGACTACTGCATATTAAGAAGCCAGTTTATCTGTATATCTCTTGTTTATAACACCATGCATAATTTATATCAGTCTTATGGCTATCATTAAATGTGAGTCAAATTTAAGAGCATATTGCATATTTCAGAAAACGGTCACATAATTGATGGCACCAAAAATATTTTTATAGTCTGGATTGACTCGCCATGCTTAGCTTTTCATATTGCTCCTATCTTTAAGCCATGCCATTCTAAAGGTGAACAGCATCCTCTACTGTCAGATAAAGCATGAACTCAGTGTTGACTTAACTTCAGGCAATTATAGATGCCTTCTCTGGTCGCCACAGCCCTAAGGAGAACTTTAAATGTCAGTTGAAAATTCAAGCATGCAAGAAAATGTGAAAAACAAACCTTAGCTAGAACAAGTAACATTAAAGATGATGTAAATAATTACATATGGTTCCTGGCATTGCACTGACCTGTAATAATGTTGTCAAGAAGAGTTGTAGGCATGCAGAAAATCCCAACAAGAAGGTCACTGATGGCGAGGTTGAGGATGAAAAGGTTGGTGACGGTGCGCATGTTTTTGCTCCGTAACACAATGAAACACACTACTCCATTTCCAACCATGCAGACCAGGAATATGAGCAGGTAGGAAACTATGAATACCGCTGCTACAGATGGCTGATGCAGGTAATATCCAACGTATGTCACATTGTTCTGAGGTAAGAAGAATTCATTGGAGCCATTGACAAAAGTCCAGTTACCATCATCCACAAGTGTAATGTTCAGGTCCTGTGTTTCATTCATTTCAGATCTGAGGATAATAGAATAGAGTTGAGAGATGGGCTTTATACCTACTGTTCTCCTCAGTCAATATCAAGCCTTCTCTTTCTCTTATTGTCTTTACTTATTTTCCTTTCAACCTCTCTCGCTTGCAACTGCTACTAAACAATTCTGTTTATCTACTGAACTCACCCACTTCCAGATGCGTAGTTATTTGTGCATACTGTATGCAAATGATTAATGACAAAACAAAAAACACCCCATTAGCCTACTTTTCATAAAGTGGCTTGCAGTTATCTACACTGTGCAATCATGTTTGCCTTCTTAATCACTCAAAAATGATAATAGCGTAGACATGCCAAATAAATGCATCTTAGATGACTTTGACTCTGGTTTAATGTAATCTGAATTATTTGAGTGTCTATGAAGATGTACTGAGTTCATTTGTGATACAAAATTATTATTATTATTATTATTTTGAAAAAAAAAATTGGTTAATAAAATGATCACATATGATTTTATTAACAAATAAATACACAACATCTAATCTCACAGATGTTAATATGTATAATAAATACACACATGCATATAAAAATATGTAAACATACCTATAAATATATATAAAGGCTTGTATCAGAAAAATCATAATTCATATTACATCTCACAGAGAATGTACATTTCTCAGTAAAGTATGTTTAGATATTAAATCGCGTAACTGCGGCTAGAGGTTGTCTATTAATAGTAAAATGCCTTAACTGCTATTATGTACTGTATCTCAGTAATTTGTGCCTCAACACTGCACATTGTGCCATTAACCCTTTTTTAATATCTTAACAAATAATACACAGAGTACCTATTGTAGCCAAACATAAAATTGTACAATAATACAATCTTTCTTACCTTTTTTTTTAACCCAATTTCCCAGTAGTAGTAGCCAATTACCTGTTCCCAGGTAAAAAACGAACACCTCCTTGTTCGCCTGTTCCTCCACGGACAGGCATAAGGAGTCTTTCGACTGCTTAAATTTCCAACTGAATTATTGTTTACAAATGATTTCCATTTATTCTTAACGCGAACTCCGGCATAGCCTACTGCGTGTCATAATTTATAGTTTCAGTAAGTTTCCCGTGCGAAGCGAAGCTGTCGGTGTCGGTTCCACACTCTTCAGCGGAACAACGCTGTCAGTGAACAACGCACAAGCACTAGAGAAGCAGAACTGAGAATTGAGACTGGAGTGGTGATGCGCTTTTAAGCGTCAGAGCGCGCGTGGGGATGGACACAGCGTTGAATCGTGCTCTGGGCACTACAGGCTACGTGCAGTGTGGTTTTGAGCTCCGGACTACTGGACATCGAAAACATCACCACCAGAAGGTAAACAGTTAAGCACAAAGTATGTTGTTGTTGTTATTATTATTATTATTATTATTATTATTATTATTATTATGCACTGTTTGCATTTGTTTTTGAGCTGAGGTTATTGCTATATTTAATCACGCTGCGTTATTTAGTACAAGCGATTTTAATTTAATTTACAACTGTGCTACTGATCATCTAGGTTGTTTATAATTATGTTTTGTTACCATTCTGGGATCGTGTTTATTTTTGTACTTATACTTTCAGCAATAGGGGGCACCATTGGTATTGGTTTACCATGGAAGTATAGAATAGAATAGAATAGAATAGAATAGAATAGAATAGAATAGAATAGAATAGAATATATAAACAATGGGACCAAAACACAAAACAGTGCAAGATCATTCACAGCCTGAAAGGAACTGATGTGGATAGTGGTGACTGGTAAGAGTCTGTGAGATGAGACTAAATGAAAGTTTAGCGTCAGCACTCTCTTGTCAGTGCAGTGAAATGAGCTGAAAATTGGTTTTCAAGGAAGGCAGAGAGACACATGAGTTCTGTGGTAGCTCTCCCTTGGGATTATTAATGTACATAATATTACTGTTAGTAACAGCTGTCTGAACATAATTTTTTCTATAATTTTAGACTTAGTTGATTTAGTTGCTCAAAACAATCTATTGAGAAAACTGGTAATAATTATTATTCTCATTCTTAGTCATAGACTGTATTCCTTGTATTGTGTTTTCTTCAAAATAAATTTTGGTGCATGTACACATTAATACTGGGGGGTGGGGGACATTAACCTAAAATGGTAGCATCTAAACTCATGTTATTAATAACATCACTGAACCAACATACAATACAATACAATACAAATACATATATTACAATCTTGTGAAAAAGTTCTTTATTTATTTCAGTAATTCAACTCAAATTGTGAAACTCGTATATTAAATAAATTCAATGCACACAGACTGAAGTTTAAGTCTTTGGTTCTTTTAATTGTGATGATTTTGGCTTACATTTTAACAAATTAGAATATGGTGACATGCAATCTGCCAATCAACTCAAAACAACTGCAAAGGATTCCTGAGTCTTCAAAATGGTCTCTCAGTTTGGTTCACTAGGCTACACAATCATGGAGAAGACTTCTGATCTGACAGTTGTCCAAAGACAAGCACTGACACCCTTCACAAGGAGGGTAAGACACAAACATTCATTGCCAAAGAAACTGGCTGTTCACAGAGTGCTGTATCCAAATATGTTAACAGAAAGTTGAGTGGAAGGAAAAAGTGTGGAAGAAAAAGACCAACCAAGAGAACCGCAGCCTTATGAGGACTGTCAAGCAAAATCAATTTAAGAATTTGAGTGAACTTCACAAGGAATGGACTGAGGATGGGGTCAAGGCATCAAGAGCCACCACAAACAGACTTATCAATGAATGCGTCCAACCGTTTTTTCCATCGTTAAAGTAGCAAAAGTGAATTTGGACACGCTCTGAGTGCACCTGCGCCATGCACTTTAGACTAGGTGCTTACATTGTTAAAATAGGGCCCACAAATTCTGTCTATTGGAATTTTTGTCTCTATATTTTATTCATTACTACAATTTATTAACTTATCTTTATTATTTACAACAATTTCTGTAATCCTGAATTTTACGAGCCAGATACTAGAATATAATAATAAAATATTTCTGTGATTAGGTTCAACAAGTTTTTGCAATAAACATTTTCACTGCTAAACCTAAGCTTTATCCTAAGCCTTTTAAAAGTAAATTTTAGGCGAGTAGATAAAGGGAAAAAAATGTGTATATCATAAAGGCTTGTATCAAGTCTGTTGATTAGATACCTGAAAACTACTAAATAGATTCACATCAACCATATAGGATAAATTTAATTGAAGCAGTGGAGCATATTAAGGTCAACAGTTAGACCTGCCATTTGGTTATTTAACAACACTGACCTCCATCTCTACAGCAAATGCCAATTCTTATGAATTAACTAGTGATATTATGAGCTGTTATTTTGTGAGTGATTGCATGCGTAACAAATTAATAAAAAAAGATATGACCAACTCTGTGCACATGTACCAACTGAAGCTAGTGGTCTTCTCAGCTTGGCACCAAAGTGCCTCAAAGATTCAGCTATATCGTTGATATAATTCTAATATACCTCTAACAATTTAAGGAAGAGGTTTCACGCTTAATTGGTTTATGGGGAGAGGCATCAACCCAGGAAAAATTGCATGGCTCATACTGAAATTGGGCT
The DNA here is from genome assembly GCF_023724105.1 of Carassius gibelio. Taxonomy (NCBI): domain Eukaryota; kingdom Metazoa; phylum Chordata; class Actinopteri; order Cypriniformes; family Cyprinidae; genus Carassius; species Carassius gibelio. The sequence goes on along the minus strand of NC_068375.1, from coordinate 19,476,506 downwards.
GCATATGAAGACGGGGCCATGATTGAGGTTGGGTTAGGCAATGCCAGCACAAAATAAAAAGCATTAAAGCCAAATATAATGGGGAGGTTTGATTGGCGGTCTCTATGAACTGATCTCTAGCTGACAATGTGCCTGCTGTGAGAGGTTTGGCATGACGCCATCTCAATCTCTGTCTGGCGTGGGTAAAATAATTCGAATGCTGAAGGTGAGGTACATTTTTCATCAGTATTTTAGTTATTTGTAAACTTTCCATGACACATAATTTCACAAACCGCGTGAGTGAATCACAGAGCGTGCTCTCTTTTCCTCTCTAAATGTGCAAAGGGTTTCAAATCACCACATGAAAAAAAAAAAGTCCCCCCTCACATATGCCTAGGTTGCACTGAGGGTGAGTAAATCATGGTCTTTTTTTTTTTTTTTTTTTGGTAAACTATCCCTTTAAGACTTGTAGTGTAAATGCAGCCATGTCCAGGACTTCTATTGACTATTTGAATTGGTGGAATTTAATAACAATTCTCTAAAAAATATTCTCCATAATGGATTAACTGAACCCATGTGCTTACGGCTTCCAGAAAGAAAAGATACACTGGTCCCTGGCAGAATACACAGACCATGCCCTTCTGGTGGGTGGTTCCTCGTTTTCGGTAAGGGCTGTGGACGAGGAACCCAGCAGTTCCCAGTATCTAGCATGCCCTCAGCTCTCAGCCATCATGTCTGCCATGCCAAATTCACATCACGTCATGGCTGCCACGCCAGGGCTTTTCCAAGCCAAAATAATCATATCATGATTTATTCACACTATGACCACCAAGCCACTGGCTTCAACTACTATGCCAGATACTACAGAGTCCGCTCACGTCATGCCTTCCAAGCCAGAACCTGTTCATGCCATGCCTACCAAGATACAGCCTGTTCTTGTCACGTCAATCAAGCCACAGCCAGTGCACGTCATGTCTACCAAGTCAGAGCCTATTCAGCTGTATGGGCTGCAAACTACCCTCCAATCTATGAATCCACTCTAGAGGCTGCTCAAGTCCTTTTATTCACTCCAGAGCCCGATCAAGCCATAGAGCTCAGTCCTGTGTTGGCACCAACCTTTGAGTTTCCTACCTGTCCTGTTTTTACCACAGTGGTCACATGTTAACCCCCTGATAGTCTTGTCATGGCTAAAGAGGCAGTCTCTGAACTCCAAATCTGCTCTGTCATTAACTAGGAGGCCCCCACTAAACCCTCTGCCCGTCCTGCCACAGATAAAGATGCCGTCTCTGAACTCTCTGCCTGTCTGTTACTGCAACTGAGACTGTTTAAGGTTAGTCTGCCAGTTTTGTCATGGTCAGGTGGTCTGTCCATGTCTCTGCTGAGCCATGGCCTCCTGACCTGTGGTGGTCATCTGCTCCGCTTTGGTCACCTGCTCCTCTGGCTCCCCCCTAGTGGTTGTCTGCAATTGCACTATTGTCCATCTCCATCTCTGCTCCACAGACCAGGCCCACCATTGCTCCACACTCCAGGCCCACCTCTGCTCCATTGTCTAGATCTGCCCTTGCTTCACATTCCGAAGGGCCCTTTAGAGGACAATATATCCCGTTTGGAATGCACTGTCCCTATATGCATCCTTCAGAGGATGTGATCTACAGATAATGCAACTTCCAGAGAACCTGCCTTCATAAAACCCTTTAACTGCCTGCTCGACCAAATGGTTGAGCACATTTTGAGACACTATATTTTATTATGAGGAGTACCTAACTTGACTCAAGCTGACTGAGCCATCTCTACCATCTGGTTGATGTATGTTATGCCAAAAAAATTCACTAGATGTCAGAGTGTCAATCAACAGCACTTGTTACAATCCTTCTTCTAACATATGTCAGACACAAAGAAATCACCCCTTCCATGTCAGCCCTTCTTGGTAAAATTTTGCAAGGTAAGCATATTTTTTTTAACGTATTGTATTACACTGTAAGAGCCCTAACCAGGGGCGTAGCACCAAATTTTGGGCCCTGGGTACGAACCATGTTGCTGTGCCCCCGTACCAAATAACATAGTGATACCAATGGGTGGGGTATTGCATTTTTATCATAAAAACACTTAAAATGTAAACAAAATAAGCCACACTCTGATAAATATATTGTTGTTTTATTTTCAAAAGTACTACTACTTACTGAGATGACAAAAGGTCTAGCAGATCCATACATGGACTAAATCAAATATACTGTAAAGCAGTTCTGAACAATGACCATACCAAATGAGAAAAAACTTTGGTCTGAACTTTAATAAGTCGGTAACCAAACGACTGATGGACCCCATTAACTTCCATAGTAGGAAAAAAAATAGTACTATGGAAGTCATAGGGGACAAGCAACTATTTAATTACCAACCTTCTTTAAAATATCTTCTTTTGTGTTTAGCAGAAGAAAGGAAATCATACAGGTTTGGAACAACTTGAGGGAGAGTAAGTTATGACAGAATGTTCATTTTAGGTTGAACTATCCCTTTAAAGTTTAAATGTGGACAATAACAATGTACCCATTTTGCTTATTTCCTCTTAACACTTAATTACTAATTACTAAGTGTTAAAACAGGCAGTTCCACCAAAAGCTCACCTTGTCTCACTGTCACTGCTTTCACCTGGCCATGATGAGGGGCCTGCTGCTGCAGGGTCTGAAACTGAAATATAGGGCTTCAAATGGATGCTAAAATACCCTATATTGTCACAATACCTTTTTTAAAGTGTAGGGCTAAGTACAAGGTAATTGCTGATTATTTGTCTGTTTAATGCAGACTATAGAATCACTGGTCACAATAACCACCAAACTAGACATTCAGACATTCAGTAAGATGTGCTTTAAACTGAGAACAATCCTGTACTTAATATAGGAGAGTGCGCGAGCTAATCTGAATAACAATGCGGTAAAACACCGATCTGTGTTTTCGCGGGTGTTAGATTTTGACAATGGAGGGAAATATACACTGTTTTCATAAACTTCTGACTCTGGGTAGAACTGCTCGGAGGAAGAGGAGACAAGCTGCACAGCTGCCTGGAGTGGCAATAACTCCCACTCCGCCTCCGTCTGCTTCTCACTCCCTGTTATTTACCCAGAAATATTGTTTGCTCGCTATGTAGGGTGTGATACTATAAAGTATTGGTATAATTATTCAAATACAGTACGAACATAAATGTATGCTATTCTAGTTGATATTTATGTTAAAACAATGTCAATGCTCGATTATGCATTTGGAGCTCACCTCTATTATTATTTTATTAACCCTCTACATACACAGGCTGAGATGGAGACAGTGTTTTTAAGTTTGTTACAAAACCAATGATCAGGTCAGCATATGTCATTATAATGATAATAAAATAGAGGAGAAAAGGATATGAATTATAGATTTTGATTTGAAAAATGTTAGATAATTAAAAAGAGGCTAAGCTGTTTGATCTCTGTCAGACAGCAATGAGATATCAACATCCTAATAATCCTTTCCTGGACTCCTGGAGTTATGAAAATGTAAATGTGTATAAAGAGGGGTATGAACACCTAGATGATTTCGTACGAGGGTGGGTCATCTGCTTTGCCAAGGTGACAAGCCACCATCTGGGCTTGAGCACAGCAACTTCAGTAAGATTTAACAGATGCTTCTCTTTGAAGCTGCTGTTATGAACAACATAATCTCCTGCTCTGTACAGATACAGGACCAGTAAAAGGAAATGACTAAGTCACATTTTGATAATGTTGTCATTGGCATTGTACATAGTGACTGGTTGTGTAGTTTAAATGTCCCTATTTACTTGTAACTCAGATCGACACATCATTAAAACATGACTAATTGGTTTAGCATCATGTCTTGCCAAAACATTACACTCTACTTCAACCACAATGTGCATGAAAGTTTACTCAATGACAACATTGTCTAATTCATCTTTTGCCAGAGAGAAAATCCAATCATAAAAATATCTGCATAAATATAATTTAAAATGTGAGAATGATTTTTATATAGTTCATGTCATTTAACGTGAGTGTTACCCGGGCAGGACTCACTTGGAGCTTAGGGGATTCTCAGAAGTTATGGAAATTAAATGTGTAAAACTGGAAATGCATTAGGACCGTTGTGTTAGATTGTTATTGTTTACATCCCTCAAAATGGTCAGTATAATATATCTCACAGTTGTTACTGATAAGCAGTGATAGGTATGCAGAAAGCACACATCTAAAACATTAGGTTGGCTGAATATCTGATCATGTCTGACACAGCATGTCTGTTTTTGCATGATTCTCCATCGATCTGATACATTAAGAGTATTAGTCTTAATGTTCCCATTGAAATCTAGATCCCCATACTCTTGGCCATCCACTAAACTGTATTCTAATACTGTGTCAATTATAGAAGTTTTATCCTGCATTAAAGATCATAAACTACCTTATTTATTCACTTCTTGTGGACAAGATTTACAGTATGTGTATTTCAAGTTTAAATGACTTTTGAAAAATAAAGGGATAAAGTTCAGCATGTCATTAGCTCCAAATAAACCTGACAGAGTGATCAGTCTCGTATAATGCTGAAGGCCCAGTGGGTTATTTTATAATAATCACCAGCTGAATGTACATTATTCTCTCATTACATGACAAGTTTACCAGATTTGTAATTAAATGGACATAAAAAAAGTGATTTGATCTGAAATTGTTTATATGAGAATAGAGAGAACAGAATGTTACAAGGTACAGGAAACTGGCATAAAAGACACTGGTTGACTTATATTGTGGAAATATTCTGCGGCCGTCATGCAGAAATATTCACCACAATTGGCTAGTCAGTAAATCACCTAAATCACTTTGACAGTTCCAATAAGCAGAATTCTTCATGTGTAATTATTTTATGATCTAATCTGAAATATCCTACCTTTAATGTATTCAGTGTTTGATTTCTATGAATATGTCCTATTGCAAATATCACTTATTATCTATGGGCTCTTAGGTGTGTGAAAGAAATTTAAGCATAAAAAACGTTTTAAAAGATTACATAAATGTGAATAAAGAAAGTAAATAACTTTCTCTACTGGGATAGAAAATACAACATAACTTACAGAATCAGTTAGTGCTATAAAATTAATTAATTAATTATCACATGTGAAAATTATCATATACGTCCTGGATGTGCTACTAACTGCATTGTGAGCTCTGTCCTGAAAAGTCTTAAACATTCATTGACTGAGTAATTACAGAGTTTATTTAATGGGGCAAATATATTTAACTACAATTTCCACTCCACTGTAACATCTGCAGAACAGACAAACAATATTTAATATTCAACAAATAAGCAAACCCCAAAATTCAGCAAACCCCTACAGCTTTAATAAGCAACAGTGAGTGCAGATGATGTCATTGCATTGCATTTAACGACAAAGTGGTTACTCACTTTTTTGGCTGCTTTATGGCATAAGTTTGGCATCCAAGCATGGATCTGTGTTGACTGTTAACAGATGGACATTAAGGCTTGGTAAACTGACACAGAAAATCAGCCCAAATCTAATAGCCCTAAAACTGGACATTTGTACATGTCCCTTACTTGACCCATCTCTATACTAAAGAGCTGACAAGTTAAATCAAGTGCATTACATATGATCACTCAAAATGTGCACCAAATCATCATCAGACACCTGAACAACCTTATCTGTGTGTTCACCATATTAGATGGGTCAAGATCAACTGTATAGGAATTAATAAATGAACTGTAACATGTAAACTTTCAGTGGACAAAAACTCCATAAAACGTTTTGAAACTTTTGCATTTGAAACTAGTATTTATACAGACCTTCATCATACAGTGCATGCTATTAGAATGTAATGTCCAAAGTATACCTCAATTGTATTCCCCTCAAGTTTTTCAGAGACATATTTATTCAAGTAATATTGACATGCCGTTATTTAACCTGACTAAGGTCTATTCTAGCTTGATTGCTTCATTTATGATTATAGTTGGACTAGTGATAAACCCAGCAGGTTGGATACAAAATGTAATAAATACGTCTAGCAATCTATAAACATCGTTTAATCAAATCATTGACTAAAGAGTTAGGTTGCCAAAAACAAAAATAAAGAAAATTCAGTCATAGTTTATTCACCCTCAAGTTCTACCAAATGTTATTATGGGTGAAAAAAATTGTCAGCAGCAAATATTTGATATAGCAATATTTAATCTATTTAAATGTTTATTTAACTGTGACAAATTACCTGAGATAATGATTAAAATGCAATATTTGGTCTAGTGCCAACCTGAAATGAGCAGGGTAAATCCTATGTCACTAAATTTGTATCAATTCTCTCATAAATTGGCATTTTTTATTCCTCGTAGAAAATTTTTACTTTCTACCAAATTAATATGTAGTTATTATTAATTTACAGTTACAGCTACTATTGATTTCATTTTGAAATTAGTGATGGTGATGAACACAACTACTCTTGACCCTATAGGGATATATCCCAACAATAGTTCATAACGAGTGTCTTAAGTCCCCTCATTCATTGTTAACACCTCCCTACTAATGGTATTGTTCCAGAAGCCCTTAAGGTTGCAGCTACTACACTTTTCCTTAAAAAGCCTGGATGTGATAAGTTAGATGCATCAAATAACAAATTTCTCTGATATTCAAATTTTCAATAGTATGTTGAAATCCTACCTTACTGATTGTTCCCAGTTTGTTGTGTTGGGAAACAACAAATCGGACCTTGGACAGATCTGTCATGGTGTTCCTCAGGGATCTGTTAGGAACTATGACTTGGGAGAACCACTTTTATGTTAATGATACTCAGATCTATATCAGCTCTAAGACCTATATCAATGTTACTTCAAAATTATTTCTGATAGTGTGCAGGAAATAAAAATATGGATGACCCATCATTTTTTAAAATTGAACGGTTCAGAAACAGAGTATTTTTCCTCATTGCCACACCAGAGGCTATTTATACAGGTAACAGTTTTAATTATGGACAATACTGTAATACCATAGTTCCACCAACTCATGATCGTTTCCTTAGTGTGATTTTTCTATGCCCATCTGACATTAGATTCACACAAAATCTGCATTCCATCACCTTAGAAACATTGCCTGAATTAGACCTTTCCTCGCACACTGCCTGATGCTGCAAGGCTTATTCACACAATTGTTACTTCCAGGATTGATAAATGTATTGCATTATTTGTTGGTCTATCTGCTAATTGTATCAAATGGCTACATTACAGTATATCAAGAATTCAGAAGCATATGTTCTTACTTATACTCCATCTTGTCAGCATATCACAGACATCCTTTATAGCACTGGCTTCTCACTTTTTTTTTTACTTAAAAAGCTGTGCGTGGAATAGCTCCTTTTTATATCTGTCCCTGCTCATTAACTTCTGCTGATTCTTTTACTCTTAGGCAGCCTCGTAGATTAAAATCCACCAGGGAGAGATCTTTCTCTGTTGCCTCACCTAGGTTATTCAATGCACTTCCTGTTACTGTTAGAAATGCTCCCACATTAGACAGTTTTAAGAAGTTGTTGAAAACACGTCTTTTTAAAATTGCCTATATAGATTGAGATGATTAGTGTTTTCGTGCTGCTACATAATTTAGTATTATATTTGTTTTGTTTGTAGCTGTTTGTAGCACTTTGGGTACTCATGAAATTACTATGTTCAGAACCTCGGAGTCATTCGCTCATTCACTATTGACTAGTGAATGCCATATAGTTATCAGAAGGCCATGAGAGAATTTAGTATTTAGACAATATTGTGCAGTATGACGTGAATGCAGTGACAGAAGACCTTTGAAATTCAATCGGACCGTTTGGAATAATGTGATGTACTGCAATGCATACGTGATCTGAACCAATGATTCAAAACAAAAGTGCCTGGTGAAATGATTTGTTTTTCTCTATTTATACAGACGACTGTTTGTGTTAGATCATAGATATTCACCAGACCAAAGTAGTACTGATCATCTATCACTATCTGGCACTGAACTCCATATGACCATGACCTCAGGAACTCTGTAAACAGTAGTCTGTACCGTATCAGTCAGTTGTGCTCAGTTCTGAGGTGCTCTTTAAGACTGATGAGAAGAACGGAGCTGGCCTTGCACTATACCAGACACCTAAAATCAATGCGGTCTACCTGTATTGTGAATCTAAAACTCCATTGGCCTATTAAAGTCTGGAAAATGGTGGAAGCTACAGTGTAGTAATGACCAGTGATTCAAAAGTAGAACAGACTCTCAGCCAAAGCAGATTTCATTGATTGTTTTGACTGAAACATCTATTGTGTTTTATTTTGAGAATGTGAACGGCGTGTGACAAAAGAATCTGATTTTATAACATACGGCTGAAAACAAAATGAACTAATAATGTACCTCTACCTTTTGGATTATTGGACCATAACAGGTCTGGAATGGGAGCTGTTGATCAATACTATTGATTCAACTCTGTCCATGGTGCAGCCTATAATCTCTGAAGCCATAGTTACTAAGAAATGGATCTTCAACAGTAAGCAGCACGTCGGTATTTGGGGTCATTTGAGTAAAATTGAAATGGTCTGCCAAAGGGATCATTCTATTTGAGAAAGATGAAATTTGAAATGTATTGGGTAGGTGTGAAGAAGAATCATGAAGGTGAAACATCTGCAAAAGATGCTAAATAAAATTATCCAATTGACCTCAGAATAAACGTGGGTCTTGTCGAAAAAAAAACTTTCTTTTTTGAAAACTGAAAATCATGAATTATGAATATTGTATATACAATTGTTCAATTTTGGGATTTAGAACTGAGCATACTGATCATTCCTCAGCATTTATTATGTTTCTATCAAGCCTTGGGCAGCAAAACCCTAAATTAAGAAAACTGGACAAATTAACCTGTTTTATCCTACCAGATGAAGAATGATGTATTCTCTTTTTCATTCTGATAAATTGCATTGACATTGAAATCTTTCATCTTTAATTTAATTTGTATTTTTTGCTTAATTATGTATTTGTTTAAGCTTCTCCTCTTCAATACCACACTTATAACTGTGAACTGTATATTTGCTCTTCCAGGTGACCTGAAAATGTTCCTCAACAGGTCATATATTTTACAGCTCTTTGTAGAAATTATAGGGCAGATACACTGTTATTCAAGGTTTGTTTCACATTTAGTTTCAAATTGCTTTTTTATAATATATTTGGTATATTCTGTAACTAACATGCTGTGTATTTCTTATGCTAGATCATTATTGCCATTGTTGATCTCAGCAAAGGATTTTACTCAGTTCAACAATGGCAATAATGAGCCATCGGTCAATCAGTTGATTGCGACATTACCATCCACTAAAGGTCGGAGTCTTGAATATTCTACAGATTTTCTTTAGTTTTTTTATTTCATTTATGGTATATTTTATATGGTTATGTACTATGAATACATTTTGCATTTCTTGAATCTGATATAGTGTGGTAATTAATTAAAGATCAACATAAATTGCTAACCTAATATGCTGAGTCCACTGCAACTGTGAAGTGCACTTTCAGCTGGAACAGAATATCAGAGCATCTTTTGATATCTGCTAACCTTTCCTGTGTGAAGAACAAAAGGCTTTCTTCACATATCAAAGTGAACTCTAATAAAAATCATTTTTTTTCTAGGAGCTTTTGAGCCTACTTCTTAATGCCAGGCTCAAATCTGAAGTCATATCTGGAATATTTTTAGATAAACTTTAATAACCAGATGTGAGGTTCTGAGTATAACCTTTAAAATGTTCACAAAGCCGTTCGTTGTAAGTTTGCATCACTCCTGTCAAAACAGTTGTAGTTTTAGTGACCAGCTGTCAATCCATGTCATGGGGTTTAAGTGAAAGCCAGAGTCTTGTTTGCATTTAAACATTTACATAACTGACTGTTTTCTGCTGAAGTTAATTTTTGACTATGCACACTTTTGTTTCTTTTAAAACTGCAATACAGAAGCAGTTTCTAATTTGAACTCACATTTGGTAAAACACCTGTGGTAAAATATGAGGAACACAGTTCTCATTTTAATTTCAGTTTTAATATTACCAACTTTGCTGGCTGACAAAGGTAGGAAGAACAGACTTTGTTAAATGTAATGGTATTTTACAGGCTTTATTTACACATTGAAAAAAGGAAGGAGTAAGCCATTTATTTTGTTTGTTTAATGTAGAATCTTTCACTGAGGATTTTTGTTAATAGTGTCAAAGTAAAACACAATAGTAATATAAATTTTGTTAAAGACAGGTTGAGAAAAATGAATAAATGTTCTATGAAAGAAAAATCAATAGAAAGATTCAGCTATGTTGATTAATGCAGTTATTCTTTATAATATTGATATCTCTGCAGGCAAGAACTATGCCAAAGAAAATGTTTGCCAAGAGCTCAAAGCCATTGGAATCGAAAAGTTCAAAGAAATGTAAGTTTAAATGTAATTTCTTTTCTTGGAGGATTAACACAGTTCTAAGTCTCAAACACAGTTCATGGATATAAATGCACTGCTTCTTTACATGTGCAAAATATTTGGATCTCAAGATGAAGTTTATTAAAGTTAGTTTCAAAAGGTTTTCAATTTCAGTTTAATTCCATATCATTGTGCACTTTTTTTTTCTTTTTTTTTTTTTCTTTTTTTTAACATACACTATCCCTGTGTTGTTTGATGCAATTAGTTGAGTTTCTCTGAGCATGCTTGCATAACTTCTTTTCACCTTTAATCCTCCCGCAGGGTCACTGTCCTCTACAGTCAAAAGTTCCCGAACGGCACATTCCAGGAGGTCAGTTGTGTGGCAGATGAAATGAGTAAGCTTGCAGAACAATGCTGCAAAGATGATGCAAGTCCTGACTGCTATGATAAAGGAGTAAGTGGTTGTCCTCTATGATGAAAACATGTTTTGTGGCTGAAAAGAATTAAGCAACAAGTCGAACTCATCCGAATGAATCCCATTGTTTCAAATACAAATCCATTAGCTTATAGAGATAAAACTCTAAAGATTTTCACACAGTTCTCAACTTAAAATCATTTTATTAACCCTGGGTTTACATCCCATTTAAATTAAATGTTTGTGATTGTAGACAAGGGTTAGCACAGCTTTTAATGAAAACCTGCTGGAGAGAAAAAAGCATTGCTAACTGTGTCAGCTTCATGTAGAGGAAAGACACACAAAGACAAAGGTCATCTACACAAAAGTTTAATTGAATCCAAGAAGATGAAAATCCATGAAGGCAACAGGAGCCCACAGCAAAACAACAACAAACACTAATACTGGACAAGAACGGAAAAGAACAGGGAGAACTTATACAAGAACTAAATGAGGGAACTAATCAGATAATAAACAAATACAGGTGAACTGAATAAACGAATGAAAGGATGACAGAAACTATGTCAAGTGAAACATCGTGAAACTAACCAGGGGCTGAGGAATCATTTAATTTATGCTGGTACACGCTGTAAAAGCATTTTTCCCCACTGACAAAAAAACTAAACAAAAAACTAGCAAAAATAATTGTGTATCCTGACAAAATATTTATTTTAAGCTACATAAATTACAATTATTTCATTATATTACAGTAGATGTTTTACTAGTGACAGATTTTATATTTATTTTTTATTTATTTTTAAGTCTGAAAGGCATGAAATAGTGACAGGAAACATGTTAACTGCAGCTATTTGCCTTTGCTTTTGCATGCATCAGGAGACTTAAATCAGACAAAGTGGATGACATGCTCAGATGGACACACAATTAATAAAGCAGGTGGAAAGCTCTGTTTGCCCAATCAATGAAAAATGAAAATGCAAAAATATGCAAAAGTATTTTAACTGAATGGTGGACAGTATGACGTCTTGAAACCGGAATGTCCAGGATTAGTTGCTAACCCATGTGAGAAATTAAACGAGATAACCCAATAATTAAAATGGCCGTATGTTATAATTAAATGTGTGAGAAGCCCATGTTAAATGCATGCAAGTGGTTTTTAAATCTAAAGGTCAAGTTTATTTATATAGCACTTTAAAAGCAACATGTGCTGACCAAGGTGCCGCACAGTCAATAAATGATAGCTAAAACCATTAAGACACTAAAAGCCGCCATAGCTAAATTTAGGATATACAGGTGCATCTCAGTTAATTAGAATGTTGTGGAAAAGTTCATTTCAGTAATTCAACTAAAATTGTGAAACTCGTGTGTTAAATAAATTCAATGCACACAGATGAAGTAGATGACAGGAAGATGAACTCTTAAAAGTTAAAAGAACCAAAGACTTAAACTTTTTCAGTTGCACTGTGTGCACTGAATTTATTTAATACACAAGTTTGAATTTCATTACTTAAACGTTTCCACAGCATTCTAATTTATTGAGATGCACCTGTACACTTTGTATTGTGTCTGTTATTTCTGTGTTTTCGAAGACTTGAACTTAAAGCAGAACTGGAGCAGAATCACATGCTAAATTTAGCACAACATACCTTAAATAAACTCATGCCCCTTTTACTTTGAATGTTCAGGAGAAAGTTAACTTAATTACATCCCTAACTCACACAGCAGCCTATCTTGTCTCAAGTCTTTCACCCTTGATGGTCTTCTCATTGATACTTTATGCTGTTTATTTTGCCTGACTGTATAAAGCTCATCTTGCAAAATCTCTCAGATTCGGTTTTCATCATCAGCTATAGCTCAGCTCATTTCATTACATTTTCATGGGTTCCTGTCATCAAGATTCTTTTCATTCTGTAAGTACATCAGTGAATTGTTAGCCAGGCCATTGCAGTGGCTGTCAATGAAGAAGAAATAATCTGTTTTTGGAGAAATCTAAAATTCTAGCTGGTATGAAAGCATGTTTAAATCTGAGCCGTATCACAGTTGCAAGCAATTGCTCTGACATCTTGAGTTGTGGTACTTATGGGAGTTACGTGAGTTTAAATCTGCCTCATTTCCCGGTCTAATTGCTCCCTGCTTGTCCTTATTGATTATTGTCCTTTATCTTCAATATCCTAAGTGGCAAAATGCCACTTTCTTGAAATGGTGAACCTGGAAACTATCATCTACAAAGGTGAGAATATATGAATTTGTGTGTGTGTGTGTGTGTGTGTGTGTGCTCTTGTTTTTGTGACATATCAGGACACAACTCAAGATGTATAATGATGTTTACAAGATGTATAATGACATGGGTATGACGCATGTATTACAAAGAGAGGGTGACTTATGAGGACATAACCCATGTCCCCATTTTTCAAAATGCTTATAAATCATACAGAATGAGTTTTTTTTTTTATTTTTTTTTTTTTTTTTTTTGAGAAAGTAAAAACACACAAAGTTTCCTGTTAGGGTTAGGGGTAGGGTTGGTGAAGAGCGATAGAATATACAGTTTCTACAGTATAAAAACCATTAAACCTATTGGATGTCCCCACTTTTTTTACAAAAACAAACGTGTGTGTGTGTGTGTGTGTACAAATTTAAATGGTGGTTACAACCAATAAATTTGGTGCAATGTGCCCATGATGACCCTTGTCTAACACTGAAAATGACCATGGATCAATGGAAGACTGATGAATCACATTTTCTTTTAGATCAGGTAGACAAGGCAGTTATGCTCTGGGTAATGTTCTGCTGGGAAAACTTGGGTCCTTTAATTTGTGTGGATGTTACTTTAAAACATACCACCTACAGACTGTTGCAGATCACATATACCCCATCATGGTAGCATTGTTCACTGATGGCAGTGGTCTCTTTCAGCAAGATAATACCACACTTGTTCAGATGGAATTGTTCAGGTGTGTTTGAAGAATATGACAAAGAGTTCAAGGCATTCCCATGGCCTCTATGGGACCAACAAATCCGATCTATAGAAGCCCCACCTCAAACTTGCACAATCTGCTGCTAATTTTTTGGTGCCAGATACAACAGGCAATGTATACATTAAACACTAATATGATGGGATACACAGTACGCACACCCAAGACCCTTACAGAGGATAAGTGGCTTAGAGAATGAATTTCTGTAGTATACTGTTGCTTAGATGCAGGCTTTACTCAAAGAAAGAATCTCATGTAATTATTACAAATTCAACTCTCCTTTAATATGTGCATGGGGATAATAACATGTATCCTGGCCGGAGGCAATTCCTGCTCAATTCCGGAAACGTTTCCATTGTCAGTTCCCGGCCCAATCCTCTGCACACTTCAGTGCAAAGTAATTACAGTGCATGTTAGTTGATGTGGGTACATAGTTACTCGCTGCTCCGTTTATTGTATCGTTCATGTCATTAAAAAATAATTACTTCAGCAGAATGTTCTCATCTGCTTCAGCTTGCTGATTGCTCACATTGCCTTTGCAATTCTAAACACAAGGACAGTTTCAATGGGCTTCAAACACTGCAGGCTTAAGCTTCACTGCACATATGATGTGATTCACTGCCATTTCTGATGTATCTGATTGTCTCAGTGCCATTAAAGGAACATGAAGCCATGCAAAATTAAACTATTAAATGGAAAATAAATAAAATATTACAATCAGGCCTACACCAGAGAAACAATGATATATTGATTTGTAATTAAACACATTTCATTTTACACATATAGACAACATTTTTCATTTTGTCAGTACTTTACTGTGTTGTGTGCTTGCTTTCCATTTACATAGTAACCTTTTTTCCCAGGCTACAGAGATCTCTGAAAAGTCATGCGGAAAGGACTCTCCATTCCCTAAACATCCAGGCATCGAGCAGTGCTGCACACTTCAGGGGCAAGAGAGGAAACTTTGCCTGGCCTCACTACGGTACACTGCAGATGAGCTGGCATCCCTAACAGAGCCCACAAATGAAGAGATCTGCACCGAGTACACTAAAGACGAGAAGAACTTCACTGTCAGGTGAGATTTGTCCCACTTATCAAGTCCATGATGCTTCGGGCTCATTATAGGAAATAAAAACAGAAGAAATTAATGTAACATTCTTGTTCTCCTGCTGGTCGCTTTCATTTCTCATTCTCTTTAGGATAAAAAACATTGCTACTACCTAAATCGCTAAGTCTTCAGAAAGGCTCTATTCAGCCTTTTTGGTATAACTTTGTAGAAATTGTAGCTAAAAAAGAGTATATTAAAATATATTCCCTAAGGAAAAAACACAGTATACATGTTCTAAGTCATAGTTATTGAAAAGCCTCTTGTGCAAATTGGATCTGCAAATTTAGCATTTCCTTCCAAATACATTCATTAGTATGAAGTATCCCAATAAAATGAATTCAGAAAAAAATCACTGGCTATTTAAATTGTCTAAATGGTCATGGTTTTTTCTAGGGGTGCTCCGATCACGATCGGCCGATCATTGTGCGCATCTCATCAGTAAAGCCGGTTTTCTAATCAGCGGTTAATTCCATCAGGTGCGTGATTTCACATAGAGTAGCTGTTAATACACAGAGCCGTTGTTAATAGAGAAGATGCGCAAATCACGTTAATTTTCAGCGTTTTTTGACGCATCTTCTCAGTTAACAACGGCTCTGTGTAGTAACAGCTGCTCTATGTGAAATCACGCACGTGATGGAATTAACCGCTGATTAGAGAACCGGCTTTACTGACGAGATGCACATTAACGATCGGCCGATCGTGATCAGAGCACCCCTAGTTTTTTCAAAACTGTTATAGCATGATTAGAGAAAGAAACTTATTTCCTATGTCATTCTAATGAATTATGATTACATCTCTCTGTTCTGAAAACTCTCTCGTGCTCTAGAGACTGAAACGCATTGCATCAAGAACCCGAAGCTTTCTTATTGTTCCTCTGCTGTATTGCTTTTCAACAAAAAGTTAGTGAAAGGAAATTCTGAGACCAGTTTTTCCTTTTTTATTATATATAAATACAAATATCTATGAATGCAAATTGTTTATCTTGACAACCTATTGTATGCCAGTCATTTGTGAGCCGATAGTCTTGATGACTTTCATAGATGTTTTTCTTCATCATTTTACTCTGAAGGGCACCATTTTGGATATCAAACACTTTTCAGGATTCATATAGAGTTATCTTAGATTAAGTTAAGCATTTCTTTAGCATATTGGTTACACTTTATTTAAAGGTGTCCTTGTTATAGTGTAATTGTATACAAATTAATTAACATGTACTATGTATTTCAAGGGTTTGGGTTTGGGTTATGGTTAATTGCATGTAATTATGCATGTTTTATTTTTATTACTACAAATAGTACATGTAACGTGTAATAAGGGATATGTAAAATACCTTGGGGTAGGCTACACATTTTTTAAAATGTGTGGAATAGTTTTACAATGGGTCTGAAAGCATTAACATAAAGCATATAACATGAAGCAAAACCTAAAGCAAATGTTTGATGTTTGCTACCTGAGAGCTGTAAGTTTACACAAGGAAGTTTCCATACATCGGTACCAAATTGGAGCCAGAGGAATTCATAAACCTTCAAATTCTGGTGGTGCTTTTAGTGCGTCTTGGATATCTGTGAGCTGTAATAACCTACAGCGTAGTTTTAAATAATGTCAGTATGTTATGTGTCTTCTTTCTCCATTGCTCTACTGGGAGTTAAATACCATTTGACCATGTGTAATTTATCCATGGAACTAGAAACAATATCACCTTATTTGTTGAAAATGCTTTGGGAAATCTCATCTCCTTTTTGCCTATGAAAAGACATTTGGGCTTAATAGGCAGGTGGAAGTGATAATTGCTTGTTGGGCTGGTTTGCCTCAGGGGAGGCCTCTTGGTCAGATCTTCTGTTCAAAGTCAATTTAAGTAATAATACAATATTTTCTTTGGACTTTAATGGCATGCAGAAGGCCTTCGTCCTGAAACAAATTAAGTAAATAAAAAAAAATAAAAAATAAAAAATGGTCACTTCTTTCAAAGTGTTAATTGCTTTTTTGGCTGTTATAGTCTCATCTGATTGTGGTTGAATTTGTAGAGGAGATAAGTGCCTGTTGTTGATTCAGTGAAGCAGATTTCTGTATAGTTAATAACTTTACATCAAAAGCTGTTTCAGTTGAGTTTAACAAAATGAACAAAATGTGTGTCCCTACAGCCCCATTTGACAGGTTTAGGTACATTTAAGAGTTCAAAACACTGAAGTAATCACAAAAAAATGGCAGATACATTGAATTAATCATGACATTTTGAAGTAGAAATACTATTTTATTTTGTGAACATAATTGTAAATCCAGTAATCTTTGTTAAAAAATGTTTTAAAGCTGATTTAAGCTTCATGAACAGCAGATGTGAGTCTGCCATCAGTAATTTTGTTTTGACAAACATCCACACAAATTGCCGAACCTGGTGTCTCACTTCTTTTCTTACCTTACTTCTCAAAAAAGATCTGCATAATGAAGCTAACTCAGTGTAGTCGATTCATCCTTGTTCCTGGGTTTCCATGTTTCTTGTTGCCATGCCTTGCCTTGTTTTTGACTATGGACTGTTTCTGGTTTTTGATTGTTTTGCTGCCTGCCCTGACCCTTTGCCTGTTTTGTGGTTTACTCAACACTCTTTGAATAAAGCCTGCATTTGCATCCTCAACTCCAGTAGTTACTAACAGAGGAACAGAATATCCTGTGACATCTGTGACTCATGTCTGAGGGCTTTGATTTACCATGTTGATGTCATAAGTCATTATTTTCTCTCCCTCAGGTATGTGTATGAGTTTGCCCGGAGGCACAGAAACATCCCAGCAGGCTTTGTTCTAAATGCTACTCAGAACCATGTGAGAATGGCAGAGAGATGTTGCCGCCCTGCTGTCAAAACCACTTGTTTCCTTCATGAGGTAGAGTTAACCACACTTTTCTTATTACATTTATTGGAAACCCTGGGATGGCATGATCTTAGTGAGCTGGGTGATGTTGGGTGAACGAACTGAATGGTGATTATGGCCTACTCCAAATCTGTTATATTTGATTACTTTGTCTTTTGCAATCACATGCGCACACACAGTAAGACGCTGCAATACATTCCATCTATAATAGCTGTTGTTCAGGTAAGACATCTTACAGGACTGTTATTATTAGATGTCACAGCTGAAGTAGCCGACACTGAAATGACAACGAATGCTGGTCGAAAAACAGCTAATTATAGAAATTTGCTGGGGTGTCCAGAAATGGCTCAGACATGAAAATGCATTTTCTGGTTTATTAGCACTACATAAGTCGCTGTTATATAAGGAAGACAGACTGACACCTGTCTTTTACCTCAGACCCCCTAAAAACTGTCATCTGTGATTTACATTTATAACTGTGATTAAGATTTAAACTTGCAACCTCTTATACTTATGCAAGAAATAAGTCTCTAAATAAATAAACAAACCACATGTGAAACAAAATACACAGCATTAGCTCATGCTTATATCGGGAGCCTGAAATCCTAGAACCAGCCCATTTAAAATAACAAATTAAATTAATATACCATACTATGCCTGTCGCAGTTTCATTTCCTTCCGCCTTGCCAAGGCACAGAGAGAATACGTTTAGGATGACTGGGGGCATCAACAATAAATGTAATTAGTTCAGATTCTAATGGCTCAATATAGACCTAATTGGTCTCACTTTATATTAGGTGGCCTTAACTACTATGTACTTACATAAAAAAATAAGTACAATGTACTTACTGTGTTCATATTGTATTGTAAAACACTTTTGCTGCTATTGAGGTGGGATAGGGGTAAGGTTAGGGAGAGGTTTGGTGGTATGGGTAAGTTTAAGGGTGGGTTAAGGTGTAAAGTATGGGTCAACAGTGTAACTATAAATGTAATTACAGAAATTAAATACAGATGTAATTACATGTCGTTTTTTTAAATATAAGTACAATGTAAAAACATGTATGTACACAATAAGTACATTGTACTAAATTATTAATTAAAATGTAAGTGCATAGTAGTTAAGGCCACTTAATATAAAGTGGGACCACCTAATTGTTTCTCTTCTGTTACATTTTTTTTAAAATCTCTCTCAAATATAAAACAAACTATATTAAAGAAAACATATTAAACTCTTGTCAGCCTGTGACTCTGGATTGTTGATCAGAATACTTTAGGCTATCAGCCGGTATAAATGTATTTTGAAGCTGGTCTTTAGTGTAAGATGCTGATTTACCCACCAGGCTTGTTGTACATGATCTCATTAATGATGCTAGCTATTTGTATGTAAAGTGCAAGGCTAATGTATTTTAAATGTATACTGACAAATTAAGTGACATAGGAATGTCTAAGTATGCCTAATATATACACAGTAACTTATAACTATAACAGAACTAACATGAAGACTAATTATTATTATTATTATTATTTTTTTCAGCAGGAATGCATTCATTAAACCAAAATACACAATTTTTAAGCTGTCTAATTGAAGCTGATGAATAATAAAAAATAATGCACTTCCAAGAATAGGCCCTGATTGCTCTGTTGACTTAAAAACTACTTTTTCTACATAGTCAGAAATGTCATTTATTCTTATTTTCCCCAGCAATGTTCAGTTCCAAGTCAAAATACATGCAATACATTCCATCTATAATAGCTGTTGTTCAGGTAAGACATCTTACAGGACTGTTATTATTAGATGTCACAGCTGAAGTAGCCGGCACTGAAATGAGAACGAATGCTGGATCGAAAAAAAATCTAATTATAGATATTTGTTTTGGTGTCCAGAAATGGCTCAAACATGAAAAATGCATTGTCTGGTAAATTAGCACTATATAAGTCACTGTTATAAGGGAGACAGACTGTCACCTGTCTTTTACCTCAGACCCCCTAAAAAATGAGTCAAGTCATTAAGAGATAGACAGTCTGCTTGTATTTTGGATAATGGGATATTGCACACATTTCCTGTAGAAGTGTTATTGTTCCCCTCTTTGTTTCTATTCTTATATGTATTGTCTGAAAAGTGCATAAGTACCATATGCTGACATATAGAAGCTAAAGGGTGCTTTTCCAGACTGTAATGGGACTAATAATCATCATTGTGTATTGTGTGTCTGCTTTTGGCATCAGTTTGCCTGAAGGCTCTTGCGCGGTCTATTGTGAGGAACAAACAGGATTCCAAGATATTATTCTCAAAACAAAACCTTTGATGGCAGACTCACATCTACTGATCGTCTGCTGCCCACACTGCTTTAAAAAGCTACTAATTAAATTGCTTTATTTCAGTTGCTGTGGGGGAAGCATGCATTTTGTCTAGTTTTGTCTAGCAATTTGAAAAAAAAAAGAGAGCAGAAATATGAAATGGAATGAAATGATTTTGAGGAGAAGGGTGATTCATATAATGATATCTTTCAAATCAGTTCGATTCAGTTTCATTTATGTAGGGCGAAACCCTAATAATGATCCAAATTATGATGATTATTATGATCAGTGGAGTTGGTGGATGTGAATTTATTAGTATAATATCTTTACAAATCCTGTCTGTTTACAGAGACTCCAGATGCGAAGCTCTAACATTTTTCTGAGGTTTCTCTCCAGTGTTTGCAACAACCAAGTAAATCTGAAATCCTTCAAATATGGGTAAATATGCCATGACTCGCAGAGATTCATCACACCATCATAGGAACAGTTTAGCAAAAATCGAAATTCTGTTATCATCTACTCATCCTCATGCTGTTTCTAACTAGTACTGTTGTTATTTTTTCATACACATCGATATTCATATATCTTTATTTGTATATTTTCTAAAGAATCCTGTAGAGCCCGGGTTGTCAATTCCGCAGTCTACAGGTTAAAGCTTTGATATACTGCATAAATTGAATTTTGATTGAAATAATTGGTCACTTTATTTTAAGGTGCAATTGTTACAGTGTAAATATACATATTTCTGTGTAATTGTACTGAGTAATATCAATTACTTTCAATGGGTTAAGAGTTTGGTCTGGGTTGTTGCATGCAATCATGCATTATTTACTTTAATTATTACAGTAAGTACATGTCACGTGCAAGGACACTGACACTGTAAAATAAAGTGTAACCAAAAATTTGATTCCAACCCATTTATATTCTAATTGTAAAACTGCGCAAAATGAACAAGAGACTTCGGGGATGGAACTAGGAAGAACTAGGAAGCCTGTGTGTAGACATGAATTACAAAGACTAAGAAGGAGAAGAGTAAGATTAGAACAAGATCTTTAAACTGTATATAGTTAAGTTTCAAATAGTTAACTGTTTAGTTTCCTATGGGCCAACATGAAATGTATAAAATACATACTATGCACTTACGTTGCCTTACATATGTAAATTATGTCATGTTTGTAGGTTGTCTGCATATTATGGAAATCTCCTCGGACTGTCCTTTGAAGATGCATCAGCCCTGTCCAGCCGTTTCCACTCTGGGCTTGAAAAATGCTGTTTAAAGCCCCAACCTGAGTGTATGATTGAAGAGGTGAGGAGAGCGGTCAGAGGAGGGGGTGAGCTGCCCAATACTGTGCTCAACAAATCACAATGAGCAGCACAAAGGTTCAGATCTCTCTTGGGACAATTCGTTTGACCAGTTTCCCTTCTGGTTGTGGAATTTCTTGTTCCAACTCAGAAGATATCTGATGATATGACAAACAAAAACAATGTGCTTATCCTTGGTAACTGATGAAAAACAATCCAACTACTGGAAGACATAATACTCACCGAATATATATATATATATATTTTTTTTTTTTCAGTGGTTCTGAATTTGGCTGTACCTTACCTTAATACCAGCAACCACATAATTTTTTTAATCAAAACTGCTGTTCCTGTTCAGTTAAATTTTTATCATTATTATTTGTGCCATTTAGGCTGAATTATTTAAGTGAAGTGGTTTTATCAAAATACCAAGAAAAGGGAATGATAGGAGGTGATTATTCTAACTTTTAAAGATAAAAAGTACATGGAATGGAAATTTTGAAAGCTCTCCGATGTCATTTATTTTGCCATGAAAGTCATTAGAACAGCCTGATTAATTGCTCTTTTCTCTTCGTAATAGCTAACAAGCTTTCAGAAAGATCTCTGTGGTGAATCCAAACTGCATTCCATGTCTGAGGATTTCCAGAAGTGCTGCAAGAAACCTGCCCTGGACACCCTGGTCTGCGTGGATGACTTGAAAAGGCAACCCCGTCAGTTTCCAGATGTAGCCAGTCCTGTTTCATCTAAGCTCTGTGAGGAAGCTCAACCACATGGGATTGACAGGTGCTCATTTAATATTCAGCCAATATTTGGAGTTAGGGAATCCGTGTGTGTCCAAAAGCAAAGGTCAACCGGAAAACAGATTCCTGCTGTTAGCCATGCAGCTCATTTCATTATTATGTGCAAAGATCACATGTTTTGTTGACCTTGCAATCATATTTTGATCTGTTTTGCATTATGTGATGTAAATGCTAATGTGATGCTGAGTAATATAACTTGAATATTGTGCATTCACCATGACCCCTCTATACATGGGAATAGTCCCGGTCCACACACAACGGAGAGCATTCTTCTTGATTTTGATCTTAGTCTCTTAAAGCGCAAAAGTGCACATAATCATGAATTATTCATAGTGTGGCTCTGAATTTGTGGATATTATCAAAATGTCTCTCTGAATGCTTAGAAATGAGAAAATAGCTTCAGATTTATGCTTCATTTGCATTATGATCAGCTACTGGAGCTCAGAATGCCTCTTGTGATCTATTTTCAAAACACTTATCTATTTAGGCTGCAAGAAGCACCTGAAATCTAGTCTTAACCGTGCATCAAAATGAGTTCACTTTCTCGCCTGATCCTAAAATGAATTGATCTATTTTAGTTTTCAAAAGATAAAGATAGGTTGATGTGGATAGAGTTGATGTGGAGGAGACTTTTCTTATATATTTCCACAACTAATAGGGTCAAATTACTTTCATGTTAAAACAGATCAGATTTATTTCAATTTGCATTGCACACTTACAATCATTTTCCTGAGCCCCAACCATTAGAACAGATTACACTGAAAGACTTATTTTTTTCCCATGATGGCCAGCTTCAATCGACTGTTCTCTGATCATGCCTTTCTCATTTAGAGAGAATGTAGCCAGAATGCACTGTGCATGCTGTGCTGAATGAGGCATATGAAGTTACTTGTGTGCCTGGGTGGACAAGAATGAATGAACTCTTGCTGAGGGGCAGACAGCAGTGCACAGAAGCCTATGTTTAATTTATCTTAAACTGTAATTAGATGAGCCACTCGACACAGAATTTGAACGTGTTCTGCTGAGTTTACCTCAGGCCCTGTGTTATTAAAGGTGACATTTTCACAGGGTTTCGGGGCGCTAATATCAGGTCATTTGTTGTAGCTTCTGTGTGTATGCAAGTGTAATTGATGTGAGACAGGGTGCGCTGTCAAAAATTTGAGAGAAGTTTTCAAGTGAGTTACAGAAGTTTTCATTAATATTAAAATAAAGGATACTTAAAAGCATATAAACTCTTATTCCTCAGTAATAACACTGCCCAACTCTACCCTCTAGTGGTGGAGTATACCACTTTAAATTCTTCGTTTTTGTATAATTACATTATTTTGAGCGTTACAGTGTGTGAAAGGAACTAATGCCACCAAAATTGTTTTAATAAAGCACAAAAACACAAACTATTATTTTATAGTTTAACTATAATAACTAGTATAATGTTTTGTAAAATGTTTTGGAATGAAGTCTGGTTAAATGTGCTAGTTGGGAACGGTCCTTTCCTGGAAAGACCAGTTTAAACTGTGTGAGAAATAGTATTTATGATCTAAAGATAGCATGTTGTCTGCAGTGCATACTACTCATTATTAGACTAAAAACATAGCAAATAATTCAAATACTAACCTGAAAATATTGATTTTTAATTGTTTTCCTTGATCCACCCATTTAGTGTGAAGTATAAACCTGAAAAGAAACATTTCAAATTCAATTCGGATTTGAAATTCAGCACTGTAATAAATATTGATATATAGATCTAAATAAAGACACATAGAAGTAACACCAGACAGAAACCTCTGGACGACAGTTTGAAAACACTTCGAGGTCTTGCAGCCTTCTGCTGGTGGGCTGAACATATCTGCTCATGGCCTGCCCTCAGAACTTGCATTTATAGTAGAGGCCACGAGAAAGGAACAGTCTCGTGATGTATGACACAGCAGATGAATTACAAAATAGCATGGATCCAGAAGTCAATGTATAGAATGAAATCCAAAGCGTGTTTATATGTGTGTGTGTTTCTAGATACTTGTTTCTAACTGGAGTGAATCATGCCTTCATTTCTCTCCCTGTGCTGACGACCGTTCTCGATCGAATCAAGAACACAGTAACGGCCTGCTGCTTGTCTGCTGACATCACAAAGTGTTTAACAGAGCAGGTGAGATGACGCTATTCCTCCTGAGACTGACATGATCTACTAGTCTGTGGTTCGTGACAGGAGATCTTTGTTTCATTACAGGTAGATTTGAAACCACATGTTCTGTGCTCAGCAGCACGTTTTTGGTTCTTTGAAATTACACAACCAGGCCGTTCTTTAGATTTCAAGGGGTTTTTTTTTGTGCCAGTAAGATAGCTCAAACCCCTGCGGGGACTTATTGTGAGAGGCTGCGATCTCTTCGATGCATGTCTAGATCATCTACAGCACAATGCCTCTCTGAGTGACTTCATTTTGCTGTGAAGCCTCATATTGGTTTTCATAGAGGGATCGTATTGTTTGAAGCTCTCATCAGAGCTGAAATGTTATGCTGATGGATGGCCAATAATACAAGCTGAAATCGCACTGAGCTGAGGTAGACAGTAATGCATAAAGATGCTTGAGAAAAATAACCTAGATGAAATCCTATTTTAACGCTGGAACTGGAGCTCTATGAGAACTACTTTCTCCTGCTTGACAATGTCAGAATCTCACAGGTAACCTGATCTAAAGCATGTCGCTGGCTGCTTAATTTAGCCTTTCAGTTTTCCCTCGCAGATCCTCCAATTATCTGCTCGCTCGCTGTTTTTCCACATACAGTAATTGGCGAAATGCAAAGAGTTGCTGGTGAGAGCATCTAACTGAAGGGCGCAACTGCATCTGTATCCAGAGATTGAACGCACATCATTAGCACGCAAAAAATGAAGCTTAATCACCAATTGAGAGTGTGTTGGGAGATCTCAATTCATTTAGAACGACAGGGTGCTCTTTGTACTCGCTGGGATCTATCCAAGCCCGAACTGTCATAACAACGACACAGTACTCTCATCTTCTCTCCAGCTGCAGGACTTTGAACATTGACAAGGAAAATACATAGTCGTTTTTGATATTAAGGATTGGATTAATGGTCAAACTGATCAAACTTTTTCTTTTTTTCTTTCTCTCTCTCTCAACTTTGTTTAAACAGGAGAGTAAATTGAAAAAGACTCAGGCACTTCTATCCAAGTTGGATGACACTTGCTCAAGGTATTTCAAACTGGACCTGTCCGTGTTCAAAACTCTGTAAGTCACAGTCAGACTAGACAGTACATGTGATTTAACAACAGGGCATTTGAAAGGAAAGGAGCTGGTTGTAGATCAGTGGGACACTCTTCATCGTCAATGCTTCATTTCCTGCAGGATACAGAAGGAGGTGCAGGGGGAGGGAGGGGAGAAGCGGACACAAGCATGGCTGGACTTGGCCATATCCTGCTGTTCTCAGCGCTCCCCGGCACAACTCTGTCAAAAGCTGGTGAGCACACACACTTATCATTGACTTTTGAAAAGTTTTAGCCATTGTAAATTTCGCAGTGTAATAGCTGCAACAATTATTATTATAGATAGATAGACTTCAATACAGTTATTAAATCAGGTTTAATTCAAACTCATGTTTACTTTTTCAGACAGAGGATGTTATTAAGTATGAAGACAGCACTGTTTAAAGACTCTGAGCGCCAGCAATCATATTGGATGAAGAGATCTTCTAAATTCCCTCTCTAATAGTAAATGTCATCCCTCTCGCCATCTGGGATGTTTTATTCTCTTTAAATAAACTTCCCACTTACTTCAAAGAGTTAGTTTGTTGTTCTTTGTTCACTTTGCTCTTTTAGCTCATGAGGCTTGTGGCATTTGCAGTGTGATTGTATTAGGCTTCTGTATGAATAACCTTTACCGTGGACTACAGCGTCTACGATAAGATGATTTCTGTTGTTGCTAAGGTGTTTCATCACACATCGGAAGACTCTTCAAGTTTGCATTTGCTCTCATGTATGTTTAAAAAAAAATTCTTAGCAAAGCGACTGAAAAGGAACGTGTGAACGAATGTGGTTTATTGTTGTGCTTCAGTTGATTTCAATACATTATAAGCTTAAAAAAAGAAATAAAGTGTAAAAAGCAGAATTTAAGTTATTGTAGGTGCTGTGGAATTATCTGAGAAACTGAATTTTTCTGCTTGTCAGGTTTAAGATAAGATACACAAGTTAAATTAAAATCACTTTGTGAAGATGGGTTTTAGATTCTCCTTTATACATTTTATTGGCAGTCAGAAAAATCTAAAGCACTCCGTGGCAGGAAGTAAAACACAAAGCACCATCAGGATGACGTTCACACATATGAGTGACTATAAAGGTGAAATGCACACTTTTTAAATACGAAACAATGCACACTGAATGAATGATGCATTTATATAACTCTTTATTGTGATTTGATGTACACTCAAAGCACTACATGTGGTGGTGGTTGGGGTGGCAGGGGGGTCTCTCCTCAAACATCAGCAGTGTGCAGCATCCACTTGGATGATGTGATGGCTGCCACAGGACCACGGCTGCAGTGCACTCACCACAAACCAGCTACAGCTGAAGAGGAGAGAGAGTCATAGAGCCAATCAAGTGATGGGGATTATTAGGAGGCCATGACTGACAAAGACCAGGGGCACGATTTGGCCTGGACACTGATTAACTGTATTATTCAACAATCCAAATCCATCAAACAGAGGCTTCCATTCAGTTATAAAATCACTCTTTCTGAACGTTTTTGGAACATTTAAAATATCTACATTTTTTAATGTATTACAATTTATGTTCCTGGTTTTGCGAATGTTAAGGGAACATTACAGGTTATAATTTTTCAAACATTATGGGAACATTAATTTTGAATGTTCTCTGAACATTTTGAAACAAGTAGTAACAAAAAAAACATATGAATATGCAACTAAAACTTTTTTTTTTTTTAAATATACATTAAATATAACTTTTAATCAACTTTCTATTAAAGCATACTGAAAGAACTTTTGTTGTTTGAGAGCACCTTCCCAGAAAGTTTCCCAGAAATTCGGAGAATGTTCCATTAGCTGGGCCCGCAGAGATTAAGATGGAAACTTCACAATCTCTGTATCTTTCATTGTCAATGAAGGCTTTTCCAGCTGTAGTTTGAACATGGAGCTTTCTCTAATCAGGCTGCTCTACCAACACAGAAGCAGACTTCAACTTCAGTAGGTTCCCAATTATAACCGCTGTAAAAAAAAACTGTTTAACTGTGTTCCAGTGAATTTGAAGTGCTGTTGGGTCTTTTGGATTCAATTAAAGTCGTTTTTATATTGAGTTCATGCGTGCAGCTTAATGCTGAGGTGTTATGCATCAATTTTAAATGTTTCTGTTGGTGATGTACTGTGAATGGGGGATTCTGGGTAATGAGTGAAAACACCACAAATGATCTAGAATAGATGTTTTAGGCCCTAAAACATGTTCTTCCTGTACTAAGATGGTAACATGATCAAAACAGAACAGACAGTCTATCTATAAACTTGTGGCCGTCTGCTACAGCTGTCTGGATCACGTCTAATGCAGCAGAACGAAAGAATGATGAAAGGCCAAGATGTACTGAATTTCAGCTGGACAAAAGCACCAGGACTCTAAATCTAAATGGACTACGTTAGTTTAACTTAACTTGAAAAGAACTGAAAATTCTATGATATTTGAACATGCATTCAATTTAAAATGTATATAAAACAGAGAAGGTCTGAGTGTGTACATTTGCTTCGGAATGTCTAAAGTCTTAAAATACGCAGACATTCGTTTTCTCCCGTAAATTGAAAAGAAACTGGCAAACGTCTAATTATCCTGCATTTAGTTTGTCATGGGCAGCCTGACAGTGTTCCTGATGTAGAAAGGTTTTAATGTGTCACATTATGCTGTTTTAATGCTAATGCTTTTTGAAAGGCTTGGAAAGTGATATTAATAGAAAGGAGCATTAGGGGAAAGATTTAAGTGTGCCTGCATGCAATTTGAAACTGCTTGAAAATTGGACATCAAACATTTGAAAATCTTTTTTTCCTCTCTTCTCACAAACATCTTTCGATCTCTTCCTAAAATATCTATTTGGCTGGCAAATTGTAGCCTTCCTCTCAAGACTAGACCACTGAAATACTATTTGCACCTTTTTGTCTTTTTTTTTTTTTTAAATGTCTCAAAAAGAATGCACTTGATATTCTACAATTAGTAAATGAGCTGTTAAAGTGCATGTCATGGGAACTGTATTTATGAGGGGCAGTGTTAATTGTAAACACTAGATGGCGATGTTGTGCCATCTTCAGTGAACAGCTAACACCTGAGACACGGCTGTTTTAATGCAAGATCATAAATTATTAATCGATGTCTCAAAAACGTGTCTGAAAACCGCCTAAAGATCGTTTTTGGTCCCCAAATATATTATTATTATACAACTAGATTTACTTTTATTGGATACTGATGCAGCAGTATAATTTGTGTGAAAAGAAATTGCAAAGTAAATTTGATTTAAAATGGTTTGAGTGTTTATATAAAGCAAATGAGCCACATTTGGGGCTACATTGGAGAATCCACAATAAAGTGAGTTGTTCACATTATGCATAAATCTTTAATGAAGCAAAAAGTTTTTTTTTTTTTTTTAGTCTTACATTGAAATATGATTTTGTACAGTATCAGATAGAATTTTATTAATGGAGGACAAAAAGTCTGAAAACAGTAGCACAGAAATAAATGAGCAGACCATTTAATAAATTGTTTTTTAATATTCATTTCCTTTGAAAAATATACATTCTAAAATAAATTTCAGCTGTTTTGTTCTAAGAAATCACAAAACTTGATTAAAAAATGTATCATTGTTACACACTCTACAATTTAACATTTAGCATCGTTCAAGAATTCATGCGTCACAATATATTTAATCTTTAGGTACCCCCAAAAACATAAGTTAAAAAATATATACTTACAAGGTTAAAAGTTGATTTCGAAAATAATGTATACTACAATTTGTATACTGTTGTTTTTTGAAAGAGAGGAAAAATGATGACAAATTAGCAGAAGTCGAAGGATACTTCTTGGAATTCTTGAAGGATCAACGAGAACATGTTTAGGACATGAACTGTGTGACGCAGCACAAATGTCATCTTCATTCAAATGTATGTGCCACACTGTTGACACACTTATTTTTTTACAAATGACACAACTTGCAATATGAGACTGAACGACAAGACATATAAACCACAATTTAAAAAAGTGATCTGAATTACATGAGAATCTCAAACCTAAAGAAATTACACATATTATTGCAATTCAGGTTTAAGCCACTTAGGTAAATCCTTTGAAGGACAACAGACCTTCCAGTTCATATAGGTTATAAACGTACACTTTTATTCTTTTAGACATTTTCCATAACCAGGTAACAAAACAACTGCCGGACCAGGCTTGAAATGCAAAATCAATTATTAGGCTTTCTTAATTATTCAACCTTACTAGAACGTGTTTGGATAATTAGGCAGAAATATAGTTTGTAAAACAAAACATGAAATTTAATAACGCGCTATATTAAATGAAAAAATATGAAAAACAGCATGTTCAATGCCAATCAATAACATTAACCATTATTAAAAAGTTAATCAAGTTAAACATTACTGTATAATATATTGTCACAGTTGTTCTCTCTCTTCATAATAAAAAATCATTTGCTGAATAGTTTGCTCAAGATGTACATAAAAAAAAAAAAATCTACATTAAGATCTCATGCTGTGCAAATAAAAACATGAGAAAGTTACATTATTTTCTTACATAATGCCTACCATGTAAAACAGAGGTAGAGGAGCAAAAAAATCAAGGAAAAGAATTATATTGTATTGGATGAATAAATGGAGGGAGCAGTTGTGGAACTGGGTAAAACAGCTACAGCATTTCTTCACAGCTCAGCACGTACTATAAGTGAAATATTGAACTGAATTGCATAGTAGTTTAGGAATTACAACTTTGCAAACTGGAGTGATTAAGTGAGTGGAAGCCGTTATTTAGTCTTCATAGAATGGATCCATGATGGGGAACAGTCTTTACTAGCAAATCGGAAGAGCTAATAAAATCTATGTAGCTGATTGGTTAGAGGAGTTATATGGACGTCTCAGACCCTCGACTCCTCCAGTAGTAGTCATCGTTGTCATCTGGGTCCAGATCTATTTTAATCTGAGGCACATTTAATGGCAGTCTCTCTGAACTGAAAAAGACAGACAACTTACAATTCAATTCATTTCCCAGTAACTACCAAGAATTTCTTTGCTACTATTTAACCTGTGGTTCAAAGAATTTTCTTCTAACAAGCTAACAAGAGTAGTATTAAGGCATTAACTAAGCCTTGATGAATTATGATTTTGAAAGAAATAAAGGTGGCTTGTAGTGAAAGCATCTTGATCTCACTGAATTATAGTAATGCATACACTATTCTTTTTATCAAAGATACAAAATCTGAAAACTGATCTTATCATTTAATATGTACAGTTGTTAAGAGTGCTCTGCTTCACACATTCTTAATATTCTATGTTGTTATTCCTGCATACTTTAACTACACATTACTAACACACAACAGCTCAAGATGCATACCTTGACATCGGGCTGGTCTGAGAGTAGTGCCGCTTTTCAGCTAGATGTATATCGGTCAAGAAATGAAGGGGACTTTTCTCCTGCTAGAGGGACACATGGTCTATTATTAGCACACGCACGGCGTTACATTGTGCTGAACACCATCATGCTTTTACAGCATACAGGATCAACAGCACCAGCTCAGCACACACACACAAGCCAAAGAGAATAAATGAAGACTAAAGATTTTCATATCTGGGATTTCATGGGAATGTTTGAATCAGCATTTTCATTAGATAATAAGATCTTAATACAACTCTTAAGATGTTACAAGTTTTAGTAGAAAAGAAAAATTACCCACAGTCTGTTAAATACTAAAGCTGAAAATAAAACGTTTTAGTTGTCAATTGCTATAGAGGACTGACACGTGACAGAGGAGCGAGTGCTAGCATGCGCCGCATTATGAAAGGAAGAGGAAGAAAAATGCTCATGCTGAATCGTTCAAGAGGTCTGAATTGAGGTGAGGCCCCAGGTCCGGTCTACTCACAGTCAGAGGCCTTATCTCCTAAAAAAGGCTCTTGCTCCATCATGTCCATTGGGATTTTAATGCTGGGCACATTCTCAATGTAAGGACAGTCAGACTGCACAGGGAGAAACAGTCGAAAAGAGCTTTAGGAGCTGAACCTACATACACCAGAGTAGTCCACACTTGGATGGATAGACTACCAGTCAAATGTGTATCATGCACAGGTATTAAAACACATTATTAAAGGGCCACCTACTCAGTCAACTTATTCCCAAAGTCTTAAGTGTTCTTAATACAAACATTAAAACAAGGCCTTTATTTTTCAGGAAAACTCACATCTTCCATGTCACTGTCTATGCTCCCTTGTTTCTTCTTTTTCTTTTTCTTCTCATCTTCCTTCTTCTTCTTGTCCTTCTCAGGTATGACATCATCCAGGAAACTGAGGTCATGCTGGGAGAAGATCAAGTCCAACGCCTTCCTCACAGCAACCAGAGCCAAGATCTGATAAAAAAGTAAAAAGCTAGTGTTGCTCTTTCAGTTCAGTGCATATACTACAGATGATGAAAAAAAAAATACAACACTGAGTATCTGTTCATATTATGAAGGACAAACAAACATTATTATCAAAATGCTAGTGTAACATTTTATCTCTTTTTCTAGTGGGATGCAATAACTGGCACAAGTACATTACTGGTCAATAGTTTTGAATAATTTAGATTTTTTTTATGCTTTTGAGAGAAGTCTCTTATGCAGTATTGGTTAGCAAAAGAAACTTTCAACAAGAAAATAAAACAAAAAAATCCAGTATTCCAACCGTCTGACAGGTAGTGCAATTTTAGACCTGAAGCTCTCAGTTGTGCAGTTAAAGCCGCTTCTAATACTAATGCTTGATAAATCAAGAACAGCTGAAAGTGGTGACTAACCATAACGGGGAAAACAATGGCAGCCACAGTGGACTTGAGGACCCAGAGGAGCGCCAGACAAAGCAGCTGGATGAAAGTGAAGAGGTGGACCTTCCTCAGTGGGACGTGCCGCAAGTAGATCAGGTCTGGCTGGTGTTTGGCAGGCATGAGGAGCAGCTTGAGCCGGTCCATAAACTGAGAAGAAGAAGAAGAAGAAAAAAAGAGCAATACTGAAACAAATATATAAAAAAGTGATTGGTGATTATTAAAAACAAATCTAATGTGTTTGGAAATACCCAAAATGATAATGTATAAGGATTTAATTACAATTTTTCAAAAATTAAATTTGATATATAATTCTAGTCTCAGACTTTTAATGTAAAAAGTTTTGAATGGCGCAGAATCGTTTCAAGAACTGACCTGAACTCCGTTGAGTGAAGCGACACCCATGTAGAGGAAAACTCCATACAACACTGGCATTGGTATAAACTACAGGAAATAATTATTCAGACATTCAAAGCCATCATGTGTTTGAGAAGAGACAAAGAAAATGACACACATGCAGCACATGCACATTTATCGTACTGTCACCTTGAGGATAGGAGCCATAAAGACAGACAGACCGGTGAGGATGAAGACAAAGATACCAGTGACTCTCTGTTCCCTGAAGAGGAGACAATTACAAAAATGCTGATTTAGCGCTCAAGAGACATTTCTGTGATAGTCTTTGATGAATAAAAGTTCAAAAGAACAGCATTTTGTGTCACTTTCAATCAATCTGATGTGTCCTTGCTGAATAAATGTATTCATTTCTTTGAGAAAAAAAAAAAAAGTCTTACTGACTCTAAATATTTGAATGTTAGTGTATGTGGACACCCGCTTCTAATTAGCAGGTTTGGCGATTTCAGCTGCACCCATTACTAGCAGGTGCATACAGCAAAAAGACAAACAAACATGCAGTGTATCATTGTTTAAATTACAGGAAGAAGTCAACTGGAAGACGCTTTTATCCACAGAGACTTGCAGTGCACTTATTAGAGTGACTGTTGAATCCCTTGGAGTAACTTGGAGTGTAGTTAGGTGTTTAAACCTGCAACGTCTAAGTTACCAGCACACATCATTAACTATCAGATCCCACTCATTAATAATAATAATAAGGGAAGTGGAAACTAATGGTTAAATATTCCACTTCCCTAATTATTAATGATTCTTTCTGATTATAATATTAATCAGATATTTATTATTCATGTTAATCATTAATACCTGAAATACTTTGGTAATGAACCAAACCAGAGAAGTGTTAAAAGTGCAACCTAAATACTGGCAGTGTGTTTTCAGCAGAACGAGGCCTGTTTACAGTACGTTTGTTCAGCTTACAGCTGCATCAATAACCCCCTGGAGTTCAGTCCAACATGCAGCTTTTTAACAGGCGTCCCACTGAACCCAACTCTGTAGTCCACGAGTGACGCAAAAGCTCTACTGTCAGTCAGATCCTTCAGTTTTATGCCACGTTACTCTACAAATCACCACCAAAGATCACTTCATCTTTTGATTTGATTCTTTAGAACATACCTGACACCCAAAAATTTGGGCTGTTCGCCAGGGGCAGACGTCTCGGTCTCCATCTTCAAGCTGTCAATGTGGGCGATGGAGATAACTGTAGCAGCTACATACCAGGGCAGACCCATGAAAGAGCAGACTGCTAACAGCACAGCTACCCAGAACAAGTCCAGATGATAGCCTGCGCCTTTCTGATCGAGACAGAGAAAACAGGTTGTTTACAAAATGCTATAAGAGCAATCATAAACCTTTTATGACTTATTATAGTATTCTGTAACATTTTACAAGAATAGTTGCCCAGTAATGATTTTTTTTCTTTATTATTATTTACTCAGCCTCTCTTAGCTCTAAACATGCATGCTGCTATTTTTGCTATAATTATGTTATAATATAATTGAACATAAAATGATAATTTAAGCAGCTCTTTCCATTTTCCATTGTCTCTGTCATGTCTGTCAAGGCTGAAAACAAAACAAATTTGAGTCATCTTTAGTTAAATCTAGCAAAGTTATTTTACTGAATCACAGAACTTTCATTTTTGGGTGAGTGGTCCCTTTAAAGGAGCCATCGGGTTTCTTGAGTGCTTTATTCTAACAGATAACACTACTCTGCTCACACAAAAGTAAAGTACAATATGTCACCAGGGCAGTGTAATTCTCACAGAGATAACAACAGGAGCTCTTCAGCTGGGAGGCATTATAGTGAGAGGACACAATGTTTTGAGGCCAGTCTCACATTACAGGTCAAAAGAGAATAAATGGTTTGCTTTTTTCTGATTCACAATTCCTCTTTGTTCCACTTACAATCTGGACCAAAAGGGTGACGTTGAGGGAAACTGCTTTGAGTCAGAATTCAAAATGATTTAAATATATTTTTTCAGAATTCTCATACATGTAGCCTATAATTCCTGTTAGCATACAATTCTTGAATATCAACAAAGACTTTCTAGTTATCATCTTACAGACTCAGTATATTACAAGTTTTCAGTTCAGTATTAAGAATATTAAGATCAAATATCAATTCCTGAATTATTGATGTACAGCTCTTTTCCCTTTTGGCTTGCCTCAGACCTGTTTAAAGAATGCTATTTTTGACCCCAAGTTCTGATTCACATCCTCCAGAAAAAAGATAAAGAGCTTTATTCATAAAAGACTTTCTATAAATACCCCAATACAGTCGCCCACGGCACTGCAAGTGTTTCCTGTGGTCCTGGATGGCTCAAAGTGAGCGTGATAAACTTTCTGGCTCGGGAGAGAATCACACAGCAGGCCTACCTTAAGCTTGTGCTCCTTGCGATTGACAATGACAGCGGTGATCTGCTGATCCATGAAGAGCAGGATGGTCACCAGCAGGGCAGGCAGAGCTGCTGCCAGGTACACCCACCAGGGGTTCCCTCCGAACGGAGGCACAAACCAGCCACGGTTTGGGCTTGTTGGCTGAGGATTTGAGAGGAGTGCAGTTTGAGGATCACAGAAGTTTGCAGTCAGGGCACTTGGGAAATGTTTACAGGGTACAAACAGTACCGTCCTGAGTGGACTGGCATTGTCTGTGAACCAGTACATAAGATACAGCAAATAGAGCATGCCAGCCAGCGTGCAACTGATAATTGTTTTTCCTGAACAAAATCTATTTCTATCAAGCAGACGCTCAGGGCACCTGAGTAGAAACACCCCATGTACTGACCCGTGCAGTGCACAGTCCCAAAACCATTTTACTATAATAAATAACATGTATAATAACACATTTTAAACAAATAAATAAATAAATAGCTAATACAGAACAGATCATCTCTTGATTTGGCAATTTTTCCCCATTATTCTGTTTATACAGTGAACAAAACATATTTGAAATAAATATTATTTAAAAAAACTATTAAAATAAAACCGATTTAAAAAAAACTATGTTAAATCAGTTGTATTATATTAGCATATACTGCAAATTATGCTAGTTGTTTTCTTTATAGATAAACGCAGGAAAAATAATTATAAGATATTATAATCAATTTTATAGAATATTTTACAGAATTTTAAAGACTATTTTTAAAAGTCTGGGGTCTGTAAGATCTGTTTTATGAAATTAATGATTTTATTTAACAAGGACGCATTTAATTAACATGTTAAATTTACAATGATCATCTGCTGAACATTCAACTTTGCTAACACAAAAATAAATTACATTAAAATATACAGTATCTCACACTATTGTCAGTATAGCTGGCAACAAAAGTGAGTACACCCTAAGTGAACATGATAAAACTGTGTCCAAAGTGTCAATATGTTGTGTGAGCTGTGTCCTCCTGGGCCTGGAATTCACCAGAGCTACACAGGTTGTTGCTGGGATCCTCTTCCACTCCATAGTGACATCACAGAGCTGCTGAATGTTAGTCACATGGTGCTTTTCCACCTTCCGCTCAGGTCTGGAGACACACCTGGCCACGCCATCACCATCACATGTCATCTTTGGTGTGTTAGGGCTCATTATCATGTTGGAAAACAGCCGTTCTGCCCAGTTTCTGAAGGGAGGGCATCATGTTCTGCCACTGTTCATTTTGGAATCCACGTTTCCCTCAAAGAAGTGCAGTTCCCCGGCACCAACCACACTCACGCAGCCCCTGACCATGATGCTACCACCACCATGTTTGATGTAGGCAAGACACAATAGTCTTGGTACTCCTCACCAGGGAGTCACCACACATGCTGGACACCATCTGAGCCAAACAAGTTTATCTTAGTTTCATCAGACCACAGGACATGGTTCCAGTAATTCTTGCTCTTGGACAGGTTGTCTTCAGGAAACTGTTTGCGGGCTTTCTAATGAGCCAGCTTCAGAAGAGGCTTCCTTCTGGGATGACGGCCGTGCAAACTGACTTGTCGCAGTGTGTGGCCTATGGTCCGAGCACGGACAAGCTGACCTTCCACTTCTGCAACCTCAAAAGCAATGCTGGCAGCATTCATGCATCTGTTTTTTTGAAGCCAGCTTCTGCACCTGATGCACGGCACGAGGGCTCGACTTCTTTGATCGACCCTTACAAGGCCTGTTCCAAGTTGAACCCATCTTGGAAAAGCTCTGTATGACTCTGGTCACAGTAC
The DNA here is from genome assembly GCF_023724105.1 of Carassius gibelio. Taxonomy (NCBI): domain Eukaryota; kingdom Metazoa; phylum Chordata; class Actinopteri; order Cypriniformes; family Cyprinidae; genus Carassius; species Carassius gibelio. Next base: position 19,439,675 of record NC_068375.1, on the reverse strand, counting down.
TAGTACATCTTTGTGGAGAGCAACAATTCTAATTCTCAAATCCTCAGAGAGTTCTTTGCCATGAGGTGTCATGTTGAGCATCCAGTGGTCTGTATGAGAAAATTGTACTCAAAGCACCAAATCTTAACTGCTCTAATACAAGATACACAAATTTGTATGGTCCTGTGAAGCAGACAAAAGCCTGAACATGATGAATAAGACATGCATCTTTGTTGTCACTTAGGGTGTACTCACTTTAGTTGGCAGCTTTATTGACAATAATGGCTGTATGTAAATCTATACTGCTATACAAGCAGCACATTGACTACTCTAAAATATGCCCAAGTTTCATTTCTATAGCATTGTCCCTTGAGAAGATATACTAAAATGGTTGCTGAAATGTGAGGCGTGTACTCACTTTTGCGAGGTAATGTATAAAGCATAATAGACCTCTTTCCAAAAAAAAAAAAAAAAAAAAAAAAAAAAAACACTTACAGACCCCAAACTTTTGACCAGTACTGTAGGTCTGTGCTGGAGACATATTAGAAGTGCACCTCAGAAGGATCATCACTTTACAGTAACAGACAGACAGACAAGGTGGATAGAAATTTTTACCTTAAATTCGCTTGGCACTATGAGCTTTGGTGTATCGACCCCAACCAGAGCGTCAACACAACAGAAGATCAAAATTGCCAGGACAATAGCAAAGTCACTTATGAGTTTTCTCACCTAAGATGGAAAAATGGGGGAAAAGGATGCTTCTTTTAGAGACTAAGTAATGAGCATCAAATCATTAGTTTTTTCCCTCAAAAACTGCAGTACTGATTAGGATCAGAGACTGGACTGACAAAACTATTTTAGCCTAACTGCCCACAGTATAAGGTTAGAGAGCAGGTTTGGCTAAATATTGCCTCTACACATGTAGTATGATTAGAGTCACAGATTGACTACTCACAGTAGTAGGAAAGAATGGGCTTGTCTTGAATTTCTTCAGACACATGGAGCAGGTGTAGGTGCCAAAGAAAAGGATGAAGGACATGAGGGTGATGTCGGGCACAAAGTCGCAGGCTTTGCCCACTAACTCCCCTCCGTATTTCAAGCATTCCTTCTTTGACAGTGAGGACCAGGTGGCATTCAGGGGCTGCACAAGTGACACAAAGACACATGATCAGAACATTAAATCACAAGGTGTCTGGATCAAACTTATAAGATGTTCATTTACAGAAAATCATTTCATTCCTTGGAACTCTTTCGTTCATGAGAGTAGAAGCAATAAGTCCGATTCTGTTGACTGACTTTATAAACTCATTTGAAATGATTTATAAGACTTTCTTTGTGCATTTATGTGATCATGTTTATATTAACTGAAGGATGAGAGGAAATTGTTTTCCTGTGGTGATCAGCTTTATCAGCAAACAGACCAAACATGAACCCAAGACATTAATTAAAAGTTGAGTGACCCGTGAAAGTTGCAGAACATTAAACGCTCTCCAGTTTCTGTTTGAAGGCAGATACGCTGTCGTCTTCAATCTCTCTGGAGTTTTACAACGACTTTGTTACTGTTCAGGTTTGCACAAAATGTGCGAAACGTGAGCTATGGCTAATTCAGTTCCAAGGATGTTGGCAAGGATTTGGGCATTATGTTTCAATCATTTCAAACTGAGGACTTCATCTGAATGGAAGCATTGAGAGATCTCTATTATTCTCAACTGGGAGCCCAGTTTTTCTAATGAAGAGAACAAAATGTCAGGCAGGTCTGGATAAAATGTTTTAGGAAACAGCCAACAATTTAAGGATTAAAAAGCACCATGGATTTTCTGCACAGAAAAGGAGAGGGAAGTTTTTTCAAATGTACTGTGTTCTATATGGCGACCTCAATGAATCCAATAAGATTCAAGGCTAGAATACACTACTTCACAAGGTTTATGTAGCAGTCAATGTTAGTTGCTATAAGTAAGAGACAGTCTGCAGATGTTCAGCAATTTACAGATTTCACAAAAAAAAAAAAAAATGTAGTATTTACTGGGCTCAAACTTTGATTTTGTAGCTTTTTCAGACTATAATTCTGTTCCATCACACATGCATGATATTTTTAGTCGATTTAAGAACACATTTAATTTCTTCTTTTTTTCTGTTTCTCCTAGTAATAAGGAGCATGTTTATGATGATGACAAATTACAAAGCGGTCAAGTGTATAATGCCTAGAGTTTTACAATTTGCTCAGATTTGAAAAGTCAAGTTGTGTTTTCCAGCCTTGCACATATTTCAGTGATGTTTTGAAACACTTACAGTATCGCTGTAGTTTACTGTCCAGATAAGTGAACCAAGCGGATCAGTGTACACATCTGAAGAATTGACTGAAAAACACAAAAGGTCAAAAGTGTCAAAGCTGGCCTTCAGAAAGAACCAAAAGCATACAGTGGGGTTCCAACATCTGAATCCACCGCGTAAAAATAAAACAAAACCTAAATCTTATTTAAATCTGAAGATAAACAATGTTTAGGATTTTGAATAATTCTGAAACTTTATTCTTTAAAATAAAGAAATAATGTATAAATAAATTTAAAATAGAAAGGTTTTCGCTTCTGTTTTATATAAACATATTAAAGTTTCCAATCTTCTGTTAGTCACGTCTTTACGTGATATGAATTCACAAGACAGAGTTCATCAGTTTGCATGCATATGAAAAAGTCAGGGGAACACAAACTATCAATCCAAACAGCTTTTTGTTGGTCAGCATGGTGAATTCACATGACTAACTTGGACTCTTTGTGAAACCTGCAAGGTGAAATAATTTGACCAGGTTAAATTCCTAATTAAAATAAATTGATTTTGACAGTAAAAATTATGCTGATAATCAATTTTTTTGTCAACTCTGATCTTGATCCTGAGTTTGTGGAGTGCAAGCACATAATTGTGTGACATCGGTGGCTAACAGACATGCCTAACTCATCAAAACTCTTTTGCTAAAGGTTAAGAGATTGAAGAATATTAGAAATTCAAACACCATATAGTGTTTCATATCAAAAAGAGGAATAAAAGTTGGTAACTCCACTTGAGCTCAAAGTAGCACATTCTGGATCCCAAGCTAGGGAAAAAAGGTCACTTTGTGCTACATCAGATCTGCCTCACTGAGCAAAGTAATGTTACATATGCATCAGTAATCTTTTTTCCTGTTCGTTCAGCTCTCATCGTTTCTTGCATCTGTGGACGTGTTGGAGACTTAGGAAGGCGATTTACAATTTGAAATGAAAGTAAAAATTCAGGTAAGTTTACAAACCTGCAATGAATAAAGGTTTAGCATCTAAAACTTCAAAACAAGAAAACATCACAGAAAGAGATGTACCAGGTCTTACCATCAGTGGGTGCCACACACATGCAGTCATACTGTGTGACGTAATTGATTTTATAGTCTGAATTGATCGGATAATAATGAGCCAACTTCAGCATCTTCTTTAAGGCGTCATAGATGAAGATGAAGCTGATGAGCGAGGAGAAGCCCTCTTCTGTAAATCGGGTGAAATACTGCACCAGGAAACTGGCATCAGTGACCACCAGGACTAGACAGAAGAAGGCCGACCACAGACCGATCCAAAGACGGAACTCTAGGTAGTCAAAACCATTATCCCTGTGGAGGATAGTATGAATAGAAAATTAACCAATTTTCAAATCATACAGCAATAAATAGTATACTACCATTCAAAAGAATATGTGGGGGACATTTTTTGCTCACCAAGATTGCATTTATTCAACTAAACAAATTATAGTGAAAACAGTAATATTGCTAAATATTATAAACACTTATAATATCTATTTTGATATCATTTAAAACTTAATTTATTCCTGTAATGGCAAAGCTTAATTTTCAGCAGCCATTTTTCCAGTCTTCAGTGTCACATGATCATTCAGAAATTATTCTAATTTACTGATTTGGTGCTCAAACATCTTATTATTGTCAATGGTAAAAATGTTGTAATGTTTAATATTTTTTGTGGAAACTGATATATTGTTCAGGATAATCTGATGATTTCAACGCCAATCAGCAAACTCGGGAAACCCCCTTTTCGGCAAGGACACAACAAAGGGAACCCCCTAAACAAGCAATGCAAGTACGTCCAAATTCTCTATAAAATCCTAAATGATTCCCTTTGAACTAAACTGACCTACTTCCTTAACACTCTGAATTGTAGTAGTGTATCTATGACCAGCGCTGGAAATCACCATGTACTGAACACTTCAGTAAACTTCATTTACAGAATCTAAGTTTCAGTTAACTACTAAACAGTCAGTATATGCAGTAGTTAGTTTGTGAGGACACATTCTGAACAAAGATGATGACGTACCTGCTGAAGTTGAAGAGCAGCCTTTCAAACACCAGCACTGGTCCCGTACTGCTGAGGATGGTCAGAGGCTGCCCAGCCAAGAGGCAGAAGAGGCCTCCAGTCACCGCTGTACCCAGAAAGCTCTCCAGCACACCCTTCACACGAAACACAGTGAAAAAGAGCCAAAGGGTTAGGGAAAAACCAACTAAGGCTCAGTCATAATCACGTTCCCTTGAAATAAGGTCTGTTAAAGTGTATTTAAAGCCCAGTTCATACGAGAACAGTTTTCTTTGTTCACCTTGTTTTGTCTCATGCAAATCTGTGCTTTTCCCACACAACCTCTGTAAAAAATGACAAAGCAGATAACCTACTATAGTTTTTCAGCTAAATCAAAGGTACTCTGAGAAATGTAATCTAAAGACCTTGCCCACAGAAATGGCTCGGATTGAATCCTAATGAATTAATTCCTTTAATGATGTATATCATTTTCAAAAAATAGTTTTTATTCCCCATTTAATTAAGTGTTGCACATGGCCTTCCATAATGCCACTATCCAGACAACAGACTCCAACCCTCATTATTAACTAGTCCAGTCCAAATCAATACATGAAATCACAGGCGTCTGCTGTTAATAACAGAAATCCAAACGCTGTTTGAAAAACTAATCCTAGAGATTTTATGAAAACTGCTATAATGAACGGCCACTGAAGAGACAAGTGACTTCATGTTACAGTCGTGCTTCACAATTTAAATCCTGTCTGAATCAATAACGGGTGTGTTTTACCTCACACAATTAGTAAAAAATGACTCTAACTCGGGCACTCTCTGAGAAATCTACTCCCATCCGGATGGGAATGTCTGTGAATGTGGTATACTATATACGGCTTCATCCGTCTTTTGACCTTCATCAAATACAGTGACTTAAGTTAATTATCTTGTTACGCTGATTAGTACACCTTCATTAAGGATTTAGACTTTTTGTTGGGTAAAATAACAAAACAATAGTTGGTGGCTAAAATAGATGGAAATGGAATCAGTTGATCTACTTTGTACTACTCAGAACAGACCTAGACCTCATCTTAATTAATTCCTTAATTTCGTGTTTTATATAGAAATGTTATAATGTATAAATAAATAAACTTTAATAGAAGATCCCTCTAAATTACACTTTGCTAACTGACAAATACTGAAGGGCTTACTAACATGACCTTTGAACTAGAGGTAACATTTCAAAAGGAGGGCAGAGAAGAAACTGCTCCCAGTGTGTGTCAGTTAAAGATTGATGAGAATGAATAACACTGTAATCCCTGGCCAGGTTTGACTGATTCTTATTTAGAAAGGCTCAGGGCACATCCGTGAACTCATGAAGTTTCTCATGATTTGCGGTTTTATCTTCACCTGCATGTTCTCTGTGGCGTCGCCCAGCAATCCTCCGAACGTGATGGCATTGGTTACTGTTCCCAGGTAGATGAAAAGAATGGCAGACAAAGACTGGATGTGTAGTCCATCATAGAAATCACTGAAGAAAAAGGGGGCTTTTCTTTTGACATCAAGAATAAGGCCTCCACAAAACCTGAAGAACAAAACATATGACATAATTGTTATAGTAATTTTCATTCCATTTCTATGTGTTATCTTAATCTTGCTTCCTCTATATAAATAAATATTTTCACTCTGTACAGTGGGTTTCAAAAATCTGAGTCAAACTTAAAACTTATAGGATTTCATTTTTCACAACCTAATAATAAACATAAAAATAAATAAACGTAATAATTGCAAAAATTTCAGGATTTTGAAAATTGCATTTTATGATGAACAATGAACAAGAAATATTATTAAATATTATAATATTATATTATATTATATTATATTAAATATTATAATAATATTATTAAATAATATTTTTGAGCCACTAATAAAAAAGAGGGACATTAATTTATAAAAAATATATTAAAGTAATATTTTAAACCGTAGCATGTTTACTGGTATTATTAATTGGTAACTTCTATTTAGCACAGAAAACTACTCATAAGCAGTTCTTTGCCAAAGGTCAAGGCATTTCTAAAACCAACAGCGGGACTGTACTGTACTAGTAAAAAGAAATTGAATCTAATTATAACAGTCTGTACTCCGTAAACAGAGCACATGCTGACTTCAATGTTTGTCTAATATTAAGATAATTCTAGTCATTTTGACAAACCTTCATCTGAACTAAATAATGAATGTCAGAGGTTGGGCTTAATCTGTTCCTCAAGAAGAATTTATACAAGCATTAACTTACTTCCCCGTCCTCTTCAGCTCATCACCTACTGCGTGCCCCCCGCCCCCCTGTCCACCGCTGTGAGGCGTGTCTCCATTCATCTGTGTGCTGTCCCCTCCAGCATACATGTTCTTTCTGGACAAGATAACAAACAAATGAACAAGACACTTATATTATTATGATATTATTAATGCCCTAAAATTACCGTTTATAAAGGAGGAAAGAGAACAGAGAAAGAAAGATGACAAAATAAATAAATAAATCCAGCAATCTCATACACTGGTACTGAAGCTCACTCAAACACATTAATATGTTACTCATTCAATCATCCATATGGTATACAATTTAAAAAAAAAACAAGGAACGATTGGTAGAACTATATGATAATAGACAATCAGATAAATTTATCAAACAATAGACAAAATTATAAAACAGATAAAAAGACAGATTGAGAGATAGAACAACTTGACGATTGATAAAACGGTGCATTGATAAATACAATGATAAGATAGACAGGCAAACAAGCAGATACGGATAGCTAGATAAAAGATTTAAAAAATATATAGTTACAGACAGACTAGACAGTTACAGACAGACAGACAGACAGATAGTTACAGACAGACAGACAGATAGTTACAGACAGACAGACAGATAGTTACAGACAGACAGACAGTTACAGACAGATAGTTACAGACAGATAGTTAAAGACAGTTACAGACAGACAGACAGATACAGACAGACAGATAGTTACAGACAGACAGACAGATAGTTACAGACAGACAGACAGACAGTTACAGACAGATAGTTACAGACAGATAGTTACAGACAGTTACAGACAGACAGACAGATACAGACAGACAGATAGTTACAGACAGACACAGTTACAGACAGACAGACAGATAGTAACAGACAGACAGACAGACAGATACAGACAGACAGACAGACAGTTACAGACAGACAGACAGTTACAAACAGACATACAGTTACAGACAGACAGATAGTTACAGACAGATAGTTACAGACAGACACACAGATAGATAGTTACAGACATACAGACAGGCAGACAGACAGATGAACCAGTTCAGTATGTTGTTTATATACAACAATCCATGACTGAATGTATGAGATCTATTGTGTGTAGTGTACACTGTGTGCTATGCTGGTGTGACTGACTGCTGCTGGCACCTTTGTCTGCATATTGGTGATATCGGCTGGTACAGACTGACATGGCAGGATGAGGAGGCAGCCTGCTGTCACTTCACCTGAAGCCAAAGAGAGGTGACGTACGCTCTGCTTCTCCAAACTGAATGAATGGATGGATGGCCTGGCCAACTGTCTTTTGAAACTATTTCCTGACCATGTGTGACATAGATTATTTAATACACTGTATATGACTATGTATAGAGTTTGGATATTAAAATGTAAAAGCACCTGTACACCCATTTTACTGACATTCTACTGTCTTTTGTAACAATAAGATTTGATTTTTACATTTGCATTGAAATTACTTTAACCCTTTATCCTTTAAACAACAGAAACAGCCTCAGAAAAGCGATCTCATCATTGTTTCAGCAAAAGAAAGAGTGACAGGTTCATATGGGCTCTCTACATCTTTACCTTTTATCTGAGGATGGCAGGGATTTTGGAGGCTCTATCCTAATGGCAGGGTCCCATTCTCCAGGAGGGAGGACAATGACCTCATCCAAGAACTCGTCAATGCCAGCGAGGAGATCTTGTCTGTCCTTGGCTTTGTACGCAATTTCATGGAAGACCTTGACAAGATAACGGTAATTACTGGCCAACTCTCTTCTCATATGACTAATCCAATGCACAAATCTTTTTTTTTTATTTTTTATAATAGATCATAACTGTATTAACAGTTAGGTGTGACCACTGAATTGACCTGATCGAGTTGGCGTGCTCAGACAGGAGGGGCCTGAATACTGCTTTTAGGACTGAGTAACTAAAGATAAGCCAATTCTTAATTATGATTGTAGTCATAAGGATCATCTACCACCTGTGTACCAATCTCTCAAAATGTGTCCTGTTCTGTTCAGTGTTTATATTGTTAGCTAAAAAAAAAAAACTAAAAAAAAAAAACTTCCATGAATTAAAATAAAGCTAAAATAAAATATGAATACTAAATGAAAAACTAGATACTAAATACAACTAAAATAACACTGGTTCTGCTGTGTGAACGAAGTGATATAAGACAGACAATTAGATCAAATCTGAATTCACCTACCTCATCAGACATCAGGGTAGCAATTGCTCTACCTATTTCATGGTATGACTTGGCTTTGCCTTTGGGTCCAAGAAGAATGAAAAGAAATCTGGAGAAGACGATTAAAAATATATTAGCACACCTAAAGTTAAACATGCTTTTTTTATCTATAGGTTTAATAAAAGCCTATTTTTGACAAGAACTCCTCTCTGTCACTGTTTACTTTCCTCGTTGGTTCTGTGGGCTGAAAGAAGGGCATACCTGGTGGGCACAGGCACTTCAGTCAGTGCCCCTAACATGACAGCCTGCTGCAGCCTCACAAAGGCCACAAAAGGAGTGTCCAGGAAGTCCACTTCTCCAACGAGAACATTGGAAGCTTCAGCATCTCTGGGCAGCTTCTTCATGAACTTGTTCTTCAGCTGGACACATGGAGGATGGGATTTTAATGAAGCTCGATAAAGAAGAAAAAACAAATGAACAAAGTGCACAAATCAAGCTCCAGCACATGACGTCATTAAATATACTGCCCGGTTGGCATTCTGTGCCACGAGGTGAGGTGTGATGAATCCAACAACTGCAACTGTCCAACTAATGAAAATTACAAAGATTGGTGGCTGCATGTGGGACTGTTGATTCGAAGGTTCAGCAATGGCCTACTATGGCTCCTGCATTCTTTTGCTCTTAACTCAGAGGAACCAGTGGTAACCAGTATAAAGAACTGCTGAACTAATTTAATTTATTTGGGCTGTTTTTCCTATAAGTGATAAAAAGAAGGCAAACTTCAAAGGCAGCAGCATCTGCCAGCTCAGACTTTGAGGCCATGCCAAATGTGACATTTACAAGCCAAAGCTTAGTAGTACACCCTGCTCACATAACCGTGAATTAAGCAAGTCATCACAGAGATTTTTAACAGCTAAAATTATCATTGCACAATCACTCAAGCATATATAAAGTACTTCTATATGTCTATTTCTTTCAATGATGTAAACATTTATTACTCTATTACTGTGACAGAAATGTATTAGCATGTTAATTAGGGGGTTCATAAATCCGATTTGACAGCTCTGCTGATAACAAGGATGGGGTTACAATGTCAGTCATTAATAAACCAATTCCCTAGTATACTACCAATACATAAACAACAACATTCCCTCCTGAAAGTCTTCTTGAACAGTCCGAGTTAGCAGTTTCATTAACCATTGACTGAAGAACACTGGAAACACAAGCACAATGGAAAACATTTAACCTGGAGCACTGGAGCACATGATGGGACAGACCTCTCACTCATCCACAGCACTATCTTCAGAGATCAGCTGTTTTAAAGGTCTTTTATTTGCATTTATTCCATTATACAACTGATCCCAACACTGATTATAATTGAACTACAGTTGTCAGATAAAATATGTACATATCCTGATGCATTAATAACTGTAATAATGCAATGAATGTGATGACCTTAGTCTTGCATTAGAAAAGATTATGCATTTTAAAATTAAACTTTTTTTTTTTTTGTCAATTTGGAAAGTTTTTAAGACTTCTTAGAAATGCGTGTTGAGTCCTCTTGTAGAAATTTTGTAGACACTAGTTAAGGCAGGTAATATTTAATTTCTACATGGAGATGTATTGAAAGGTTTTCTTTTTTGCTATGCTTGTTTATTTCAAGTTTTTCTCATTTTCTTGTGATTTGGATGTATAAAAAAAATATACATCCATTGCGGTCTACCATCTCTGGTCATTAAATATAGTCTATCACCAGACGTAAAGGGACAGTTCACCCTTACATGACAATTTTTTCTTGAGTTTGATTCACTGAAGCGAACATTTAGTAAAAAAAAATAATAATAATTATAATAATAACTTAAACTACTTAAAATTTGGTAAATAATAATGTATAGACTGTTCGTTACACAAAGTTATCTCACGGCTTCAGAATATGAAATACAATGCAGTATAGTGGTCATATAAACTACTTTCAATTTACTTCTGAAGAAGCCTCCTCTTGTTTGAGTGAAGAAAGGAATACAGGTTTGAAACACAATGATGACCTTTTGAACTATCCCTTTGATGCAGTTTCCGCGGCTAAAAAATAAAGGGAGCAAATAGGTTGAGACTAAATGGCCAGCCCAAGATGATCATCCCTGTTTGGTGGGAATAACATTTAGAAACACTTAGTTCAACTCATGCTTAATCGTCTGGGAACTTAGGAAGAAAATCAACCGTGGAGTGATACAAATAATCTTAACCAATAATGAAACAAGAACAAGAGGTGAGGAAGCAACGGCCAGAAGGAAAGGAGTGATGTCACTGATTGTAACTGGAGGCCAGATTGTAGACAGTATTACTAGAGGAGCATAAGGGGATGATTAAGGTATTAGAAGGATGCACCTTAAACAACCTACAGTGCTTTTCTCAGACTTATATGAGTGTTTACATCTGAGTTTCTTTATGTAGGAGTCACAGAAGGGTCGTCAGATGCTTACGTTCTGTTATTTAATTTCAGCAGCACAACATCACACAACAGTGGAAATCATGACTGTATGAAGGACATCATGGATTCTTTAAAGTGTCAGGCCATTTTGACAAGGATTGTGATGCCTTTGGTGCAAAAACTGAAGCTGATGATCAATTGACTTTCCTGCAGGCCAGTCATACCAAAGTACACATCCAAATCTACTACTGCTTGGTTCAGAGATCAGTCATAGAATGTACTTGAGTGACCTGTTCAGTCTCCAGGCTTAATTCTCATTTCAAATATCTGGTTGAATTTGAAGAAAGCAGTGGCAATGTGAAAACCAAAGATTATCAGTGATCTGGAAGCTTTTCCAGGTGTGGAATGGGCCAAGACTGTAGTAGAGAGGTGACAGAAGCTTCTAATCACTTACAGACAGCGTTTATTGGAGATTTTAAAGAATAAAAGATCACAAAGGGGGTTGAATAATTTTGAACATGAATGTTTAGAGCCAATTCTAATTTTATCATGATTCATCAATGTTCCATTCTCAGAATCACTCAAAAATGTATTAACAAACTTTCTATAATACTTTACTGATGCCTTTGTTAAATTGATTTCATAAAATGTTATCCTCCACAGCAAATTGTCTTGCAAGTCAAGCCCTCTGGCAGGTAGCATGTGATGTGGAAAGGCTTAGCATCATATCTGATACTGGATTACTTCCATTGCTAGTGCACTGCAAGCAATGTTTTATTATTACATCAGTACATACATCAACACGACCTGAACGCCTGCATTTTGTGTAGTCAAGCCATGGATCAAATCACTTCCTGTTGGATCTAATGTGAATGAAGTGCTGTCAACGGAAATCTCAGCAAATAGGTTTTAAAAAATGTTTTACAATTGAGTTTTGCTATTTTTTTTATTGGTTCTGCCTTTGGGGGGCGCTCTCTCAGAGGAAAAAAAGTCATGGTATTCTTGTCCTACATTACAAAAATAAGCCTTAGGACTTCATCATAAGAATCATGAGATGGATATTAAGTTAGACCAATGTAGAACAGCAATTTTTATTACATTACATTTACATTTATTGATTTAGCTGACGCTTTTATCCAAAGCGACTTACAATTGATATAGACGTCAGAGGTCGCACGCCTCTGGAGCAACTAGGGGTTAAGTGTCTTGCTCAGGGACACATTGGTGTCTCACAGTGGATTCGAACCCGGGTCTCTCACACCAAAGGCATGTGTTATATCCACTGCGATACAAAAGTTATTTGTCATACATTTTATACAATATGTTATTTATTAATGTTCATTAGGTTACCATTCATTTCCAGATAATCTCAGTCTAATCTTGGAAAGCAGGAATGACGTCATCATATTAAAAAAAATAATAATAATAATAAATAAATGTGACAAGCCAAGAGTGCATGTGCATTACACAAAGCCTAGCCATTCCTCAATCTATGCTCACAACCACAATCTGTTCATGTCTTTGGGCCACCTCAAACAAGCAGCCTCTCAATCCCCCACTCTGCCAAAAGGGGCAAGGGGCATCTCCTCGGAGTTAACAGCTGGGACCTTCCAGCAATCACATCCACACTGGTTTAGCACATGCACAGAAACACTGTCAAAAATTTGCCAACTATCTCATATAATGCTGCATTCAGCAAGAAGAGCCGCATTGCCATTTTCAAGGGAAAAATGTAAAATTTCTCTGTGTTGAACTTCTGTGAAATTAGTTAATTTTTATGGTTTGTCACAGATTGACACCACCCTAATGACCTTTTGGTGCTCCTTCAATGAAAGGCCAAGAACTTGCCATTAGTAATGGAAGTTATTTCACACCAAACTCTGTCCTTGTTACACGCTCCACTGCCTCTGTTCTGTTGTGCATCTTATGTGCACCGCAATGTCCTATTTCACCTTAAGGAAAACAATATAAAACTGAAGTGTCTTTATCAGTTTAGTCACTGAATGTGTTTATGAGCACAGATTTTTGGCAATCCAAATTAGTCAAACCTATATAGAGTACATATTTATATAAACTGGACTCACCTGATCTTTCTCTGGCTTGTCTGAGATATCATTCAGACTGCTTGATGTCAAGTTGCGATGTGTGGTGGTTGGGCTGCCTGAGCAAATTTATGAAAATGACAGATCAGTGAAAAATGGGCACAATTCCATTCTTAAAAAAAAAAAAATTCTACAGAGAAATACAAATTCAGAATTAGCAAGGGCACCTTGAGTGTCAGATGAAACAAACAAGGGGAGCAGTGAGACTGACAACACTGTACAGAATATGAATATTTAAAAAAGTCCATGCTTTTAAAATTAAAATAATTTAAATTAGGAAAGGTGCTTTGCAAGGCAAGAAAGGAACCTACTGAAAGGTTAACTATTAACCTTACAGAGTCCAAGTTATTGTCATCATGCTGTGAAAAGTATAGCAGGAGAACAACACAGTAATGCAAAGTATTCTCAATGCCAAAAACCTGCCAACAATTTTACTGACCAGGATTGTGTTATAATGACTAAGATGTCAGTTTGATGCAGCAAATAGAAGACAAAAAGCAGCCAAAATAAGAAAAAATGAGGCTGAATACAGATGAAGGTTAAAAAAAAAAAAACTTCATTTATGAAGCACTTTACAAAAAAAAAAAAAAAAAAGTATATTGAGAGAAAAAAAAGAGAAAAATAATAATAATAAAACCAAAAAGACTTTGCATACACCTTCATAAATCCTACATTATCTGATCAGAGCTCATTAATATGGTTATGGTCATAATGATATGGTGATTATTTGAAGACTTTGGAATTGAAATCTATTAAGGGTAAAGGTCACCATAATGAGAAATTCTAGGTATGAAAAATCGAACACATAACAATGACTACAGGACAAACTACCGAAACACAGATGGTCACAACAACAAATAAAAAAGTTAGAAAAGGTCATATCATACACTCTTAAAATACAATCTTCTATGTGTCACAGCAAAAACTTCCTTTTGGAAGCCTTATTTTAAAGAATATATATTTTGTATGATTTCATTTGTCTCTGAGGTGTTATTTAATTATTCAGTTAACTCTTTAAATGGTCTAAGAAGATTGTTTTCCTTGATATGACCCTCTTAAATTTTCAGTGTAATGCTATTTTTATAACAGTAATACGCTACGTTAGGTGAAAGAACACATATACATGTACTGGCAACTGGTAAGTTGGACTTACTAGGCCATCGCATGCTTGGACTTCCAGGGGCTCGCAACACCTCCTCTGAGGTGCGAGTCGTTAGACAAGGTACTGAACTCTCGAGTGGATTACGTGCTTTTAGTGACAATGCAGCAGAAAGGACAAAAGATGGTAAGAAAGGTGAAAAGAAAGAATGTTAAGGTGATAGAGGTCAGGGGTTTTAGGTATAAAGTTTAGCTAGTTTTGTAAAAGATTGTGTGAGACTGGTGTAAAATCGCTCAGGAAAATATAGGATTTGTTAGAGAGGTAGAAAAGCAGTTGCAGCTATTTTGTTTTCTTTTTCAGGAAACAAGTTCTAGTGAACAACATTTATGTGACATTCAAAAAGTCCAATGGTCAATGAACCACAGGATTCATGGTAGAAAACCAGTGCACATGCAGCCCACGAAACACCATCTAATCAGCTGGAAAAAAATGCTGTCATGATCTTTGTGTAAAGTTTTAGCAATGCACCATTGGCATGCAAATATTATTGACAAAAATCATATGATCCTTTTGACCAAGGCTTTATTTGAAGTCTTGTCTTTTCTTGTTCTTAACTGTTCTCAGATTAGTTCATTAGTTCACCAGTTCACACTGGTTTACATTCTCAACAATGTAATGCAACAGCCTATAATGTGCATCACTGAAAAACATATGCAGACAGAGACAGGAAAGACAGACAGACAGAACAAAATTAAGGACTAACAAGGAACAAGTTATTATTTAAAGACCCCATGAACTCTTTCCTTTAGTAGCTCTGCCTGTATGCTTGTGTACTCCTAAATTAACCTTAATCAGATATTGATGACTCATCTTGCACTACACAGATTTTTGGCCAATCAAACGCTCATTGGAATGAGAATTATAAGTTTTTCAGGGTTCTCTTAAGAACCTTAAGCATGTATTTGAAATAGAAACAACATTATAAATGAGTTTATTGACACTTTTAATCAATTAAATGCATACTTGGTGAATTACCATATTAATTTAACCAATTAAAACAAAAAAATTCAACAGTAGTGATAACACACAAAAGAATGTGCTCGTCAAGCGATTTCATGGAGTCTTTAAAACATACAGACAACTACATAAAAAAAAAAAAACCATTAAAAGGCTAAATCTATGCTGAATCAACAATGAATCAGCAAATTGGTAAAACATTAGTAAAAAAATTATTGTGATCTGTGTGACTAATGCATTTTCAAATATTTGGTATTCTTAAGTTATCTTTGAGAATAACAGGAGAATAAAATAATAATACAATTTTTTTTTTTTTACAAATATTTTTGAAAAGTGGAAAAAGAAAAAAATTCTCCACAAAAAATTACAAAAAACTGCAGGAAAAAAAAAAAAAAAATCTCAATAGCTTAAAAGGAAAAAGGAAGGTAAAAACAATTACTGCACCAAACTGGCACCTATATTACCATTATCCGGGGGGGGAAACATCCTACTTGCGCTGGAGACCGTCTTGCCAATGTCAGCTAAGGATCGAAGATTGGACTTCTTGGTCTGGTGCCGATGCCTCCTCAGCAAGGTGTACATGACCTTATCTTTCAGGTCAGCTTTCAAGAGACCGTTCTCAATCTGACTGTCAGTGATCATTTCTGAAAGAGAGAGAGACAGTGAATGGCAAACATAGAGAGGGAGACAGACAGAAAACAAAATTGGTGCTAGAAAAGACCTGCCTCATGGTTGTTTCACTTCTATAGATTTTGAGAAGCTCGTTACACCACCTTCACAACTGAGCAATCTTTTTATTTAAATACCAACTATACATCTTGTTCATCAAACTTTAAACTAGAACTAGAAATTGAACTCTCCACAGGCACATGAAGTGAGTGTCAGTAAAGCAGCACATTGCTTTCTATTTTTAGCCTTCAGAAGTGGACATCTAATGAGGCAGTGGCTTGTGCATAAGATTGTCTGGTGGTTCCTGTAAACATCTATTTTTATAAAAGAGTGTTAAACACATGAGGCCTGGACCCTCAGGCCTTTTTTGTGAATGGTTTGGCCCTTAATGGCGGATCCTTCAATTCATTTTTAGCTCAAAAGGCTCTCTGTGAGGTTGACCAAGCTTAAAGGGTTACTCTACCCCAAAATAAAATGTCATTAATCACTTACCCCCCATGTCGTTCCAAACCCGTAAAAGCTTCATTCATCTTTGGAACACAATTTAAGATATTTTGGATGAAAACCGAGAGGCTTGTGACGGTCCTGTTGACTGCCAAGTAAAATATACTGTCAAGGTCCAGAAAAGAATGCAAAGCATCGTCAGAATAGTCCATTTGCCAACAGTGGTTGAACCGTAACGTTATGAAATGACAAGAATACTTTTTGTATGCAAAGAAAAAATAAATAACAACATTCTTCAACAATTTGTCTCCTCTGCGTCTCTCCGCATCACCGTAAATCCATCTCGGAGAATATCCACTGAATGCAAGCAGCTTACACTCTTCTGGGTATACAGTAGGTTCCTCTTCTGTGTATCTTCTGCATACTTTTCTTGACCTTGACAGTGTATTTTACTCGGCAGTCAATGGGACAGTCACAAGTCTCCTGGTTTTCATACAAAATATCTTAAATTGTGTTCCGAAGATGAACTAAGCTTTTACCGGTTTGGAATGACAAGGGGATACGTGATTAATGACAAACTTTTCATTTTGGGGTGGAGTAACCCTTTAACTTAACTTAACTTAACTTATGATTTGCTATAAATTGGTAATATGACTTGACAAATCATGCTCTGAGTAAAAGCTTTCAAGAGTGTGAATAACGTAAAACATGGGATTCAAGAATGTAAATTAAAGGGATTTTTTCAATCAATCCTCCTTCATTAAAGGAAGCTATTACAAATAATAACCAGAATTACATAGTTTGATTACAGTACACTAGAGTTAATGGCCAAACATTTTTTTACTTGATCTTCCTCACACTCTGTCTGAATTCAGTGTAAAAGAAACGGCCATCCCGATTCTGAATGGATGCAACCACCCGTGCATCTGAGCCTAGTGTTACAGCGACGGTTGAGAGAGGAGTGTATTAAACAAGAGCTATGAATGCATCCTGACATGTGAGCATTTGGAAACCAAATAAATAGATGGGCTGCTGGCTGAGAGCATGCATGCATATCACATCTCTCAGTCCTTACAATACATTTGGAAAAGCTTTTTCTCTGAGTCTGATCTCAAGTAATAGCTTTATGATATTTCTTTTGCCATTTTATCCACCGACAGGGTGCCAGTGCTGGTGCCCTACATGAAACCATTCTGCATGCTTCCACTACAAAGCTTGCAGCTCCATGACACAAAAATGGCTCCTAAAACCAGCTTGTATAAAACAATTATTGATGCAAAATTTACATTGCATAAAGCTAGATTGTTTCATCCATTTGACAAACCTCTTCATATGTACAATTTTTCAAACTGCACAGCATCACTTTGTCATTATATATCTAATAAAAATAATACTCTCAAATATTCTATCAATGTCATATTTGACATTAATATTTTTTTTAACAAATTACAATACATTGTTTTTTACATGTAGTTCAAAACTAAAAAAAATGTGAAAACAAAAATATAAATAAATTGAACATATGTTTCAATGGAATAATCTTTTTTTTTCCTCCTGTTGTGATAAGGCATTACGGGCCAAATAAAAACTCACCACAGGCCAATTTTGGTCCACGAAGTTTGGCCATCTCTGCTTTAGATGTTAAAATATGTAACTCATACTTCCAGCCCCTTCAGATTTTGTATGATCTGATTGCTATACATTTCTTAATTGAAATTAAAAACTTGAATCACAAACTTAACGAAATTAAATTAAATCCATCTGTAAATTATATACATATTTAGTAAAAGTTAAATAAAATAATTGTTAAAGACTGCAACATGGGGTTTATTTTACAGAAGTTATCTCATTGTTTGTCTCTCAAGTCAGTGTAAACATGGTCCACTGAGTACATAAATGCCTCTTCTGAGCACCAACACTATTTTAGTTGATAAAGGGTTTTTTAGTGCTTTGTGTTTGTAACCAAAACTGCTTAAGGTAGTAGAGTATTTCTTAATAAAACAGAAAGTACCCTGCATTAAAGTCCAAAATGGCTACAGAAGAAACACTTACCGACGACCCCTGGCAGAGTGTTTGCCTCCAGGTCCAGCATGATGGTGCCCTTCTCTATACACGTCCTAAGCTCAAAGAGACTATGTAAGGACAGCGTGGCCACATGCGGTTTACTCCACCGCTCCCCGCCTTTTTCCACCTTCTCTTCGAACTTGATCCACCTTCGAAGAAGAAACCACAGAGAGTTGAAGGTACTGATGTTAAAATCAAGTGCAACTGCAAGTCAATTGAGCACTGATTTAAAAATGATTTGATGCTCGAGAAACATTTCTTCTTATTATCACAGCTGAAAATGGTTGTGCTTCTTGATATTTTTGTAGAAACTGAGATATAGTTTTTCAGGATTATTTTCTAGGATTAAAAAGTTCAAAAGTACAACATTTATTTGAAAATGTTTTTTTGTTGTTGTTGTTGTAACAATGAAAATGTATTTTAATGTCACTTTTGATCAATTTCATGCGTCCTTGCTGAATAATAGCATTCATTTTTCAAGGAAAAGTCTTACTGACCCCAAACCTTTGAAAGGTAGTGTATCTTTGTAAATCCAAAATACATATATTCTTAAATCTACAGTATCAGAGACAAATACTAGTTCCGGACATTAAAAAGCACTCATGTTCAGTTCAGCTCTAATCTTACCCCCTGTATAACTTTATTAAAATTAATGACCCTGCTTGAAAGGTTTAAGTATGTAATCCTTAATCCCAAAATACACAAACAGTCTGTAATCTAATCTCTAAAACAAACTCTCAGATAAAATCTTGATTGAAAATGAAAAGATCAGCAGTAATCATTCTGATACTTATTCATAGTATTCTGTTAAATGCCTGCTGTGGTATGTGATAATGGCCGCTGATTTGGGACCACCTGGAGTGCCACTCAACTTTATATGAAACTGCCCCTCTAATTGAATGATTGAATCCTTTCAAGAACAGCGCAGCTCCATTATTAATTTTTTGCTGCATGCATTTCATCAGAGACCAAGCTGTCTGCTCAAATGAACTCATGATCGGAGGGATTTAAAGCAGCAGTTATTGTTTAACGATTGGATGCGCTTTTAATGAAAGCCAACTAAAATATTACATATATATATATATATATATATATATACACACACACACACACACACACACACACACACACATATATGTATATGGAGAGTTCAGACGCAAAATCCTCTAAGTGCCATCTGAAATTTTCATCAGCTTGATAAAAATCCTAATTTTAGATGAAAATTTCAGATGGCACTTGCATCTGAACTCTTCATATATACACACAAACATTTTTTATTTTCTTCAAATCTTTCCCTAAAGATTAACCAGGTCAAAATCAACACTATCAAGTATTCAAAATGCCTTTGTATACTGGCACCAAGCGGTCGTTGGCATTGAGCCAGTACACTTGAATCTTCTATTGATGAATTGTATGGTGCCTGTATAACAACTCTGAAAGAGCAATTAAAACAGTCTTTACAGAAAATAGAACATAAGTGTCCTGTTTTTCTCTTCTTCTCTGAAAATACACTACCATTCTAAGGTTTGGAGTTGGTACAATTGTTAAATGCTTTTGAAAGAAGTCTCTCATGCTCACCAAAGCTGAATTTATTTAATCAAATAAGTAAAACAGTAATATTGTGAAATATTAACACTCTTTGACCAACCCTTTGACTCACATGACCCTTCAAAAATAATTTTAATATTCTGATTTGGTGTTAAAAACAACTAATGTTTAATATTTTTGTGGAAATTGTAATTTTCTTTCTTTCTTTTTTTATTTTTTATTTGATAAATATTAAGTTGAAAAGAACAGCATTTATTTGAAATAGAACACTTTATAAACATCTTTACTGCCATTTTTAAATCAATTTAATGTATCCTTGCTGAATAAAAATAAAAATAAATAAAAAACATTTTGACCCCCCAAATTTTGAACAGTAGTGTAGCTCAAATGTAATATTTAAAATTGAAATTAATAAAAAAAAAAAAAAAAAAAAAAAAAAACACTTTAAGAGCTCTGTCTGCAAATTTAAAACAAGACTCAGGTCTCTCTCTGAGCCTCACTAGAGACCCAGCCAAGCCATGACACTCTTACTGTACCTGGCAGTTTCCTTCCACTCCATCTCCTGGCCATCAACAGACAGTAGCTCGTCCAGCTCTGTGAAGAGCTGAGGGGGCGCAGGACTGTCATCGTCTTCTCCCAGCATGAATCGGATGCGCTCAGCAGCAGGTGTGACTGCAACAGGAAAAATACTGCGAGTCAGAGGCGAAGGTACAGTCCTGCATATTTCCAGCTTGCAATCATCACTTATGCCATTAGGCATGATCTCCAGCTCTGATGGAGGAGGAATCTTGACCGCAGACAGGTCCACATCCTGATGGGACTTAGACTCCATCTCCTCCTCTCCAGCCTCACTCTTCTCCACATTATTGTTCTCAGACATGTTCTCCGGGTTTCTATTTGATGTAAAACACACTTTTGTTCCCCAGAACACGATCAAAGCTGGTGAGGATGACTGAGTGAGGGAGGGAGGTCAGAGACACGACACCCCACACAGGCAAGCAGCACTCAGACTGTCATTAGAGCTCTCCGTGTTGTCTGCTGTCCTGTACACCCCACTCTAACACAGTGACACCTAGGTAGTTAAAAAGGGGGTCCCACTTGTCAACCCAGAGCAACAGCCCGCCCATCGGCTGCTCCGACTGTATCCCCTCGCCATTGGCCCTCTGAATCTGGCACCCTGCCCTGAGCTCCTCATTAACAATTAGGAAATGTTTCACAAACTGTTCATTCTTCAAAAGAGGGCCTCGCTTTCCTTCTCACTTGTTTTCCAATTTGAATATTTATTCATTCTTGTGGAAAAAAAAGTAAACAGTAATGTTTAATCCAAATAACTCCTCACCCATCTTACTAACTCTGGAGTCCCGCATTAAAGGCTCATCATCAAAACTGGCAAAATCTGACAGTGAAATCCAGTGTAAAAATGAAAGTGTTATCTTATATGAAAAGAGTTATTCCTACCTGACCTAAACTATGAAATGTACACAATTTGCATCATTTAAACAACCAAAATAGAATGGATCAGGACTTATATAGTGCAGTAAAAAAGATTCAACTTCCATTGCTGATGTCACTGACTTTAGATGGCATTTTCTAATGCTGATAATATCATGGATACAATGCTGTTGAAGTAAATAAGTAATCAGATTGTACAGCTCTGCACTGATGAACATCCAGACAGAATTACCATCCATAAAGCACTTTTGAAAAGAATTACACTATAGAATCTGGTTGTAAAGTGTGACAAAGCCAGTGTTTTCCTCAACTTTTACTACTGATGCGTTAGAAGGCAGGTCAAAGATCTTATCAGCACCTGGAAAAGTGATAACCCAAACTATACTAGCTGTAGAAAAATCTGTAATTACTAAATTTACATAATACCATCATCTACAACACCATATTGCACAACATTATATGTTTACAAATCAAATCATTGATTCTGAGGCTATAAAAATCTGGATAGGCTTGCCTTGATAGACTTTAAAAATAAATAATTTAACACACATTTATTTTACAACAAATTATATAGTGCCTATCCATGTATTCATTAATTCATCTTAATGCGTTTCCATTCAAAAGAAAGAGTTTTTTTTTTTTTTTTTTTTTTTTTAAGAAATACTTTTATTCAGCAAGGATGCATTAAAGGGACATGCATTAAAGGGACCAATAAGGTGAATACTCAACCAAACAGTTGCTGGTCCCCATTGACTTCCATGATATTTTTCTTCCACACAATGGAAAACTGTTTTTCAACATTGATAATACGGTAATATAATACTGTTTTTACTGTGTTTTTTTATATTTCTGATCAATTTGATGCAGCCACGGTGAGCATAAGAGATTTCTTACTGACTTCATAAACTTAAAAAAAAAAGTGAAGTGACATACAGCCTAGTATGGTTACCCATACTCAGAAATTTGCGCCTGCATTTAACCGATCCAAAGTGCACACACACAGCAGTGAACACACACACTGTGAATACAAACCAGGAGCAGTTGGGGGTTTGGTGCCTTGCTCAAGGGCACCTTAGTCATGGTTTTGCTGGCCCAAGACTCAAACCGACAACCTTAGCGTTAGGAGTCAAACTCTTTAACCACTAGTCCACGACTTCCCCCCACAATTTTGAATGTTAGTGTGCATATACTGATATAATCAAGACACGATGTCCATTTAAATAATAGTTAAAAAATAAAAACTTAAAGTTCATAGTATACCTTCGTAGATTTTTTTTTTTTAAATGATCAGGCCATGAATGACGAGGAAGTGACTAGGCAGTACTTTTTAAACTCATTTAGACCAGTTCATTGTCCCAACTCTCTTCTACAAAGTCCACACACAAAGTGCATAGAGACAACTCTGCTACGGATACCAAAAACTAAGCCTCAGTGGGCACTCGCTACATGTTGTTGCTAAGCAGGCCCGGGACAGAAGAAACAAGAGAGAGAAGGAGAGAAAGAGGCATGGGTGAGTTCAATATGGGAGAGAGTGCAAAGAACAGACAGAAATGAAAATCGCATCGTTCAAACAAGTTTCAGAGTTGTGGGCTCTCTCGCCAAGAGCTACGACCCACACAAAGGGGACTTTGTCCATGCACCAGGGGCTTATGGGAAAAGCAAGGCGGGGAGGGGGGTGTGCTGCTCAGCGCCCAAACAGGGACTTAGCTGAGCTGCCACTTCATGCTGGAGAGTCCCAGTCTCACTAGCAACACTGTGCAACATCCCACATCATGCAAAGAGCAGTATCCCAGACCAAATTCCTCTCACTGCATCTGAGAGCAAGTATTCAATGACAGTCTTGCACCATGCACAGACTAGAAAAACAATCATTCTCAATGCTCACGGGTTACTGAATTGTGGTGTTGAGGCAGTACAAGCTTCCCACTTCTGTCTGTAGTAGAACGAATGGCCTTTGGAGCATTACAAGACTTATATGCTTGCAGGCATAAATTAATAGGTAGGCTTGGCAGTTCAAAGACAATCTTTATGAATGCACATTATTTACATCAGAAGTTATACTCTCTTAAACTTTTGCTGATGGTGAGGTGTGGAATTTTACAAAAGTTAAATTGGAAATGAAGAAGCCTACACAAAGGGATAAAGCCTTAAGAAGCCAACAGCAGTAGATTTGATAGGGCAGGGATTTCCACCTGGGTTTTTGTGAGTCGATGAAAAGCTAATAAGCATGTTTCAGAGTGAAGAGCAGCACTATGTTAATTTACTCGCATACAGCTTATAATAATGTGCAGTTAATTTCATAGGAAATGCTGCGCCTCACAAACTCTTTCTCGGCAAGTGCTGTGAGTTTGACATGCATTTAAGAAAACATTTGGGAACTTCAAGTAAATGTCTTAGTTTCAAGAGGTTCGGCTGACAAAAAAAAAGTTTGGGAACCCTTGTGAGATAGAGAGGCTACCAATGCTAGATGTTGAGGCAATATTGCCAGTATACTGATTCATGGTAGTCTAAGGTGTTCTGTGTGATTATTAGTTTCTTCATAGGTGGTTGTTAGGGTGTTCTGTGTGTTTCTAGGGGTTTCTTTCTTCCTTAAGTGACAAGTTTTTATAATATTCTGATATTTAATAAGGGTGAATGGGTCAAGGGTTTGTATGTATGACCAATAGTAATCCTTGTTTTAGCAGTCCATATCAAACGATCATATATGCAGGTTCCATTTTCCAATTTTTGGACTTATGAATAATTCCATGCAACATGTTTATGACAATGTAGAAAATAATTAACATCACAACTGTACACATCAGAAGCTTCTGGTATTTGAATAAGCAGTTTTACACTCACTAGATTACTTGCACAAAAAGGCATTATGAGTGTGTATTACACAAATGTCTTTTGTATGTACTCCTAGCAACAGATGCTTGGCAGAAACACATGATTCATCACATATCAAGACACAACGGGGATTTCAAGTCAGCTTCCTACTCGGATGCACACTCGCTTGTGGTCCAAACAGCAGGGTCAATGTGAGTTGTATTAAAAAAAATAAACAATTAAACAATTTTTGGACATTTCTTCAATGTGTACATGACATAGGGTCTATAGTCAAGTTAACTATCATCAAGTTAATACTATAAAGAGTTATGATAGTTTCAAACTTCTGACTTACATTCAAAAAATATTTAATTTGGAGTAGAGTTTAGATCAACTTGAAGTGTCAAGTGTGGTTTCCTCCAGCTTTTGTGTTCAGACGAAACCGTAAGCCTGTGAGAACAAATGTAGGGCACCACTGCTGTGTTTCACATCTGTCCAGCAGGGAGAAACACAACAGTGATCAAACACATTTGAGGCGTCACATGCCTGTGATGACTAGCTCTTGTCTTTTGTTTGAGGCACAGAAAATCTATTGTTCTTTCACTTGACTGCCTCCCTTGCCATCTCCTACTGCCTTCCTGACAGTAACTGATACCCAACTCCACCAGAGTACAACTACCAATGTCTTCCCAACGACTTTCCCACTTCATGGAAAATGTCCACATCCTAATGATTCTAGAACAGCTGCTGGGGACAAATACAAGCGTAATAAAAAGTACAATTGGCTAATTATCTGCCTGAGTTTTCATCTTCTTCATAATTTTTCTTACCTTATCAGTTACACATGTTACATCAGGTTAGTTATGTGATTATGCAGCTCTCAGCGCCTGAGTTCCAGTCAGATATGTAGTATGACCTGCACTATTAGGATGTGTTTTTAAAGGGCCACTTAACACTCTATGGTGAATTTTACTATAATATTTTCATGTCTGCCTTAATTTTAGCACAATTTAAACAACTTCACAATTTAATTAATTTGGGACTGACTAACAACTGATGTTTTGAGAGAGATTCCATAATGACAGCCCTGATAGACGAATAAAGAATGAGAAAATCTGTCATCGAAGC
The DNA here is from genome assembly GCF_023724105.1 of Carassius gibelio. Classification (NCBI taxonomy): domain Eukaryota; kingdom Metazoa; phylum Chordata; class Actinopteri; order Cypriniformes; family Cyprinidae; genus Carassius; species Carassius gibelio. The sequence goes on along the minus strand of NC_068375.1, from coordinate 19,414,128 downwards.
ACTACAAACATGCCCCTACGTTTCTTTCCTATACTAAAAACGTGAATAATTTACAGTATGAAACAGATAGGTCTGGCCCTGGGTGCTGAATAGGGCTGCGTAAAAAAATTTTTTTTTTCGATTAATCGTTTTTTAAAATGTGGTCGATTCAAAATCGATTCTCAAAGGCCACAAATCTTTTTTTTTTTTTTATGATAATTTTATCTTAAAATTAATTAACTTGATCCTGTTTGATCAAGGAATGTGACGGTTTTGACTTTTTTCAGTATACATTTTTCATCTTGTATCAAAATTGTATTGTATTTATTTAACCTAATTGTATGCATTTGAAAATTAGAGATGGGTTCTTTTTTAATGTACCCAAGTGTACCTAAAATAAAATAGTTTAATATACAGTTTGTGGCTCTTAATTTCTTTTTATTAACCCTTAGGGGACTAAGCCCTTTTTGGTCCGTTTTCTCTATTTGTACATTTCGGCTTATAAACCATATGTAATGAGGATGGACCACCATGTATTTGGTATCAATGGATTCAGAAGACCCTAAGCTACCATAAGCAAGCAATATGTCTATAAAGGAAGTATGAGTGAATAATTGTACAATAAACTAGAGAATTTCAAAGACGAAAATGAGATTTTTGTCATTTATTACTGAAAATCCTACCTCACACAACAATAGTTAAAAGTTTTTGACCCAAAAATATATTTTTCAAACTCTTTGCTTGACAGCAATGGGTTAATGTTCAATCAAATGTGTAAAGAACAATTAAATAATTAACTTTATTTACAAACAGTCCTAGGTGTTTTTTTTATTTTTGGAACTAAGCCCTTTTTGGTCTGTTTTCTCTATTTTTATATTTGGGCTTATAAATCATATGTAAAGGAGATGGAACACCCTGTTTGGTATCTATGGATTCAGAAGACCCTAAGCTACCATAAGCATGCATGCAATATGTTTATATAAAGGAAGTATGAGTGAAAAATTTTACAATAAACTAGAGAATTTCAAAAACGAAAATTAGATTTTTGTCATTTATTACTGAAAAACGCACAATATAGAACAGTTTTTGAACAAAGAAAATATATTTTTTCTAACTCTTTGCTTGACAGAAATGTGTTATTGTTTAATCAAATGTGTAAAGAACAATTAAATAATTAACTTTTTTTAAAAAACCTAGGCATGCCAGTGAGCAAAAAAAGGCCTCTCAAGGCCTTTCCAGTAATTGTTCCAGAGCTTGTTCTGCCGTAAATCTTTTACTGCTTGCCATTTTGATAAAACAATTCTGTAATATTGCTGTATCTCTCTAGAAATTATCTCTTTGTGCTCGCTAACACTCCGATCGCTTTCTGCTTTCCCCACGTGATGCGGATTCTCCGATCGCTCGAATTTAGCTCTTTGTGCTCGCTAATACTCCGATCGCTCTCTGTAACACTCCGATCGCTTTCTGCTTTCTCCACCCTGATGCTGATTCTCTGAACGCTTATTGATTACATGTCTTTTACTATAGTCCAGCCAGCTTTTACAAGGCTACAGCAGAGCTACACAGTCCTCTGAAAGGCTAGAAGACATAACCTTCCTCTGATTGGGTTAGAAAAAGACTCCTCCCAGCGGCAATTTTTCCATTGGCTGTTGCGTGTTGAATCTGCCTAACACAATCGTTTTCATTGGCCTGTTTACGCAGTGGTATTGCGCAATAAGGGAAGTGTTTAATATACAAACTGAACACCGCTGTTTTTCAGCGGAATCTGAGGAAGACGGCAAAAAAAACGCATCTCTCTAGCATTAATAGTTTTTGAGATAACTACACATTTGTAAAAGTATGCCATTTTGGGCGGTACCGCCCAATCCGTCCCCAGAGGGTTAATAAACCACTTGTAAACTTATGTTCACTATTCTTTTTTTATAAATAAAGTATTTGTATTAAATCTATATTCATTGAGTTGAATCGAGAATCAAGTATAGAAAATCAAATCAAAAATTGAAATCGAATCAATTTGAGAACTTGTGAATCGAAATCGAATCAATCTGGAAGATCTGAATCGATACCCAGCCCTAGTGCTAAATGTTCCAAATTGTATATGTGCTAAGATTTACTATATAGCAACAGTCATACCCATATATATTTTTTTTACTTTATTTTTTTTTCTTATTACGCCTAATAAATTTATTAAACACCATACACATCCTGAATTCACGATGATATGCTGTCTGATAGAGGTGGCTTTCTGTGTTTGCGCTTCGGTTATGTGTCAGTCAGCACGAGCACCGCAATGAGCTTTTCACTCCTTTTTGCACTTAACACTGTTTTAACACATCTAGCTTGTACCACTCTTTATTTTCTCTTTCATGCTTGTACTTTATCACTCTTTAAGGTATATGTAACGTAAATAGTATTTGCTATGAGGATATATTTGCATACAGCAAAATCGTACTCTGTTACGAACGTAACCTCGGTTCCCTGAGATACGGAACGAGTACTGCGTATGGGGAAAAGCTCCTTTTTTTCCTCGATACTGAAGCCTTTTTCCAATAACGCAGTGCAACTGCACTGCCATTGGTTTAATCTGTAAACTTTTTTAAACCAATGACAGCACTGCGTAGCTACGCTAGCCTGTGGCGATGCAGTGCGCCAAAGCCCGCCAGAATGGGCGGGGCGAATGGCTATATAAGCAGGCAATTGCCAGAGGAAATCAGGTCATACGACTGAAGCGACGACACTGAACCCGCAGCCTCGTGGCACGGGATATAACTCAGTACTCGTTCCGTATCTCAGGGAACCGAGGTTACGTTCGTAACGGAGTACGTTCCCTTTCGATACTTCACTCATACTGTGTATGGGGAAAGAATTCAACTGCGCCGTGCCACGGAAAGGAACGACAAGACTTATCTTGAACACCCTGGGGTCCAGAGGATAAGCGAGAGGGCCGGAGCCATCGAACCCTTGACGCTACACTGCTAAGAGGGAGCTAGCTCCCTGGAGGTGGTATGATGACGGAGTCTGCTAGAGGCCATCGTATCAAACCGAAAGAACCCGAGCATGCAAGGTCGGGATATCCAAGTTATAGAATCTGACAAAAGTGGACGGCAAGGACCAGCCGGCCGCCTCACAGATGTCCTTGATAGAGACACCACTAGACCAGGCCCATGAAGAGGCCATCCCTCTAGTAGAGTGGGCTCTTACTCCTATGGGGCACTCAAGGCCCATAGAGGAGTAACATAGAGCGATAGCTTCAACTATCCAATGCGAGAGGCGTTGCTTTGAGACCGAAGACCCCTTGGTGCGGCCACCAAAGCAGACAAAAAGCTGGTCAGATTGACTGAACGGCTGTGACCGCTCAATGTATATCCTCAAAGCCCTCACTGGGCAGAGTAAATCCAGCTCCCGCTCACCTGACAACGGAGGCAGAGCTGAGAGGGAAATTACCTGTGCTCTGAATGGCGTCGAGAGCACTTTAGGTACGTAGCCATGCTTGGGTTTTAAGATGACCTTAGAGTCATTGGGCCCAAACTCAAGGCATGCAGGGCTCACCGAGAGGGCCTGCAAATCGCCAACACGCTTGACCGATGCTAGAGCAAGTAACAGAGTGGTTTTGAGCGTTAGGGGACTAAGGTCAGCTGACTGCAGCGGTTCAAAGGGAGGTCCTTTGAGTGCTCCAAGGACCGTGTGAAGGTCCCAAGTGGGAACGGTGAGAGGACGTGGGGGCTTTCGCCTAGCACCTCTCAAGAAACGCACAATGAGGCTGTTTCGACCCACTGATTGGCCAGCAATAGGAGCATGAAATGCTGCGATGGCTGCTACGTAAACTTTGAGCGTGGATGGGGTGAGACCCTTTTCTAGACGCTCTTGGAGAAATGACAGTATCGGAGATACGTCACACTCAACAGGGTCTTTGTTTTGTGCTAAGCACCAGTCAACAAAGACTGACAATTTCTGGGCGTAGAGGCGTCTTGTAGACGGGGCTCTTGCCTGAGCAATGGTGTGTAGCACGTCCCCGGGGAGGCTCAGAGGCTCCCATCGAGGGACCATACATGCAGAGCCCAGAGTTCTGGCTGTGGATGCCAGATTGTCCTGTTCGCCTGAGAGAGGAGGTCCCGCCATGGGGCTTTTCGGCCATTGGCCTTTCATGGAAAGCCTGAAAAGCTCCGAGGACCAAACTTGGCTCCTCCAGAGTGGGGCCACTAGGAGGACTCTGTGCCCGTCTTCCCTGACTCGTCTGATGACCTGAGGGATCAGAGCGATCGGGGGAAAAGTATAAAGAAGGAGGCTGGGCCAGTTGTGGGCCAGCGCATCTGTTTCCTTTGAAAAATAAGTTGGGCAATGAGAGTTGCTTTCTGAGGCGAAGAGGTCGACCTCTGCCTTCCCGAAAATCTCCCAGATTTTGAGAACCGTCTGGGGATGGAGCATCCACTCGTCCGAGGGGACATTGCTCCTTGAAAGCATGTCTGCTCCCAGATTCGTCTTGCCAGGTATGTGTGTCGCCTTGAGCGATCGCAACCTGGGTAATGCCCATTCCAAGAGGCGCTTTGCCAGTGCGCAGAGGCGGCTGGACGAAAGGCTGCCTTGGTGATTTATGTGGGACACCACTGTCAACCCAGGTTGGACGCATCTGTTGAGAGCACAATCCTTATGGAAACCGCCTGTAGGGGTACTCCACGACTGAACCAAACAGGGTTCGTCCAAGGCTCCAGGGCTGCTAGACAGGCCTGGTTGACCCTGATGCAAAAGCAGCCGTGCCGCCAAGCATGAGGTGGGACCCGGAATTTCAGCCAGTATTGCAGGGGCCACATTCATAGGAGGCCGAGCTATAAAACTGGGGAGGCGGAAGCCATCAGCCCTAGCATCCTCTGAAAGAACTTCAGAGGGAAACAGGCTTTGTTCCTGACAGAGATCGTGAGCTGCTGAAGTACCAGAGCGCGCTCTGGTGATATGACCGCCCTCATATTGACTGAGTCGAAAACTTCTCGCAGGAACGTAAACTGTTGGCTGTAGAACCCCGATCTGCTTTCTGAGGGAGGAACTACCTCTATGGCTCCCTTCCTTAACAGCGTCATCACTTCGGTGCGGAGGACCTAAGCGTCATCCGGCTCTACCAAGGTGGGAATCACCCCGCGAAAACGCGGGGGTCTTCGGCCGAACTGCAGTGAGTAGCCGTGTTTTATTATCCCCAACACCCACTTGGACACTCCGGGGATGGCCTGCCAGGCCTCGGCCCGCGTGACAAGAGGCTGGATAGTGTCGGATGGCAGGCCGCTGATTAGGGGCTTGAACACTGAAGAGTGTGGAAGAGGAAAACTGCTCTCTTTTTGAAAATGTGAAATATTTATTGTGTTCGCCATAACAACGGCGCTTTGCGTGGACGCAACAACGGTGGGCCCAGGTCGCACAGCAGGCAGGCGAGAGAGCTTCTTGGGTGGTCCAGCCGTGGCGGGACTTTGCCCCTTCCTCTTTCTTCCCCAACGATCAGGAGGATTTAGAGGGCGTCGGGTCCAGCACAATCCTTTGCCGGGGCCCTGACGTCTGGGCGGTTTAGCGCGCCTAGTGGGGCGAGCTGGGTGCTGCTCCTTAGGGGGCGCCGCCTGGGGGGTAGAAGGGAGAGGTTTGCTCTGGTACTGAGTCGGCGCAGTCCTGGGGCGATCTCCTTAATCTCCTGAGCCGGTGTGAGCTCACCCAAATCCGGGCGCTGAGCCCCTCTTCCCCGCTGTCTTTTCCTGGCCGGCTCGCGGGAGGAAAAAGACAGGGGGGGCGCGAGGGGCAGGATTGCTTTCATTAAAGAAAGCAATCCGCGAGCGCAGAGAGGCGAGACTCATGCTCTCACAAAAGCAGCATGAAGTCTCAGTGAGTGCAGCCTCAGCGTAGGGTTTTCCCAGGCAGAAAACACACTCACCATGGCCGTCGTCATCATGCAGAGGGGCTCTGCATTTGCCACAGCTGTGGCGCGGCATGGCCACCGGTGTTAAAACGGCGTTAGAAACGCTCTTTTAGAGTTGTGAAAACTCTTTTGTGATCGCCGGATGGCGGCAGGAGATCGCTGAGAAGCGGCCGGAAGCGGGAAGCGGGTGGCGCGAGATCGCCGCTAAGAACGGCTGTCTGCGAGAACGCCAGCGCTGCAGGTCTCAGCTGTCTCAGCTGGTCCGCTGCGGTGCCTCTTCGACGGCGAGAGCTAGTTCCAGCCGAAGGCGTTCAGCAAAGATCCAGCGAAGTGAAGTCGTCGCTGAAGGAGTAAGATCTGATTTCCTCTGGCGATTGCCTGCTTATATAGCCATTCGCCCCGCCCATTCCACAGTATTGGTCTATTTGTAATCACACATATGCTAGTGTGATCTGGTCACTTCCTGGTCATCAGGAATAGTGTGTGTGGATGGAGATGGGGTAACATTTAGGGCTGGGCGATATGACAGTATAAATCTGATGGACGAAATTAAAAATCTATTGATTCATATTGTGCTCTATCATTTATTTCGTAGTGCCGCAATACGGCAATACATTTTCATTATTTGAATGATAGCAGCCTTACATGCATTACATGGGTATGCAGGCAGGCACGTGAATAACAGCATGCGTGCACTCACGTCACGTTGCTGTGCGCGTGGTCACAAAAACAATGTTTGCATGCTTTTTTAAACACTGCAGTTCAAAACAACTGATTTTAGGCCGTTGAAGCACAAACAACAGAGCTATATGCGCATGCTGTTTCTGTGTGAGAGGAATGCGTAAGCCGCGCATCAGCTATTAATAAAGCTCGTGAGCATTTTCGCGCTTTTTTGGCTTTGAACGAATGTATAAACACTTATATGCGTCCACATGCAAGTATCCTCATAAACAGTCATTTAGTTCTTAAGGGAATGTAAACAGTTGCGAGAGAAAGCGCATATGTAAAAGTATATTGGATCCAAAATTTGGTCTTAAAGGGGAAGCTGTCCAATATTCATCCTGTCTGCCATTCATGAAAATCTCTCACTGCTCTTCACAATCACTTTTGTAACTAGAATAAGGAGGAAATAAATAAATAAATAATGCTAATGATTATGTGTGTGTGTGTGTGTGTATGTGTATATATATATATATATATATATATATATATATATATATATATATATATATATATATATATATATATATATATATATATATATATATGTATATATATTTATTAGGGGTGTAACGATATGCGTATTCGTATTGAACCGATCGGTACGAGGCTTTCAGTTCGGTACGCGGTACGCATTATGTACAGAACGGTTCGTTGGATTAATGAATTATATTTGGAAAATAAATAAAAAATTGTGAAATATAATGATATGCGTTCAACAAGGTAGCCCAATAACGCAAACAACGAAAACAGGCAACGCCCCTGACACTCCCGAAGAAGAAAAAAAAACACCAACTTATATGTTTATGTTAGGCTACTCAGTCAGGCGCTCGCTCACTCAGTACGCGGTGAAGGCTTGTTGCAAAATGGCCAATGCGTTTAACAGACCAGAAATAGAAGATCCTCCAAAAATGGACTAGTACTGTACTAGCGCAGCGCATACCGCGTCCTGTGTGAAAGACCCTTTAGCCATTTTGCAATGAGCCTTCAGCGCGTACTGAGTGAGCGAGCGCCTTACTCTGTGTTGGAAAACACAGGTGTTAAGAACATGCGTAATTGAGCCCCGTTACAATATTCCTTCACGAGCCCATTTCAGCCAGACTGTAATTCCTGCTTTGTTCCAAAAAACATAAGCCCTATAGAGAACCAATTGAGTAAAAACACACTCAATTTAAAGAGTTATAGATTTCCTTATAAAAAGTTACATCTTTGTATTTGTTTATAACTACTAGAACAATATAACATTTTCATTTTTTTTTTTATAAGGAGCTCTTTTTGTTTTATACAGTATGCTGCTACGAAAACACCATAGAAGATGGGTAAAGAATAGCTCCATCATTGTTCAATGTAAAAAAAAAAAAAAAAAAAAAACATACTTTGCTAGTTTTAATAAATAAAACATTTTTATTCATATCGTTACATTAGGGGTGTAACAATATGCGTATTCGTATTGAACCATTCGGTATGAGGCTGCTAAGAAAAATTAAAGGAAATTTATCTGCTAATGTTTTCTTTTTGCTGTATCTAAAACGTACCGAACCGTACCGTGACACCACTGAATCGTATCGAACCGAACCGTGAATTTTGTGAACCGTTACACCCCTAATATATATATATATATATATATATATATATATATATATATATATTAGGGGTGTAACGATACGCGTATTCGTATTGAACCGTTCGGTACGAGGCTTTCGGTTCGGTACGCGGTACGCATTATGTACAGAACGGTTCGTTGGACTAATTAATTATATTTGGAAAATAAATAGAAAATTGTGAAATATAAATGATATGCGTTCAACAAGGTAGCCCAATAACCCAAATGACGTAACAGGCAACGCCCCTGACACCCCCGAGGAAGAAAAAAACACCAACTTATATGTTTATGTTAGGCTACTCAGTCAGGCGCTCACTCACTCAGTACGAGCTGAAGGCTCGTTGCAAAATGGCCTATGCGTTTAACAGACCAGAAATAGAAGATCCTCCAATAACCAACAGGTCTGGTGTTTGGGTGCACTTTACCAATCGATCGGGGCATCCAAACAAGCATGGAAAACAAAATGGTCTAGTACTGTACTGTGTCGGAATTTCCTGAGCAGTACGATACAATTAACAGGCCTGTACGTTATTAGATAGAAGAACTGTTATAAATAGAACGTATGCACGGGCAGTTTTGAAAATTCCAAATACTTTGCTCTGGCATAGTGCAGCGCAAATTGCGTTATATCTGAAGGGCAACGCTGAGCCCAGGGTCCAGCACCGCGCGTACCACGTCCTGTGTGAAAGACACTATAGCCATTTTGCACGAGCCTTCAGCGCATACTGAGTGAGCGAGCGCCTTACTCTGTTGTGGAAAACGCAGGTTTTAAGAACATGCTTAATGTAATTGAGCCCCGTTACAATATTTGTTCATGAGCCCATTTCAGCCAGACCGTAATTCCTGCTTTGTTCCAAAAAACATAAGCCCTATAGAGAACCAATTGAGTAAAAACACACTCAATATAAAGAGTTATAGAGTTCCATATAAAATTCACCCGCCCTTCACCAGGCTCCCGACTGGAGTGGGTGTGTGAGAGGAGGGGGGCGCTGGACGAGTCAGGGCTGGCGGCGTGTGATGGGGCACACCTGAGGGAAATGGAGCCTCATCACCGCCGCTGTTTAAAAGCCTAACGCGCCTCTCCTCGGGAGACTGGTCTCTTCCCCGTGCATGCACACTGGTGTCCTCATGGGTCCAGGAAGGGTGCATTGAGGGACTCCCGCGCCACTAGAGACGTGAGCTGCCGGCTTATCCGTATGCCGGCTTATCCGCTGCCGGCTGATCCGTATGGAAACCGCACCCGTTTGCATGGCCGACGGGCCAGGATGCCGGGCCGTCCATCCCCTACCAGCGCCGCAGCCAACGAGAGTGATACGGCCACTAGAGGAAGCCGCCACCCCTCGCGCCTGGATCGAAGAGGGGAGCGCGTGTGGCCGCTGGACTCTGCCCATTACCTGGACCCTTCCTTCATGAACACTGCCCGACCTAAACGAATCCCACAGCACGACAAGGACACCAGATTCCCTGTTGTTTTGGACACTCTTCCCCTTTGTCCACCTTTATCCCCTGTTTTTATTAGATTTTTTTTCTGTTAATAAAACCTTCTCCGAGGCCTGACGCCACGCCCACTGTGTCTGTCGTGTGCTCCTCCCGTCACATACATATATATATATAATGACAACAGCTCAAGAGACTCTGACTTCACAGCACTGAAGCAGAATTAGCAGAATTCCCTTAATAACAAGGACAGTATAAAGTGATACCCCCAGTGCTCACAAAAAAGTTCACAAAGTTCACCTTTTGTATTCCACAGAATAAGTCATGGAGTTTTGGAATGACAAATAATCACTGAATTTTGGGATATGAGCATATTTAGAACATTTCCTGCAGACAATTTATTTTTTACTTCATATTGTTCACATTTAAAGGAGATTTACTGTGTTATTTGTAAATCTATAAAGAGGAAGATTAATACTAACAAACAAACATCCGGATAAGGGATAACAATCAGGAAGTAATCCATCTACAGGCAAAGTTCAGCACTCACGCTGCTCAGGGTCGAAAGGTAAGAAGCCAGAACATTGTTGCATGTGTACCTGCCCTAATCTTTTGCATCACTATATCAATTTCTATCAGAAAATCCCTTTCATGGGAAAAGCAGACACTGACACATTTTACAGCAAAATACTGTACGTTGACTGGAGAATTCTGACATTTTCAAAACATATATATAATATGCACATGTAAAAATGGTCAGATTTGTTACGAATGTATGAGAGGAGAGCTCACTCTCCATTTTAGATCTCCTCTACATAACTGATAAAAAAAAAAAAAACTTAAACTGGGGCTGGACTTCCTAACTCACACCATTAGTTGAGCCAGATGTTGACTTGTCAGACTGATCTACAAATCTGCTTTGTGTGCTTAAACTTCAATAAGAGATAGCATATCAAAGATGACACACCTTGAGTCACAGAATTATTTGAAAATGTATATGTTTATGTATTCCTACTAAAACGGTAACACTTTATAAGGTTACATTTGATAACATTAGTCAATTACATAATTTTTTACAACTAACATTTTTTTTTTTCTTTTAACGCATCTATTAATGTCAATGTTAACTAATGGGACCATACTGTAAAATGTTTTTTTGATGAAGGACATTCAGAGGATGAATTGTAATCCCACAGATGGTAGGTCAGGTGAGCTTTGGGTCCACATCACTGTCAAGTTCTGGATTCTGCTTGGTTGCACTTGAGTTTCCATTAGGAGCTGAATAAGTTTCAAGTCAATAACCAAATTCATGCGGAGTCAGCGCAGTAAACTGCACTAAATCCTCAGCAGATTTAAGAATTTATAAGAATAAATCAGCCAAAATGGTGTCATTATTTATTCAACCGCATGTCGTTCCAAAACCCTATGCTTTAATGTCTGCAGTGGCACACAGAATTGTTTTTTAACAAAATGTCTCTTAAATCGAATACACCATCAAATGTCATTACTGCCCTCCAAAGACAAAAGACCTTAGCTACTCCGTGCGAAACTGAGAAAAATGACTTGTCGAGACAAATTAATTATAGGTAGGACACTAGATAGAGATAAAATTAGCTCAAACTTTATTTTTACTCCTATTTTTTTAAAGTTGCCTCTGCATTGTGGGCAAAAAGTGACAAGTCAAGCCAAGGCAAAAGGCAGTAACGGCCGTATTATAGACAATATCTGGTTGCTGATTACCATTCAAATCCCATATGCTATAACATACAATAATGTGAATATTATTATTTTTTCTGATCATAACAACCAGACAAAAAGTGAATGTGAATGGATACCGTTTTGCAACTGATTAATTTGCAATGTTCACTAATGTTCAAGAATGCAAGACATACTTATTCTATTGCTTTTACATCGAGTTAAATGAAAATAGCCTTAACTTAACCAAAAGAATGACTTGTGTATTGATGTGAATGCCCGCAATTAAAAATAATGCTTAGAATGCTTGTGAATTAAACATCTCTGATGACGTTCATTGTCATGGATTTTATGAAAAGGTAGGATATGGATTTAAAATCTACTGATTTTATTGCATGATATGCTACGTTGTCATGGCATTCAAGTCCACATGCGTGCAGAAGATTATTGGGTGAACTAACCTTTAAGGTTAGGAGTCAAACTCTCTAACCACTGAACCACGACTTCCCCAAAAAGTGTAAAGACTGTTTGAAAGAAAAAATAACATCAATGCTTATTTGGCAAATAATTAATTTAAACCTACAGTTCTCGACTTTGATTTCTGAAAATAAGTCAACATGATCACTATGATCTTTAGGGATGGGTATCGTTAAGGTTTTAACGGTATTACTACTCTTACCGATACTGCTTAATGGTCCGGAACGGTATTCTTATCGGTACTTTGTGTTGTGTTAGGCAGTCGAAAACTTAGCATTTCTCTGTCTGCACATAATGCACTTTTGAAAGATGCTTTGATAGATTGCTTGTGTTTCCACCCTTACATGCAAACATTTTGTTTCACTTATAACAACCAGCGTCTCCATCAACTCTAGTGAAGTATAGAGTTGCCATCGTCACTCTTTGTATTAAGGAGTTTTCGTATTGTAAGGGGCCATTCACATATCGCGTCTAAAAACGCGTGGAAAATGCTAGGCGCGCCGCTTTCTGATTTTTTCCCCCCAAAGCCTTCGGGCACTTGCGCTCCTGAGGAGTCTGCCATTACTAAGCAACCATGACTCGCTCTCTCCATGAATTTCAGCAATGGATAAATGGATTTGCAGCACTAAAAACTGCTTGCAGTAGCTCTGCTACTAAATTAATTTAAAAATCCACATACAGCTATCAGCTGTTCCTTCATCTTGGCTGAGCTTTCAACGTTGTTACAGAAAAGGTGAGGAAGTTACATGACCTGCGGTGCGCTTGCTGCATTCTGAAAAGTTGAGATGTTTTTAAAGGGGGGTGAAATGCTCATTTTCACTCAATATCCTGTTAATCTTGAGTACCTATAGAGTAGTACTGCATCCTTCATAACTCCAAAAAGTCTTTAGTTTTATTATATTCATAAGAGAAAGATAGTCTGTACCGATTTTTCCCGGAAAAACACGACCGGCTGGAGGCATGACGTGTGGGCGGAGCTAAATAATCACGAGCGCGAGTAAGCTTTTGTGTTGAGAGCGTTTGGAAGCTGTGACATTACCGTGAGGAAAAAAAACATCCAAAACAAACCATGGCTAACAGTCAGATTCAGCGTATATTTATGATCCAGAATCAGATCCAGAGGCTGAAATTTAACATCAGCAACGACATCTCTATGTGGTATGTACTGAAACTGTATATATTTGCTTAGCGGTTTTGGAAAATGACTAATTTCCACTTTATGTCGTCTTTTTTCTTTTTTTTTTTTCTTTTTTTTTAACCTGTACATGTGGAAAGTGCAGTTTGATGACAACATTGCATGTTGTTTACTTGATGTGCTTACGCGCCGATAGCTAAGTTAACAACACAGAGATATTTGAAGCCGTTTTACTCACCGCCTGCGGTTCCAACACACAATCGTGACCATTTTTCGTTGGGACTGCATTATCCTTAAGAAATAAACGATGTGCAAATCCGGCGTCACACTGGGCCTTGTTTGTAAAACAAGCATCTTCGAAATGCAGGGAACAAACAAAAACACTTGCACAACTCTGTTGATGCTCTGTAAAAATAAACTCCATCCACTGGTCCCTTAATGCTGTTTTTTTTTTTTTTTTATCTGTGCAGGGTTGTCTTGCCCTGGCAACCAAAAACACACTTCTTTTGTGACAATTCGGTCTCTCGCTCTGAAAAGTGAATGTCTCTGCTCTGCTCTACGGGAGCGCGCGCTCTTCCGGCAGACGTGACCTCAGGACCCATATAAGGAAATTCCGCTCCATCTAACGTCACACAGAGCCATACTCGGAAAAAAACTTTCCGAAACTTGTGACAAACCGGAAGAGGTATTTTTGGAACAAAAATACTCCTTCAAACGTACAACTTAATTTTTTCAACTTTGTCTCAGTATGCATGAAATAGCATTTCACCCCCCCCCCCCCCCCCCTTTAACTCGATAACATTATTAAGCAAAAATACATAGTACATCAATTTTTTCCCCTCCAGTACCGAAAGCAGAACCGGTATCATCAGATCTTACTGATACTACAGTCTTTCATAATTTAGCCCCGGGGCCATTTTAATACCGGGTTTCGGTACCCATCCATAATGATTTTAGGGAAAAATTTTCCTCATGTGACTTGAAATGATCATGTTCTTTCTCTGTGTCTGCCTCTCCCTCGCTTATGCGATCCCTTTCACCTCCTCTCTTCTTCCTCATTCTCCCTTTCAGCTATCACATCATTAGAGAGCATTCAAAGTCCTGGGATCCAGATCAACAGAAACACCTCCTAAGTGATCCTCCCTTGGGCGCATAATGCTTCACCATTACAAATCTCAGAGACACACATACTTCCCTCCTCCAGCGGCTCATGTAAGGCAATCATGACCCATTTGGATGGTTATTACTTACACGCAGTAGCCCTAGCCCCTGTCTGTCCAAACAGACTCATCGCTGGCTAGGCAGCTCTACATATCTGTTCTGACTAAGTAAAGTCAGCAGCAGCCTTGGCTTGTAGCTGTGTGTGTATGTGAGTGTGTGTTTGTGACTGGCTCTATGAAGGAGCCCTCAGGTTTAACGTGAACTGATGGCTCTTTGGCAAGCGCTTACTGAGTGGTTTGAGGATGCTGTTGCTGGCCTCCTCATTGTTCTCTGCATCTGACCTGTCCGAAGCATTCTCAGTCACTTTCTCCTTTCTGTCCTTGTGACTGGTGCGTCGGCGATGACGTCTCCGTCGGCGTGAGCTCTTAGGCACATGCACACCGATGTATATGGTGTGGTGACCTGAGAAGATAAAATGAGAAGCTATTAGGTTGACATGGCATCACACAAAGCGCAAGTAACACACAAAAAGTATTTTCTTTTGCCTAATCTTTCAGTATTAATATTTAAATAGCCATATAGCAAGATATGGGTGTTTTCTACAAAATAATTATTTTTAAAGAATATACACTACTATTCAAAAAATTGGAGTCTGTAATATTTTTTTACGATTTTTGTGAAAGAAGTTTCTTATGCTCACAAAAGCTGCATTCATTTGATTAAAGCTACAAATAGTTTTTTATAACAAAAAAAGAATATTGTGAACTATCACTATGAATTAAAAATAACTTTTTTCAATTTTTTTATATTTTTAAAAAGTAGCAGCCATTACTCCAGTCTTCAAAAACACATGATACTTTAGAAATCATTTTATAATGCTTATTTGGTGCTCAATAAACTTTTCTTCTAATGGTTATTCATGTTAAAAAAAGTTGTGCTACTCAATATCTTTGTGGAAACAGAAATAACTATATATACATACATTCACATACAGAACTAATTGAATCAATCCAAGCCAAGTAAATAAAAAGAAAAGTCAGTCCTAATGTTGTTGTTGTCAAGAGATAAATGGCTCCCTATTGTCAAGATAACACAAGCCACGTGATCATTCTGCACTTCAACATCTGTAAGATAAATCATGTGTAGTGTCAACATGCTCAGAGCTGGATGCTGACTATTTGCTTGTAGCCTATTGGTTACAAAATATGATGTAACCTGAGTAAAGACGTAAATAACTGGCATGACTTCCTCAACGCAATTTATGCAGGAAATGGTGGACTTCACCGGATGGGTTTGCAGCAGAATGTCAAACTAAATATTTTGGCTGAGAGAGCTAGCAGGTAGTGCGGAACGTCCAGTGTTTAGATCCATGTAATACAGACACTTTCCATGTCTCTCCCTCAGTCACATGATCCCAGCTCTTAAAGCTACATTCCAACACTGTGTCTTTGTGTAACTTGTTGGAAATTCATGTTTCATTTTGTGAACTGCATCTCTAACTGGACCAGTAATATAAATGCAAATCTACACACCAGACCTGATACCATCTATCCCAGAATTCTCCGCTTATTTAGGCTAATGCTACAACTTAACTGAGATTAATGAATTAACCCTGCAATAATCTAAAATCTCTAACATGGCATAAGTTTAAGCAATTTACAAATTTTATCTTAAATTTAATGTTAAGAGTCAGTGTTTCAACAACATCTGCCTTTAGGCAAAGCAATTCATTTAAATTACTTTCTTTTGATGCACATAATTTTGACAACTGAAAAGTTTTAGGTGTTTGTCAGTTGGTTTCATTTAATACTATCATCCTTTAATCCGATTTTCATGAAAACCATGCAGAAATAAAAGGGTTACAGTGCTAAAGCACATCACAAAATACTTTTTTATACACCAGTTAAAAGTCAAAAGAAAAAAGTACAGCAAAAAAAAAAAAAAAAAAATTATATTCATGTCATTTAGAATTTGTTCAGGGGCATCCGGTTTTTCTCTTCAGCGCCATCTTTACATCTTCACCCCAGCTGTGGTGCTACAGGTCCCATAGGAATCATGATTCACACTATCAGAGAGACTTACCAGACCACCACAGTGATTCATGAGCCTCATGACATAACCAAGTGTGATGAGGTTAAATGCAGGACAACCCCCCCCCCCCCCACCCCCATCAGTTAACAGATGAAGCCATTGGAAGTAGTGGAAACATGTCTTAAATGGTTCAGATGACACTGTGTGCTGTGTGTTTGGTCTAAAATTACTTCCCAGTAAGTCATATGTAAATTAATATATTTCATGCAATGAAGTCTACATATGTTTAAACAGATTTTTTTCCTTCTAAAATTGTTGATCTGTGATTATTAAATATTTGTCACATATTATTATTATTATTATTATTATTATTATGACAATATACTGTATGACTGCTCCTGTTTTTATGATTGTATAATGTGTTACTTCTCAAACAGTGACCAATCCTCTACATTAACCCTGCTATAACCTACTGTCTCTTAAAAGTTACAGACATGGTTTCACTTCTGAGCTTCTGACAAAATGCAAAAGGACAAAATGATTATCCACTGAACCTTAACACAAAGATCTATTTAAACTGGATTCACAGCCCTGCTGTCTCTTTACTTTCACTGCCAGCGAAAGATCACTGCATTTGAATGCTGTCCAGATTTTCTTTCATAAGGTGGCAAGTGTTTGTTTGCATTGAGTGTGTAATCTCATCTTTTCATATCTTTATATTTATTATTTTATAACCATGTAAGTTTTTTTTTATATGTACTTCATATAACAACATCTACAATAGATCATACTTGGTTACAATGTAATTTGTCACAATGTCATAGTATGGATTACTTTATATTTATTTAGCTAAAAAAAGCTTTTAATTTCTAAATATTACTATAAATTGTTTTGGGAAAAAAAAATCATCATGAATATAAATTATGTAGGTTAAAAAAAGACTTTATTATCTGCCCGTTTTCTAAAGTTAAAGGGATAATCCAACCCAAAATTAAAATTTTGTCATTAATCACTTACCTCCATGGTGTTCCAAACCCGTAAAAGATTTGTTCGTCTTCTGAACACAATTTAAGATATTTTGGATGAAAACCAGGAGGTTTGTGACTGCCCCATAAACTGCCAAGTAAAAAACACTGTCAAGGTCCAGAAAAGTATGAAAGACATAATCAGAATAGTCCATTTGCCATCAGTGATTCAACCGTAACGTTATGAAGCAACAAGAATACTTTTTGTACACAAAGAAAACAAAAGTAACAACGTTATTCAACAATTCGTCTCCTCTGTGTCAGAAGCACGTACGCTGCCTGCAATCAGCAGATATTCTCTAAAATGGCGCTATGGTGATGCGGAGAGACTGTTTAATAAAGTCGTTACTACAAAAAGTATTCTCGTCGCTTCATAACGTTGCAGTTGAACCACTGATGGCAGATGGACTGATCTGACTATGTCTTTCATACTTTTCTGGACCTTGACACTAGGGGTGTAACGGTACGTGTATTCGTACTGGACCGTTTCGGTACAGGGCTTTCGGTACGGTGCACATGTGTACCGAATGACTGAATGCAATATTTTGTATGCAGAACGTAGGAACATTTACGTGTTTCCACACGAACATATTAAGTGGCGGAAGTCTCAACGCGTTCCACGCAAATCCCGTCCTGCAGCTGATTCTAAGGCAGGCGACACACTGGCTGAGTGGAATGAGCATGGCGTTTCTGCTGCGTGTCAGTTGCGTGATGACTGCTTCGTGTTTTCTGTGTCTTTCCACACACCAGATTCGTGCCTGACGCGGAGCTGGTGCTACTGTAGGTGACATAGATGGAGACCGCCAACAGACCAGGATCTTGTCTTCACGACAACAATATCTATACTTCATGTTGAGCATAAATATAAAGCCTACTGATAAAGGACACCGGCAACAGTATTGACGGCAATATAGACTATGTTTGACAGGTGCTATATGCCAGTGTGTCACCGGCCTAAGGTTTTTTTTATCAAAAGGCATCACGCGAGTGTGAACATCACTACAACTAGGAAAAAAATTATTGTAATTCAAACGCAGCTCCCGTCGGCTTTTAAACAGACATTTGCTCTTAATTCCGTATAACGAAATCTGAGCAGGTCTAAAACTGGTCTGAAAACTGAAACTGTCGATGCTGCAACTTTACACTTAGGAAAAGTTATATATATTTTTTAAATATGAGCAGGCCTACAAGCTGGGATTGGTAATGCTGCACTGTAATCATAGTTATTTATTTATATTTTTCATTATATTTTATTATATGATATTGGTTTGAGACTGAGAATATTTTATTTAGTGGAGAACTTTATAGCAGTATTTTATTTCTTATTCTTTTTTTATTTTATATATATTTTATTAAAAAAGTATTTTAAAAAAAAGTGTAAACAAATTGTTTAAAAAAAAGAGTTTATTGTAATAAACAACTTGCAGTTTAATGTTTGCATTACTTTCCTTTACTGTACCGAAAATGAACCGAACCGTGACTTTTAAACCGAGGTACGTACCGAACCGTGATTTTTGCGTACTGTTACACCCCTACTTGACACTGTTATTTACTTGGCAGTATATGGGACAGTCTCAAGCCTCCCGGTTTTCATCGAAAATATCTTAAATTGTGTTCTGAAGATGAACAAAACATTTGGAATGACATTGGGATAAGTGATTAATGACAATATTTTCATTGTGGGATGGAGTATCCCTTTAAATAAATAAATGATGCAGGAAGATCATAAAGAACCTTTTATGAATATAAATCCCACCTATGCTGGGAGGGGCGAGAGCAAAGTAAGGAAAAGGGAGTAAGAGTGGGTACTAAGAGAAGGAAAGGGAGAGGTGAGAGGGAAGGAGGAACCACACATTGTCGACCCAGCTTTGTGCCAAGCTTCCTGTTTTTTTTGGAGGAACCATTTTCTATGCGACCATAGAAAGAGGCCTGAATTGGAGTGGCAAGCAATGCCTCACTGGATAAAGTGTATTCCCTGAATTTGGCTGGGCACTATGGGCTTCACCATCTGAGCACTTTGTGTTACCGCAGTAACAAAGCTGTTTAGATGGAGGGTACAAGTACAGAAGATAGCGACACACCACTGTGCATGCTAATTTAGCTTTTAATAAAGCTCTACCTCTAAAAGAACTGCCAAATATGGGCTCTTTGTCTAGCAGGCACATGTTGCTCTGATACAGTTTACTTTGAGATCAGGCCAATGCCATTTTTCCCTCTCTAAGACTAATGTTCTATTCAGTGTACACTACAGTTTAAAAGATTGGGGTCAGTTTTTAAATAAAATATTACTTTTATTAATGCTGTCAAAATTAATGCATTTAAGGGTGTGGTCACCTGATAATGAGAATTTGTCCATCTTCTACTCACTCTCGAAGCATCCTAGGTGTGTGTGACTATCCAGAATCTAAATTGACATGTGCTGGTATTCGGTAATGCGATATATCACGGTAATTAATATGCATGATATTTTTATGATAGGCACTTCTAAATACAGTGAATAATTGTATATATCACAAATTATTCAGAATTTGAAATGCATTTTAAGAATTCTGTTCCCACCAACTGATCAAAATGCGCAACACCGCTGTATGCTGCTTGAAAGACTCCTATGCGCTCTGATGTAAACACGCACGCATAAGAAGCACATGGGGGAACAGTAAGAGACGCGCTGAATGAAAGCACATTCACTCCCTGACAGCAAATGGTGCTAAACTGCAGAAAAATATAGCGAAACCCCATAAATGAGCAGCTGCACTACTTTCTGAAACGTATTTAAATAGCCATTCAAATTTGTGGATTTGCAATAGTGTTCATCACAGCCAAATAATTAAATATTTAGACTTAATAGGCTATTTATTTTCAGACTTTTTTTTCTTTTAATCTGTACTACAACATGCCCTAGAGTTTTGATTCTTTATTGTTAATTCACACTTTACTTTAGGGCTTCATTAGTTAACATTAGTTAATTAATTAGTTTGCAATGATGCGCCCGAAGGCACGTGTTGAAGACCCAGTCAGTGACGTCACGATATGCTAATTTGTTTAAATTCAAACCTACGTAATCACCATCACCAAAACTGCACTTTTTTTTACATTGAAATTTGAAAAAAAAAATATATATAGACCTAGACCAGTGGTTTTCAACCTGTGGTCCGCGGCCTGTGGTTCATTTGCAGTCCATTCTAGGGCTGTGCGATTAAAAGAAAACGTCCTAAAATCACGATTTGAGCGTGCGCGATTTCTAAATCGCTTTATAGCACAGTTTTCCGTGGCCCTGACCTCCCGTAGTATGCTATCTGATCCAATCAGAATGCATTGCGCCTAGCGCGAGAACAGAGACTGGGCATATGCCTAACTCCAGGTTCACACACTGTCTGTGATGCGCCTTTTTTCTGAGCCAATGTTGACGGATCAGAGCGTTCTCACTGCGGTAAAAGGCTAGAAATAAAAATGTGCGAAAATAATTCATGTCTAATACATGTGCATAGAGTGAATTTGTTTGGGAACAGGATGCGTTTTAAGTGTGCACACTCTCTCCTCGAAAAGCAGCGTGTTTCTGAGCAAGCACGACTGGTTTTGTGACAGAGCAAAGGAAATCTGCATGCGAACAGAGAGATTCGCACTCGTGCATTATTTTAATGTGCTTTCGCGTTATATTTATGCGCTCTCACTGCTGAGCGCCTACACATACTGTATACACACTGCAAACACCTGAGGCACCGCTACAATTAATGAGCTCTATGAAGAATGCATGGCAAAAAAGAAAAAAAGTCCCTGTATACATTTTTTTACATCTTCACTATAGTGATAATTTGGACTTATGTCTGTTCTAGAGATGTTACAACTTTTTGATAAAGCTCTGATTGGTTTTCTTTTGGAAATATTTTTAAAATTAATCCTGAATGCATTTATGACTGTAAAAGCATATCGGTGTGTGTCACAATTGCAAAATTGATAAAAAAAATCGCGATATTTTTTTTTTTTTTTTGTCCATGTTTATTCAATAAATACAGTTTAAAATTTAGCTTCTGAGTGCTAAGTTATTAACCCAACAATAGCGGGGTCAGTTAATTTTTTTGAAGTGGGCCGCGCAAACATATGTGTTTGGTTGTGTGGGCCGCGAGTTGAAAAAGGTTGGGAACCACTGACCTAGACCTACCTACCGACCCTTTTTTTTTACTGTTACTTCAAACTAAAATATTTTTAAGGATGGCCTTAATGACTCACCCTCATGTCGTTCCAAACCCGTAAGTCCATGTGACATCAGAGGGTCAGTTAAAATTTGTTGCAGCATCGAAAATAAATTTTGGCCCAAAAATAACAAAAACTATGATTTAATTCATCATTGTCTTCTCTTCTGGGTCTGTTGTGAGCGCGTTCACTGCAGTGTGGTGATTGCGAAACGAACATCCCATCACTACTGGTGATCTGAAAACCGATGCAACCGATTCTTGACTTATGGAGCGTTATCTGGCTCCACCTGGTGTTCATCTTCAGTTCTCTCTTCACAGCAGTTCAGTCAGTGTACTGTTTGAGTAAATTAATTACTCCGGGATATTGGTTTGTTTTAACTCAGAGGGAGTGTCAGCCACATTAAAAAAGTTAACACCTTAAGTCATTTGTGGATTAATGCTTATTGGAGACGCAAACCGTTTAAAACGATTCAGTTCGATTTGGTGAACTGGTTCAAGAAGATCCGGTTACATCGAGTGATTCACTACACTGCAGTGTTTTGAACTCGCTCGCAACAGACACAGAAGATAAAATAATGCTTAATAAAGTCGTAGTTTTTGCTTTTTTTGGACCAAAATGTATTTTCGATGCTTCAAAATATTCTAACTGACCCTCTGATGTCACATGGACTACTTTGAAAATGTTTTTCTTACCTTTATGAACATGGACAGTATAACGTACACACAGTTTCAATGAAGGGACTGAGAGCTCTCGGACTAAATCTAAAATATCTTAAACTGCATTCCGAAGATGAAAGGAGGTCTTATGAGTTTGGAACGACATGAGGGTGAGTCATTAATGACAATTTTCCTTTTTTGGTGAACTATCCCTTTAAGTAAGGAAACTTTGTTTCCTTTGCTCCTACATTTCCCAGAGGTGTGTGCATGATGCATACGCATATTTATCTTACAAAAACGCATGGATTCACTACAGGGGCCTTTATTCACGCCCTGGAGTCGTGTGACAGACATTTTATTACAGATAAAAAGACAACAAACACCAGCTTACCCCATTGAAAGGTTTGGAAGAGCAAGGACAATTTTTGATATAACTCTGATTGGATTATTCTGAAAAAAGAAAGTAACATACACCCAGGATGCTATGAGGATAAGTAGAATATGGATAGATTTCCATTCTCGGGTGAACTAACCCTTTAATGCAGCTGATACATTTTTTCGATCCAACACGCTAAAAATAACTGACGTAATTATCACAGTGGCTACATAGTGTGCGGCAGCATTTTTTTTTTTCACAACTGAGGTAGCCTGTATCATTTCTTATTAAAGCGCGATTGAAGCTATGAGCATGTAATGTCGTCATGAAGTTACCAAAAGGCTAACATAAAATGGCATCAAACCTTTGAATGGTAGTTAAGCATTAAAAAAAATATTATAAATGTAAACGGATTTTCAGTTTACATATGGCTCTCCAAATTTTTAAATAGACGTAATATTAATCCCATTTAAATAATAGTAATACTCTCTGTTGAAAGCCAAGAGAAACAATAGCCGCGTTTCCACAGTCGAGCTTAAACCGGGCGTGCTAGTGCGTGCCAGGGCCAGTCGCGTTTCCACTGTCACTTCCGGGGCTTGATCGTGCCTCGTCGGGGCTTCCTCGGGGGCCAACGGCCAAGGTTTTTGGCCCGACGAAAACCTTGGGCCAAAGCAGGCCAGCTGGGGCTAAAGCAGTGGTTATGAACAAAGATGTAGTTTCTCAGAGCTCAGCGCTGCAGATCATTTCAGAAAGATAACAGCTATAAACACCAGAATTAAATACTTTTTTTTTTTTTTATAAGTTGAGCTCAAAACTCACTCTTAGCAGCGAGTGTTTGAAATAACTTGATCTGATGTGGATTATGATCTCCATACGAGGCAGAAAAATTTATAAGCGATGCAAAAGACTATGCACGCTAAACATTAACATTACCATAGTAAACAAGGTAAATGCAACAACTTGGAGAAATCAGACGTCAGCTTCTTATTCTCTATCGCAATTGTGTATTTATTTAGTAACATATCTTATTTGTCATAAGTCTCATCTCGAGAATTTAGCTCCACGTAGCCTATGCTAAAAATATAATGGTTTTTGTTCGGGAGCTTTTATGAAAATAGAGATATTATCATTCATTCTAAATTTGATGCATAGGCTACTGTGGCTACAAATAAGCAGAAACATACTCGACTGAATAAGCAGGCTATTTTCATAACGCTGAAGCGTTAAAAATTAATTAAAATTAAAAAAAAATTCTGTGATAAATTTTGAGTCCTAATAAACTAATTCATTATGATCAATGTATCACTTAGCTATTCTGTATTAAAACATGGATGCTTTTGAATTTGAATATTTAACAAAGCATGTAAACAAACGGCCACTTTTATAGTGTTCGTTTTGTGATCGAGCTTGTTCCAGTGACTTATTTCTTAGTTTTCTGATAACTCCCTTTGTTGCTGAAATTATGGGGTCACGTGACGTTGTTCCTGAGAGGCGTGCGTGTAAAGGGTGGGTTTTAGTTACGCGCAGCGGAGCTTCATGAAAAGTGGAAACCTTGCGCTATTCTGGCCTCGTGTTACTGGCCCAAGGCTATTAGCCCCGCCCGGCCAGTTTTAAAACCTGGCTCGCACTGGCCCGACAGTGGAAATGCGGCTAATACGAATACAAAAGCATTTCTATTAAATTGTTCAGAATAGCAAAATTACATATTAGTCTCACCATCTCAGCAGTATATAGTATGTATAATACACATAGTATGCAAATATTCAGTATGCACAAATGACTGTCTATTTCAAATTAATAGTGTACAACACAGAGGTTTTTGTTGTTGTTGTTAGGTAAAACATTTTGTACAAACTTGCAATTTTTTTTCCTAAAATATCATAATTGGACACCATGCATGTGCAACAGTAAAATACTACTTTTTGAAATGGTTGTTGTTGCATAATACTGATATATTTCCTGTTTTAGAAGTATAGAGTTTATACTGTGCAGTATTCAGTAAGCTGTAAGCTATTATTCATTGTGAACTGAAAGGATAAGGAACTGTTAAAGTCATGCAAACTGAACAGACAGAAGATGAAACACAGGTCCATCCCTCCTCCCAGCTTACCATCCAAAAGCTAAAGATATCTGCAGTATGTAGTTGAAACACCTGTTGAGGACCTATTAGTCAGTGTGCTTTTTTATTAAGCCTTTAATTATTCACAATAACAGATTATACCGATGTAGCTATGTTATTACAAGCAATGAAATATTTACTTGATTATTTATTGATTTATTTTATTATGCGTATCTTGTTGTTTTATATTTTTATTTAGTTTTTGTAGAATACAAGCTTCATCAGGACAAACACCTTATTCTGATTCTAGCTTCAATAATTAAAAAATAAAAATGGACATGCTCTCAAAATGCATTCTGATAAACAACACACACTAGCACTCACTTAAATCTCTATTTGGACTGGAAGAAAGTTGTCAAGGTAAACACAAAGTCACCTAGTATTTGTGCCCTACATCTTCATCACCCTAGAGGAATAATACTAATTATACCACTCAAATCTAACTATATCAAAGCAAAACCCAAATGATTTCACAATAAGAGACATTTTTTAGGCTTCAAACTTTAGTTCACAATACAAATCAAAAAATGACTTTAGTTTAAAAAAATACAATGAGATACTTACCTTCAACTTCTTCCTCATCACATAAGTGTTTGAGTAACGAGGCCCCTCTGTCCAGCACAGCCTCATCCTCCATCCTGTAGTAGTAAAAGAGAAAGAAAGACTGCTCACATTTCTCTTCTAAAGACAACGTGGAGCCATATCGGCACGGCTCATTCACTTGCAGTGTGTTTCTGCTAGTACTAGCCATGTCCCCAGGTTAGCAGGCAATGCTAACAAGGGGGAAGCTCTTGTTTCTGGGTCCAGCCCTGGATAGTAGATGTGCGGTGCAACTTATGGGCCATGGTCCAATTCTGAATACTGCCTTTGAGGGACGCAGGAGCAGTCAGGTAGACATTGGGAGGGTAATCTGGTCTATGGGGGATGGGACGGGCTGGGCAGCCTAGCAAGATGCTAATTGAGTCTGATGTCCAGGAGGTGTGAGCCGTGGGGGGAATTAACACTGAGCATGGACTCAAACACTATTTATGACAATCAGATTTCTCCAAGTGATTATGAGGCATTATGTGCCCTTCTGACATTAGATCAATAATGAAACATAACTTAATCTGTCTTGAAATAGGAAACTTTACAAACAAACAATCTTTACTGTATTTTCCTAAAAACAGTTCACACCTGACTGTAGTCACACCAGGTCAAAATGTTATTGTTGAGAAGAAGAAGAAAATACAGATAAGCCTTGCATTGGTTTATTATTACATTTAGAAATCATGTTGAATTAATACAAAGTCGCTTTGGAATATAAGTCAAATCAAAGACAAACATTCATAGCAGGGTTGAAAATCATTTAAATACTTAATATGTATATCCCATTTTGATATCTAAATCTAATATTACTATATATGACAATGCTTATTTTTTTAAAATATAAAAATAAAATAAAATAAATTAATGCATGGCTAAGCAGAGCAAAAACATAAAGCAAGAAAAACTCAAACAAATTTGTCCAGTATACTGGATGTCTGGAATGAGGAGGATAAAGATCCATAGCAGGGCTGAAATTAACTAATTTCCTGTTTGACATTTTTTTTCAATAATAAGTGAAGAGGTGGTATGCTATTCCTTACAGATTTTTTTTTTTTTAATAAAGTCAGTTACATCACTGGAGAAGTCAACTCTGAGTAGGCTCATGTACGACATAAATCTGACATGTTCTGCTTTTACTACATAGTATAAATAGCAACATTATCACATTGCTTTGAGTGATTAGTTTTGCCATTAAGTTGCCTAAAGAGTATGTTGTTAGAAGACAATGCTTCCATAACCATTAATACATGAAAGATGTAATATCTTTAATTCTTCATTGAGACACTCTCCATTTAAAAGGTATGCTGTAAACTATCTAGTGTACTTTACAGCTGCATCTGGGGAAGTATGTAGCCATTTGCCCACTAGGAATAAAGATTATAGCTC
This sequence comes from Carassius gibelio, assembly GCF_023724105.1. Lineage (NCBI taxonomy): Eukaryota > Metazoa > Chordata > Actinopteri > Cypriniformes > Cyprinidae > Carassius > Carassius gibelio. The sequence continues at coordinate 19,387,656 of NC_068375.1, read as the reverse complement.
CAAGCAAGGTGTGACTGCTCTTTGTCACATTAGTGATAAAGAGTCCAAAGACCAGACCGAAACAATTCAGGCACTGATCTTCTCTTTCGAGAATAAGGGCGTGACTAAAACTCTGCAGTAAATGAGTATGATGTTATTTGTTCAGATAACAATCATCTTTACAGGTTTGACAATAGAATGCTTTTCACTTCTATAATACATTAAAAACAATTAATGCCCAGAGAACACCCTTTAGATAATGCTTTCCTCAATGGGCTCATTACAGGTTTACAAAAAAATAAATACAAACCAAGATGTGAACACAAACAGGAAGGATAGAGCTTGTTTCTCTGATAAGAGTGCAGAGCTCCCCAGGAGCCCAGTGTCACTGCATATCTCAACTAGATGCAATCAAGCATGCTGAAAAGATGCCAAGTTTAACCACTCAATTCTGCAACCCATTGAAAAAGATTTCAGCAAAATGATATTACATTGCTTCTTGCACATTTCAGAACACTTCTCAAACAGTGTGTTCAGATTTATCTGGAATATGAATGTAAATCTGGCAACAGGTTATTACATTTGTTTTTATATGTATCGCAACAGTTCGGAAGTGAAATGTCCGGTTAGTGGTGCTAAAATGTAAATGCTCTGACGCATTTAAAAAATAACATACCACCTATATACTAAACCCTATCCTAAAATTATTCAGTAGCGTTAACACAAGTATATGTGAGATAGAATTGCATTTACTGAATCAACTATGTCATTTTAGATTGCTTCTACAGGTCTCGTTTCATGGAATTTGTGCTTGGGTGCTCAGCATCACAAGTGCATTGTTGTACCAGGTGAGCTACTGATCAAGTTTACAATGTCAGAAAAAAACATTCAAATGGAACTGTGATACAAACATAAATATGTATCAGTTCACAGATCATGTTCTATGTTAAAAGTGTTTTGAGGTCATAGCATAGTATTGTGCAAGGAACTGTGTAACAATAAGTCTTTATTGATGGATTTTTACTGCCTCTACTGTTCATTGCTAGAAGCTGCAGTGAAAAAAGTTTGTATAGGTACATTTTGGAGTTTAGCAAATAAGTAGGTAGAGGCACGCTTTCCCATTGTTCATATGTTGCAATTCTGGCAAAGTGATGCTCCACAGTATGTCAAGACATGTGTCATCCAAAGGGCTATTCAACTTTTATGAAAGTTAAAAGTTAAGTTAATACCAAAAACCATTTAAAAAGCGATATAACTAAGACCTGCGGGGGTTTACACATGCTGTTAAACAATAACTACATAGGTTAACTGTAATGCATACAGATGTGTGAATTATTGTATAGCACTTGGTTATCTTTGGCATGCTATAATACTACACGACTGGTTAATAGGTCAGTGAAAAGGTTTACAGAGGGGTGTGTGGACATGACCATGATTCTAACACCTAGACTTTACACATACACCACAGTTAGGACTGTTAATAGCAACCATCAACAATACCAGTTTTATGGACAATGTCAAAATTCATAACTTTTATGATCATAACAGAAAAAACAATACTGTTTATAGTAATCTTATTTGTACAGAAAGTATGCCTACAAACTGTAAGAAAAACATTTCTATTAAAAGTAGGCTGTTGTTGTTGTTATTTTATCTTCAGACTGTGACTGTTACTTGTCCCCTTAGACTGAAACTATCCCTCTTTCTCCTCCAATCTTCATTGCCACCTATAGAACAGATACTGACACAGCAAGCACCAACTGTACTGCTTCACAACAGATGAGTTCACAGTTTTGGTGTCATTTGGGTGAACTGTCATTTAAGAATCAGCTTTCTTGAACAACTAACAACTAAAACAGAATTAGGGCCATATTAACAGTCTGTGAATGTACATACATGAAATATAACAAACCAGCATACTACACTACACCACACTTAATGCATAAAACTGGTGACACAAATTTAACTGCAAGAAAAAAAAAAGAATCTAGAGATGAAGGCACTGAAATTATCTTTTCAGATTTCTTTAGCATTTTACACATAACAATCTGCTTAACTGACTTTAATCTTTAATGGGTAAGAGAATCATACTTTCTGCAAATATGACCTTGTATATTTAGTTCTACTATCACTGATATTTGAGTATTTGGATGTAAAAGGCTACAAGGATGATATAAATAAGTTTACGTCTTAACAAACAGTTTTGGATGAATCTCAACATGAGAGGCATTTATCTATTTTTGGGTGCAGAATATAGCCGATCATATGTTTATTACAAATATTGATATACTCCATTCACATAAATGAAAGACAGAAAGAAGCTCCTACACTGAACTGTGAGCAGTTAGACAGAAGATCTTAAGGTGTTGTCAAATTAGCCAGGTTTTGGTGTTTCGAAGTACTAATAAATAATAATGAGAGACTTTACTAAATTCATATTAGTATAATGGAGCTGACATATAGTAATATGGGAAAAATCATGAGCATTATTACTTAAAACTACATAGAAAAGATCGAACTCACAGCGGGTGAAATATGAAGAGAGGACCTCAAGGATATCTCTGATATTAGGCCCATCTTATTTTACACAAGTTTTTATAAACAGCCTATCTGGCAGTACTGGCAAAATGTAGGTACGTAAAAACTACTGTAACCTTAAGTATTTTCAACTCAAACAGCTTGCAGTGTCTGCTCTGCGGTTGTTGTTGTATGGGCTTTCAGATGCTGTTCTACTTTGAACTGGATGAGACTTGTTAACTGATCTGTAACCCTGACCACAGAACCGATAAATACAGGAAAAGGTTTTAAGCTCTTACCTTTTACCGCCGCTCATTTTGTTCAAGCGAATCACTGATAATGTATTCCAGTAGTTTGCTGCCTCTGCAACGCCAAACATTTCAACTGTTCAGTTACTGCGCCATGACAATAATGGGTTTAAATAGCCCTTATGAGTGTAATAAGAAAGCTACATGTCTTTTTATAATAGCAAAACCTAAAAAAGTGATAGAAAGTAGATCTAAAATACCTCCCGTCCTGTCTGAAAGAGCTCCGACGCATGGGACAGAGATAACGCGCGTCTGCTGGAGCGGCAGAACAACTGGACGCTTCAGCGTTTCATTTATTACAGACGCTCTAGTCACGTCACAGCACGAGTGGGAGGTCAAAAAGCTGCGCTAAAACACGCGTTTAGCCTACCTGGAAGATGATAATGACACCCATTTCTCCTTGAAAACGAAAATTCGTTAACTTGAAAATACACTCCTCAAAGCGTAAACACAAGTAACCCGCGTAACTACTTTGCGTGCGCTCGCGTGATCAGCGGATCCAAAGTTTGGCGGAGGGATGAAAACAGGTGCTCCGCGCGCACCTTGTGGTGCCTCCAAATTCACGCGAGACACAGCGACACCTTCTGTAGAAATCTCACACAGACAACATGCCGAAATAAACAAATAAACACAATGTACAATTTTAATAACCTTAGCAATTTAGCAAATGTTTTTGATTTGTGGACAAAAATTTTTTTTAGGCAAGCCTATGTATATATTTAATTTCAGAAAATTGTAAACCAATAACTTTACGCTTTTTTTAAAAGGAAAATTAAGATTTGGTTGTATTTTGTTACTCTTTTCATTATAACAGACATACCTAATTAAGGCATGTTATGTTATGCTATGTTATGTTATGTCAGTAAGCATCTCAATTGAATGAAAAAGACACCTCAGAACAAAATGTTTGTGCTACATAGACACGCTAATGTTCTTTTTAAGTGATACATTATTTAACGCTCAGTTGGAGAGCATGGTTTTTCTGAAGGTCATTCCTCTCCTCTTTCTACGTAGGGACAAAAGCCATATGTGTTAAGTGAGTGGACTTTATTTTAACATCAGCTGTTCTTATGCTAATGATGACATACACAATAATAGCAGAAAAGATGTATTTATTATAGTCATATTTTATTTTATGCACATGCTTATTGTTTTTTTCTTTCTTTCTTTCATTTCTCTTCACTTTTATTTATGTTGTGTGTCTGAAACTTGACAGAATTGTTTTACTGAAAAAGTGAAGTGACATTCAGCCAAGTATGGTGACCCATGCTCAGAATTTGTGCTCTGCATTTAACCCATCTGAAATGCACACACACAGAGCAGTGAACACACACACACACACTGTGAGCACACACCCGGAGCAGTGGGCAGCCATTTATGCTGCGGCGCCCGGGGAGCAGTTGGGGGTTCGATGCCTTGCTCAAGGGCACCTAAGTCATGGTATTGAAGGTGGAGAAAGAGCTGTTCATGCACTCCCCCCACCCACAATTCTGTCCGGCCCGAGACTAGAACTAACAACCCTTCAATTGGGAGTCCAACCCTCTAACCATTAGGCCACGACTTCCCCACGTAATAGGCCTACTGTGTGGCTGTTGGATGCATGAAAATTTGATGAGTGCTCAAAGTGGTGAAAAGTTGCCAATAACTGATCGTTTTAGCAGGAAATGTGTTTTCCTGTTGATAGTATTTAGAGTTTCTGAGTTTGGAAGTTTGTAGTTTGATTTTGTCCATGGTCTTAATGATATTCATCTTGCCATTTCTTCGTAATTTGAGATTCTCTCTAACTAGCGTTAACCTCTGTCAAAGCCGTATGATTGTAGGCCACTGAGCAAATTGTTAATCTTATGAAAGAGCAAGAGAGGTAGGTTTTTGATTTGGAAGATATTTAACTTCCTTCACTGAGATTACCATTTTGTAGTCCTAAAACCCAGGAGAGATTTAGCATTTACTAGCCTCGCGTTCCCTTGTCAGTTTCTTATGAATTTTCAATTTTAGAGTAAAATAAGGTCTGTGATTAACATATTTGAAAATATTCCATGTTTTGTTCAATAACATAAATTACAAAGACTAACAAGTACAGTAAATAATGACTACAACTATCACACAGATGTACATTTACATGCTTGACAAATCAGACAACTGTTGCAGTCCTTCAAATAGCAAATGTTTTTAAAACATAGAGTTCAGAATTAAATGAGTATTGTACTTGATTCTCTCCATATGCTTTTTTAGCCTTTATTCTCAAACACATTAGTCATTGTAAAGTACTCTTTGAATATTGCCCTTATTTAGGCAGAAACTGGCATGCATGAATGTGCAGCCCTCAAATAATTTCATACCTACTCTAAAAGGTTAGATGTGGACAGACAGGGACAGAGGTGGAAATTCTATGCATAAAGTATGACTCTGAAAAATAGCCTACAAAATGTAGAATTGAATTAACACTGTCTGTGATATGGTGTTATGCAGGTTTTAAACAAGCAAAATAAACCACTGAACATAGTGATTTTGAAAGCCTAGATGTCCTACTGGCATTTTTTCTTGGCAGATGATCTCTTACCAAACTGACAATCCTTTCTCATCTCCCACATCTCTGTGAGAGCTTGCTAAAGTTTTTATGCCAGAGTTTTGAAGTCTCAACTGGCTCTATGACCGTGGACTGTCTGCAGAGGCATTTCTGATCCAGGTCATCTTATTTCATGTAGAGTGGAGCCAAATCTTTGCAGTTTATCTATCTATTTTTTGTTTGTTTGTTTCTCTGTCATGGTTTCCCTTTCATAGATAGATAAACAAGACAAGTGCACTCTTCTCACCTTGAGGCAAGAGAGAAATACACAGACACACACTCAACATGAGAGGACTCTTGTCTTGGACTCCAGGGAGCTATAGTGACTCCTAAACACTGCTGAGTTTTGCCTTCAAACTTCCAGTAAGAGCACTGAGCTCTCAAAATACTATGTCCAAATGCTGGAACCATCAGCATTAACCAAATACTAAATAGACAAATCAAACAAATCATCACTATCATCACAGAATCTATAATGAAAACACTCCAGTTTGATTTGTTTAAAGGCTCAAATTGTTAAAGTTGTTTGAATATGATAATTTACTGTTTAAATCACTCGTTGCCATCATCTTGTTCAAGTTAGTTTGAAAGTCCATTCAGATAATAAATATATCTAAGCTTGTCATAAACAGATAAGAATTTATATCTAGTAAGTTCAAAGTTGTGATGCGGTTTGAAACTTAAGAATATGTTTTGAGTCTCAAATATGTAACCATGGTTTGCGCTTGTGCATGTACATGTGTTGGCTATTTAAAATGTTTGTTTGTCCATTTATTTGATCAAAAACACAGTAAAAACAGTAATAATGTGAAATGTTACAATTTCAAATATCTTCTATTTAATGCGTTTTAAAATGTAATTTATTCCTGTGTTAGCAAAGCTGTATTTTCGGCATCATCACTGCAGTCTTCAGTGTCACATGATCCTTCTGATATCATTCTAATATACTGTTATACTCTAATATGCTGATCTGCAGCTCAAGAAACATTAATTATAAGCAATGCTAAAAACAGTTTTGCTGCTTAATATTTTCGTGGATATACTTTTACTTCTTTTGTATTATTTTAATAAAATGACTGACCCCAAGCTTTTGAATGGTAGTTAACATAACAAGAGAGAATTCATTCTTACAGGCTCATATAGAAATCAATCCTGTTCAAATAATCAAAGAATTAATAGATTTGAAAAAAATGTGGCACTCCAATATGATTATCTTGAACATATAAAACATAATTTTAAATCCAAAGTTTTTACTTCTTTCCATGCTTTAAATATTTTCTTGAGAGATCGACCTTTGCACACAAGAATGGTTTTATCAGACCAAAGGTAACCATATCAGGGTTGTTCTACACAGTTTGATCCCATAGTAAAAGACCTCCAATCTTTGCAAAGTAAAACAAACAACAACTAAACAACTAAATCTAAACTTGTTTGCCAGTCTTAAATGGTTTTGTCTGGTTATAAGCCGGTAAACTAACAGGCCATTGTGATGGAAATGTACTTTGTTTTTATTTAATTTCTTACTTTGCTGCATATGAAATGTTCATGAAGAGTCTTTTGTTGAAACATCATTGTTGCATATAGAAAGATAAATCCTGAGCATCTTAACCGGTAGAAAGAACTGGTTTTAGCAGGTTTGAGTATGAAAGTATCTTTCTCTCTTTGCAAAGTATGAAAGAAGACAAAGACAAAAGTTGACAACCTTTCTCAGCCAAAAATTTTTCCACAACAGCATCCAGCTGAACTAGACCAGCTTAGCTAAATAAACCATCCAAGACCAGCTAAACTTCTCAGGCTGCTTCAAGCTGCTTTTTCAGAAGAGATATTGGTCCATGGTTGTTTAGGTAACAGTGTTTAGAAAATAAACTCTTACATAAATGTGTCTGTATTTCTCAGGACACAAACATCCAGATGTAATGCATCATCTACTTGGACACCTGTCTGTCATGACGTATTTGAAGCTCTTTGTTCCTCACGGTGCATTTGCATGGAGGCATTTTTAATAACATTCCTTTGATGTACAGTATATTGGGACAAAGGCATCAGGAGGAAGAGTTAAGGGGTTTACAACTGTTCCTTGTCATCTCTAAAGCCATCCAACACATTGTTTGCCACTGGCAAATTCTTTACTTCAGTCTTATGCAACGATAGGATGTTCTGTGAAGAAAACACAGGGTGCACAAGTTCATAGTTCAATCTAAAATGGCTTTTGACTCCCAGCTTTTCTTTATGAACAACCAGATGAGTCTTTTCATCAGGTAAAAGATGTGCAATGCTGCAAAATATGAATAGGTTTTTCTTAGAGCAGCAGAGTTTGGGAAGGGAGTACTACTGTAACTCACTAAAGACGAGCTTGATTGTCAAGCTTGTGCCCTCTTGTGGTAAAAAAAGAGGGGAAAAGAAAAAAGTTTCACTCCTGGCAAAAGTTACTTATGTCATTAGAATAATTTATTTATAGGACTTATCTTAATCTTCAAGTTTCTTTTCCTTTTTCACAATTACGAAACTCAAGTTCAGTTACATGTTTTATATGTATTTTGAATACATTGTTCTTCATAAATAAATAGCACTTATTTCGATCCTAAAAAAGCAAACCATTTTTTTTTTTCTTTTAATTATGAAAGTTGTACACATCCTCTTGAGCACGTTTATACAAAATCTGTACAAGAAAAACTAAACAAGAAAAGGAGACAAACATTTCAACTTTTCAGGGATTTCACAGTTCTAAAGTAAAATACCTGATCTCTGGCTTAAACTGAGACCAAAGCAAGTGGTTTTTCTCAGTTAGCAGTAGTTTCATTGATGCATTAAAAAAAAAAAAAATGATCAAACAACTCACATTCAAACTATACTATTATGTTAAGTGCATTTTACAGTGTAAAAATATTGACCACAATAACTACTAACTGCATGGTGAACATAAAAATATATACAAGCTCACTATTTTATCAAAAGCAAACCACTTTTAACATTTGTGACCCTGGACCACAAAACCAGTCTTAAGTCGCTATAGGGTATTATTTGAAGCAATAGCCACAAATACATTGTATGGGTCAAAAATTATTGATTTTCATTTTATGCTAAAAATCATTAGGATATTAAGTAAAGCTCATGTTCCATTAAGATATTTAGTAAATTTCCTACTGTAAATATATAAAAACTTTATTTTTGATTAGTAATTTGCATTGCTGAGAACTTAATTTGAACAACTTTAAAGACTTTTCAATAATTTGATTTATTTGCGCCCTCAGATTCCAGATCTTCAAATAGTTGTATCTCTGTCAAATATTGTCCTATCATAACAAACCATATATCAATGTAGTTTTCAGATTATATATAAATCTCAATGTTGAAAAATTGACCCTTAAGACTGGTTTTGTGGTCCAGGGTCACATATAATTAAAATAAGCTCTGACACGTACTTTTCAGAAAACAACACTACTCTGCAAATATCCTCTTTTCTTCCATTTAGAATACATCAGTGTAGAAAACTGCATTCATTACATGAAATGTTATATGCAACCAAGTAAATTTCACAAAAAAGGACAAATAGAAAACAGACAATACCAAAATGTATACTGATACTTAGAATGAAATAACATTAAAGTAACTAAATACAAAATGCAATACTAAAAAGTGAGCACTTGTGTTTTGTGTTGTAACAGGAGTTGAGTGGTGACAGGGAATAAATAAAAGAGGAGTTAGTTCCAAACAATAACAAGCTAATTACATGATTACAGTGATTATATATATATATATATATATATATATATATATATATATATATATATATATATATATATATATATATATATATATATATATATATATCAAATTAAATTTATGCATTTAGCAGACGCTTTTATCCAAAGCGACTTACAGTGCATTCAGGCTATCAATTTTTATCTACCATGTGTTCCCGGGGAATTGAACTCCCAAATTTGTGTTTGATAGTGCAAAGCTCTACCAAGTGAGCTACAGGAATGAGGCCGAAAGCGATTACCGTATTTTTGGGACTATAAGTCACACCTGAGTATAAGTCGCATCAGTCCAAAATTACGTGATGATGAGGAAAAAAAAACATATATAAGTCGCACTGGACTTTAAGTCGCATTTATTTAGAACCAAGAACCAAGAGAAAACATTACCGTCTACAGCCGGGAGAGGGCGCTATATGCTGCTTAGTGTAGACTACAGGAGCACTGAACAGCATCTCTGGCAGCAGAGAGCGCCCTCTCGTGGCTGTAGATGGTAACGTTTTCTCTTGGTTCATTTCTCTCGGTTCATGTCAAATTAATTTTGACAAATAAGTCGCACCAGACTATAAGTCACAGGAACAGCCAAACTATGAAAAAAAGTGTGACTTATAGTCCGGAAAATACGGTAGATTGTCCTAAAACAAGTGCAACAATGATTTTCATATTTAGTGTTAATAGAGCTAAAAATATTGAACATAATCTAACTCAAATAGCTAAAGTCAATGGAAAAATATATATATACTCTATTTTCAGCAATATAAACCATATAACCATTTTCTGATACTCGACCAGTATATGTATATATATATATATATATATATATATATATATGTATATATATATATATATATATATATATATATATATATATATATATATATATATATATATATATATATATATATATATATATATGTATATATATATATATATATATGTATATATATATATATATATATATATATATATATATATATATATATATATATATATATATATGTGTGTATGTATGTATGTATGTATATATATATATATATATATATATATATATATATATATATATATATATATATATATATATATATATAAACTGTACTTACAAAGGACCGATCTGAATATAGTTTGTTATTGATGTGCAAAGCATATTATGCACCGAAAAAAGTAAATACATTTTACATGCATAAAGACCAACACAATCGTTATGTTAAACAACTTGTTCCTCTTCTTGGTCTTTCTGCTTCACACTGCTGTTCTCTATTACTAGGATCATGTCACATGACTGTAAACTTTGACAGCTGGGACTTGGACATGCTTGCAGAGGAAACTCCCCAGACCTAATAAACTATGTAGGGAAAGAAAATAGAACTCATTTAATAAAAAACTAATCAAAACACACTTCACATCTGACTCTAAGTGATGCATGATCATTTAAGAGAGGGTTATGACCTGGTAGCAAGACAACTTGCCCATGAAAGTACAGTATAACACTGAGTTTGTATTCAGTTACTTTACTTCATCTCAGTGAAGAGATCATTCTAAATATGGATGTGTACCTCTAGATAGTGGTCAGGGATTTCCAGGCGGAGGGGCTGTAACAGCGGTTTGACCTTTTTGTGGTGTTTAAAAAGCAGAAAAATAAACACTCCACACATGGCCGTAACAAGCAGTGTAGTTGATATAATAAACAGCAAATCACGGCTCTTCACCATTTCCACTACACAGGAAAAAATTATTTTCAGTAAAACAAATTAATGCGATTAATTAATAAAACATGCAATTCATTTCAGTATGTACTAAGCTAACTAATTGGGTTTCATCACAAACAATGTGAATCAAACTCATGCAGCTTGTAATAAATAAGGGAAGAAGACTTACGCGTTTCTGGGATGATTGCACAACTTTGGTTGCTAATATTTCCATAAGGCTTATCATAGAAGAGATACTGAACCTGGAAACAGTAGTTTTGCCCTGATTCCAGTTCAAGTATTTGTTTCTTGCTATTTGTAATAATAGACTCTACCTGCAGGATCAAAAACTCTTATCAGCTTCACAATAGTCCTCTTACAGAAATATAGTGAATGAAGTTTATGTGATTTTCTGTGTGTGAAGGATGCAAAAGACCTTTGAGTATCCTCCATTATCCACTTTCCAGAACGATACGTTGAACTGAATATGTTCTCCATGTTCATATTTCAAGCTGCCGTCCATATGATCCATAGTAACATAAACCTTTCCAGGTTTCACAGACAGTTTCATCACAGGAACACAAGCGTTAGCTGTGAAACAGGATGAAAAAAGAAATGTATAACAAGGTGAATATGAGCTCTTGAGTTTATGTTACATATTAGAGGTGACAAACGTGTCAATTTAAAATTGATGGGACATATAAACACATAAAGCACTCCTTACTGTTTACACACTGGACTTTTGTTGAATATTTCCATTCAGACGTGTTATTTCCTTTCTCTGCGCGTACCCGAAATTCTGCTCCATAAAACTCAGGAGTGATTTTAAATCTTAATTCTGTCTTGTTATGGCTCGTCACATTGTACCATTCATCCTCTGATTTGCTAAAAAAAAAAAAAAATCAAAGTAACCATAGAGAAGAAGTTAGTTTTTCTACTAAGGCCTCAGTCACCATCCAATTTCAGGCCTAATAAGAGTGACTGCCCATTTTGTCTAACTTATAATTGTGTGCTCCAGTTCGGAAAGAAGATATTAAGTGTTTGCAGCAACATGAGGGCAACATAAGAATAAATGATGACTGAATAAGAACTACCCATTGAAGACCACATGCTTACAAGCTCCGTTTATACTGCAGTGAATACAGCACACTGTCTTCATCGGGAGGCTTCTTCCACTGCAGATATGATCCGAATAACTTGACACCCTGAGGCGGATTTAAGCAGGATGTCCCCTCTGAAATAAAACAAACAGGAAGTATTCTCGGTTCTGAATATGACAGTAATCATAAGCTCTTTTTAAATATTACAGTCACTGCAATTCCACATATCACGTTTTTGTGTCCTTACCGAAGTTGATTAACAGCATAAAAACAGCCCCTACGAAAACGTGGCGGATCATTTTGATGATTTTTGATTCATATCTTTCACCGTGAAATCTGTCCATTTCGTGAACGCGACATTCTGTGGCTTTCGTGAGGAAAGACGACACGTACTTTTAAGATAAACAAAGTAAATGTTGCGTAATGTGTGCAGCTATAAGAGACTCACACAATAAAATTGAAACACAAAACTATCCGTTAAACCCGACATAAAAATAAATAAAAACACCGTCACAGCACTGTTCTTGTTATCTCTTTAAGCATAATTCCCATTTGTAAATTTTATTTTACAGTCAGTCGATGATTCAGATCCTCTTTCGTCTCACTCATTCCGCCCACTCGTCGTTATCTGGAAGTCTTGACTGCCGCAAAATATCGCGAGAACGGCAAATGCTGATATTACGGACGGAGTAAAGATTAAAATTTTGGACTCTAACAAAACACAACAAAAGGCGCCCTCTTCACGAAATGTTTTTCAAGGCAAAGGAGCAAAAACGCAGGTCGGAAATTAAAATAAATTAAATAATGAATTAAGTCATAATGAACACTCGCGAGACTTTGCGACGGCCGAGGAGCGATCATTTCTCGGCACTAGCCAAAAGCGAAACTAAAATCACGTGTTACATTTTCTGACCGATACAGTGCACTCTGTGACCGCGTTAAATTTTATATAGGAACTATTTGTCACTGAAGGTAGAAGGTTTATACGTAGGTTTCAGTTTTTGTGTATACATATAGAGTCGACCACAATATAGCCACTTTTGGGGGTAAGCTGCCAAATATGAGAAACATAACTGTCATGAAACAGACACAGTTATAAAACCATAGCTATAATAAAACGTTTTATACATTTAAAACACACGTCATAACCACCATTGTAAGTTGCTCTGGATAAAAGTGTCTGCTAAATGCATAAATGTATTTATTTATTTATTTATTTTAGACAACATCATGATTCTTGGCAGAAAGCATTTTAAGTAAGATATAGACCTTGTGACAATTTCACCGTTTTTTAAAAGTGAAGTGATGAAGTGATCCTGGTATTAATTTAACTTAATCCCAACTCGATCCAAAACAAAAATCCTTACATCCTGGAGTAGAGAACTGTACATCCTGATATGTTCATCTTCCAGTACACCAGGTGGCGATATAGACGATCATGCAGCTATGTTCCTTTTCGAGAACAAGACGTTCAAAAACACTCGAACAGTCGACGGGATTTATGTTGTTCTAGTTTTTTTAGTTTACAACATTGTTCAGTCTTGCTTTGTATGTGTGTTTATAACTGTATATCTATTAGGCAGTAACTAGGTTAATATCTGTTTATACTATATTCATTCAACCAAAAAGCACAGGGGAAAATCATTATTTTGCCTGCTGTCAGAATAACTTCAGAAGTTTAGCCTACATGACAGCCGATCACTGGATCGTAGGATCTACTTTAGCTCCAACCATAAAGACGAAATAAGCCAGGAAAAGTGAATCGGGTGAAAGTGAAAGTAAACAGAAGATGGAGAGTCACCAGGGAGCGGATCTTCTCTCTAGGATCGCTCTCAATGATAACAAGGCTGGCATGGAGGGCCTGGACAGAGACAAGATCAACAAGATCATTCTGGAAACCTCCAAGGTTTGAACAGCTGTTTATTTTCTTAAGTTACACACACACACACACACACACACACACACAAATACATACATTAACGTTAACGTTGTTTGTTTACTTCGTATTCAGACTGTATGAATGTCCATAGCAGGTGAAGTGTAGCATATGTCAGGGGGTTTCAGTCTTTTATTACATGTTTAGTGAAGTATAGTAAGTCAAATTGAATGTTTACATTGTTTAATGTCAAGTACCTAGTGTTGTACAGTAGAAAAATAAACTTTATTTTGAATGGCAGGGGTCTAGATTTTATGAGAATGAACTGAAGAAGGAGCAGCAGGTGAATCAGCGCATTGAGAAGATGATGGAGCAAAAAGCAAGAATCACTAAAGAACTGATGAAGCAAGCACAAGCAGAGGTAACCAACTCTGTAATGACTGTCAGAAACATTAGGATTGGATTCCCCACCATGTACTGTGTACACATGTACACATTTGTACTGTGTCGATTTTATTACCGTACTGTGTAAAAATCTAATTTGCACTATCATATAGAAAAATAGATTTTATTTAAATCAAAAGTTTTTAAAGTATTATGCATCATGGTTTGTTTATATTGATATTAATTTAAAAAAAAAATTGGGCTGTGCAGGATGGCCCTCTTTAAAGTTTTTACATAATTTTAAAAATATTGAGAATTACAAACTTAAAAATAATACATCTGAAGTCATTATGGTAATGACAGTTGTGCTTTATTGTCATAGAAATAATGTCACACGCAATAAACCTTGAAGGGTTAGTTCACCCAATAATCAAAATTATGGAGTCAATCTTTCGTTCGTTATCTGGCTCGGCTCGGTGTTCATCTTCAGTTCTCTCTTCACAGCAGTTCAGTAAGTGTACTGTTTGAGTAAATGAATTACTCCGGGATATTGGTTTGTTTTAACTCAGAGGGAGTGTCAGCCACATTAAAAAAGTTAACAGCTTAAGTTATTTGTGGATTAATGCGTATTAAAGATGTGAACCGTTTAAAATGATTCAGTTCGATTTGGTGAACTGGTTCAAAAAGATCCGGTTACATCGAATGATTCGTTCATGAACTGGATATCACAAATTGCAGAGTTTTGAAATCACTCACAACTGACCGGAAGAGAAGACAATGCTGAATAAAGTCATAGTTTTTGCTATTTTTGGACCAAAATGTATTTTCGATGCTTCAAAAAAATTCTAACAGAACCTCTGATGTCACGTGGACTACTTAGATGTTTTTATTACCTTTCTGGACATGGACAGTAGACCGTGCACACAGTTTCAATGGAGGGACAGAAAGCTCTCGGACTTAATCTAAAATATCTTAAACTGTGTTCCGAAGATAAACGGATGTCTCACGGGTTTGGAAAGACATGAGGGTGAGTTATTAATGACATAATTTTGATTATTGGGTGAACTAAACCTTTAATGGTCCTAAAATAAGCTATGTTGTCTTTATGAAAAATATAAACTAGGGTGAAACATGACCTAGACTTATTTACTTATTTATTACATAAAGTATACAGTGACTACGGGAAGTCATGGCCTAGTGGTTAGAGAGTTTGACTCCTAACTCTAGGGTTGTGGGTTCGAGTCTCGGGCCAGCAATACCACAACTGAGGTGACCTTGAGCAAGGCACAAACCCCTAAATGCTTCCCAAGCACTGCAGCATAAATGGCTGCCCACTGCTCTCGGTGTGTATTCACAGTGTGTGTGTTCACAGTATGTGTGTGTGTGTGTGTGCACACTTTGGATGGGTTAAATGCAGAGCACGAATTCTGAGTATGGGTCACCATACTTGGCTGTATGTCACGTCACTTTTTTTTTTTTTACATTAAATTAGAGTATGAAAGAGTTTTCATGCCATAGGTGGACAAACTGAGGTGTGAACTGGAGAGAAGTCGAGAGTTGGGCCGTGTGATAGTTCATGTAGACATGGACGCATTCTATGCTGCTGTTGAGATGAGAGACTGCCCGGAGCTGAAGGACAGACCGATGGCAGTGGGATCCATGAGCATGCTGGTGAGAATCTAAAATAAACCTTGCATCATCACATACGGGTATAGAAAAGTCAGACACAGTTTTTGTTTCATCCAGCTGTATTTACCCAGTACAACTTATAACATCCAAGTGAAAGATACAACACCAACACGTCTTAATTTTTTATTTTTATTTTAAATGATCATTTTCAGTCAACCTCCAATTACCATGCTAGGAGGTTTGGTGTCCGTGCGGCAATGCCAGGGTTCATTGCAAAGAAGCTCTGTCCAAATCTTGTCATTGTGCCGACTAACTTTGACAAATACAGAGCAGTGAGTGCCCAGGTATGTTGTATATTAGTCCTTGATTATTCAATAGCCATAGCTACTGTTTGTTAATGCTTGGGTCTGTCTTAAAGGTGCGAGAGATATTTTCAGAATATGACCCTCATTTTATGCCTATGAGTCTGGACGAGGCTTATCTGGATCTCAGTGAGCACCTGGAGCAGCGGAAGCACTGGCCGGAGACCATGAGAACATATTGCATCTGTGATGCTACGACAGGTGCGTTAAGTGCAGGGCTTTTCAAGCTGGGGTCCGTGCTGAGGAAAAGTTTAGAGATAAATAGTGTATAAAAAAAAAAGTCTAAATAAGTTTTAATTAAAAAAAAACAGGATTAAATAAATTAAAAGCATATTTAAATAAATTAATAAATAATATATAAAGCTTACAAAGCATGAGCATTGGGAGGTAATCTGCACAAAGTTGATTTCAGTGTTCATCATACATCAGATGCAAACATTCTATTTAAATAAACTTATAAAAAAAAAGCAAAAAAAACATATGAAGTTTAAAATATACATTTTTACAGTATAAATAGGGTCTTTATACAAAATGTTTACATTGTAGGATTGGAGTCTCTCACGAGAGGGGTCCATCACGTCTTAAAGACTGAAAATCCCTGGGCTAGTGGACTTTTAAAAGAGGTCCAATTTTTACCTTGTGAAAACACTGGCAATGAAAGTGTGTCTTTTATCATGAGTGATTATAAAAGCACGATTTATGTTCTTTATGTCGTTCTTTAAAAGAAAATGATGCAGACAGGTCAACAGCAGAGAAAGATGAGCTGTCTCCTGTGCTGTTTGAGGACAGTCCCAGCTCCTCGCCCTCTCTTTCAGGGGCTGATAGGAAGGCAGAGGTGTTTGGGACGAGTGCAGAGGAGGCGGTGAGGGAGATGCGCTTCCGAATTCAGCACAAAACATCTCTTACTGCAAGTGCAGGTGAGAGACTGGATCATTTTAGTTACGTTTTTATGCTTAAACTGCAGAAGTAAGCATTTGCAGTCTTCACACATTATGTAAGAAATGTAGAGTATTTTTTCCTCGTTTAATCTCTCTGATAGGCATCGCCCCAAACATGATGCTTGCAAAAGTATGCAGTGATAAGAACAAGCCCAATGGGCAGTACCGAATTCCTCCTAAGAGACAAGCTGTGATGGAGTTTATAAAGGATCTTCCTGTCAGAAAGGTCTGTCTGACCCATTTATCTATAACTGTTCTATAGCTCATTAACGTGGCCTAATATTATTGTTTATTTATTCTAGGTGTCTGGTGTTGGAAAGGTTACTGAGAAGATGCTGGCTGCTTTGGGTATTGTCAACTGTGACCAGCTGGGCCAGCAGATGGCGCTACTCTCCCTGCTTTTCTCAGGAACTTCCTGGCATAATTTCCTTCACATATCTTTGGGTTTGGGCTCCACATGTATGGAGAGGTGCGTCCTTTTTTTAATTTTGCATTGTCAGACATATTTGCATAGTAGTTTGTTTGATACAGAATAAGAATTTGGTTTCTAATGTTTCATGGAAAAACTGGTGTTTTGTTTCAGGGACTCCGAAAGAAAAAGCATGAGCACTGAGAGGTAATCTGCTCACAGTTTTCTCCAGTCTTCAGCACATGTTTCAGATCCAAACATTTCTGTAAACTTGAAATCAACATTCTTTTTCCTCCTCCCCTCAGTTTATTTGTGTTATTTCTATTCGCTCTTTTCTTTTAGGACGTTTGGGGAGATGAGTGATGCAGAGGAGCAGTATTCCCTGTGCAGGGATCTCTGTCATGACTTGGCACAGGACCTACAGCGGGAGGGCCTCAAGGTAAAAGTAGTTTCTCTCATCTTTATACAGAGTGGCGGAAAGAGCCAGCAAATACTTCCATATCTCTCTGAACGATTCATCTTTCGATTGATCTGTTTATTAAATCTCAGTTGCTTAGGTTTGAACATCAACATCATTGCCATATTCCAGAGTTGCTTTTGCAGATGTTGGTTTGAAGGAATGTAATTTTGTATTTGTGTTGTATAGGAAATCTTCTCGATTGTTTCACTTCCCTACTTTTTGGATGTTTTAGACTTGTCTTTAAAACCCCCTGAATTATTTGCACATAGTTTATTATGTGCAGAAACATGTAAAAAAAATGTATATACACAATTAGTATAAATGTAAACATGTAGAAGTATTGGTCTTGCATTCATAAGATGGAGTGTATTTCTTTGTGTTTGTACTATAGGGCAAAACTGTCACTTTAAAGCTGAAGAATGTCCAATTTGAAGTGAAGTCCAGAGCATTCACACTGCAGTACGCTATCTGCACGGAGGAGGAGATCTTTGCAGCTGCTAAGGACCTTCTCAAAGTTGAGATTGACAGTGTCAGTCCTCAGCCACTGAAACTGAGGCTCATGGGTATGTATTGCACCTCATCTTATTGTTTTTATCCTTATATATATATATATATATATATATATATATATATATATATATGCATGTGTATGTATATAAAATCACAAAAGATACATTTATTTAATCAAAATAGAGTAAAAAAACAGTAATACTGCGAAATATTACAAAATTATCAAAATATCTGTTTTCAATTTTATTATATTTCATACTTTAAAAAATCACCCTAATATGCTGATTAGCTGATAAAGAAACATTTCTTATTATAAATGTTGTAATCAGTTGTTTTGCTTAATATTTTAGTGGAAAGGTTTTTTTTTTAGGGAAAGTTCAAATTAACTGCATTTGTACAAAATAATGTATTTTTTGTTGTTGTTGTTGTTGTTGTTGTTGTAACATTAGACCTATAAAAGTCTTCACTGTAGCTTTAGGGGCCGTTCACATATTGCGCCTAAAAACGCATGGGAAACGCTCGGGCAGTTGCGCCCCTGAGGCGTCTGCCTTTGCTAAGCAACCATGACGTGCTCTCTCCATAAAATATACTTCAGTCTAAACAAAAAATGATGAACTGTATAATAATAATAATAAAATATATATACTATAATATAAATATATTAACTTTAACTTTAGTTTTTTCTAAAGTTTATTGTATCATGGTATACAATATTTGCTAGGACTTATTAATGCATATGAAATCTAAACAATTCGTCATTGCAGTGTTTGACATCAAGCCCAAAGAAACAGACAATAAAATCATATATATTTTTTATCATATATATCAAAGCTACTTTGGGTGTGATTATTTCACATAATAAAGTTTCTGAAATTGTCATTCTAATGAAGAAATATGTGATGATTTTCAACAGGCGTTCGAGTGTCCGGCTTTATCAGTGCTGAAGATAAAAAACCTCTTCAGAGGAGTATAATGGGATTTCTGCAGAAAGGTGGATCTGATTCAGGCAGTTTCACACAGTGTGCTGGAACTGCGCTCAAAGCAGACGACGACAGTGATGCTGCCAGTTGCCTAAAGCCACCTTCCACCGAGATGAAAGAACCTTCTGTGTCTGAGCAAATACCCAAACCTAGAGGACCTCAGCAGCAATCGTTTTTTCAAAGAGCACAGATGAAAAGACTTCAGCAGCAGCAGGAACAAATGTCTGTCATCGTTGGTACAGACACAACAAACAACAGTGTTGACGCAGCTGCAGCACAGACAGATCTATCAACAACAAACACTCAATCAGACACAACATCAGCAAAAAGTTTGTCAACTACAAACTCATGGACAGACGCAACAAGCTACATAAACAAACATGCAGTTTTAAAGCCATCATTTAAAATCTCAACCCAGGTGCCGGTGTGTCTGACCTGTCCTGTGTGCAATAAAGAGATGAAGGATGTAAACCTTACAGCCTTCAACAGCCATATTGATGAATGTCTGAAGGGCAGTGCAGTAGATAATGAACCCACAGCTTCAGACGCGGTTAAGGAACAGGAAGAGCTCGACAGCAAACCACCTGCATCAAGTTCAGAGAGCAAGACTCTAAAATCCTCTAGCCACGACCCATCCTGTGATGAAGAGAAGCCGTCCACTAGCATCTCTGTGCCTGTGGAGGAAACTGATGACGGCAGTGATTTCAAGACTCCATTTTTTGCTCACAGGACAAAAATAAATGGAAAGCGTTCTGTTCTTCATAAAAAGAAGATGCCTCTTTCTGAGTCTAGTTCTAAAGCATCACAAACAGCAAGTCTTGAGGCTGTCACTGAGATTTCATCTGCCTCGAAAGGCTTGTTGTTGACGTGTCCCGTGTGCAGTCAGCCACAAAGCACTGATGACCTTGCACTCTTCAACAGCCATGTGGATATGTGTCTTAACCAGGAAGTTCTGCTAGAGTTTAGAGAATCTCATCCTCCTGTGGATCATTCAGATTCAGCACTCAGCAGTGTGCGAGGTCAGTGCAGAAATTAAAGAGTGCAAGGAATTGCATTAGTTATAATAATGATATCATGCTATACAGAAGGGAAATGATTATAATACATTAGATTTGTTTTGTTTGTGTTTTACAGGCCAATTGGGGGACCAGGGAATAGTTTCTAAAGTAGAAAAGAGCAAAAGGTATTTAACTGTGTAAAAGGCAATACTGAGCTGCGTTTTCAACACTGATAATATTAATAAAAAAGAAAAAATTTCTTGAGGACCAAATTAGTATATGATATGATTTCTTAAGGATCGTGTGACACTGAAGACTGGAGTAATGATGCAGAAAATTCTGAAAATTCAGGAAAAAATAGATAAATATTTTTACATATTCAAATAGAAAACTGTTAAAATATTTAACATTACTGTATTTTTGAGCAAGAGGAATTATCTTTCTAGATCTTAAAAATCTTACTAGCCCTAAACTCTAACACTACACTAATGTATATTATTTTTGTGTCTCCTGACTGTTATGTTTTTTAACTACAGACAAGGATCATCTCCTCTTCCTCCCTCGAAGAAAATCAAAGTGTTGAGCACAAAACACACAATCGACAAGTTCTTCAAAGGCAACTCCAGACAGAACATCTAATTCCTTTACCAATTCAGACAGATCATCATATTAATTTATTAGGAGGAGACATTATAATCCATGAGGATTTTTCTGGATTTACCTAAAGGAATATGTTGGATGGAACAAGTAAAAATGATGCAGCCTGAAGAATTAATATATTTTGAAGAAAAACAGATCTTCAATAAGATGACCATAAGAGATGTATAGATGTAAAGATGATATGCTCTGGCACAAAGCTGAAAATCAGTTTGGGCATATTTTTTGTATTTATTGAAATGAGTACTTGCGTGGTGGAAAAATATTTCATTCATATATATATATGTATATAATTGATGTTAAATTTTCATTTATATATCAATGATGAAATGACTCCAATATTTTTTTTTTATCATTTTATTCTATGCATGAAAACAAATGTGCATTTAATTTTGTATGGGTGTTGTAAAGCACTGTATAGACCATGACATAAGATAATTTGCACCTAAAATTAATGTGAAAAAAAATTGCCATCTTGATCTCATGTAATGGTATGGAAGTATAAGGTTTTTTTCTTTATTTGGAAACTAATTAAACCACTTTATTCCTGTGCATTCAGCTATTCTTTCCCTGAAAGATATGATGGTATTTATATTATTGTAAAGAAGTGCAGTACCATTAAAATGTTTGGACGAATGTTCACCAATAATCAATAGAAGCCTTAGCTTCAGTTTTACTGAATGTATGGAAAGAATGAACAATACAGATTTATTTCCAGTCTTTCTTGCTCATATTTACCAAGGGGGATAATAATTTTGAGCACAACTTGTGTGTGTGTGTGTGTGTGTATAATAAAAATATAACATTGAATTTCAACTCTTGAATTGTGTACATTGCAAAGGCCATTAAAAAGTAAGTGCCAACATCATCAACATGCAATTGTATAACACCCTGTAGCTTCTTAATGCTGAACATCTAGGGCATAAATGTAAATTAACTTCATGCTCAGGAGGGCCTGAACAATCACATTGATATTGTGGTGTACATTGCTGATGACTTGCAAATGAGAGAACTTGACAAAGAAGACCAAGTTTCCGTATCTTACATTTTACACTGCCTGATAAGTATGGAATAATATTCCGGACTTTATTCAAAAGGAATTGCAAATTGTATTTGCAATTGCATTTTAAATTTGTGGACGCATAAAATGTGACATAATCCAAATGCAAATAGCGCATTACCGTTTGCATTTTCGTTTAAGCGAAATTAAATTTGTCTGCCAAATTTAAAATGGAAATGCAAAGTCCGTTTGCAATTGTGTTTCCCATATCTTACGAGCTATGAGCCTGTCATATTTAAATAGCAATATTAATTACCACATTTGCCTTTTCACTCTCTCTGCATTGTGCATGTAAACTGCCAAAACTCAAATGGAATCGCAATTCCTTTCAAGAATTTCCAACGTCTACACGGAAATCTGTCAATCAAGTGACAGGGGTGGGGCCATTTTATTGGGAGTGTTTGCATTGTGAAGTGAAGTGAAGTGAAGTTTAACTAAAAGTTCACTTACCTTAATATAGTATGTTGATTGAACATGCACAAAAGTTTGTACAACTAATTGACCTTTAAGTTGAGCAAACTAAAAAATCTGCTGAAGTTTGTTGCCTTAAAAGTTTAAGTTGGCCCAACTTATGATTTTATTTTACAGTGTAGAGTGTATTCAATTATTTAGAAATGACCTTTTGTTAAATTCACAGTTTGTAACTCTAATG
Organism: Carassius gibelio; assembly: GCF_023724105.1. NCBI lineage: Eukaryota > Metazoa > Chordata > Actinopteri > Cypriniformes > Cyprinidae > Carassius > Carassius gibelio. Next base: position 19,364,828 of record NC_068375.1, on the reverse strand, counting down.
TAAAGAGGTTTTATACACTGTAAAACATTTCACGTTGGTTAAACTTACTTTAGTGAGTTGGTAAACTCAACTTACTGATACTCTTTGTTTCAACTCAAGAAGTTAAGTTTTACAATTTATTAAACTAATGGTCATTTGTTGTTTCAACATGATGTTAAAACAACTTACTATGTTACATTATCAGTTCAAGAAAACTCAAATCAGCTCATAATAAATAGACTTGTAACTGGTCTGCTCAAAAATGTAAAAAAATTTTATTGAAATAAATTCAAGTAATGTACAAGCTTTAACATTGGTTTGAAAATACAAATTCTTGTAGGAAAACATGTTTTAAAAAGTAATTTAAGAACACAAGTGCTTAAACATCCATTTCATCAAAACATCAAAGATTCTCTAATACTATACAGAACTAGAAGAAAGGTAGATGAGTGGTATAAAAGAGGTATAGAAAATGTAACTGAGGGGGAAAGAAAAAGGCATGAATTGGGGAAAAATGAGGAGTGGCACTGGCAGGCTGTGTGTAATGATACAAAATAATGGCTCATCAATTACTTTAAAGATTGTAAGTGTTCTTTATATTAACAAGTACATGTAGCTTTCTGACATTTGAATGATTTGCACAATACATGGTCATTGACTGTGTTGAACAATACTCATGTAGTAAACTCTCACTATAAAAGCAATAAGAACACACATGTGAAATTTATTTCCAATAAATGCTCAAAGGTTTTTCCTTATAGTAAACACTTGACCAACATTCAGCATTTGAGATTCCAGAGAAAGCAAAAAACCCTTTAATATTTTGTTAGATTTGTACATGATATTATTGATGACACGTTTAGGCACGACATATAGTATAGTACTTAGATTAACTGACAGTCAAAAAAGCATTTTAGCATAAATTATTACTTATGGTGGGATAAAATAATAATAATAAATATTTTTGTAATCGAAAGCTGATTTACTTTTACCTTACACATACTGCTCTACAATGAATTCACTATCATCAGTACATTCACAAGATTTAAATATATTTTCTTACATCACACATCTTGATTATCTCAGAAGTCTCCTCTGAAAGGAAGCGTAGAAGGCCAAGGCAGCTTTTCTTCTGTTCCAACTTGTGTCCTACATACAATTATAAACAAGACTGAGTGACTCCAACATATATATATATATATATATATATATATATATATATACATATACATATACATTAGAACACTTATATTGACTGCTGTCATATTTTGTGAAGGTAATAGAGATGTGCTGTGAAAAGTGTCTGTGTCTGTTAATATTAAGCAAATCTTTATTAAAAGAAAACAAACACTGACTGTTCTTACTCATTTGTGTACATACATACATAGGTTAAACTCACAACAATGAGCCATAGGAAAAGTCTGCAAATATGAACAGCAGAGACAATATCAACCACAAGTTTAAATATTCATAAAGGCTGGCCACATGTACGCCTGTAGCAACTGATCTGAAAGTTTTATTTGATGAGGCTGATATATTCAGAGGTGGAGAAAATGTATGTTTATATTATGCCATATATATATATATATATATATTAAAGAATCAGCCCCTTTAAAATAATCACATTTAGTTGCTTTACAGTCTGAAATGTAGACGGATAGTTTTTGTTTTATCCAGCTGTATTTTTTCAGTGCAACTTATAGCAACCTAGTGAAAGATGTAACACCAAAATGTCAAAATAAACAGACAGCCAAAAAAAAAAAAAAAAAAAAAAAAAAAACTGAATCACTGAGTTAAAAAAAGGATCACCTCCTTGAGTAGTTTTTTTTTTAAATATATATATATATACCACCTTTGCTTTAATTACAGCCTTTAGTCTAATGGGTTCTGTCTCTACTAACTTTGCACATCTAGACTTTGCAGTATTTAATAAATCCTCTTTGCAGAACAGCTCAAGTTCAGTTTAATTTTAGTCTGGACTCTGACTAAGCCATGCAAGGACAGTCACATTTTTCTCCTTCAACCACTGTGATCAGTTTTGCTGTGTGCTTTATGTGCATTGATGATTTGTCAAAATTACCCCATGCTGTGATGAAGTCTGCGTTGGTTCTTTAAATGTAGTACAACACTGACATCTGCAGGAGATCTGTTGCACGTGTCGGCCTATACATGAGTAAAATATAGGATATGAAATATACCACATACCAGGCATTCATACACACATTAAGTTGGGCCAGATATTTATGGTAAATTATGAATTGGTTGTGAGTTTCACAATTGTCAGAGTGTACACAAGTAACGTGTTTCTATTAATTTATTAATTTATTTTATTTTTTATATTACTTAATGATTTATAGCCCAGCGAATACATTTTATTTAGGCTATTTATTTTAGTTTTATTTGCATTGTTTTATAGTACAATCTAATTCATATTCGTAAATAAATAAAAACTCCACATTAAACTCTACACGTATAACTTATCATTTGTTTTTCTTCAAGTCAAGATTGTTATCTAATAACAGAATCGTCCCCCTTACTACATTAGTTTACACAACAAAGAGTAAGCATGCTTTAAGTGTGAGATCAGGCAGAAATAGTGTAGATCAGCTGAACACGGTCCGCGGGTGAGGTCAGGTGAGGTCAGGTGGGCGTCGCGCGCCGCCAGCAGGTGGAGTCGCGTCATTCAGCGTGAGCAGCGCTTCAGCACGAGCTCACACACAGGGGCTTCCATCAGGTTGACAGGCGAGGGAATAGTCGCAGTGACCGAAGCGCTTCAGTGCAGATGGGCACGGCGTTTTGCTGGGGACCAGTGCTATGACAAATGTAGATTTCGTTTTGCTCGCTTGAGAAAGAAGTTTGAAGTTTAGGAAAGTCCGAGCGTAGTTTATGGTGGAGGCTCTGCAGAGTTTCAGAGGAAGCAGGATGTACCATGAAGACGGCGCAAACTCTCTCAGACCACGATATGGATGTAAGTAGAGCGACTTCACTTCATGTCAGTTATGAAACTACTCTATAAATATGAAACGAAATGAGTGTTAATTGAATTTGGACAGTTGGTCAGCCAGAGTATCTGCAACAGTGATTTGACATCTGTCATCAGTGAAGTGGATGTTAGTTTGGTGCACATGTTCATGCATAATATTGAGGAAAATGATTATTTCCTCAACAGTATGCACTACACATGTTAATATTATGCATATGCATGTGTGTGTGTGTGTGTGTGTGTGTGTGTGTGTGTGTGTGTAAGTGTGTGTAAACAGTGATATTGATTATAACTGTTATGCAGATCTGGTTGCTGGTATGTAGAAAGTTAAGCAAACAATGATAGATACGCAAAATGTAAAAAAAAAAATGTTATATGTCTAAATCTATAATTTAACCTCCACTTATATTTCTGTCAAACCCACTTCCCATTTTTCAATCAAGAAGCCATGGTAATGTGCAAACTTCTGTGAAACAGTGCCTGAGTACATGAGACATTATATTGTGTTTTGGGCCTTACAGATACACTCTTTACAACTATTAATCGTCTCTGCCCAGTGCTAAATACACGTTTTATCTCTGACATGTCCTTATATATTATGTTGCCTAAGAAATGTGTTTGTGTTTCTTTGGCATTAGATCTCTTGCAGTAGTCTGAGCAAAGAGGAGCTCCATGAGAGTTTTCTCCAGTTAAACATTACCTCTGCCCTTTGTAAAAGCACCTGACAGTCTGTACAGTGCAGATATTTGAGGAATTCTGTTGAAGGAGTTTATCTGTGCAGGTTTTATTGAACACACACATTGCACCACGCTGGTAAGACACTGTCTTACTGTGTATATCTAGAATGATGAAGAATGTTTAAGATCCTGTCTGCATATAGCAGATGCTTAATTCTGATGTAAACTGCTAGTTGGTTGTGTATCAGAGCCTGCTAGTTTGAGTTTAACTCCACTGCATCAAATCAAGGTTGAGAGATGTACTTGCTAACTTTTTGCCAGCTCATTATATGGAGTTTACTTAACTCGTGTCAACACTGGCACAGAGATCACATTCCAGCTAAACTGCTGACAAGGCCTGTGGTTCCACGCTGCTGATTTATTTTTGTTTACATGAGCCTGTTTTGTTATTGATTGCCTTTTTTATTCACAAAAAGCTGAATTTGGATATGGGAAAACACAATCTCTTGCTTCACATATTGAATTTAACTCCTTAAGCTTTAAATAACTATGATGTGCTATGCTGAAGATACCCCACAAATAGTTGGAAGAAATTCTGCATCACAATTGATTCTCTTCCATCTTGAGGACTCTGACACACGTATTTTTAACACATCTTTTTAAAAACGGAAGTCATCTTGAAAGTAAGGAAATGACATCATATGACTGAAATGCCCTACACTCACTGATCTATTATGGAGATATATAGATCAGTGCCTACCCTGCGTCTTATTATCATATGAGGTAGCTGTGACCCATGTTGGTTTGAGAGATTGGAGACGAACAGACGTCCCCCTCACAGCCACTAGAAGTGTGGTGCGGTGGCTGACGCAGTTTACACTACCGTTCAAAATTTGGGGTTGTTAAGATGTTTTCGAAGGAAGTCTCTTATGCTGACCAAGGCTGCATTTAATTGATCGAAAATGCAATAAAAACAGTAAAATACGATTTAAATTTGAAAATATTTTTTTCTCTATTTCATTTTTATGTATATATATATATATATATATATATATATATATATAATTTATTATTTATTCAGCAGCCGTTACTCCAGTCTTTAGTATCACATCAAGAAACATTTCTTATTATCAGTGTTGAAAATATTTAAAGTTAAAAAAACAGCATTCGTTTGAAAATTGCCAAAAGGAAAAGTATCTACTGTCACTTTTGATCCATTTAATGCATCCTTTCTAAATAAAAGACCCCAATTTGTTTGTATAGAAAATTGCTTCTGTTAATAATGTTCCCAAATCATTTCTTATCCAACAACAGGTAACTGAATCTACTCTACTGATCTTTCCTCAAGTGGCTGTTGCACTTTGCTTGTTTATAATATTTAAAACGCAGAAACACATTTATGAGAACCCACTTTTGTTGCCATGTTTTCCAAAAATTGAGTTTCATGTCTGTGGAACAGAATGAAGTGATAAGGCTGACCTACGTAATCAAACCCCACAGAGGTTAACTGGCAAGCCTGAGCCTGTGTGTCAGGGGGAGAAATTTGCAGTGCTGTTTGCCATTACAGAGTTGGATCTCATTTACTCGAACAAAGGCCAGCATGGGACTGTGTGTCAGCAAGCTTAATTATTACTAGATGAGTGAGGATTGTGAAAACACTTCGGTAGCTGGACACAGTCTTGTGCTCTGTCACATGTAGAAATGAGCTTCTCATTGCTTGTCGTAGCATCACAAGTTCTCTTCAGATTTCTGTTTAACTGCACTGGTCTTTGTTGTCATGCTGTTGCCTTTTTTCGTGTGAGAATGGATGTGACCTACTTCACCAAGAGTCATAATATAACAAGTGTTATTTTTGACTATTTTATTAAAGTTTCAGCTGGGGCTCAGCAGGCTGTGGAGATACACTGTATAATTCAGTCAGGGGATAGGTGATCGTATAATCAAATAACTTATTAAACCAAGTGATGTGAGTGCTGCTACATCTGCTACTGCCCTGTTTTCAAAATCAGTCATGAGTTCTGTGGTAAACGCTACAGATTGTAAAGTTCTTTCTAGATGGTGTTTTGATGGTGAGATGTGGTTGACAGTTGATCTGTAAGCACGTCATGCTGTCGTGTTCAGTCACGGCATGTGGAACGAGGGCAGCACATCATCTGACACAACATCAGCTTTGCACAGCTTCACTAGCTTTCATTTTTAGCGGGGTCATTTCAAAACAGAAACTCATTCAAGATCTAGGCCTGGTTTTACCCAGGACTGCGCATGATTGTGTTGGTTGCATCATGTGATTGGTGAGTGTGTTTACAGTAAGAGGCAACAGCAGCTCCATGCCATTGAAATAAATGATTAAATAACAAGATAAAGTAAATGTCTAAAAAGTTATGCAGTTCACAAAATTCTGTAGATCATTATCAATATTAGGTCAGTTCAGTTTGAACATAATTCCATCACTCTGAATTTGTTTGTGTTGATTGCATTTGATAACATTTTCTTATTTATTATATTTGTTCAATCAACTATTATTGCTAGTTGGAACCAAGAGGATATGGTGTGTGTGTGTGTGTGATACAATGGTACATTTAAAAATGAAAGTTTTAGTATTAAATAAAATGTGACATCATGTGACATTTATTTGAAAGTATTGTAGCACAAACACACTCCATTCAAAATATTTGACAGAAATATACTACCATTCAAAAGTTTAGGCTCCGTAATTTTTGTAATTCATTTTATTCGTCATGAATGCTGAACTTTCAAAAGAAATCAAAGAATTGTAAAAAAAATAAAATAAAATAAAAAATAATAAAAGGTCACGGTTTCCACATATATATTTAGCAGCACAATTGATTTTCAACATTGTTCATAATAAATAAATGTTTCTTGGCCAGAAAATCAGCATATTAGAATGATTTCTGAAAGATCATGTGACAATGCAGAAAAATGACATTATGGGAATTAACGGGAATTTACCAGAATAAACTGGAAATTTGCTAAATTGCAGGAACTGGGGACTTAAATGTAGTTGTGAAAAATTCTTGCAGCATAATCTTGGTTAAAACAACTTGATTTAATGAAATTTCAGTTTAATTTCTTCCCTACACATTGCTCGATCACGTGCACACTTACTGCAGGGCTATTGAGGCCACACCCCCTACATGCACTGTACTCTCCTCCATAACATGAACAAATCATTTCTTAAATCCTCCACACAAAATATCAAAATCTCCATCTTGGAAAGTATTGGTGTAAATTACATGAATATTACAAAAAAAAAAAAATTTAAACTGACTTGTGCTGTGTGTAGTATACTTTGCAACTAAATCAGGCTATACTATTGTTAATATATATATATATATATATATATATATATATATATATAAAATCTTGTAAAAAAAAAAAAAAAAAAAAAATATATATATATATATATATATATATATATATATATATATATATATATATATAAAAACACTGACTGAACTAACCATAGATTGGAACAAATATTTAGGTGAGATAATAATAAATGAGATGTCTAAAAATGACCCTCCCCCATACACACACTCTCCTCTAGTCACCTAAGAGGGGAATTCCCCTCCATTTTCTCTGAAGACACACTTGCTGCATTTGAGCCCAACGACTACATCTAAGTTTTGATGTTTTAAATATATTTGATCTACAGGAATCAAGTTTAAAGGGGGGGGGGGGGGGGGGGTGAAATGCTATTTCATGCATACTGAGTTTTTTACACTGTTAAAGAGTTGGATTCCCATGCTAAACATGGACAAAGTTTCAAAAATTAAGTTGTACGTTTGGACAAACGGTTTGTCACAAGTTTCGGAAAGTTTTTTTTCGAGTATGGCTCTGTGTGACGTTAGATGGAGCGGAATTTCCTTATATGGGTCCTGAGGGCATGTCTGCCGGAAGAGCGCGCGCTCCCGTAGAGCAGAGCAGAGACATTCACTTTTCAGAGCGAGAGACCGAATTGTCACAAAAGAAGTGTGTTTTTGGTTGCCAGGGCAAGACAACCCTGCACAGATTACCAAAAGAGAAACAGCTTTAAGGGACCAGTGGATGGAGTTTATTTTTACAGAGCATCAACGGAGTTGTGCAAGTGTTTTTGTTTGTTCCCTGCATTTCGAAGATGCTTGTTTTACAAACAAGGCCCAGTGTGACGCCGGATTTGCACATCGTTTATTTCTTAAGGATAATGCAGTCCCAACGAAAAATGGTCACGATCGTGTGTTGGAACCGCAGGCGGTGAGTAAAACTGCTTCAAATATCTCTGTGTTGTTACCTTGCTATCGGCGTGTAAGCACATCAAGTAAACAAGATGCGATGTTGGCATCAAACTGCACTTTCCACATGTACAGCTTAAAAAAAAAAAAAAAAAAAAAGACGACATAAAGTGGAACTTAGTCATTTTCCAAACCCGCTAAGCAAATATACAGTTTCAGTACATACCACATGGAGACTTCGTTGCTGATGCTGCTCTTGTTGAATTTCAGCCTCTGGATCTGATTCTGGATCATAAATATACGCTGAATCTGACTGTTAGCCATGGTTTGTTTTGGATGTTTTTTTCCTCACGGTAATGTCACAGCTTCCAAACGCTCTCAACGCAAAAGCTTACTCATGCTCGTGATTCTTTAGCTCCGCCCACACGTCACGCCTCCAGACGCTCGTGTTTTTCCAGGAAAAATCGGTACAGACTATCTTTCTCTTATGAATATAATAAAACTAAAGACTTTTTGGAGTTATGAAGGATGCAGTACTACTCTATAGGTACTCAAGATTAACAGGATATCGAGTGAAAACAAGTATTACACCCCCCCTTTAACTAGTAAATACCAAAAAGTGTTTTTACAATAGATAGTTTGCCTGTAAAATCAAGATATAACAAAACTAAGCTATAAACAAGCTCGAGCTCTGATGCTCTTACTGCTAGCCAGTTTTACAGTACAGTTTGACTCCTAACCCTAAGGTGGTGGGTCTGAGTCTCGGGCCGGTGATACCACGACTGAGGTGACCTTGAGCAAGGCACCGAACCCCCAACTGCTCCCCGGGGCTGTATGTCACATCACTATTTGATAAAAAATACAGAACAAAACAGTAATATTGTGCAGTATTACATTTGAAAATAATGGTTTTCTGTTTTACATATTACACTTGCCGATGGACGGTGTTGGCGGTGTTAAAAGAAAGCATTCACTATAATAATAATAAATAAAAAAACCTCTGCAAGCACCGTTAATAAATGCCAATTTATAGTGTTTTTATTTTTATTTTTTTTAGAGTACTGACTTGTCATTTATTTAGGCTAAGGTCATTTTGGAAGTTTTTATTTTATAAATGTTTCTTGTTTATATGGTTTTATCTTATTTAAACTTTGTGTAATTTATTTAGGCCTATGTTATTTTCTTATTCATTTTAATAACGTTCTAATATTGGCTAGGCAATAAACGTTCAATGTTTCTTATTTATCTAGGTCCACAGTTTGCAGATTTTCAGGCTTTTCAGCTTATACACGGGGGCATTTTTATTCGTTATATTAATAAAAGTTCTGTATTTAATATCTGTGAGCTTTTTTTTTTGTCCATTCAAGCAATTGACGCCAAATAGCCAATTGCCGGCAATTGCGAAAGTGAATGTATAATGCGCATGCATTTATAAGCTATTTAAAAATCGAGGAAGAGGGGAAAAGTGGACTCAAACACGGTGATACCGGTATTAACGTTGTTGTTACATGTCGATTAACCGGTGGGAAATTTGCCTTACCACGGCAACACTATTACATATATATATATATATATATATATATATATATTGAAATAGAATGTTTTTCTGTGACAGTGCTTCTTCAGAAATCTTTCTAATATGCTGATTTATAATCTTACATTTTATAAACTGTAGTGCCAGTATTTTTAAATTTTTTTTCTTTATAAATTAATACTTTTATTCAATAAGGATGTGTTAAAGGGTTAGTTCAGCCAAAACCAGTCTTCTCTGATATTCTTCTTTACAAATCCTCGTATTGTACTTATAATTAGTGACCATTGTTTTGTTTTGATCTCTCCACTGCGTTTCTGCGTTCGTCACTTTTGAACAGCGCAAGTGCAAAGCTGACCCCATAAGTCATTCCCCAAGAACTGCTTCGTCTAAAACTGTGAGCACAAGCTAGATTAAAATTATTAATTTTTTAAAATAACTCCAAATGAATTCGTCTGAAAGAAGAAAGTCATATACACCTAGGATGACTTCAGGGTGAGTAATTTATTAAAGCTTAATTTTCATTTTTGGCAGAACTAACCTTTAAAATTTATAAAAAGTAAAGACTTCTATTGTTAGAAAAGATTTCTATTTTGAATAAACACTGGTAAAAGCATCAAAGATTTCCCTCCAAAAATCCAAATGTCATTGTGTATTTTTTTACATGCATTTGAGCCTATGATCAAAATTTTTTTTTATATATATATATATGTTTGTATGTGTTATACATTTTCCCAAATTTCCAATTAATTCCCACAAATTCCCCAAAATTCCCATGTATTCCTGGTAAATATCAAATTTGCAGTATTGCCAAAATTCCCCAGACGAAGTTCCCATGGAAATTTACTGGAAATTTTCCACCCCTTTGCAACTCTAATTTGATCAAATAATCACAGCCTGGAGCATAAGAGAAAAATTTTAACAAACCCCAAACTGTTTCTCAGGACACCAGTGTGAACTTGAGGAATCCACATCCACTAAAATCACTTTGAGACCAGTTATTTAAAGGTCATTGCATTGCAAAAAAATGTGAGCAAAGTTAGTTCTATGAAAAACTTTCATTCCTCACGTGAATTAAGTGACAGTTAATGGCATGTCATCAAGTATTACTTTGGCCCAGTTACATCAAATGAAGACTGATCAACCACTTCTTGTGACAAGCTTAAGTGATATGCAAGAAGATGTCAGCTCTACTTAACCAGAAATAAAGGGAATGCCTTGAACTTGGCGGTGCTGTGAAGATGTAGGGGGCGGAGAGCTGATGTAGTAGCAATCACATAAAGGTCAATCACAAATGATTTTGTATGTAACAGTACTTGACAGCTGACAGCCGCTAGACGTGAAGGTGTTGCCATCTGATTCTTTCACGTCTCACTGACAGTGATGAAAGAGATGCTGATTCGTTTTTGCACGTGTGTACTGTATATTGTGTAAAATTCCTCAAGCATACACATGCATTCAGTGTTTTGTCTGGTTGATCTTATAGCTGTTTAAGTGTGGTGTGTTACAGATGAAAGAACTTTGAAACACTTTTTCCAGTTCATGCTGCTGAAAGCTGATTCCAGGGTGACTTTAAGTCAACAGCTGTCTGAAACGCACAAAGACTGAATGAAATATAATTAGAAGAGTTGAACTTGGCTACACGCTGTGATATTCATTCATTAACTTTAGTTAATGTTGACTGTGCTACAGTTAGCTGATTCACCAGGAGAGGAAAAAGTCACGCTGAGCATTCTGATGTGTTATTCCAACACAAATGGAAAACTACCCTATATTCTTGATATCTGGTGTTGCATTCCCCAACTGTCCTTTTCCTTTGTTTATGTTAATTGTTCCTTTGTTTCCTTTCAGCCATTGTGGACGATGAGAGGCTGTCGGCAGAAGAAATGGATGAGAGGAGGAGGCAGAATATTGCTTATGAATACCTTTGTCACCTAGAGGAAGCCAAACAGTGAGTAGAAGTGCATACATTTCAAAGAAATGGCTCATATGGACTATTCTCCTAAAAAAGGTTGAGGACCTTTTTTTTTTCTTATGGACAGAGGTAATCCTGCCTAGCATGTGGCTGTGCTCACAGTGTGATAACTTATCATTATTTGTGATACTGTAGTCTATTTGTGATTAGTCGGTATTATTTTAACCAGGATGGCAAAATAAATATACTTACAAACCTTTCACAGGAAGGTGAAAATCCTGCAGCGATCCTGTTCCGTGTGCAGCTCATAAGTGTATTTTAGAGCCATTGTGTATCAGGAGAATACGCCACAACAATAGTAATAATAACAATGATAATAAAAAAGTAATTAATTCCAGCTTTCACATGATCCTAAAGAAATCATTCTAATATTCTAATATGATGTGCAAGAAATATTTTTCTATTTTCAATGTTAAAAACAGTTGTGCTGCTTGATATTTTTGTGGAAACAGTGATGCATTTTTTTTTTTTTTTTTTTTGCAGGATCTTTGATAAATAAAACTTTCAAATGAACAGTATTTATTTGACATTTTTTTAACATTGTAAATGTCTTTACTATCATTAATTGATTAATTGTGTCCTTGGTGAATAAAAGTATTTATTTCTTTAAAAAAATAGTATTTACCCCAAACACTTGAATGGTAGTGTTTGTTCAGGTTAAGAACCAGGCATATCGCGTGCATGGCTTCAACATTTCCAGTTGTGAGGGCTGGGTCTGGTTTCGCTGCTGAGACGCAGAGAGCTGTTAAATGCATTGGCAGTCATTTGTATCACTGGGAACTTGACCCAAATCTGATGAAAGCATGAAAGAAGCTGAGGGACTATTGCAGTGAGCATTGTTCTAAGATGAGGACATTTTTTTTTAGATCTCAACATAATAGTTTAAAATTCTGCACGGTTCATTTGATGACACAGATCAAAGAGTGCAAGTTAATGAAGCAGTTGTTAGTTACACATCCTAGCTTTCCTGGCAGTGCAGACTTGGTCATGGCTTAGTTGCAAAGCCTCTGTTCTGGGAATCCTGTCTTGTCGGAACAGGATTATAAGACTGGTCACTAATCTGCTTGTTAGCAAGGTAACATATCATCCTTATGTTCCACTTAGAAGTCAAGAGTCACCAGTAGAGGCTAATTATCCGACGCTCAGCATCAAAACAGGCGATTACTGTAGTGTTTTTTTGTAAAACCTACAATACCAGTAAAGAGCTTGCTTGCAGAGTTACCAAAATAAGGGAAACATCGTTACTGAGATGTTACTAGACTTCATTACACGTGGTGGCAATGTTAGGTTTTGAAATCCACTTAGTAAAATATTTTCTTCATTTTTTTTTTTTATGACCACGTTTGCTGTCATCCATTTAAATTGCAATTAAATCAATTAATTTCCAATGAGCATATTTAATAAAATGATATCTGAAGGTGTGACACAGTTTTATGTGACACTGAAAACTGGAGTCGTGGCTGCTGAAAACTCACCTCTGCCATTACAGTGCTAAATTACATCAAAAAAGATATTCAAATACAAAATAGTAGGTTTCCTGTTATTACTGTATTTTTGACCTAATAAATGCATCATTTGTTCAACTGTGTATTAACTCCAGATCTATTGGACTGTTGTTGCAGCTGACAAGTTGCAAACATACTTACACAATAATCCCACCCCCCTTTTCCAGTACTGTGACTGGGAAACTTTGTACCTGCTGACTTAAACAAACACAGCATGTTATTTTAGATTGGGGGACCTAGTTGTGAAACATTTCTGATTTTGTCATTGTGTGATTCCCTAAACCTCATTAGTCATAAGATTTATTATTTTACATAATTTGTAAATAAAATGTCTATTATACATGATTTAAGGGTATTTTGGTCTAGATATTAATTAGACTTTATAGTACTGTTTCTGTTTTAGGAGCTTATATTTCTCATTTCCTGAGTCGAGATAAAATACTTTTTTTTCTCTCCTTTCTTGGTAGTACTGTTGCTACTTGTCTACTTTGTCTGCCAAGTACGGAAAATGGGTAATCATGCGTCTTAATATAAAAACAAGGCAAATTCAGTGTTAACATCATTAAGTTATGATGTTATCATTGTACATAGTTTTTTTTTAATTCAATATGCAAAGTTGTTTTATGCAAGTCATTCAACTCTGGTTGTCTTAATGCCTCTGGCTAACTATTTCTGTGTTGCTGACAGGCATACACGTACATCCTAATGAATGGAGAATGACGTAACTTTCCAAAACTGGTTTGTCAACATTATGTTTCAATAATATACAGTACTGCTCAAAAGTTTGGGGTCAGGACTAAATGTTGTTCTTTTGAAAACTCTATTCATCAAAGAATCCCCCCAGAAAATGCATGAGAGTTTCCACAAAACAACACAACTGTTCTTGTCATTGATAATAAGAAATGTTTCTTGAGCAGCAAATCAGCATAATAGAATGATTTCTGAAGGATCATGTGACACTGAAGGCTGGAGTAATGATGCTGAAATGACAGCTTTGCCAAAATATATTTAAATTATAATAATTATAATTTACATTAAAACAGTTTTTACTGTATTTTAGATCAAATAAATGAGGGTTTGGTATGCATTAGAGCTTAATAGCATAATTATGCACAAATGCCTAATTTTCAACAAATGGTCTTTAAAACCTTCATGATAATTCATAATTAATAATATGCCCCATCGAGTGTTAGGTTTAAGTGTGGACCTTCATGCTCAGCTTTTTTTTTTTCTTTTCTTTTTTTTACCAAAAAAATGTACGTTTCTGTTTTATTCAAATTTACAAATTCCAACAAACTTGCCAACTTATAAAATAGTAATGTCTTCTTGTGAGATCAGGCTGGTCTGTTTTCTCTCACTTATAATGTTTCTGCTGTACACCAAATGCTTCCAGCTGCCATGTCACCCCCTCAGTAGGCAGCACACAGACCCTGTTTAGTGCAGGTCATGGTTTTCTATTCAGTAGCATGTCAGACACATACAGTCAGATAAATAGGTGAAAAGTGATAAAATAGGATGTTGACCTCTGTGCCTCAGTCCTGATCAGTAAACTGCCAGATCAAATAGATATTTGCGGTCCACTGTTGTGTTCTTTCCCCAACTGAAGGAATACTATCCCACAGTGTGTTCCCTCTGTGCAGTTTTGCTGTCAGAACACTCACCTAAAGACCAATAATGCTGTTTTTTGTATGCACACAGTACAAAACTGTTGAAGTAACTTACTAGTCAAAGCTGTTTATTATGAGTCATAGTCAGTGTAGAGCAGAGCTTTGAATGTTTCTTACAGTTTGAACCCCTGCAGCCTAACAATCACAGGAAAGGGTTGCTTGAGGGCTGTAAACAGTCAGATGTCTCACAGACAGTGTTCCAGATGGCTGCAGTCTTGGTAGAGAACAGGGAGAACAGGGAGAGGTGTACACAGCAGCCGAATACTACTCTTCTGATCGGGTCTGCCACATATCTTGATACAGCAACACTCCTTTTCATCGTAAAAGGTGCAATGCATTTTTATCCCATTAAAGGGATGGTTCACCCAAAAATGAAATCATTTGCTCACCTTCATGCCATTCCAAACCTGTATGAGTTTCTTTCTTCTGTGCAACACAAAAGAAGATATTTTGAAGAACGTGGGTAACCAAACAGCTTCGGTTCTCATTTTATGGATCAAAAAATATAATGGAATTCAATGGGGACCAAACATGTCGGGTTACAAATGTTTCTCCATCTTCTTTTGTGACTTAAAGTTTTGTGCCAAAATATAACGAATATTATTTTTGACTAATACATCAAATTAACTCTTGATGAACTGAAGTAAAACCATTTGTGATCCACCTCACAATGGTGTAGTAGATGTTTTACTATTACCACAATGGCTGGAGGGGTTTAAAATGCTTGAAATTGACCTAAAATGTCCCCTGTCAGTTGCCTTTTGTGTCACAGCTCAATAATGGATATTATAATTTGTCATGGGTGACAAAGTGTGCTGCAAGTAGGCCATGTCTGTAGTGAAAATGGTTAATAGTGGTAATGATCAGCTGAAAAATGGATTGATCCTACATCAGCGCTGTTCATATGAAGTTTAAGACCAAAGTCAGTTTTAGCCTCTTTTACAGACAGCTGTTTCTCATATGAAAGGCCATTTATTATTGTTTGACCGAATATACAGTAGTTTATTTTCCAGTCCTTCTCCAGACATGAAGTCTTGATACTGAAACTGTATGTCACATTGTTGGTTAGATATCAGTGATGTGATCTCATGCACTAGTGTGATGTAATTTAGAGGCACATTCAGAGGCATATGGGCTGTGTTGAAACAAAGCCGGTTTTGTGGGAGACTGGGGAATTGCTGACACATGTCTGGGCAGAGTGTTTTCTTTGCCATTGTGATTTCATCTATGTTGTCTTTAATTAAATCAACCTTAAGAGTTGGATGGACATGCAAGGAATGCCATCTGATGTCCCATTAGAAAGAATTGCCAGTCACCTCACCTGTGACCTCCAGAATTGACCAGCTCTGAACTCATTTCTGTAGGAATGAAGTGACTTGACAAATAATTAACCAAAGGTTCGCAAAAATGTTGCATAATGACATTTTAACTGATTCACTTAACTCTACATAGTTTTAACTTTCTTCAGTGTATTAGCCTAATGTTTCTAACCAGATCTGTCCATTCTAACACTGATTATAGACATTTTTACTTAAGCATAGATAACCCATGAATTCGCAAAACAGATGAATTACAGATAATTGATCTTTTTAAATGGAGCTGAAGGCAGCTGGTCACCGACTAGCAACCAGTTGGGAATATTGTTTGTTGTAATGGTGAATCCAGGTGAATTTCACTGATTCAGTGATCTGGAAAACTGAGTAGTGAAGTGACTGCATGTATGTCAAGACTGCAGGTGAATAAACTAGTCCATAATTGTTTAATAAACTATGATTTTCAGCTTTTATCACACATTAAAACCTTCGAAATTATTCTAAAATTATTGATTGTAACTTCTTTTGGAAGGAAACCAAATATAGTATATACATGTATATGTTTCTTATTCTTACCAAGGCTGCATTTATTAAATCAAAAATAACTGTTTTTTATTTTTTTAATAGAAGATAAGATAAAATGTATTTCATACTTGTGAAGGCATAGTTACATTTTCAACAGTCGTTACTCCAGTCTTCAGTGTCACATGATTCTTCAGAAATCATTTTAATATGCTCAAGAAACATTTTCAGTCAACGCTGTAAACAGTTGAGCTTAATATTCCTGTGGAAATCATGAGTTTTCTGTAGGGTTATTTGATTCATAGAAAGTTGTAAAGAACAGCATTTATTTAAAAAAATAAATATTTTGCGAAAGTTTAAGCCTTAATGTCACTTTTGATGTTTTTTTATTACATAAAATATGAGTTCAGTTTTTGTGGTGAGGCTTGTGATGCATGTGTTTTGTTTACAACAGAAAAAACAGCATTCCTTAGCTTTTTCCCTGATGGCAAAGAGTGGCAATATGTTTAGAGATTTTTTTGCTGTTTTTTCTGTGTAGACTCATGGGTTGAAGGCTGACTGTAGTACTAGCTTAACCTTGATTTTAACCATTTATGTCAGAAAAGCCAATATTGAACATTTGGCATTAACCCCTGATGTTCTTTCACATGTTGGCTCATGTTCTTTATTCCAAGTTTTTAATGTGACTGTTAAAGCATAAGGGTTTTCCTAAAAATAAGAGAATATCACAAACAGGCAGTGGTCCTCTTGATTTGACTTTTTTGGGGGAATTGAGATTTAATCATTTGGGTGTGCTTTAGGAACTCTTACATCTGAAATAAGTGAATAATAAAGTATTGCTGTTATGGGTCGACAGAGACGTGAAGCGAGCGGATCCATGTGCATGCTTTTATTAAGAGACGTGGTCATAACAGGCATGGGTCAAACAATGGCAAACAGGTATATTGAGGATAATACACAAGAGTAGTCCAGTGTATGGGCATGGTCAATCTCCAGGGAACAATGTCCAAACAAGGTAATCCAAAGGGTTAATCCGAAACACAGGCAACAGTCCAGGCGAGGGGTAAACAGTATTTCAAGAGGGGCAATACAAAGACAGGCAAGATATCCAAAACCACAACTAGACTAAACACACCAAGACTAGAAACTAGGCAAATTCAGGATGGCTCTCTAATGTTGCTATCAAAGACCAGCGAAACAACAATACTCGGCCACTTGACCAGGATCTGAGTAGGTGTTATATAGTGTGTGTAATAGCATTCAGGTGAGCGTGTGATAGGTTACATCTGTGTGCAATCAGTGCAGTGGATGATGGGAAATGCAGTCCAGGGTGATGTGTAATAGTCTGTGTGGTGTGAGAGTCCATGTGGTGGATAATGACCTCTTGTGGTGAACAGACAGAAGTTCATAGACCAGATTTGTGACAATTGCAGTGTATCGAAAAGACAAGCTATGATCATTTTTAGGAGGCTGTGTGAGATCTCAACCATTCATCTACTAAATTGAAGAACCTTTGAACTGCAGACTGGTATAAATTGTTTATAAGCTACATTTCGCTTCTTTAACGAGTTTAAAAATAGCATTATAAATAGTTTTATGATACCGAGAGAGAGAATTGTTGATGCCCATAGGCATAATGGTGCTTTCAAACTTTTCCCTAAATGGTATAAAGTGTTTATTAATTGATTATGTGCCTTTAGCTCTTCCTCTTCTGTAATTCATTTAAAGGTTTAACTTGTTAGCACACTTGTTTTTTTCAGAAGAAATCTCTGGGTAGATGTATATTCAATAATGCACCAAAACATACAGTATATAAATGCATATTAAAACATGTTGATATCATTAGAAAGTATTGGTTTTATGCTGTAGTAAAATACCTACCATTTGTAACATTTAACATTTGATATCAGTTTATTAAACGGTTAGTTCACACGAAAATGAAAATTAAGCTGCGTTTTACTCACCCCCGAGGCATCCTATGTGTATATTGACATTCCTTTTATCAGACGAATCCAGTCAGAGTTATATCAAAAAAATTATTCAAGCTCAATTTGCACTCAGCGGGTGTTGCAGTGCATCAGTCCAAAAGAAGTCAAATAAAAAGCGCCCTTTTTATAAAAAAAAGTGTCTCACACGGCTCCGGGGGGTGAACAAAGGCCTCCTTTAGCAAATCGATGCATTTTTGTAAGAAAAATAATCGTTATGCAAAACGTAATAATTACTTTAATCTTGCTTGCACTCACTGCTGTACACGGAAGCAGTTCCAGGGCAATAGTATATGTTGTGCTTGTGTGAGGAGCTAATACTTGAATCTTTTGGTTTCAGATGGATTGAGGCCTGTCTGGAAGAGCAGCTGCCTCCTACCACAGAACTGGAGAACGGCTTGAGGAATGGTGTCTACCTTGGCAAACTGGCTAACTTTTTTGCTCCCCAATTGGTGTCAGTGAAGAAGATTTATGACAGGGATCAATCTCGTTATAAGGTACTGATTTTCAGATTTAGTTTTTTTGCCTTTTTTTTTTTATTGGTTTTTAGCAACTCTTTATCTCAGCACAAAAATAATGTGTTACCCGCTCCTAAAAAGTAAATTTGGAAAGTCACACCTGTTAGTAAATACAAAAAGTATGGTCACACTTTATTTTAGGGTCCAATTCTCACTATTAACTAACCATTATCTATGACTTTTGCCTCAATTAACTTCTTATTTGCTGCTTATTAATAGTTTATAAGGTAGTTGTTAAGTTTAGGGTATTGGGTAGGATTAGGGATGTCATGCATCATATGTACTTTATAAGCACTAATAAACAGCCAATATGTTAATAATAGACATGCTAATAAGCAACTAGCTATTGGTGTGAATTGGACCCTATACTAAAGTGTTACCAAAAGTATTAATAATAGGTGTGTAAACAAAGCCAGTATGCCATAGTGCCACAGTCAAGATGTGCCTTTCCTTAATGCAACACAGACATCCTCACTTCCCAAAAGTCTCATTGCCGTTGGAGGAGAAATAGTAGAGCGGGAATTCACTGAGACTGAATTGTGCCCAATGATAGTGATGTTTATTTGCACATGCTATCAGGATGGATTTAGTAGCTGATTTAGGAATGTAGGAATTCATGTCAGTGTTAATTTTGACACAAAATTTTAGTTTTAGTCTTAGTCTTTTGACTATAATTCTTTTTAGTTTTAGTCAAGTTTTAGTCATCTGATTTGTTTTAATTTTAGTCTTATTTTAGTCGACTAAAATTGTTTGGTATTTTAGTCGACTAAAATAAGACTAAAATCAATAACAGATTTACTAGACAATTTTAACCAAATTATATAAAACACAAATTCAACTTTATTTCAACACAACTGTGTCTTTATTTCGATTCAAAAGCTTTTATGCAGCAACAAACACTGTCATGATAATGTAAACAATAACTAGCTGCCAACTGACCATCAATAAAAGAAAAATAAAGTTAGGTCCAGGACCTTAAAGCTTACAGCTGAGCTGAACAATAAGTGCATACATTTAAAGTAAATATTTAATAAGTTGGGTGGATAAAAAAAGTAACAAGATTTTATAAGGTATTCATTTGTCTAGCAATATTGTATGTTTTAAATATTACAATATTACTAGATTAGTATGTATAATGATAGGATGTGAACATTCACGTTTCACATGACTAATATAGAAATATTTGTGATATTGTCAACAAGTAGAACATTATAAAGTATACTAAACATTAGTATTAATCAAATGTATGTATCATAATAATACGTATTAGTATTGTGCTCTCATCTAACTTGAAGAAGGGGCTATATTACAGTACTTTTCAGTTCGTAATATTTAATGCTACAACATCTACGCACTGCAGTCTTCCAATTTTGCTTAGCTCGATAAACAAAAGAACATCGTTGTGAAATTACATTTGAGAAAATGTCCGGGTGGCTCGTCTGTAAATGTCTTTTAAAATTGGTTGTGTTCTTGCCACGAATGAGCGCTCCCCGTGCTTTACACTTTGTTTTGTTTTGTTCGTCGTCAAACGTGAAGTGAGCTGTGGACATTTTGTCGCTCTTTTAGACATCACCTCTTCGAATGCCGTCTTCCCGGGAGCTCATTTAAAAACTGAAAACCTTCGCTTCACGTCTCAATAAGTCAGGCTCGGATTGGTTCTCTTCTCTCATGCAGTCTCGCCTGTTCAGTTTTGCCGGTTCTTTTGTTAATTCCTCGCATCTCTCCCGTCTGCTGATTTGATTTTCGTCACAGTCTATTTTCGTCTCGTCCTTTATTCGTTGACGATAATGTCAATCAATTTAGTCATAGTTTTAGTCTCCATCTGTGCCTTCTTTTTTAGTTTTCGTTTCGTTTTCGTCCGCAAAAATATATTCGTGACGAAAATAATGACGAAAATATTTAGTCAACGAAATTAACACTGATTCATGTATTTATTTTGTTTTGTACTTTCTCCAGCACTCAGGACTTCATTTCAGACACACAGATAACACTGTGCAGTGGCTCAGAGCCATGGAGTCCGTTGGTTTGCCCAAGGTGAGGCCCAAATACACTCTTTTAAAGAAACACACACACTGACGTGTCTTTGCCATCTTCTCTCTTTGAAGATAACATAAGATGCATTTTATTAGACTTACACTGAAATGAGTTAGTGGAATCAGACAAAACAAAACTGTCCTGTACATGTTGTGTGCCAGTCTGTCAGTTTGGATGGGTGAATGGCTAGTTAATTTTCCATTGTTATAAGATGAATGCATAAAGGATTTTATTGATTATTTGCTCATGGTTCTAATTTTCTACTTAAATTTGTAATGGCCCTGTCAATCATTTTGACTGAGTTTGTCTCTCTTTCACTCATGGGCAGAAAAACTAAAGCTTCCTCCGACCCAGTGCAATGTTTAGTGCAATATTCAAAGCCACAGAAGCAAAAGGGCATCATGTTTAGATGCACTATTAATTAAAATATGTGCACTGTCACACACCCACATGTGCTTACTGAATGTTTAATTTCAACATCATTATTAGGGAGCTGGATTGCTCTTTGCTGCTGTGAGAAGATTTGGCACTAGATTTTGAAAATGGCTGCAAGGATTTGCTAGCAAGTCAGGTCAGGTATTGATGTTGTGTGATGGAGTCTGATTCACACTTGCTGTTCAGTTTATCCTGAAGGTGTTCAGTGGGGTTCAGGAGGCCTGTTCAGACTAAGTAAATCATTTCTGTATGGAACTGTATGGACCGATCCTCCAAAACTGTTGCAAATAAAGTTGGTAGCACATAATTCTCTAGAACATCATTGGCATTGTGTGTTGTATCAATATGGTTTGTCTGTGGAACATGAAAGAAGATATTTTAGCAATTCAATCAACAATGGAGCCCATTGAATTTCATTGTATGGACCAAAAAAAAACAAAACAAAACAACAATAGACTAATAAAATATGTTCCACTGAAAAAAAAAAAGGTAATAGAGGTTTGGAACAACATTAGGGTGAGTAAATAATTACAGAATATTAATTTATTTGTTAAATATGCATTTAGGGGTCTAGAAGGTGCCCACATTTGTTTAATTCATAAACCTGTACAAAAGTTTAGGATCAGCCATTTTTTTTTTCGGATAGTTATTGGTTTAGTTATTTTTATTTATTTTTTGTAAAGAAATTAACACGTTTACTCAGCAAAGACACATTACATTGAAAATGACAGTAAAAGCATTTATTTATATTTTAAATAAATGTTCTTTTGAACATTACATTCATCATCCTGAAAAAAAAAAATGAATCATAGTTTCCACAAAACTATTAAGCAACACAACTCTTTGATGACAATAATAAATGTTTCCTGAGCACCAAATCAGCATTTTAGAATGATTTCTGAAAGATCATGTGACACTTAAGACCGGCGTAATGGTAGTTGAAATTCAGGAATAAATTACATTTTAAAATAGTTTTAAATAGAAAACATTTTAATTTGTAAATTGTAATAATATTTCACAATATTTCTTTTTTAACTGTATTTACTAACAAATAAAAAATCCTACTGACCCCAAATGTTTAAATGATAATGCACAGTAACTGCAGTGTATTATTTATAAACAGATTGAATATTGCTATTCCTCTTTCAGATATTCTATCCTGAGACCACCGATGTGTATGATCGCAAGAATATGCCCAAGGTGATCTACTGCATTCATGCACTGAGGTAATCTAGAGCTTCTGATGCTTTTCTACCTCTCATTCTTCTCTTTCGCTCAATATTGAAAACAGATCCACAGGCTGTGAACTAATAAAGGATGCTTGCTTCATCAGGTTTCATAACCTGATATGATAAAAATGGCAGTTACTCTGTGGTCATGGTTTCACGATCTCTCAGTTGAGACAGCAGGTTTGTTGAGTATCAACATGTGGGACTGCTTCCTCTTGGCAGCCATTATCATGGCATTCTCACCGCTGAGAAAAGCTGCCGTTTTTTTGGGGTAATGGTGTGACTGGGGAGTGCCTCGTGGTACATCTACCCATCAGTCCTGCCTGTCTTGGGTCATTTCCTGTCACTGACTGTTTCCTGACAGTTCCTGTCACTCTGCTCCAGAGACGCCCACTGTCATATTCATATCATTTTCACTGTGTGCTGGATGTAAAATGAGTGTTAGCTTGGCTTTATTTGAAAAATATGATTCCCAATGCACACAAACTTGTGCCCTGTTGGTTACAGTGTTTACTTCCTTTTAATTATATTTTTAATACATACTTATCTATTTGTTATTATTAAACAATACTTTGTCATCTACAGTAAAATTATGTCTATTTTACACATTTTTTAATCCATTGTCAAATGATTTCAAATTTCTTAAATATTAATAAAAAAATAAAAATAAATATGATATCGGCTGTATATCGGCTATCAGCCCCTTTGCTTACCAAGATATCGGCTTCTGCATTGGCTGTCAAAAAAACTATATCAGTCGACCTCTATTCCTCAGATCATTGACTCACTGAGAGCAGCACCGTAGGACGAAAGCACATCCGTCAAGTTAATGTTTTATGTTTTTATTTGCTTCATGGATTATCTCCACTCAGCTTTTATGGCCTGCTCAGGATTGAATGCTCTGAAGTATGAGCTGTGAGGTGTGATCCTGCACGGTTGTGATATCAGATTCCCGCCCTCCCCTGCAGGAAGTGTATACTCAGAGATATGCAGAGGTTTCTGTTTCCTGTCGTAGTTTGCTACCAGTGGAAATATGCTACGTACAGTCTGAAAGCAGTACCTCGTCTCCCTACTGTAAATGTCTGCCTTTATAATAAAAGCTTATGATAATATTGATCAGTTTTACCTGGTGTCAATTAAGTAGGCAGATAAATCTCATGAATCTACAATCGTTTTTTAAATAAAATAAAATCAAATAAAACTTTTATTCAGGAAGGATGATCAAAAGTGATCAAAAGTGACAGTAAAGACATTTTATTATAGGGGTGCTCCGATCACGATCGGCCGATCGTTAATGCGCATCTCGTCAGTAAAGCCGGTTCTCTAATCAGCATTTAATTCCATCAGGTGCGTGATTTCACATAGAGCAGCTGTTACTACACAGAGCCGTTGTTAATAGAGAAGATGCGCCAAAAAATGTTGAAAATGAAGTGGATTTGCGCATCTTCTCTATTAACAATGACTCTGTGTAGTAACAGCTGCTCTATGTGAAATCACGCACCTGATGGAATTAACCGCTGATTAGAGAACCGGCTTTACTGACGAAATGCGCATAACGATCGGCCGATCGTGATCGGAGCACCCCTAATTTATCATGTTACAAAAGATTAAATTTTAAGCTATGTTGTGTTTGTTGGTATTGCTATCTATTAAGTTAATGCTAATTTATAAATAAACTATTATACTCTTAATATATATTAATGCTAATTTATAAATGTGCATTATTGATCATTGCTCGTTTTTGTTAATTCATAATATTTCAACTAATGATAATTTCTACAGCCAGAAAATGCTAAAATTGTATACATTACCGTTCATAAGTTTTTCGTAAGATTTATGAGTACTTAAAAATGTCCGTTCAATGATGCATTCATTTAATCAGAAGTTACAGTAAAGGCATTTATGACGTAACAAAAGATTTGTAGTTCAACTGAATGCCTCAAGAAATGTATCTTGATTATTTTCAGCAATGCAGCTGCTTTCAACATTAATAATAAGAAATGTAAAATCAGCATATTACAATGATTACTGGAGGATTGTGTGCTACAGTTTTGCCATCACAGGGATAGGCTAATCAATGTTTATCAAACAAATGCAACCTTAGTGAGCAATAAGACATTGGTTTAAAAAAAGTTACAACATTTTACTGAGTAAAACCTTTGAAAATTAGTGTTCATTTAAAAAGAAACCCAAATATTACGTTCAGTAATATCACATAGAAAGAGGTGGGCTCTTCAACAAACCACAACTCACAACACCTTAGTAACCATGTAACAACACCTTGGCAACTACCCACAAGAAAGTTTTGCATGGGCAGCATCACCCCTTTTCTCAGAAACTTCCATTTAGCATTCAGTTGTAACATTAAATGACTGAGTGTAGCAAACCATTCATGAATCATTTTTTAAGTAAAAAGCCTGGTAAGTCATTAGTATCTTAATATATGCAAGTAGTAATATTTAGACATTATCATTCGGTATGCACAAGAGCGTGTGTCTAATGAATGACCACAAGAAAGCTTCTTTCATGGTAAATGATTTTTAGTGTTTTCCTTCTCTCTCTCTCTCTCTCTCTCTCTCTCTCTCTCTCTCTCTCCGTCGTCTGATGTGTGGGCTGCGTGGCTTCCTCCCTCTGCCTTGCACATGCTCTTCCTTCCTGACCCTGTAGTTAACCCACTCAGTACGACTAGATAACACAGACTGAGTCCAGAGAAAATCCCATAAGGCTCAGACATCATTAAATCACTATTAATATATTCTCTGCATTAGATAGTTGACAAATGTATATGCATTTTTTTTTGCCCTTAACAATATAATCAGTCGTGTAACACATGCGGGATAGTGAGCTACATCTCTTACACACGCTAAGCCACTTAACCTTTGGCCCTTCTGTAGAACAGAGGATAAATTCACACGAGACTGTGTATATCTCTCTGACTACTGATGTAGGGGTCAAAGGTAAAGAAGGTACGTTAAGTGTATCTCTTCTGCATAAACGCTCAGGCGCACACCACTCTAAACTCTTCAATAATTCATTACCCCTCCATTTGTCCTCAATCAGTGGACAGATAAAAGTTTAATGCAGTTTCCAGCACGTGTTGCACACTAACTGCAGGCTATTTTCCTGTTCCAGAGCTGGTTTAGGGCTTTAACTCAACTGCACACTGACATCTAGCGGAAGAACATTCAAACTACAGAAATGGTTTTAATGCTCTGTATCGCAAACAAAGCTAGTGAAATATTTAAAATAGTGGTTCTCTACAGGTTTTAGCCTTAGGGCACAACACACTATAAAACTGGGAGCATGTTGCTTGTCTGTATAATTTGACAGCTTTTCCCAAGCGGCAGAAGAATTTGCATTAAAATACGTTTCATTGTACAGTTTGACATTTCACATCAAAAACAGATCGTAGGAATTGAGGTTATTTTGGCATTTTTAAAAGTTGATCAAACTATTTTTGATCATCTTTTATAAGGACAGGAGTTGCTTTGGAATATAACTTTTCAATAAACACTTTTCAGTTTTAGACTGTTGCTACTTCATATTACAGTAAGGCCAAGAGAGTGGGAGTGGAAGAGATGGTGTTTATGATTTCTTACTCATTTCTTACGTCTGTTTCTAACTCAAAGCAGTAGAAAATGTTTTAAGTATAGATTTCATGTCTATATGTGTTCATGTGCATTTTTTATTTACTTTTGAAGTGTATATGTAGCAAATTGATTGTGCTTATTGAAATATGCTACATTCTTACATTGTCTTGAATTTATTATATGAAATGTAAAGTGCATTTATTTATTTATATGTTCTTTTTGTGCAGTTTGTACCTGTTCAAATTGGGAATTGCCCCTCAGATCCAGGACTTGTTGGGGAAAGTAGACTTTACAGGTACACCACAGTCATTCACAAAAATGAATGCCATTTTGTTGTCGAAAAATTTACCTCAGGTCCAAAGTACGAAGTCTGCCTGTAACCACAGTACACCCCCACCATCCCAAAATAATAATACTTGAGGGATTTTAACAATTAACAAATTTGTTTTCCAAAGGCTAATCCTTAAACTTTGATTTGAAAGAGCATATATAATGGTGCCTTATTGCAATCAGAACTCATGCATGATCCACCAAATGGCTAATCTAATTGATGATATTTCATATTCTCTTTCCGCAGAGGAAGAAATCAGCAACATGAGGAAAGAACTGGATAAATATGGCATCCAGATGCCTGCCTTCAGCAAGATCGGTGGCATCCTGGCCAATGAGCTTTCAGTAGATGAAGCTGCATGTGAGTGACTTCACATATTTCATCCATTCATATGTATGTCAGTACATTTAAATGAAATGCACATTATCCTCATTCTCAGGAACACATGTATTTGTGTCTCTTTCTTATCTGTATCTGTAGTGCATGCTGCTGTCTTTGCCATTAATGAGGCTATTGACAAAGGTCACGCAGAGGTCACAATGGCGGCTCTGCGGAACCCCAATGCCTTACTGAGAAACACACAGAAACCACTGGCCCAGGCCTACCACGACACGCTGAGCAAAGCCAAGAAGAAGAAAGAGGATCAGGCTTCGGGACGGGTAAACTACATATTTAATACAGTAAAACAATACTGTGAAATATTAACGCAATTTAAAATAACAGTTTTATGTTTAAATATATTTTACAATGGAAAAATTGGCAGTATTTTTTAAAATGGCAAAATTTTCAGCATATGCTGCAAGAATGATAATATTTATGCATGTCAGAAGTAATGTTTTACAAACCCAATGCAAACTACATTTGTATGTGATTTAGGGTTTTTAGC
This sequence comes from Carassius gibelio, assembly GCF_023724105.1. Lineage (NCBI taxonomy): Eukaryota > Metazoa > Chordata > Actinopteri > Cypriniformes > Cyprinidae > Carassius > Carassius gibelio. The sequence continues at coordinate 19,337,436 of NC_068375.1, read as the reverse complement.
ATTATATGCATTATAAACAAAGCATACGTATGCAAACAGTGAGAAACTCCCAGACATGAATATATGAATATTTTTAACCTAAAGGTTTTTTACCTAAATTAAGCGCTAAATTACAGAGAAGATTACTCATGGTTTGCTAAAAACGTCAGGCATGTTTGTGTATGCAAATATCCAAAGGTTGCATGCAAAGCAAGTTCGTTTGTGTTTCTTTTTGCAGCCTCCTTTCAAACAAGCTCCGGCAATCCTTTACGTGCAAAATCAGCAGGATTTTGATGAAAAAATAACAGAATCAGCATCACTCGTTAAATGCTGATGTCCGCTAACACTCCTCACACTCTCTGCTGACTCAATTATCACCTGATCTCCTGATGTTGACTTGATTGAATAGTCATTTTGTTGCGTGTACACATCTAAGGGTGTGTTAATTGTGGATTAGTGCTCAGGGATTCATGTTTTGTTTGCATTTAATTTTCACCCTGGTGTTAAGATCTTTGCTCACAGGCGCAATGGTGATAACATGTCTTACTTCTTGCTGGGATCAAATCAACAGCGTTCTCATTCATTTCCTTGATCTTACCTTGTCATCTCCCCAACCAGACCCTGGATCACAGCCCCCACCCCCCATTTTTTAAATCATAAGTCTTGTTAATAAATAAGTTGTGACATATCGTATGTGTGTTCAGCGCTCCTCTGTTGCAACCGAAGAGAGAGATGTGTATGAAGAGTTACTGACCCAGCAGGAGATCCAGAGCAGTATAGACCTTGTGAACAGTGAGTGTGGGACATTCCTTGTGAAATATAAAACTAGAATTTAAGTTTTATTGTAGTTTTAAAAGTAAAAAAAAATCTAAGTGCAATATTTCAAACTCAACACTATTTTAAATACTCGTTTTACGTAATATACTAAAGGTAATAATGATTTTCTCTCTCTAGCATCAGCAGCTATTGAAGAATTAAATCAGGCTCTTGATTCGGAGGACCAGAAAGCCCTCCTGGCCAGCCTTAGGTTGCCTGCACTTGGTCTCTTGGGGGTCTTTGATGACAACTCTTGCTTTTACCTGGAGCACTTCACCTCCTACAGGGAGCATAAAGTTAAGGTACTAAAGCACACTTTCCAGATCAGGTGAAATGACTTTTCAATCAAATGAGTCTGATGAGGATGTTTCTGACGTATGCAGGTGGCTGGTGCTGGAGCTCAGCTGGAAAGGGAAGAGATTCAGAGGGCCGTCACTTCCTGTAACGAGTTTGCAGAGGCCGAGAAACAAAGTATGCTGCACACACACATGTACCCTTGACTAGGTGATAATATACAGACGAGAGTATAATCGATATTCTGTATATATGAAGCTTTGTATTTCAATCTTTCTCATTCAGAATCAACCATTACCATATTTTTCAGAGTATAAGTCGCACCTAAGTATAAGTCGCATTAGTCCAAAAATACTTCATGATGAGGAAAAAAACATATATAAGTCGCACTGGACTATAAGTCGCATTTATTTAGAACCAAGAACCAAGAGAAAACATTACCGTCTACAGCCGGGAGAGGGCTAAAGGTAGGCTTCAGTGTAGGCTAAAGGAGCAGTGAGCAGCATAGAGCGCCCTCTCGTGGCTGTAGATGGTAATGTTTTCTCCTGGTTCATTTCTCTCGGTTCATGTCAAACTAATTTTGATTAATAAGTTGGACCTGACTATAAGTCGCAGGACCAGCCAAACTATGAAAAAAAGTGCGACTTATAGTCTGGAAAATACGGTACACATGAATTTAGACATCATGCACAACATGACATTAGTTTTTTTGACTCATTTAGAGATTTTCTGAACATTTAATGGTGTTAATAAAGAAAAAGGGTTTTTAAAGATTCCGTGAACATTAGATGATTTAAAAAGGTAAAATAAGGCAAATTAGCTTAATATATAGCCAATGTTGACCAATGCAGATCAATTGAAAACTGCTGTTGTAGTACCAGTTTATATTGAATTATGCATGGTTGTTCTGTTTGTTTGTCTGCTCCTGCTGATTGTTGTGCTCTTGATGGACACAGAGCAGGAGGCGGTTGTTGCGATCAATGCAGCTATTCGGCGAGGGGTTCCAGAAGAGACTGTGGAAGCACTTCTGAAGCCAGAGGCTCAGTTACCCATCGTTTACCACACTGCTGCCCGACTGTACCAGACCGAGCTCTTCAGCCTGCAGCTCGGCTGTCAGGTCTGCTCTCTTATCTCTCTTCTTCCATGTGTAGCTCTTTCTTGTCCGTACTTACACAGCCAGTTTGAATTGTTTACCCTCTCAGAACAAGGCCGGTCTTACTCACGAGGAGCTGTGTGTAGCTGTGGAGATGCTGTCTGCCGTGTCTGTGTTAAATGAGGTGCTGGACACTAAAGACTCTGTGGCCGTTATTGAGCAGCTCAGTGACTCTCCACTGGGCTTCAGTGGTCTGGATGCTGACAATTTTCAGAGGTACAGTCATACTATGACTGAAAAAGAGAGAGGTGTCACACTGTATGGCACATTAAGAAACAGTTTGGTCATCTACTTCATCATGTGGGTGTTTTGCTTTGTTAGATATGCAGACACACTGATCCGTCTCAGAGCGGAGTCCCTCGTCCAGGATCATGAGTTCCTCACCTGGAATGATGTTCAGAAATGCATCGACAATGTCAATGTCCAGGTGCACGAGGAACATGAGAGTAAGCTAACTTTGAAATAAATTGTCCAATACTGTTCAAAAGTTTATAATCATTTTAAGAGATCAGTCATTTTATTCAGCAAGGATGATCAAATGTGACCGTAAATACAGTTATAATGTTACCAAAGATTTCTAGAGAAATGTTAAAAATGTTATTTTTCTGTTCCTCAAAGAATGTTTCTTGGGTACAATGTATGATCGGCATATCAGAAGGATCATGTGACATCAGGCTGCTGAGAATTCAGCTTTGCTATTTTGGGAATAGATTACGTTTTAAAATGTCTGAATAGAAAACAGTTATTTTAAACTGTAATAATATTTCACTATATTTCTGTTTGTACTGGATTTTATCTAAATAAATGTAACCTTGGTAAACATGAGACTTCTTAAAAAAAAGAAAAAAAAAGGGCCCACACTATATTTAGTGACTTCATTTATACAGTCTGTAGAAATCACACAGTAAAGTTTTATCAAACATTTAAAGAATCTGATGGTCATTGATTAACATGCAATTATAATCTAAAAAGTTATATATGATCTTGAAATAACATGTTTGTAATGTATAAACACCAAATCTAGGGCATTTTTCGTAATTTCTTAACCAATGACAGTATTTCATGAGTAATGAGTTGTTCATTACACACATACATTTCCCATGTTCCCTGTGTAGGAGTCATTGCTATTGCTGAGATCAACGAAGCCCTAAATTCTGGAGATCTAGAGAAGACACTCTCCGCCCTCCTACTCCCTACAGCTAAACTACAGGGAGTCAACCCAGCCAACGCCAAACACTATCACGATCTACTGCTGACCACCAAAGACCTCATCTGCAAGGTGAAACAGAATAACAGCACTGAACCAATCAAATTCTCTGTTTTCAGATATCCTTTCTTATACAAATCACTTGGACACTTTTTACTCAACACACAACTTTCCTGGTCTCAAAGAATTTTTTAACCAGTTTTATGTTCCCAGCTTTTGCGTGAGAGTCCAACTTCTTTCACTTCTGTAAAAAGTTAGGAGTCTAAAGTAAAAAGTGAGAAGTCCAACCATAACTTCCGCAACCCACTGTTTAGCCATTTTAGATAAGGATCCCCTCTCCCAGTCCACAACAAAAACATCCTGTTATTTAAAAAGAGCTTGTGGACATAACCTTCAAAGCTGTAGAGCTTAAAGGGTTACCCTCATGTTGTTCGACACCCGTAAGACCTCTGTTTATCTTTGGAACCCAGTTTAAGATATTTTAGATTTAGTTCGAGAGCTCTCAGTCCCTCCATTGAAGCTGTGTGTACGGTATACTGTCTATGTCCAGAAAGGTAAGAAAACCATCATCAAAGTAGTCCATGTGACATCAGAGGGTCAGTTAGAAGTTTTTGAAGCATCGAAAATACATTTTGGTCCAAAAATAGCATAAACGGAGACTTTATTCAGCATTGTCTTCTCCGCCGGGTCTGTTGTGAGCAAGTTCACTGCAGTGTAGTGATATCCGGTCAATCTTTCGTTCATTATCTGGCTTGGCTCGGTGTTCATCTTCATTTCTCTCTTCACAGCAGTTCAGTCAGTGTACTGTTTGAGTAAATGAATTACTCCGGGATATTGGTTTGTTTGAACTCAGAGTGTCAGCCACATTAAAAAAGTTAACAGCTTAAGTTATTTGTGGATTAAAGCATATTGGAGACACGAACCGTTTCAAACGATTCAGTTCGATTTGGTGAACTGGTTCAAGAAGATCCGGTTAAATCGAATGATTCGTTCGCGAACCAGATATCACTAAACTGCAGTGTTTCGAGCTCTCTCACAACAGACACGGAAGAGAAGACAGTGATGAATAAAGTCAAAGTTTTTGCTATTTTTTGGACCAAAATGTATTTCCGATGCTTCAAAATATTCTATCTGACCCTCTGATGTCACATCGACTACTTTGATGATGTTTTTCTTACCTTTCTGGACATGGACAGTAAACCGTACACACAGTTTCAATGGAGAGATAGAAGGCTCTTGGACTAAATCTAAAATATCTTAAACTGTGTTCTGAAGATAAACGGAGGTCTTACGGGTGTCAAACGACATGAGGGTGAGCTATTAATGACATAATTTTAGTTTTTCGGGGAACAAAGCCTTTAAGGATCTAAACTTGACTCGGGAAGTTGAAGTCTTTGTGAGGAGATATGAGAGGAAGGGGTCCAGACAGCTGTGGAAAGAACACAGACATACTGCTGCTCTGTAGTAATAATACAAGTCATACTCCTCCTGAGTGTACAGCTTCACATAGTGTGCAAAAAGAAGTGCATTACATGGGGCAAAGCACACTAAAAAGATCCCAAACACCAGCGTGCTGGCCTTCATGTACTGTTTCCAGTCATAACTGGAACGATTTAGATGGTAGATGATAGATCCATAAACAAAGGCGATGACCAGTGATGGTGCGATGAACCCCAGGCAGATCAGACTCAGTCTGTATGGAATCAACGCTCGGTTGAAAGCTTCTTCATAGGACTGGATATCATGACACGTCACCAGCTCTTGCCCAAAGACACGGTAGCTTTGCTGGACCAGAAACTCAGGTGTCATGGCAATTGCAAAAACGATCCAAATGGATAAGCTGGTGTAGATTGCGTAGTGTATTTTCAGCATTGTCCTGTAGAGGAATGGACGGACCACTGCAAAGTAGCGCATCAAACTAATACACATGTGGGCATGGATCGAGCAGTAGATGTTCCCATAAAAGCAGGCAGTCACTATCTTGCAGGCGAACTCTCCAAACATCCAGTTATTGTTACTGAGGTGATAGTGGACTCTGAGTGTGAGAGAAAGTAGCAAGAGAAGGTCGGACACCGCTAGGCTGAAATATAGGAGACAGCTGGAAAGATTCTTTCTTCTGCTAAGGGAGACTAGCACATAGACATTGGAGGGGATCCCGATGAGGATGGCTAGGATGTACGCAGATGGAATGATCCTAGTGCTGACCGTTCCTGTGGTGTGATTGATGATGACATCGTTGACGTTTATCACAGGCTCCGGGAAGGTTGAGTTGGAGGACTGTGAGCCGTTTGACAAGTTTCCAGGATATGTTTTTGGTAAAATGGTTCTGGAATCTTTTGATACAAAAAAAAACAAAACAAAAAAAAAACAATGTTAAAGGAGTGATTTAAACTGTGTTCTTTCAATAAATATTTATATTTCATATATTTCAATTATATTTCAGTTGATTTAAACGGAGGTGAATATGTTGAACAGAAATTATTAGATAGGATAATAATTAAAAGTAGACAACAATAAGATTAACAACAATAATAACATTACACATTTGATGCTAAATATATATTTTGTTACTTTATTATCTCGAAAAATCTGGAAACATTTAATTGAATTTGAAATTTGAAGTGACCTATACATAAAAACCAGTTTATGAAATGAAATAAAGGCTGTTTGGTTTTAGTTTTTAATATTATAGGCACAGATGTTTCAGATTAACAACACGGCAAACATTTGTCAAGGTTAATAATTCATTTAAATTGTTCGTTTTTTAATTCTGTAACATTATATTTACTTACTACATTTCATTCATGTTAGTGTTTTATTTCGAGGTAATGTAGTGATATGTGTTGCTTGCATTCCGTCTCTTGACTCTATTCGTTGTTCTTTCAGAAGTGTATAACCACCCAAAATTATCATAAACTCACCATCATTATGTTGCTTGATTTTGAAACATTGCATTTAGAGAATAATTTGTTTTGGGCGATTGTTATAGACTGCTCCAGTAGCTCTGAAAGAGTCAAGTCACTGGGGGAATTAAAGTCAACTACCCTAAAGATTTCTTTGTCACAAAATCTTGATTTCAGTCTACAGCATCGAAATCAGCTGTTGATTTCTAACTATCACTATCTGTGAGAGAAAAGTTGTTGGCTTACCTGAATCTTGGAGTGAGTCCTCAATCATCAATGGTAATAGCAATAGCACAAAAACTCTCATCGTGTTTGAAAGATTTTTCAGATAATTTTTACAGACTATTGTTCAAACTAGACATGAACTACAAGTGACTCAGCTGAGGATCACTCTCTAGATGAAGAAGTTTACATCGAAGGGCGTGATTTGTTGCTGGTTTCCTGTAAAGACCTTATGGGAGTCTGGAGTCAGAATTGCTCAATGCTCATGTCAGGAAATATTGCGTGAAGAAAGACTTCCTCAAATCGCAATTCACAGACCAAACTTTCTTCAGATCTTTTCCCTTCAGATAAAGAAAACAGTATTTATTTTTCTTTCAGAATTTTTGTCTTTTTATTTATTCTGTCATCACAATATGTGAAAGACAGTGCGGACTTGCGATCTGACCGCCCAATTTAACAACATCCCATGAATTATCCGAAGACACCTGAACTCCAATTTTTTTCCCCATATGTGCATTCACATCTCTTTTACAGTGTGTTTTCACTGAATCACTTCTTATGGAAATGTTTCTGAAGTAATAGACCAAATACTGTACCACATTTTTTTCTCATATAGGAAAGCAAGTCAGTGTTCAAGTTTTATTGTATTATTTTTCAGGTGTCCATTCTGTATTTTATTCAGAAGATTTAGTTACCAATCCTTTACTCTTAACATTTGACACTATTTATTGAGATGCTTTTTATATGTCTGCTGTAAAAAGACTTGCTGTTCAACAAAAACAAGGCATTTCCCAATGAAGCACTATCTGTTTAACCAGTGATAGTTGCACAGAATATCTCCCACCTTTAGTTGATATAGTTACTTACATTCAGAGTAAACTGTTCTGTAGTGAGAGTGTTTTCAGTTACACTTGTTTGTATGGAGCATGTGCTGACTGTGTGTTGTGCTGTAACAGAGCTCTGGAGATGAATCTGCCGTGCTGTGGCTGGACCAGATCCAGGAAGCCGTGCACACTGCCAACCGGGACCAGGAGGATGCACTCAAATGTTAGTGTGTAACCAAATATAAGCTGCATGAATTATGTTCAGTCTTTTCGTTTCTTCTACACATCCCTATAAAGGATGTGTATTGATTCATATGAGCCACATAACAGCCTATGAAGTCTATCGGAGTTTGATATTTAAACTCTGTTGTACAGTACTTACAGACTGCAGTAAAAGAGTTTATTTAGGAGTGAGTCCTCTTCTCTAACAAACTCTTAAAGGGATACTTCACCCCAAAATGAATGTATCTTAACCACATGTCATTCCAAACCCATAAAAGTTTTGTTCGTCTTCGGAACACAATTTAAGATATTTTGGATGAAAACCAGGAGGCTTGAGTAAATAACAGTGTCAAGGTCCAGAAAAGTATGAAAGACATCATCAGAATAGTCCATCTGCCGTCATTTGGAGAGAAACAGAGGAGACTGTTGACAAAGGAATTGTTGAATAAAGACATTATTTTTGTTTTCTTCACTTACAAACAGTATTCTCGTTGCTTCATATCGTTAAGATTGAACCACTGATGGCAGATGAACTATTCTGATGATGCTTTTCATACTTTTATGGACCTTGACAGTGTTACCTTCTTGGTAGCCTATGGGAAAGTCACAAGCCTCCCGGTTTTCATCCAAAATATCTTAAATTGTGTTTGAAGATGAACAAAGCTTTTACAGGTTTGGAACGACATGGGGGGTTAGTGATTAATGACAAACTTTTCATTTTGGGGTGGAGTATCACTTTAATAAAAAAAAAGAAAAGAAAGTAACTTAATAAAAAACATGCATACAGACATTTTTTTTAAGTTGTTGCATTAAGTTGTGTTTTTCGTCGAGTATCTTCTTCTGCAGGAATGGAACTCACTCTTGAGGAGGAAATAAACACCTACATTTATTGCAAAAATATGAACTTATGTGCAGCTTCTGATATTTATATGACCAAAAAGTAAGGCCTTACTCAAAGAGTAAGACGTTCTGATAGTTTATCATGGAAATTGAGATTTTTAAAACAGTATATCAGACTACTTACGTAAAATTCATATAAATATCAGCTGCCACTCTGTTTATTATCTTCCAGTAGTATTATTGATATTTAAATGGCAAGTTTTTAATGTGGTGGTTAAAACATACTGTATAATGCAATGCAATGATGCGGGAGGCCTCATAGGGTTAAACTGATTCTGTGTATTGTGTATATGATTTCAGTGGCTGAGGCAGTAGCAGACATTAACAGAGCAGTATCTGAGGGAGATGCTGAGGCCACACTCGCTGCTCTGCAGTGTCCTGATGCAGGTCTTCGAGCGGTGCTGTCTGAATGTGCTCACGTCTACCACAGCCAGCTCTCTCACTTACAGAGCACTCAGACACAACAAGGTAACTCTGTCTGAGCCTGATGACTGGGATCTGGAAAACTTGAACTTACCTGGACCTTACTCTTGAAGAAAGTCTTGTCATACTGTTAAAAAATATTATATTTAAAGTATTAAATATGCTTTATTATATATTCAGCAGCATATTGTGTATGGTAGTATATTCTTGTGTATTTTACAATTGTATAATTTTTGCCAGTTTAATTTAATACACTGAAAAATAACAGTTGTTAAATAGTCTACAGACCTTTCAAATATCATCTAAAAGATTTACTGATTCATTTGGTTTCAGACAGCGACAAATGCATATGTCTAGAGCTCCTGTGAAGAATAACTGGTTTATGAACAATAGATTGGATTTCGTTATTCTGTAGGAACCAGTGGCAGTTCATGGGTGAAACACAAGATCAAGGATAAATATGACTACTTCTACAACATTGAAAGCAAGGAAGGGACATGGCTTGAGCCAGACCGTTTTGTCCATGACAGTTCACAGCTCACCAGAGAAGATATTCAGGTGTGTCTTCAGCACAGTTTTTAGTGTTGAATTAAAGTATGTGAGCTCTGTTGTTCAGTTCCTGTTTTCTCCCTGCGTCTCTAGAGTGTTTTGAGCAGTGTAACAGCAGAGTATAACCGAGAGCAGCTGTGGTTGGCCAATGAGCCGCTCATCATCCAGCTGCAGGCCCTGATCCGTGGATACCTGGTGAGACGGGCACATAATGACCGGCTGGAGTACCTGCGAAATCAAGAGCCGAGCGTCATCAGACTGCAGGTGCCTAACTGTTTAATGTGAAAGAGTGACACTTAACCTGATTACTTGTATACCAGACTTTTTTACATTTTATTATGTTATTACTAGCATTAACTCTTATAGAATCAAGTTCTTATTTAAGAATAGTTATATATAATTTGAAAGCTCTAAGATTTTAAAATAAAATCTTATTTTAATTATTATTTTATAATATAATTATATTACTTTTTACAATTATGGTTATTAAAGAAAACAATACCGTATTTTCCGGACTATAAGTCACACTTTTTTTCATAGTTTGGCTGGTCCTGCGACTTATTTATCAAAATTAATTTGACATGAACCAAGAAAAATGGACAGAGAAAACATTACCGTCTACAGCCGCTAGAGGGCGCTCTATGCTGCTCAGTGCTCCTGTAGTCTATCACTGAGCAGCATAGAGCGCCCTCTCGTGGCTGTAGACGATAATGTTTTATCTTGGTTCTTGTTTCTAAATAAATGCGACTTATAGTCCAGTGCGACTTATATATGTTTTATGTATATTTTATGTATATATTTTTTCGTCATCATTACGTATTTTTGGACTGATGCGACTTATACTTAGGTGCGACTTATAGACCAAAAAATACGGTAATAGTGAGTAGTTTCATCTTAAAACGACCTTTTAACTTTTACACGTCAAAAGCATGAAAGTCTAAATTATTAACTCTTCTGTTAACTCTTTAAAACATAATGAAAATGAAATATCAACAGTATACTATGACGTTACTGACTGTTTAGTGACCATTTTGGCTAAACTCTAGAACTGTGCTGTTTTCTTTAGAACTCCGTTCAAAAGAAAATAAACTACTGATACTCTCTAGAGTCTAGAAACAAATATGGTTTGTGATTCCAGGCATCCTGGAAAGGCTACAAACAGAGACGAGTCTATAAGCACAAACTAAAGGCCTTCCAAGACAGTGTGAGCAGTGTGATTAAGGTAATGCTCCTGTTGCTGATGCTCATTTATTACAGTGTTTCATAATCATGTTTCTTGTTGTTTTGAAGTGAAATATTCATAGTATAAAAATATGTCTCCTTTATAATTTAGTTACAGTCACTGGTGAAGATGTGGAAAGCTAAACGAAGCTACTCAAGGAGATTGCAGTACTTCAAAGACCATGTAAGTCACACACAAGCTGATACACTGATATGAACGAGCAGCATCTTCATCAGTTATATTCTGTGTGTCATGCTCAGGAGAAAGAAATCGTGAAGATTCAAGCTTACCTTAAGGCTAACAAAGCAAGAGTTGACTACAGAACATTGAGTAAGTCAATAACTTTATATTAGATTTAATGCATTCATTAATTTACATTTACTTGCAGAGTTGTTGACCAGTTTGTTGTAAGGTGAAGATGATTGTGTTTTTCTCTTTTTTTTCCTAACAGCCGGTTCTCAGCACCCACCTCTCGCAGTGGTCCGTAAATTTGTACATTTATTGGAACAAAGTAACCTCGATTTACAGGAGGAACAGGAAGTGACGCGGCTAAGAGAGGAAGTGGTCACCAAGATCCGTGATAATCAGCAAATGGAAAAGGATCTGAATTTGATGGATATTAAGATTGGCCTGTTAGTGAAAAACAGGATCACACTACAGGTTAGATGCAGTTTGCTTTCATGCAGTGATTTTAGGATATACTATGAGAAATTGTTACATTATCCTTTGATGTGTGTAGGTGTCTGTTTTCCCATGATGTAAAATGCTACTGTAAAGCAAACACACATCACTGATAGAGAAAACAGCAACAGCAGACACATTTTCGTAGGAGTCTTGTGAGAGTAGAAGTAGCTAACAGATGTCCAAACAAGTGGAGTATGACCCCGTGAACCATTCACATTTTTCCAACTACTGTTGTGTTGTCCCTCTGGTAGGATGTGGTGTCACACAGCAAAAAGATGAAGAGCAAAAAGAACAAAATGAGTAAAGAAGATCCGGCCGTTGGGGAAAAGCAGGGCATCAAGGGCCTGAGCAAAGAGAAGAGGAAGAAACTAGAGGCCTATCAGCATCTCTTCTACCTTCTACAAGTGAGATTAAGAACGTGGGCACAAACGTAGTCATTTTAAATGATTTAAGAAATAGATTGGAAAGCTGAATCGTGGCCTGCAGCTGACCAAAGGCTTTTAAATTTGATTTGTTCGTGATTATTTTTGTTTAAAAAAAATAATCTTTTTTAAAATACAATTCTTAATGACTTTTCACTTTCATGATGTAAAAATACATAAATAAAGATATACTATTTAAAAAATATATAACTTACAAATCTATTATACATTTAGGCTACAGAATGTACTCATAAGTGCTTAACTGTTTATATTCTGTAAGTATTTTCATGTGTCATTTTTTAGTTAATGAGTTTTCTTCATTTATTAGACCAATCCTTCATACCTGGCCAAGCTAATCTTCCAGATGCCCCAGAACAAATCCACCAAGTTCATGGACACTGTGATCTTCACATTGTATAACTATGCCTCGAACCAGCGGGAAGAGTATTTGCTGCTCAAGCTTTTTGAGTCGGCCTTGCAAGAAGAGATCAAGTAAGTTCTATCTTAAAGCTCTTATCTTGGAGATTGTAAAACCGTTTTATAGAGACCGGTATACCTCTGAATTCATAATTACTGCATCAAACGTCAGTCAAATGTGTGTGATAAGTTGTGCTTTATTATATTGATTATGGCACGAAACACTGTTACACTGCTTTCATCTTTGGCAGATCTAAGGTGGATCATATCCAGGAAATAGTGACAGGGAACCCCACAGTCATTAAGTTGGTTTTGAGCTTTTACCGTGGTGCTCGTGGACAGAACGCTCTCAGACAGCTGCTAGGCCCTGTGGTTAAAGAGATCATTGAGGACAAGAACCTGGGCATCAACACTAACCCTGTAGACATCTATAAGGCCTGGGTTAATCAGCTAGAGACCGCAACAGGAGAAGCCAGGTTCAAACATGCACACACCATCCATCAAAGACTTCTAAAATGCTATATCTTATACCAACCTCATCTTTCTATCTTTAGTTTTTAATTTATTTATTTTTATCACTGTTGTCTGACTTTATTTCTAGTAAGCTGCCGTATGAGGTCACACCGGAGCAGGCTCTGTCACACGAGGAAGTGCGGGCTAAAATGGAATCCTCCAATCAGGTGCTCCGGTCCGTCACAGACAAAGTGCTCAGCTCAATCATGTCATCGCTGGACACCATCCCGTAAGAATAAAGACCATCCCAGCCTTTCAAGCAGATTTTTTCTGTTCTGATCCATTCAGTTCATTTTCATATCACTTGTTCTGTTTGTCAGATATGCCTCTTGTATTATAATGGAGCCCTTTATACAATGTAACAGTGTCATTGTGCACCAGGGGGCAGCAGAGTAGTTGAAAATAATGGAGTCAGTCCAACACAAGATACATTTTCAAAACATAGCACTGTGTTAATATTTTGCTCATGCATTAGTCATCTCATTATCTTAAGGTATGGCTAGATTATTATTTTTTCCCACTGCTGATCTGTGATTTTCTTTATTTTGCATCATTTGATCCGTTTTCTATTGCATGCAGTTACGGCATGAGATATATTGCCAAAGTTCTAAAGGACACGCTTCATGAGAAATTCCCTGATGCCACAGAGGATGAATTATTAAAGGTCAGATGTTACAAATTTAAGTGGTAGTTTCTGCAAAGCTCTTTTCATATTTGAAATATAGCTGTAATTGCTTGACGCAACAAACCATGAATGCTTAAAGATTCAACATCACAAGAACCCAGAGAATGATGAAAAAAAGTGAAAGTTGCCATCTTCTTCCCACAGATTGTTGGGACTCTGCTCTATTACCGTTACATGAATCCTGCCATTGTGGCTCCAGACGGTTTTGACATCATTGACATGACGGCTGGGGGACAGGTGCATTCGGAGCAGAGGAGGAACCTGGCATCTGTGGCTAAGATGCTACAGCATGCTGCCGCCAACAAGCTGTTTGAGGACGAGAGCGACCACCTCACCCCTATGAACAACTACATCTCCCAGACCTACCAAAGGTTCAGGTGAGGAGAACAGAGCACGTCATCAGAGAGAGCTTTGTCCACGGTCACAACAGTGTCCTTGCTGTGAACATTCAAAAACATAGGAATAGTTCACTCATAAATGACAACTCGCCCCCATGTTTTTTTCAAAACCTTTTTTTGTGGAACAAAAAAAAGATATATTGAACATTGTGTTTTCTGTCCATAAAATAAAAGTCACCAGGGTTATTTTGACATTATGCAAAGTACTTACACACCTACTGGACAAAATCTGTCAAGTTCAGCATGAACTGTTTGGATATTTAAATGTTTTCTTCATATTTACATACAGCTCTCAGCATAAATGATTGCATCCCCTCGGGAACTTACACAGTATTGAAACTTCACTTAGACAACATATTAGAGTTATCTGTAGATATAATGATCCATCAAATCTGCTTGTTAAATTACCAAATAAATCATGTCAAAATTATTCATTTTCTTATCAAAGTGATATAATGTTGCATTGCAAAAACAAGTATGTCCTCCTGCAAGTTACCGAAAAATGTTAATAAAGTTAAAGGGAATTAAACAAGCTGTTATTATGTTGACCCAAAACATTTAAAAACAAACAATTTCTTGACGATTAAAAGTGTTACTTAGTCGATTGAATCATTTTCAGACTTAATGCAGACAACAGTGGAACCACTTGGGAGAGAACTGTCAGGAGACTTCTTTCATTGCTCAAGAGAGGACAGTGGTACAAGAGGATTAATAAATCATGGTTTTAAGTGCGAAAATATACCATAGGCAATGGAAATTCAAAAACAATGGAGTTGTGACAAGGTCCTGAAATAATCAGGCCTTTATTTTAAGCTCCCGTTTCATAAAAAGGAGCACAAGCAATACCAATCAAGTGTTTTAGAGCCAGCAAAAGCTTTGAAGCAGAGTGACTATTCCATCTCACACAGTGATGCGTCATGCAGAAGTGAAAAGCACGGTGATTAACCACATCTACATTTAGCCTTTTAAACATTCATATTTTATGTAGAAAGTGATGAGTAGAATTAAACAATCACTGATCTGAGGTTCAGGACAGGCTGGGGATATATGGAAATGGAGGTGAAAGGTGAGGAAGTGTTTTTGTCTGAAAGTAAAGCATCAGCAGAGATGAGGGACATGTGTTGCCACTTCAGACACATTACTGTGTGTGTGTGTGTGTGTGAGGAGCCTGGAAGTGCTAAATGACCTTTTGCCCAAAGCCCCTCATTCCCATGCTGGTGCGTCATGCTTACTGGAAACTCCCTGCTGCTTTCTTTTCCTCAGATTCTCAGCAATTTTGCCTGATTACACGTCTGATAGACCTGAAAGTTTAGATTTGAGCTGGATTATTGAAGTTTAGCATGTGACCTTCCCATTCAAGGCGACTTGGCATTATACATATGTTTTGATCTTGTTTTTTTATTTTATTTTGTTGGTTGCACAAAACTCAGTAAAAGGCTCAACAGATTTCTTCAAATTTGAACAGCTGATGGCTCACAAAATGGCTTTCTCCCATATCTTCTCCGTGTTTGTATATGCCTAATTCCATGTTGTTTTCGGGCTATGCATTTTACCATTTTTATAATGATTCTGAAGGAATCCACAGATATCCCCCCAAAATCACAAAGAATTCGACAGATTTAATCAGAGAATTCTTAATAAGAACAATTTTATTATTATTATTATTATTTTTTTAGGGATTTCTTCCAGGCAGCTTGCGACGTTCCAGCTCCGGAGGAGAAGTTTAACGTGGACGAGTACTCTGACATGGTGACACTCAGCAAACCTGTCATCTACATCTCTATTGAGGAGATCATCAACACACACTCTGTAAGACATACAACTGAGAATTCAGTACAAATCTCTTACTTTTTTTTCTTCTTCTTTTTCTTTTAAAGTTGTGACAGACATAGTAACAGCTATTTTCTTATTGTGACAAACATCTGAGTGAAAGTGATTGTGGATAAATTAAATAAAGTTGGGCAGGGTTCAATCCATTCAACCCTAGCCGTTGCACTCAAAAGTGGGGGAAATGAACATAACAGACTAAATGATATGCATATGTCACTAGACAGAAGCCTGTCATTTTCACAGGAAGATATGGTTATAACACTTAGTTTAAACATTACAAGTTGAAAAAGTGAAACATGCACAGTAAGATTTATAAATAGATTGGGTATTTTTTCATCTCCTACCAACTTCAGTGGAAGAGATGACCTCTTCTTTTATCTTATTTCTGGGCGGTTCATATTAAAGAGAGAATCCAGTTTAGATGCGTCTTGTCAAAACGTGTTTTAATTTACTCTTGGGACATGATCTGGAATGTGAAGTCCAATGCTGTGTTTACATCTGCTACTCATTGTGATCAAGTTTCATTAGCCACCTACATTATGAGTCATGAGAGAAGCCTTCTGTGAGGAGAGGCTTAACTTGATCTATGTGTGAGGAAGTGACATCATGACCTGTTGTAGACATAATAAATGAAGTCTCCATACTTTTCAGCCAAGCGTCTACATACCTTCTATGGAAAAAAATAACAAAAAACATACTGTCATTTCTGCGCATTTCTCATTACGCAGCATAGACAAACAGATGTGATGCCCCTTTTAAGCTGTATGGCTCAAATGTATATTTTATTTAACGAGAGATCTTTTTTTGAGGAGACACTTAGAAGTTGTACATGGAAGAAATTGTTGACCAGTGGGTACAAAAAGTATTCAGACCCCCATCAATGTTTCACTCTTTGTTTTATTGCAGCCATTTGCTAAAATCATTTAAGTTCATTTTTCTTCCTCATTAATGTACACACAAAACCCCATATTGACAGAAAAACACAGAATTGTTGACATTTTTGCACATTTATTAAAAAAGAAAAACTTAAATATCACATGGTTCTAAGTATTCAGACCCTTTGCTGTGACACTCATATATTTAACTCATGTGCTGTCCATTTCTTCTGATCATCCTTGAGTTGGTTCTACACCTTCATTTAAGTAAAGCTGTGTTTGATTATACTGATTGGACTGGATCAGGAAAGCCACACACCTGTCTATATAAGACATTACAGTTCACAGTGCATGTCAGAGCAAATGAGAATCATGAGGTCAAAGGAAATGCCTGAAGAGCTCAGAGACAGAATTGTGGCAAAGCACAGATCTGGCCAAGGTTACAAAAAAATTTCTGCTGCACAGGGGCCTCCATAATCCTTAAATGGAAGATGTTTGGGACGACCAGAACCCTTCCTAGAGCTGGCCGTCGGGGGAGAAGAGCCTTGGTGATACAGGTAAAGAAGAACCCAAAGATCACTGTGGCTGAGCTCCAGAGATGCAGTCGGGAGATGGGAGAAATCTGTAGAAAGTCAGCCATCACTGCAGCCCTCCACCAGTCGGGGCTTTATGGCAGAGTGGCCCGAGGGAAACCTCTCCTCAGTGCAAGACACATGAAAGCCCCCATGGAGTTTGCTAATAAACACCTGAAGGACTCTTGTCTAATGAGACCAAGATAGAACTTTTTGGCCTTAATTGTAAGCGGTATGTGTGGAGAAAACCAAGCACTGCTCAAGACCTGTCCAATACAGTCCAACAGTGAAGCGTGGTGGTGGCAGCATCATGCTGTGGGGGTGTTTTTCAGCTGCAGGGACAGGGTGACTGGTTGCAACTGAGGGAAAGATGAATGCGGCCAAGTACAAGGATATCCTGGACGAAAACCTTCTCCGGAGTGCTCAGGACCTCAGACTGGGCTGAAGGTTCACCTTCCAACAAGACAATGACCCTAAGCACACAGCTAAAATAACGAAGGAGTGGCTTCAACTCCGTGACTGTTCTTGAATGGCCCAGCCAGAGTCCTGACTTAAACCCAATTGAGCATCTCTGGAGAGACCTGAAAATGGCTGTCCACCAACGTTTACCATCCAACCTGACAGAACTGGAGAGGATCTGCAAGGAGGAATGGTAGAGGATCCCCAAATCCAGGTGTGAAAAATTGCATCTTTCCCAAAAAGACTCATGGCTGTATTCGATCAAAAGGGTGCTTCTACTAAATACTGAGCAAAGGGTCTGAATACTTTGGACCATGTGATATTTCAGTTTTTCTTTTTTAATAAATCTGCAAAAATGTCAACAATTCTGTTTTTTTTTTGTCAATATGGGGTGCAGTGTGTACATTAATGAGAACAAAATGAACTTAAATAATTTTAGCAAATGGCTGCAATATAACAGAGTGAAAAATTTAAGGGGGTCTGAATACTTTCCGTACCCACTGTATTCTACTTAAATCAAGCTGTGTATCGATCTAATGTTGAGTGTTGTTCTGTTTTCTCTTCCAAAGTTTAGGACTATTAAATATTTTGGAAATACCTTATCCTCTTAGTTATGTTGCAGATTTTTAAAAAGTATGAATCAGAAAATGAATCATACATTTGAAGACTGGAGAGAGTGCCAGATATATTAACTTTGCATTTATGCATTGAAAGATATATTATTCAAATGTGACTTACATTGCACTTCAAGGCATAGTGTTTTTCTTGTATTGCCTGGGAATCTAACCCATGATCTTAGTATTGCTGGCAGGAGTGTAACTTTTATATCATGGTGGTCATCCTAATCTCAAAGTAGTACTTACTAAGAATTGAACTTGATCCAGACTAAATTTTAATATTGCGATGATTGTGTGTTGTTGAGTGTTATTGTGTTTTGTAGTCTATACAGACTAGTTGTAGCTGGAATACTTAAACTGGCTCTTTTCTTTTCTTCTAGTTGGTGTTAGAACATAAGGAAGCTATTGCTCCAGATCACAATGATCTTCTGCATGAACTCCTGAAGGACCTGGGGGAAGTTCCTGATGTCGAGTCCCTACTTGGTAAAAATCATAACAAATACAAACACAAAATTTCATTCATTCACTGGCTACAGATTTTAAACACCACTAGTGTTATCCATCTAGAAGAAATGAAGACAGTTTTCAAAACAGTGTGTTGCCTTTGGCAAATAAAAGTCCAGATGAATATGCCCTTCACTGACAGCTGATTAAGACCGTAATGAACAGAAAACTGCTGTTAAATGGCACAATAATGAATGTGAAACTTGACACTCAGGTGAAGGAGCTGTGGATGAAGATGACATCAGCAAAGAGAGCTCACTGATTCAGCTGGCAAAAACTGAGATCTCCCTTACCCTCACCAACAAGTTTGAGCTGCTGGATGGAGATGACAAAGACACCAAGGGACTGATGATGAAGTAAGTTAGGAAGTAATCATCACTTCTTCAACTGCCTTTATACGTAAAATGTCCTCACACAAAAATATCTCTTTGCCCACACTTAACTTTTCTTCATTGTCCTCATTTCCTGTCTTCTTATCTCTCCTGACCCATGGGAGGAAATGGTTTGGTGGGCAGTTTTATCTTTTCCACTTCTAAAATGACCTTTTTTTTGACTGTCTTTGCGTAATGTAATACTCAAAGAGAATGGAATGTGTCCCATTACCATCCAAATGTTGTGTCTGTGATGACTTATTACAAATATCGTGAAAAAAAACAGGACACATTTACTGGATTAAAAGCCTTTTCAACATCCTGAAGATTAATGTTGAAATGCTGATTATCCATAAATGTAAGACTTAATTTTATTTTAATTTTAAACTGAATATCTTTGCAAAAATCTAAATGATCAAAACGACAGTAAGAACAGTTGAGAGCATTTGCAAATTCAATATCCAATTAAAACCATCTAACATGAGTACTGCTGTTTGAAATGTGAAGGCCTGCTATAATTTTCATACTTGTACAAGCTGAACCAGAATTATTTGCAGCCTTTAATCTTGTTCTTTAATTCTACTGTGTAGTGTTGTTTAGCTGTTAAGATTTCAATCTTGAACTCTTTTGTAACCAAATGCAAATCAAAGGCTGCTCCATGTTTAAAGGCAAGTTTTCCCCGTGGACTTAACTGATTATTAATTGTTATTAGAATATATTTTAAAATGATCATGTCCCTGCAAAGAGAACCATATGAACATATTAAATCCAGCAGTGAGTCAAATTCATCACCACAGGACTGTGTTAACTATATACAGTACTATCCTAGCACTTGTGTGCTAATCATTAGCTTTCTAGTAAATCTTTAGGAAGGAAGTTGTAATGCTTACATCACAGCTCATTGTCTATATGTTTACATCCGCTCCACTTCCACTTCTACTCAGAAAAAAACAGCATCTGTGAATCCCCAGCTACCCAGACATCTATGATCTTCTGTTTACCGACCATATAAACATCAATTACTGGATCCAGCCAGTTTGTGTATGTGCAGTGAGACAAACCACAAATTAGTCTACATTTCCTTACAGACATTTTTGTATACAGTACTTACACTGCCAGACAAACTTCAAATTGTTCCAAACCTGCATTACTTTCTTTCTTTCTGATTGACTGTATAAACATTTTCAAAATATCATATCGTCTTTCAAAATATCTTCTTTTATTTGGACCTTGAGAAGAAAAAAAAAATCACAAGATTGAAAGATTTTCAATTCTATTACATGCACAAAATTAGTCAAATTCATTTCAAATTGTAAGTTGGGATATTTCACCCAGAAATGAAGATTCTGTCATCGGTTTGTCCTTCATGTCACCAGCATATTGCAGTCTTTATGAGACCACATGAGACACTCTGAAATGCCCGAGTAGAACATCCTTCTCTTTGTTTGCCTGTTGCTTTGCAGAACAAAGAAACTGATAGTGGATGTTGTGAGAATTCAACCAGGGGAAACGCTCACTGATATCCTAGAAACTCCTGCCTCTGCTGCACAGGTATAGTAGGCCCTCGAATTAATGATCAAGACTGAATAGGGGTCAGATTCAAATGAAGTTCAATCGATTAGCCTCGATCAACCCTCTCTCTGGTGCTGTAGGAGGCAGAGCACGCTAAGCTAGTGGAGCGACAGGTGGTGCAGGACTCTCAGTCTCCAGAAGGGTTGAAGAGCAGCCAGGCCATGCTGGAGGACCGCCAGCTGCCTCTGGAGCAGAAGAAGAGAAAGATCCTCAGGAACCTGAGAACTCTGGAGCAGGCTGGTCTGGTCAGCTCAAAACACAAGTACCAGGAAGTCATCAATGACATCTCCAAGGTCAGGCCTTAATGGGTTCAGGAACAGACATTAGGGCTCATTGAAAAGTAATGATTGTCTGTTAGATGAATGTAGATATTCGTAAAAGTTATAATTATTGCCATATCCTTGATCCAAATTATTGCTTCGGTATTAAACCCTACCATGACCTTGTCCCTTTAGTACTACAGGGTACCATGAACACCTTCCGTTAGTTCATGTCTTTAGTCTGACTGTGTTTTTACAGTATAGCATTTGTAATAACAACACTTTTTTTTTATTTGGCAGGACATTCGGTATCAGCGGCGCTACAGACAGAGGAGGAAAGCAGAGTTGGTGAAGTTGCAGCAGACTCTAACTGCGCTCAATTCAAAGGCGGCTTTCTATCAGGAACAGATCAACTACTATGACACGTATATCAAAACCTGTCTGGATAACCTCAACAGAAAGTGAGTGGAAATATCAGTTATAAAACACCGTTTTTTTTTTTATGAATGTATCTGTTGAAGGAAAGTTTGTCATTTACATTTAATCTTTCCTATATTGCCTGATAAATGAGCACAGTGCGTGTTAATGAGCACAGCGCTGCAATGATTACAGTCGTTACTGGGGAAAACCGAGCGGCAACCTCCCGCTCTCTCTCGTGAAGCCAACAAGGAAGTGACTAAAACTGTCATTCATCGACTGGCCGCTTGAGGCTGACTGCAAAAGGGAGTCAATCCCATAGACTCCCCATGTTAAAATGCCCAACTTTACAGCAGAAAAAAAAACATTTTTACAGCCTGGTGGAAAAAATTAATTTTGGTCTATATAGCTAATTTTGCCCTTCATGACAACTGGGAGGGTGGTGAATTTTTTTTATAACTCATCTGTTTAAATTATATTAAGACTTAAAGTTCTGCATAATTAAGGGTGTGGCCACTTGAGTGACAGGTGGTTTGCTGCTGCTGACACTGCCGTCGCGTGCCGTCTGGCTTCAGCAAGTAGCTCCCGCCTTTTTACCCATTTTCAGTTGTCTGGGAGAGTCGCATGGTGACGCGCTGCCAAGGTGGTGACGGTCCGCTCTACACACTTTAAGCTTCAAAAACGTACTTCAGGTGACATCACCCGTAGACATGTACACTATGTCCATGTTTTTATACAGTCTATGGGGAAAACGCTATTTCTGCCGCTCCAAATGTATTACTGCTGGCAGAGAATGAATTTGCACTCTCAATAAGCCCATCTGCTGTTTTATATATTAATATATATTTTTTTTAATAATGCTTAAACTGAAAATAGTTATTGTAAATGATTACGATAACCTATTATCTTACTGATTTTACGATGAGTTGAGGTACAGCACATCTGCTGTTAATATCAGTTTGTTTATCATTGTAAATTTATGTAATTGCTCATTTATTTTATTTAACCTCATGACTAACTTATATCAGTTTGTCAATTTTCCCTAATGTTTAAACATTTTGATAATTTTCTCATTTTTTATATTGATATCTAATGATTAGAGATCACAGAGCCACAATCGGGCCCTGATACACAAGAGCTTGAAAGGTGCTTACTAGTGGTGTGGAAATTGGAAAGTGTCTACAGACATATAATTCATTGATGGTTGTTTCACCACCAGGAATTCACGAAGGTCCATTAAACTGGACAGAAAGGAAGAGGGGAAGGGCAGTAAGAAGTCCAAGGCCTCATCTCTGAAGTACACAGCAGCCAAACTGCATGAGAAAGGAGTCGTTCTGGAGATTGAAGGACTCCAGACTAATCAGTATGCTTTTTCCTCTTTGTACCATTTCTTTTCATACCATTGATAATAAAATATTTGTATTTGTAATTAATAACTTAACATTGTGTCATAATCAAATAAATAATATCTAAACTAAAATGTCTTATAACTAAAGTTATCCATCATGTTTTGCGCTTCCTCATGCAGCCCAAAGGGGAGTTTAACCAACTATTTTTGCAATCTCTCAAGGCAGATCAAAAGAATATTAAAAATCGTATGTTTTAGTGATCAGTGATTTAGTTGTTTAATTTGTTATTCTCGTCATAATTCTTGTAATTCTTCGTAAATTTTAAATTTGTCAATCTCAGGAATATGTTCTGCTTATATAATCGGTGCTACCAGTCATTTTTCAACAATGAAATTATTTGCACTGTAAGATGTACAATATTAAGCTCCACCTATTCCAGTACTTCAGTCAGTGTTTTGTACATTTCAGGTTAAAAAATGTCATGTTTGACATTTGCCCTTGTGAGGAAGTGGGCGACTTTGAGATAAAGGCCAAGTTCATGGGAGTTGAGATGGAGAAGGTGCAACTGCATTTCCAGGTCAGTTCCCAGGTGCACAGAGCCTTGGCACAAGCCACATAGCAACAGTTTTTCTCTCGGACATGCAGGATATTAGTTGTATTATGTGCAATTGCATTTATGGACAGACCAATAGAGACCTGTTTTGTGTTTTTTTTTATTACCAGGACCTGTTGCAGCTTCAGTATGAGGGAGTTGCTGTTATGAAAATGTTCGACAAAGCCAAAGTCAACGTCAACCTACTGATCTTCCTTTTGAACAAAAAGTTCTATGGAAAATGAAAGTGAAAATATGTTCAGTGAAAAATATTATCTAGTTCTCAGAGTCTCATTTTAGATTTTAGTCTACACAAATTGTGTGAAAAGAACAGCTTGTGCCTTTGGTTTTTAGATGTGTTTGTAAATGATATTTCTCTGAGCATTCAGGGTATTTGTGTAACTGTGTTTGCAGGTCTTCTGTATTTAATTAACTATAAAATGAGATCTTACCATTCTAAGAATTATCACACATGCCAAGCTGTACATACATAGATTACTTTTGACTTAACATTTGAAAGGAAAGTTAATCAAACCACAATCAAAACAACAAATGTTCATGACATTTTTTTAAATTGTGTATTAATTATATTTTAAATACAAGTGTAATTGAAATATCTATTTTATTGCAAGTAATGTATTGAATGCTGCAATGTTTTAATATCTTAGTAATTAATAAGATGAACGACTTAATGACTGATAATGCACTACTGCCATGTGGATTTTAAATAAGATAAACTGGAGAAGACTTTTCACAAGACTGTCATGAACTACAGTAGTGCCTTTCGTTTCTACGTGCTCAAATGTGCATCTTTTTAAAGTTACCTATTAAACGGCATCAGAAGTTTTCAGTAAAAAAAAACTGACAGTGTTCTGTAATGAGATGGATTAAATAAATACAGCGATCATACGTCAAAACGTGTTTTATTTTCCTCCACATATACATATACATATATATATATATATATATATATATATATATATATATATATACATACATATATACATATATATACATATATACATATATACATATACATATATACATATATATATATATATATATATATGCTGTAGATACTGGTAAGTAACCCGCCTTAACCCTGTATCAGCTAGTCCTGGTCTGTTGTGTTAGAGTAGGCGTTGACCTGCAGGAGACAGATGGGGGTGTGAATGTATTCACCCTCCAGTCTTGACTGATGTCTGAGGACTGCTGTTGAAATAGCGCGAGACCAGGCTCTTTCAGTAAACAGTCTTTGCTGGTTTTCTTTAGAATTGCATTCTTTCATCATTTTTGAGCTGCACGTTTCATTCAGCCGTGATGTTGCGGATTGTGGTGTTGATGGGGCTGCTGGTTGTGAAGGGCTCTGCGACTGCTCTGCCCAATAACGGTAAGTCATTTACAGCCTCTTTCTTTGCACGTGAATCGATGTAAAGTATAATAAATTTAAGTAACTTGCGGTGCTTTGGTGAGCGGAGTCTACTTTTGAAAGTGAGCAATACAATCCACTGCTCAAACGTGACGTGCGAGTTAGCTGCTATTACATATTTGGGACGCTAAGTTCACAATAAGCGCTTGGTTAATTTGTTAATAACCCAGCATTTATTTGGTGCTCCATTACTTAAGGCAAGACTACTCTGCCGGGAGTGTTCTGTAAAGTCTTGTCTAAATATGTTGAAACTAAGTGTATTACCCACCCAGCACCAGACGTCATTTGGACGTCGTTTTCTGGTCTAAATCAAGTCGGCCCGTCATGGCCATCTTTTAGACCAAAAAGCGACGTTGAAAATTGGTCTTCATTTGGTCCGTCGGATTTGGTCCAAATTAAGCCCAAAAAACGACGTTGAAAATTGGTCTTCGTTTGGTCCGTCGGATTTGGTCCAAATTAAGCCCAAAAAGCGACATTTAACGTCTTTTTTTCTTTTCTTTTTTTTTCTTTAGCCCAAAAATAGATGTAAATGGGCTTTAGTCCAAATTTAGCAGAAAAAAAACTTTTATTTCGCACCACAAAGCCATTAACATAAACTAGTGAAGAAATTAGACATCATGTCTGATCGCACTGTTAAATATATTTAAATATATTTTGAAAACACTTGATGGTCACGCGCTGTACTGGAGTCACCATGGAAACGGGGCTCAGCTCAACCGTCAAGCAGCTGAACAGACGCTGTCTCTCATGGTTGTTTTCACTAATTTCAGGTAAGTTTAATCCCTAAATTACACAAATGTTACATAAAAGTGTCCCTGAAACTTTCTTTCATGTAAATGACACGCTTTCGTTGAAAATGTAGTTTATAGAAATGGTCAGTGTCTTCATGAAAAGTCCGTTAGCATCTCAACTGTAATGCTAACTACAAGAGGTAACTTTATGTGCATTTTTCACAATATATTTCGCCTACATCAGCATGAATCTGTAATTTTCTTATATATGTGTGTGTTTATATAATATTTTCATAATGTGTGTGTGTGTGTGTGTGTGTGTGTGTTTGTTTGCATGTTAGTTATTTTGATGTCCACACTGTAAGAGTATTAATCGATTAGTAAACCTAAAACTTTAAATTCTGTTATTATTCTTTTAATTTTTTTGTATAATCTGTAAATTAATTTTCTTTTCTGCATTTCACCTCTGCTATAGTTTATTTATAATAAACATGGCATTGTATAATAAATATTGTTGGCTTAGACAGATTGACAGAATGACAGATTGTTTATGTTCTAGATTCTTCCATGCTGATGGCCGTGCCTGTATCCAGCTGAAGAACATTTTTAGACATTATTAAACATATAACTAGTAAGTAATACCTCAGACATACACTATTATTCAAACGTTTAAGGGTCAGATTTATCATGTATTTACATTTACATTTATTCATTTAGCAGACTCTTTTATCCAAAGCGACTTACAGATTAAGACAGTGGAAGCAATCAAAAACAAGAGCAATGATATATAAGCAATGTTATAGTGCTATAACAAGTCTCAGTTAGCTTAACACGGTACACATAGCATGGGATTTTAAATAATATAATAAATAAAGAGAAAACAGAATTAAAAAAAAGAGTAGAACAAGCTAGTTAGAGGTCTTTACTCGTACACACACACATACAATTGCATAATAAATGTAAAGAAAATATAATACAAAAAGATTAGAAAGGTAGTTAGATTTTTTTTAAGAATAGAATTAGAATAGTGAGTGTTAAAGTTAGAGGATCAAATAAAGGTGGAAGAGAAATAGAAAATATTATTTAAAAATGTATTTAAAATAAATCTTTTATGCTCACCACTGCTGCATTTATTTGATTAAAATACAGTAAAATAGTAATATTTGAAATTTCTAGGGGTGTCCTTGACTAAGGTTTTTCATAGTTGAATCAGAATTTTTGAATCTTGCCGATATTCGACTGATAGTCTAATCATATGTTTGGGGGCAGAATACACTGAGTCAAGTCTGACATTCGACAGTCATAATTACTGATCTTAACACACTGGTAAAATGTGTTATGAACACCTCGCAGATATAAACGGGGTAAATAATAGTTCATCATTGATGGATCTTTTCTATTTCAGAGACTGAAAATCATTGATAAACCACAAGGTAATTGTGAATAAACTTATTGCAAGAGGAATAATAAGAAGAAAAGAAAATGCATGTGTGATTTAATATTGCTTCTTATTTTTCAATGTTGAAAGTTCTTTCTTCTCATCTTTGTGCATTTTCAGATGTTGTGCATATTTATGGATCAAATTATTTAACGTTGTTTAACTTTTTAACATTATAATATTGGTTGTCTTCTCTTTTTTCATAATTAAGCTCCAACCCCAGTTAAGCAGACCTGAGCAGCCGATCAAGGATCAGCAGAAACTCTGCAGAACGGTGGTCCTCCAGCCCAGGACTGGACACCAGTGTTGTAAGTCATTCTGTCTCTTTATAGTGAATGTTCAGAACATATTGCAGGAGATCTCAACATTGTCTCACAAGGTCCTTTTACATGCAGAGTTTTGCACCAACCTAGTGCAGTGCACCTGAACACATTAATCAAGGTCTTCAGTTTTGCTAACTATAAGTCACAGACAGGTGAGTGTGATCAGGTGTGGACGTAAACACTGGGTGTGTTTCACTCAGGTCCGTTGCTCAGTACTCAGTGGTGAAGGGCTGCCTCAATCACTATTTTCATTTTACGGTGCACTGATAATTCGCTATAAGAAAACACGTAATAGATTTTAAAACACAAACCAATAATATATTTCAGCATAAACATATCACTAGACAGGTAATGTCTAATCTAGTAAACATTTCCAATTAATTTATTAATTAAATCTTGCACATACATGTAATAAAGTATTCATCATAATGTGCTGTAAATAGCATTAAAGTAAGATATCAGTTTTATTGTTGTGCATTAATGTCAGTAGTGATGTTGTACAATGAGGACAGAGATAGTCACCAGTGTATAGTGAGCCACTTTTACTCTGCAGAGACCTAAGTCTCACCTTAATGGCCAGAGCTGACAACCCCTGACATACTGATTAGTTAATAATCCCTCATAAAGAATGAGTACACTTTAATTTGTACATTTTGGACAAACATTGTTTTTTTATTATTAATTTACATTTTAGTTACGGTTTTCTTTCTCACTTTAGATGCTGCAGAAAAAAGAGCGAGGCTAAAGCATTCAAAGTGGAAACATCTGCCGTGGCTCATTAATCCAGAATTGGGATGGAAGAAGGAGCAGAAGAAGCAGAAGATCAGAGATCAGGCAGAGATCTACTGGTGCCCCTGTGGGAACCCCATTTACCTAATGTGTTAGTTTAACCAAAGATTTTCCTCACTCACCTTTATGTTGTTCCAAACCAGACTTTTGTTCATCCTTGAAACATAAATGCGGAACTTTTTAATGAAATCTGAGATTATTTTCTTTATATAAAATAACACATTCACACAAGCACCATGATGCATCAGTGTTGCATTGGTGTGAGAGCTGGCGCTTTTGGTGCTTTTGTGAAAATCCATTGGGGAGTCATAATTTCTGAATAGATTATTTTTGCTGTTGTTATTGTTTGTTTGTTTTTTTTTGTACACAAGGCATCTGTTAAAAAAATATCTTAATTTGTGTTCTGCACAAAAGGGTGTTATGGGTTTGGGGCAACATGAGGGTAAGTAATTAATGACAGAATTAAAATTTTTGGTTGTTCTAATGTGGTTATAATTGGTCATAGTTTATTTGTCTTGAAAAAATATATTTATACAGAAACATGGATTAATTTGATAAGTTTATAGTAAAGCCTTTTAAATTGATTAAAAAAAAAATCTAAATAAATACTACTCTTTTGCAAGGTCTATTCAAAAAATATGGACAAATGTAATGGTTTCCACAAAATATTTGGCAGCACAACGGTTTTAAACTGATAATAATCAGAAATGTTTCTTGAGCAGCAAATCAGTATATTATAATGATTTCTGAAGATCATGTAATACTGAAGACTGAAGTAATTGTGTTAAAAATTTCAGTTTACAGGCATAAATTACATTCTACAATGCATCCACATAGAAAACTATTATTTCTGTAGTTATATTTCACAATATTACAGTTTTTACGGTCTGTTTAATCAAAAGAAGCTTAAGATGTGATCAAGATTTTACATGAAAGATGTAATGTGTCAATAAATGTGTCAATATACTGTGAATTGTCTTATTTTCACTAATTAGGAATATGACAAATAATTCATGGTTGTAATTAGGTCTGGAAAAGACGTCTTTTCACCGTTCACTATTCAACCACATTTAAACGTAATTTGGACGTCTATTTATAGACGTCTTTTTGACGACCTGAAAAAGACGTCGTTTCACCTTTCACTTTTCAACCACATTTAAACGTAATTTGGACGTCTATTTATAGACGTCTTTTTGACGACATGAAAAAGACGTCGTTTCACCTTTCACTTTTCAACTAAATTTTAACGTTGTTTAGACGACTGCCAATGACGTCTTTTCGACGTCTTTTCAACGAGTTTTTGCTGGGTGGGTAGCGTTTAATGAATTCCGCATTTCAAATACCATGCACAACTAATCATAAAAATCCCTTCTGAAAAAAAAGGTCTAGCCTGAGCAGGACTAATAGTAGGTTAAATCGAAATAAAACGAATAATAATTATGTAAAATTAAAAAGTTAAAATAATGTACTGTAAACTAAAAGCAATTTAATAAACTGTGAAATTTAACAGTTATTCATTTTAATTTATGAATGTTAAACCCATGACCGAGTGGCTATATGGATTACTTTGTCATTTAATCACCGATTCCTCTCTGGAAATAAATTCTATATAGGCTTTAATATAACTAAATATTGTAGAAACATAATTTTCTGTAAAGTTGCTTTGTAACGATTTGTATTGTAAAAAGCGCTATACAAATAAACTTGAGTTGAATTGAATAACTACAGTACGAAAAATTAGCCTGGCCAGGCAGAAAGATCAGATAAAAACAGTCTGTGCTGTTATGTCCTATTCTTGCGGGGGTATTTTTATAATAAGTAGCCTAATAATTATAATCGGGAATAATTAATGTGACAATTAATTTTTTTTTTTTTACCTAATGTTATTTATTTTCACAGACACGTTTATTCGGACATTTTCTGGTTTCTTCCTCACCGTCACCGATGAGCCCATTGATTACCTGGACGTGCAAGATGACGGCAGCGGCTCCAGTTCGGATCCAGTCTCCAAACCCAAGAAAGATCACCAACACCACGTGGCTAAGAAGACTTACCACATCTCCCCGGAGGCCTCCAGCTTCCTCACAGGCCGCGTGCTGACCGCTGTCATCCCATCAATATACATTGTGGTGTTTATCATCAGCGCTCCTCTAAATCTGCTGGCGCTGGTCATGTTTGTGCGCAAAGTGAGACCGAAAAAAACGGCGGCGATTTATATGATCAATCTGGCTTGCGCCGACCTTCTGTTCGTCCTATTGCTCCCGTTTAAGATAGCCTACCATTACAACGGAAATAACTGGATATTCGGGACCGGCATGTGTCGATTCGTCACGGCTGCTTTCTACTGCAACATGTACTGCTCTGTGCTGCTGATGATGTGCATTAGTGTGGACCGCTTCATGGCGGTCGTTTACCCGATGGACTCGCTCATCTGGCGCAGCCCGCGAACCGCGTCCGTCGTCTGCGCCGCCATGTGGCTTTTGTCCATCGGTGGTGTGACGCCTTTGCTGATTTCCAGTCAAACCATCCACCTACCTGACCTGGGTATCACCACCTGTCACGACGTCCTTGACATCCACCGCCTTCGCGATTATTACCTGTATTTCTTCCCCATAATCTCTTCGCTTTTCTTCTTCATCCCGCTCATTTTTAGCACCGTCTGCTACGTGCGCGTCATCCAAGCGTTGTGCGCGGCCAACGTGGAAAACCGCGCGAAGAAAACGCGGGCCGTCTTTATGGCCGTAACGGTCTTTGCTATTTTCGTCATATGCTTCGCGCCCACAAACATCATCCTGTTGGCGCATTACGTGCAGTTCGCCCACAAGCACAACGATGCGTCTTACGCCGCGTACTTGGTGTCCACGTGCATCGGGAGCATCAGCTGCTGTCTGGACCCCATCATGTACTATTTCGGGTCGTCTCAGTGCCAAAAACAGGTTGTAGCCTTTCTCAAGTGCCAGGGATCTCCAGGCATCGAGAGCAGCGCACAGTTCACCAGCACCACCAGGTCAAGCAAGCTGGACACTTTTAAAAGCAGCGTGGGCAACCAGTACCGGAAGCTGATGGCATGAGAACCGGGCTGATTTGAAAGAAGTTTTGAGGACTTTGCAGCTGGTCAGGGTGAGAGACCTTCTCAGACCATCTGTAGCAGGTTTCCAATGACTTTAAATCGTTTACTTTATCAAAACTGCGTTTCTCAAAAGCGTGGGAAGCTTAAGTGGATAGTAGACCCATTGCCACCAGTGGTCTCTGCAATCAACTTAGCCTCTGATGCATTTGGGAAATGCATCATGATGGTTGGAGTTGATTGCACTATAATTAATTGGAACTCTTGAATTATTATTATTATTCTTAACATTTCCGAGAAGAGCCAAATGACCCTGGCACTTCGTATGCTTTTATAACGTCTTAGCTAATGTATAGATTCTTACTCTATTTTTGTATTCATTAATAGCTATATACTTACCAATAAAATCATATTTACGTACCAGATACTTAATGTTTAGTAAAGACAACAAAATTTGTATGTTACATTAATTATGTTTATACTGTGATTTACATGATATGGGACCAGCTGGCTGGATTTTATGAAGTTGCTTGGTGAAAATTCTCTAAAACATTTACACCAGTTAACTGTGGGTTTATCTTCAGATAGATGTAACAGTATAGTACACCACTTTTAAAAAAATTGGAGTCAGAAAATGTATACTTTTATCTAGCAAGGATGCGTTCATTTGACAGTAAAGACATTTATAATGTTAAAAATATACTGTGATTTTGAATTTTCTATTCATCAAAGAATCCTGAAAAATGTGTTAACAGTTTCCACAACGATACAGGGCAGCACAACTGTTTTCTGCATTGGTAATACTATTGGTAATAAAAGAAATGTCTCTCCAGCACCCAGCATTAAAAAAGATTTCTGAAGAATTATGTGACACTGAGAAATGCATCACAGGAATAAATAGCATTTTACATATCATTTTACATTTTAGTGAAATGCATTTAAAGCTGCAGTAGGGAACTTTTGACGCTCTAGCGGTTAATAAACAGAACTGCTTGCGTCTTGCGGAAGAACATCTTAGCCGGAACTACTTCTCTCTGTTTATGTCTATGAAGAATCACAAAGGTACTGGGTTACTCCGCCGCGGTACCCCCGAAGCAATCTAAAATAGTCCGAATATAAACACTTATTATAGGTGCACCCTAGTGATTCAGGACAAGCTAAAAACACGGTTCGGAAAATGGATTCATGGTGTACTCGCTTATTATGTTAATCTTTCTACATTTTGAACACAAACAAAGTTACGGACCGCAGCTCTGATTGGTTGTTTTTTACCGGGAGCGCATGACTTTCTGCAAATGGCAATAGGACCACTGGGAGGAGCCAGAGGAGCTTGATTTTTTTCACAGATTATCTGTCTCATATTCTACTGTCAGGACATAATGGCAGGTTTAATAAATATGTACAAAATATTTTCCCTACAGCACCTTTAAATTAAATGTATATATATATAAAAAAAAAAATCTTCCCGGTTCCAACCCTTTTGACAGTAGGGTGTAAAGATGCAAATTATGTAAGTTAAGGCTTCAAATCTTGTTTAAAAGTGCTTTGAACACTGATATTTTTATACTGGTTTGTCTAAGTCAAGCCATTTAACCAGAGAC
Organism: Carassius gibelio; assembly: GCF_023724105.1. Lineage (NCBI taxonomy): Eukaryota > Metazoa > Chordata > Actinopteri > Cypriniformes > Cyprinidae > Carassius > Carassius gibelio. Next base: position 19,304,807 of record NC_068375.1, on the reverse strand, counting down.
CTGATCAAATTATTTCATATCTAGCAAGAATATTAGTTGACTATCAACCCAGCAAGAATGTACAAGAATGACCAAAAAGGTTACAAACTCAAAAACAACTACAAATGGTGAAAATGGTTTTTATATCAGCATATCCAAATTCTTCACAGATTCACAGCTGTATTTACAAGAATAAGTCCAACGTGACAAGAAATCTTGAGGTCAGTCCTAAAAATTTGGGGGTTAGTCCATTATGTTTAGGGATATACTGTACATTTGTCTTGTTTCAAAGCACAACTGAAATCAAGCCAAACTTTGGTTTGCCCAAATGCGTTTGATAAAGCACGATTTTGTCAGTAACCGTTGTCTGATCAAATCCTCGTCTAAATGGGAAAATAACGTGAAGGCCTTGAAATATCAAGTTTCGTTCAATCAACAACAAAAATATTTTTTTCTGCTGTTCAATCATAACAAGGTATAATTGTGTAAATGATCTAACAGTGGAGGAAGTCACTATATGAGATACTGAGGGCTTCTTGGGATTTTAGGACAGAAAAAAAAAGCTTTTACATAAAAAAGGTACATAAAAAATACTTGTAAAAATGTATTATGCCCAAACAGGAGACGGGACATATTAACCATGGAATGTTGAAAAAGCTTCTTCTAGGTGTTTCAGCTTTCTTTCATGGCTTGCTTATGTTTATTCAGATTTGGTGTAGGATGACGTCACTAATTCAAAACAGTTCACCAAAAACAAAATGAGTAGAAAATCGAAATAGTCTGCTGGGAGAAGATTCAGTTTTTTGCTGAACACGGTGAAAATTACTCCTGCGCTGTCCTCTCACACACTCATTGTCATGTTTGGAGAATACTGCAAGACAGGAAGGTAGTTTTAATTTCATCTGCTGCCGTATTTAACTCAAACGATTCTACAGAAAAGGCTTTCTGCATACATACGCTTTCACTATGAAATGGGTTGAGGAAGTTGCCGCCCATTTCTCCATCATCTCTTGGTGTGCCAGGCTGATTATTCATGCTGAGGTTTCCTGGTGAGCTCTGATGTAAGTGAAAATTGAGTTTAAGAACAAAAAACACAAATGAATTTCAGATAAATGGTGTCACTGTTTAAATGTCTGTCAAAGCGGTATGGAAATGTCCCGTACCTTTGGGAGGCTTTCAATGTCACCAGATCCTGCTGTTGAATGGAGGGAAAAGGAAAAGACTTCAGAGAATTCAATGAAAAGTAGTAAAGGTGGAAATGTGCAAATGGATGGAATATATATATATATATATATATGTGTGTGTGTGTGTGTGTGTGTGTGTGTGTGTGTGTGTGTGTGTGTTTGGCATTGTGTTGTGTTTGTCAAATCTGTCTCACCTAATGAACCATTCATATGATGAGGCTCCATGCTTGCCATGCTGCCTATTGGGCCATCAGGACCCGAACCCAATGGAAACTGAAAGGAAAAATACCATAAGAAAAACAATATACTTTATACAAATATAGTTAAAAATTGCCAAGACTCACATTCGGTCTGTTTCCATTTGGAGGGACTGAGCTGATCAAGCTGTACATGTTGTCACTCGAGTTGTTTGACTCTAAATCAATATTGTACATCACATTAGTTATTAATTAATTAAAGACAAAATAAATGACTTGGGTAAAGAATGAAATGTGTCTTACTCTAAACAGCACACAAATACTGAGTTCAATAATTTATTTGATCCATATTTTAAATATTGAAATACTGATAAAAAGTATTGAATAAAATCTAGTCTATTTATAAACTTGCCTCATTCAAGAAGAATATGTGATGCTGTCTTTTTACAATTTGATCTAATCGACTTGCACGAGGGCATGCACAAGGCTTTACAGAGCACTTTGGTTTTGAAGTTGTTAGTGTTGTGCTAGTCATCAGCCTCGTCTGATGCATGAGGGACACAAACAGTAGCTGTGTCCAAATTCAGGGTCTGCATCCTCCTTAGGATCCTTCCTACCCCGTTGAAGGAGGAGGGGTCCTCCGACGACCGCAAAAACCGGAAGTCGGTGTTTGTGAATTTGGACAGCCTACCCTTCTTTCAGTTCCCTCCCTTACCCGTTGCTCATGTCTTGTCGCCTAGCAACCGTGACAGCACTAAGCAAGACGCGGGTGAAGAGCTCATCGTTCTCTCCCCGGAGCTTTATAAGCACTTCTGGCTGCTCTTTCGTCCTTAGAAATAAGATGTGTGTAAGGGGATATTCACACAGGCAGTAAGGAAGAAGCTAGTTTACGAAAGTAAACGTTTTTTTGGGGGTTTTTTTTGACATATACACGTACACATGTAAAAAAAAAATGCTTAACGCTAAAACAAAGTGCCTAATAGAAAACCACTGAAAATATATATTTTTGAAAAGCCAGTTTTAAAAAAACTTCGAAAATAATACTCCTCCCCCACTCCGCTACCACTCGCTTCGTCCTGCCGAAAAGAATTATGGGATAGGTAGGACGCGAAAGGATGCACCACACCCATCCTTCTAATTCGGGGAAAAGGAGGACGTATTTGTGGGCCGCATTTGAAGGATCCTACGAATTTGGACAGCCTTCGTCGCGGCGCTGTGACGTAACATCCTTCAAATGAGTCCTCCGAAGGATGTAGACCCTGAATTTGGACACAGCCATGGAAAAACTTCAGGAGTGTCGAAGTCTTCATCGGATTGTTTGAATTATACGGGAGACATGCCGCATTCTTTTACATTTTGCCTGGAAACAAAACTGCTGTGGCGTCAAACCCCTCATGAAAGAAAAAAGCCGTCGAGTTTATAACTGTGTTTCTGAATCATGCAATCTAAATGATCCCCCTTACCCAACAACACCCCTAAACCTAACGTCACTATTACATCAACTAATCAGGTATCATGGTGTAAAAACACCTTGATCTCGTAACTCCCATTACTTTCCTGCAGAGACCTATACTTGTCATGGGAGGGCCTTGGCCAATGAAAGCTGCCATAGATTTTATGCAGGACTAGTATTGTGCTGACTGATCCCGGATCTGTTACCTGCAGGACTGGGCATGATGGGTGTGCCTGGAGGGCCGCCTCCTGCTGGGGGACCCTGCAAACACACTGATTCTGCTTATTCAGATGACCCAATGTTACCTCAGACAAGGTAACTACAACAACAACAAAAAACCATGGACAACATTACATTACTTACTGAATAACTGCCTGGAGATGCAGATGAATAAGGGATCTGCGGGGAGAAAGTACTGGTATTTATATTGTTTAGGATATTAGACTATATCAGTTATCACATGCCATGTTTAGAACTAACCGAATTGTTATTTGGAGGATTTGGCCATGGTCTTCCTCCTGCAAGACCCCTTTACACAACAGTATACAAATATTCAGTGTTTATACAGTAGTACAATAGGGATTCTGACTTAAAGGGATAGTCCACCCAAAAATGAAAACATGAAAGAAGAACACAATTACATGTTAATCCCAGGCATCCCGGGTCCCATTATGGCATTTACGGGAGGTCTCATCCCACCACTATAGTTCTAAAAAACCAAATAATAACCAATAACACATTACAGTAAAGTCTGTGCTTTTACAAATGTACCTAATTATCCATGGATAACTTACCTGTGGTCCAATAGGAACCATTCCTCGAGGGGTGATCCGCTGCATGGGCCCACTCATGTTGGGAGGGCCTTACAAATGGGAAAAAGGAAGCAAATGTAACAGAGGTAAACCTCCCTCCCCTGATCTCAAGAGGCGCCCCAGGTAGAGGCATTGGTTGTTGGCTTGTCCACTTCCCCTGTCGGAGACTAGGGTTTGAGACCCGTTTGGAGCGGGGCAGATTGTACCGGAGGGATCATGCAAACAGGTTTCATATTTCATAACTTCATGTATTATTATGGCTGTTAACATAATCTACACACTTTCTTTTCACAATTTCTATAAATTTGGGAGGATATCAGTCAAACTTGATAATAAAGTTAGAAACACATAAAGAAACACAGAAGTTGTAGAAGTGTCTTTGTGGACTTGATTATATAGCATGTATTTCAAAATGTACACAGTTGTTTGTATTTTAAATACCTGGCTGCCTTGTAAGATCCATCCCACTGGGTAGGAGCATCTGGTTCCCAGGCCCCAAAGCCTGTTCAAAACAAACTAGATTGAAGTACTGAACTAGTTTTCGAATGCACTGATCGTAAAGACAGAATATATGAGTGAAAATACCTGACTGGGTATTCTTAGAGAACCTCTGGGCCCACCTGGGTATCGAGGAGACATAAACTGCTGAGGAAATACAAAAACAGAGAACAACTGATCAATTCAATCCATATCACACAGGCAAACCAGAGCAACCATAAATCATACCACCAGATGGCAATAGTGTATTTATTTTTTAAATCTGCAATTCAGGCTCTTGGAACAGATGTTTAACTTCACTGCTGAAGTCAAATGATCTGGGTTAAACTTCATCATCAACATAAGTGGCTTTAATTCACCACTCAATGTAAAAATCACAAAAGTTCACATGAAATCAAAAAATGACCCTATTTGCTTTTTAAATGCATATTCTTGGTCTTATTTGAATGCAAGTACATAAACCATCATATACATTGAGGGTGACAAGTGCCCCCAATATATAGAAATGGCCAAATTGTCCACCCCAGTGCCTGAACGTAAAAAAACGGACGAACCAGCAAATGTTTTGCATTTTTTTACATACAAAAATAAGAGTGAATGTGTGCATAATTTAAATTCTTATTTTGCAAATAGTTCAAAATGATTACTTCCCTACTAGACTTAACCCTAGCATTTCCTTTACTGTTCTATTTCTTAATTCTTTCTTTAAAAAAGGTCCACATTTCTGGTAAGCAGATATGGGCACAAATACAGATGTATTTAAAAAATACAAATACAAATTCAAGTGTGGAAAAATTTACTTAAATGCAAATTTAGCATTATCACTGTACACACAGTCAAGCCTTTATGCATTTGAAATTCTCCTTTAAAAAAAACACAGCATATTATAACAGATAATTAAACAAATAATTGAAAAGTCACACATCTTTTCTTTCCAATTAAAAAAAATGAAAGAATGGAAATCCCTTGCATAATCTGCTGTTTCAAACAACAACACATAGTTTTCAGGGCCTAAATAAATATTTAATTGCGCCGTTCATTCATAATCTGAAAAATTAATCTGAAAAATCTGTTTATCAAACTAGATTAGTGAGCTCTATGAACAAAGTGCAATACTTGTAATGTGTGTGTGTGTGTGTGTGTGTGTGTGTGTTTACCTGAAAAAATCCTGGGGGCAAAGGCATACCATCTCCAGGAGGACTTCCAATCACCGGACTTTGTGTCGCTGCTGCACTCTACAGGACACACACACGCACACACACAAAACTCTGATAAAAATATCCTCAAATAGCCTCTAAGAAAAACAGCATAAAGGACACAGGAAGATTGTAGAAGAGTCGGATGTTACATATCACATGTTACATATCGCTTTGGTAAAAACATGCATGTTATAATCAGAAAATGAAAGGACATTTTGAAGTAATAAACCAACAGCAGAAATGACTTTCAAAATCAGCACTGTATAAAAATTGCAGTTTGTTTTTATGGCCAGACAAATTACAGTACCCTACAAAGTCACATGCAAAAGTCCCTGCACAATAAGCACAGGCACACTGTGAACACATTAAGCATGAAGAGCATAATGCATTTCCAAAAGACACTTATATTTGCAGCAGAGGTGACTACAGAGAGGGAGGTCATTAAACAGCTATCAGTACACAGATGTAACCGCTTCACCTCATGTCTGATATCACCTGCTCTAGCAAAAACATGCGCACACAAACACACAAAGCTAAAGCTTGAACAATGAGATGAAATATGATACAGTGGGAAGACATAGACACTGAGAAGTTGCACCTTCTGGCAAACACATTTTGTCCACTGAATAATTAACAGCACTAGTGTTGATGTACTACAGTTTCTCTGGGGGTTTAGGCTTTCTACTCTTTGGAAATGGAAGAAAAGCAACTGCTTTCCCCTGTTTGCCCATACATGCACTCACATCAGTTACCTGACCATACTAGACCATACCCAGAGCCATGTACCCAAAGGTAATAAAGGGTAATAATGGCCGATCAGTCATTTTGGGGAAGTCGTGGCCTAATGGTTAGAGAGTCAGATTCTCAATCGAAGGGTTGTGAGTTCGAGTCTTGGGCCCACAGGAATTGTGGGTGGGGGGAGTGCATGTACTGTGCTCTCTCCACCCTCGATACCACGACTTGAGCAAGGCACTGAAACACCAACTGTTCCCCGGGCGCCGCAGCATAAATGGCTGCCCACTGCTCCGGGTGTGTGTGTGTGTGTGTGTGTGTGTGTGTGTGTGTGTTCACTGCTCTGTGTGTGTGCACTTTGGATGGGTTAAATGCAGAGCACGAATTCTGAGTATGGGTCACCATACTTGGCTGAATGTCACGTCACTTTAACTTCCACTTATGTATTTCATCACAAAAACAAAAACGAGGGAAAATTATGATTCACACAATCACATTTTAGGGACAGATACTGCACCAGCATATTCAAGTTCAATGGAAATTATTTATCCTATATGAAAATTTTAAACATATCTTTTCTTACTTTGTAAAGAAACAGCTATACACAGTACATAGCCAATATGTTCCAGATTCTTGAGAATTAAGCCTGCAGCAGCTCTCTCTGTCTCTAAGTTCATACATTTCCATATTTATTAGATTTGCTCCTTCTTTCTGCAATAAGGGAGAGAGAGAGATAGAGAGAGAGAGAGAGAGAGAGAAAGATTCCTCCAGTGGCTGGCTGGGTAGAGAGACTTTCTCTACTCATTAGAATGGAAAGTCCCCTCATCTAGACTTTCTCATCAGCTGTTTTAGGGACAACATCCCTATTGCTCACACTCAGAGAGAGAAATTATTCTACTCAGATCAAATGAGAGAAACAGACAGCATTAGGTCCAGGATGTAATAACTCTTACGTGGGGGATCAATGAGGTAAGGAAAACTGGAATTCTAAATGGAACATAAACCAAAGTGTAAAGAAGGGCTACCTTGAAGACAGTAAGGGCTAGTTTCAGTATAGTATAGCAGTGAACCAGGTGTGTCAGTCAGAACATGACAGAGGGGGAAGCAATTAGCTTGAACTGATCTATTATGGCAAACAAGTTAATAAAAGCAACAAAAGTGAAAGCCAACCATTAACATGCACCTAATCAACTTATACTTCAATGCACAGTAATGTGCAATTATGAGCGATAGATAATAGGTCGGGCATCCTGAAGTCGAATCAAGGGAAGTATGATGGTCTGATAACTGATGAAGGTGCCGGAGCATGTGAAGCTCAGGTGCTTTTATAATATGTGGTCAAAGTTCTTCCTTGAATGAGTTCTACCCTTACCAAGATGTAGTATACTTCAAGTTTATTTTACCAAGTATACTTAAGTACAGTTCAAATATATTTTTAAGTATACTTAATGTAGCAAGTATACAGATATCAGTGTTCTAGTAGTATACTTGTAAGTGTACTTTTTCAATACTCCTTGGGACTAAATTGGCCCACTTTCTAGTATATACAAGTATACTTTTAAGTATACTTTAAATATAACAGTAACAAACTTTGACTACACAACTAGTTTACCTCTATGTTTGTAGTTTGTACTGCAATTATATTAATTAAAAGTGAACTTATAGGTTTACTGATAGTTTACTAATTAAATACTTTGTACACTTTTAAGTATAGTCTCAGTAAACTACTAGTTTAGTAGTTTTATACTGCAAGTATACTCATAAGTTTTCTTTAAGTGAACTTTATATCATACTTTAAGTATACTACTATGTACCTATTTTAGGTTTGAATTTGTAAATATTTTGTTGTCTGAATATCTGAACATAAAAAAAAAAGAAAGAACATAATCTGCTTTTAAACGAAAACATATTATTCTATTTTATGCATTCTTTTTTAAACACTTTAATGTGGGTAAGTTTCATAAAAAATAAAGAAAATTACCTTTTTGAACAAAACGCTGAAAAAAGACTATGAATTGAATTCAAAATGATAATCAAAATGGATGGAGATGGAGTCAATCAACACCCAAAGCTTGACTGTAATTATTACCTCTTCAGCGGTCAACATTTTATTCAACATTTCATGTCAGATGATCATGTTCGATTACATGTTTTACTATCTGTTGTTTCTTTTTTTTCTCCGCTTGTTTTTTTTTTTTTTTGGAAATTCTGTGCAGAACATGTGTACTAGCCCCTCTACTGTATAATAATGAAAACACGGATTCTAGGAGTATAGTATGTTTATCATAAATATCATTTTAAGTACATTTCTGAGAAGTATATAAAAAAGTAAACTGAAAGCAAACTTTCCTAATTTCAGTTTAAAAGAAGTGTAACAATAGTATGGAAGGATTTTCTGGACTATTTTCAAATGGAATTTCAAATTGTATTTTCATTTACGTTTTCAAAATCTGGACGCATAAATTGTGACATAATCCAAATGCAAATGCAAATCTTGCATTACCGTTTGCATTTTTGCTTTCGCGAATGCAGTGAGTGCCAAATTTCAAATTGAAAAGCAAAGTCCATTTGCAAATGCATTTCTCATGTCTTAAGAGCTATGAGCCTGTCATATTTAAATGGCAATATTAATTACCACATTTGCTTTTTCACTCTCTCTGCACTGCGCATGTAAACTGCCAAAACTCAAATGGAATCGCAATTCCTTTTGCATTTGAATTTCCGATGTCTACATGGAAACCTGTCAATCAAGTAACAGGGGTGGGGCCATTTTATTGGGCGTGTTTGCATTGGGATGTGACATCACTCACAGTCGATGGTAATAAACAATTATTAATAGACGATTTTGCGGAATGTTTGGAAAAATTGAAGTAATCAATGAAATTGTGGAGGACATTTTGACACTTGCGCAGCAAGTCGACAACAGTTCATATGGTACAGATTTCCTTTTACTCAGAAGCCATTTGGTTTTGGACAGGTTAAATGAGTTTGTGGCCTTGACGAACAGCATTTTGCACAGCTAAATAAGCTCTTTCATAATAAAAGTCCCTGAAAGAGGGATAGTGCTACAGCACACTTAAGTCTTCTTATTTGCCTTTTGCACACAAAGAGTGCAGTACACTTAAACTAACCAAACAATCCAAAGATATTCATCTATTGAAATACAAAAACATCAAATTCACACACAGGAATTCATCCAAAATACAAGCACTATTTATAATTAAGGAAATCACATTTAATCAAATAACAAATCCTGTTCACTATTTCAACTGACCTATTTTGCTCTCATTTTCACATCTCACATGTGACTTGTTACATAAGCTCCCCCGAGAGACAACAGAAATAGTGACAGCTGAAGCTGAGCCATGTGTATAGGATTGTAAGATTAGACTTTAAAGCCAGCCGAGAACACAGACAGACCAATATAACAACAGGAAATATACCAATGATACAGACAGGAAGGAAGACTAGCTGCCCTCCTCTACTAATCTCTCCCTCGCCCCCCACATCTATTCATCCCGTCATGCCATTTGGCACTTCCTGTACATACCAAATAGAAATGCAGAATTTTTTTAAAAAACAAAACAAACACAAAAAAAATGTATGTGGATTTATATAGGTAGAAAGTAATGTACTTTATATCATATATAGTCCTAAATAGAATGTTTTAATCTGTTGTGATTTATGGTGGGGATATTTCAGCTACTCTGGGTTTCTGCAGGATTTTTAAGCTCAAATTTAAGACTTTTTATCTGCACAAATAAAATGAATACCATATGAGTGGGGTAAGGCAATGTCTATAGTAACAGACTGTAAAAACAGGATTTACAATTCATATAGGCCTACAAGTTTTCACAAAAACAAATTTTTTTATAAATACTTATACTTAAACTTGAGTGTGTGAGGCGATGTCAGCAAAGTCCATTTAGCTTATTAAGCTGTGCAAAACATTTCATTTTGCTGCTGGATGAGGTAAACTAGTATTTGTTTTCAAATTATTTTACATTTCTAAATGTACTAATTAACATATTAATTTGTACCGCAACTGTTTTACTGTTTACTGCATTTTAAGTCTGTCTCACATCAGACGTGAAGTGCTGCGCTGCAACTAATTAATACATACATATATATATATATACTCCTGAACAAAATCTTAAGACCAGAGGATGCTTGCAAATTTTACACATTTCGCACTAGTGGATCATAACCGGGTTGTAAGTGCTGCTTCAAAATGCCAAAAGAAGAAACAGGAGCAAGAGACAAAAAATAGAGTATAGGCAATTTATTGAAAACTGCATTTAAACTCAAACAGACTGTTCATCAGCTGATCAAAAGTTTAAGACCATAGCCATAAAAAGGTCAAATCTGCACAAAAATATGGCTTTCATGTCATTGCTTTTCAAGCAGTCATACTGTCAAGATCTCCTGATGGCAAAGGCAAAAAGGCTTTCTCTTTCTGAACGTGGCAGGATTGTTGAGCTGCACAAGCAAGGTCTCTCACAACGCGCCATCGCTGCCGAGGTTGGACGCAGTAAGACAGTCATTTTACATTTCTTAAAAAATCCTGAGAGGTATGGGACAAAAAGTCAAGTGGTAGACCCAAAAAGATTATACCTGCACTGAGCCGCAGGATCCAACGGGTTGTCCTTGAAGACACAGGTCGATCCTCGACCCAAATTAAGGCCCTTAATGATGCTGACTGCAGCCCAATAACCATAAGACGTCATCTGCTAGAGAAGGGCTTCAAGAACAAAAAACGTCTTCAAAGGCCAATATTGTTCGTATCTGTTATGGAATAACCTAAACTCAAAATACTGCGTCACAGTAATAAAAAAAACAGCATGGTTTTGTAGCATACTATGTCACTAACAGATTGAGACCATCAACTAAAAAAAATAATTCAAAGATAAGCAGAATATTGTTTATTACAATTCTGGTGCTCTCTTGTGACGGCTCGTGGCGCATGCTGTGATATACCTGTCATATGATGGGGGTGTAACAGCGATCGTTTTTTTGTGTAAATAATTATTTCTTTATTTTTTCTTCATATATATGTATGTGTTTTGTGGTGAATGTGGCTGTATCTGCATGATTACCATCTCTATGACTGATAATCAGCATATGATAGAAAGCTATTAATGTAAATGCGTTTATATATGAATAGAATGTGATTATTGGGGGGGGGGGACTAGACATAGTCTCCGAAAAATTATTGCAGGAATCTCATTTTTTTATGGCATCTTCTTCAGATTTGAAATAGAAACTAAGCCGACACTCAACCCATGACTTTTCTGGATTTCTCCAGGACTTATTTCATGTATTTTTATATTAAATAAAATAAATCAGTTTTCAAGGCACTTCAATGTCTATAACTTTTTATATTTTTGAGCATTATCAACTCTGGATGATGGACAGTAAAGCCCAATGGGTCTTCTTGCCAAAGACACTCAGAAAATTGTGTGTGTAGCACACTGAAGTCAGGAACTATTACAATTTTAAGTTAGGTAGGTCATTTTAAGCTGTGAGTCCCATAAAATATGGGTGCTGTTAAGATACAGAAGCTGATGCTGCTTACACCAGATGCGCGTTTAAGCTTCATGGTCACTATGTGACCCTGCCTGTGATGTCTTGCCATTCCACTGCACTAATTTCTGTTCGTGCACCTATACCATTGGATATAAATGCTAATTTCTCTTCTCTGCTATAATTTTTAATCTGCGTATTATGCATGTCATGTCAATGTGTACGTCATGAGCACATGCACACTTTGGTCAGAATGGCAATAATGGGATTAAGGTTGTCTAGACATCTTTTGTCTAAATATTTTCACCTTTGTCCATTTATGTAAATAATAAAAAGTCCAAACTATCTAGAAAATCTCATCTTAGTAAGGTATGCCAACATAAAGCTTGTGTTTAAGTGTGAGTCATTAAATCTCTCACTCAACACTTTCAGCAGATTCTTTCAGCAACACTTATTCATTCAGGAATGCTACTAATTGTTTGGAGCCTCGACGATTGATTGACAACCTTTTGTCTAAAATGTAAATATTTCTGTTCAAGCATGCTCGGCCAGCGTGTTTCACTCTTGTGCATCTTTTGGAGCATTTTTTAAAATTCTACACTTAAGATAAATTAAGTTTAGACGAATTTTTATGTTCTGTTAAAGCACAACATGACAACTTAGAACACTGATTGTGTGTTAAAGATGGAGCCAGAAGCCTTCTGGGTAATGATGCAGTCTTCTAACCACCAGACAACCTTTCCCACTATATCTGCAGTCTAATCTAATGCAGTGATGAGGTCATCCTCTCCTGCTGTCTCTCTCTCTCTGCTGGAAACATTCTCTGCTTTACAGATGGAAGACTTTAACTAACCAGTGTGTGTTTGCTTCTATGTGTGTTTGAGGAGGTTATTTAAGGACACCAGTGTTTTCAGTTAATCACAATGAACACCCTTCCCAGCTGCTAACACACTCCACCCTGAATCCAGCTCTCGGCCTCTGGAACAGGGCCAGCCAGACATTACAGTAACTTCTGAGAATATGTGTGTGGATATCATTTCAATTGTGTTTAAAAGTACCCTGGCTCAGATTGTGCATCAGACCATACTGAGATTACATACACATATATGTAAGGTTATAGTCGTAACCCCAGATGTTATCATAGTCACTTACACAAGTAAAAATCTAAATATGGAGCACCCAAAGTTTTCCGGCAAGAGATAAACATTTAAGACAAACATGCAGGCTAAACTATTCAGTGCAGCAACAATATTCCAAGCTCTGAATGAGGGTACACTGTGTGAAATATCTCTCTCCATTCGGGGCTGAAAATCTTCATTAACATGCTTGAATAGGCTCCACAATATTATAAGCTATTTCATGCTGCCGTGCTTCCCCTCTTTCTCTCATGTTTAATTTGCTGCTGTTTGTGTTCTACTCTGTGTGAATATAAAGAAAATGAAAGCGCAGATGACACTAGCCCTAAGCCAGACAGAAGAACATCAATAGGAAATATGAAGGATGTTCATGTAAAGAATTGGGAAACAGATATGCTCAGGATTTGCTGATTTATTAAATGGTGCTGATTAATAAAACTACTTGTAGTTTTGGCTACAAACTACATACCAACAAATGTATTTATATATTTAATAGGGAAACATCAATGTGAATATGACATATTGTGCATTTCTATACAATGGGTAAATAAAAAATGTAAAAACAATCCATAAAAAAAAAAAAACCTTTCAAATTTAAGTTTTAGTATGTTAAGTTTGTGTGAAATGTATGTTTCAGGTGGGTGAAAAAAAAGTATATGTTGTAAGTTGTGTTTCATTATTCAGGCTTTCAGATTGTGTGTCTAGACACAAATGTTGCATAAAAATATTTAACAATAATGTATTAAAATATGAATACATAGTTTAGTAGTTTATTGTGGATTATTTAAGCTATACTAGTGTAAACAGTCTGACCTCTTATCACTAACTGTAAAAACGTACTATTATTTAAAATAAACGCTTGTAATGAGAAAGTAAAATATACATTTACTGAATAAAAATTAAAATATTCTGATTCTTAAATTTATTTAAGCACTAGCAATCATGACAAATTTCTTAATAAAATTAAGAATGTTTCTTAATGTTTTTTCACATCTAATGTAACGATAAAACTGGAACTTTCGACTGAAGGAAAAGAGCATGCAAAGTGTACTCCATTGTTTCAGACTTCATTCCATTTTTGTTAAACGACAGAAAGGCAGCAGATTTTTTTTTGGGGGGGGGGGGGGGGGGGGGCAATGAGAGAGAGTGGGTAAAAATAGAGTGTGTTTATGACGGCCAAGGAAATGGAATGTGCTCGTTTAGGCAGCAGAGAATAATCTGAAGAGCACTTACAGCACAGCAGACTAAATTTCCACGCTAAAAATGGACATTAAACAATGGAAATTAATGCAGAGCAAGTCGCTGGATCATTCTTCAGGATTAAGTTACTTTTCATTTTGGTTATCATGTATCATCATCATGTTTTCATGTATCTTAAGTGAGAATATTACAATATGTGTTACGTGTAATCATTACTGTTGCTTTGCTAAAAAGCATACAAAATACAGACTAAGACTACACACACCCACACACACACACAATATATGTATATATATATATATATATATATATATATATATATATATATATATATATATATATATATATGTAGAGAGAGAGAGAGAGAGAGAGAGAGATTTATTATATAGTTATTATAGAGTATTGAGTTATTTCTATATATTTAATTATATATACCCTTATGAACATTTAGATTAATTAAGAAGAAAACACCTATGGAAATATGACTGATGGCTTACTTTAATGAAATTTGCTAAACACAATGTAGCCACGACCATAGATCGATTTTAAGTATTTTTTTTATTTAACAACATGCCTCTAACATTGCCTTTAACATTTCATGAATGAATGAGAATCAGTCTGGCACTTCACATGATTGAAGCATGACCTTGAAAGCAGAGGTTTTTACTGTGATTAACTATGGCTGGTTAGCATTTAATCTTGGTGATTCTGGTCGTGAAGTCTATATACAGTAATTTGGGGCAGACAAACAGATACATAACTTGTAGTTGGAGTCGTGGTTTTATTCAAGGATTTTGAGGAAATGTGATGCTATTATGTTGAGTTTGACCTAATCCAAATGGGTCAATATTTCTTGTAGACAAGCCTTTAATCTAATCACACTCTGTCGCTCACTCTATGCTTTCCTATTGCTTCCTCTATTTCTCTCTCTTTCATACTCAGAATAGGTCAAGGTGTCCTCCTCCCTATAGCCAAGATGACCGCAAATGTATGACATCATTTCTAATGCCTCTAGCGCAAACCACAAATGTATCATCCTTTCCTCTTTCCATTCCCCTCCTGCTCACCTTATCTCTGCTTCTATGAGCTGTACACTCACTCACAATTATCCTGCAAGGTTTCCGCAGAGACCAGCTGTAATGGCTGTGGTACAGGTCAGTGGTTTCATACTGGTTTTGTTTATAGTACAAAACACTAAAACGCAATCATTGGTTTATTAGTGGTTTTAAATGTCTCCTTAATTTGTCTTTAAAAACAGTTTTCATGCTTTCAGCAGCCAATAAAACATGGTTACTGTACAAAATCATGATAATCAAGTGACCACATATTTATACTCACATAGTCATGAAAAGCTTTGGCTTCACTTGAATGCTCACAGGTTTCTCTCCTCTCAGGAGCAGCACAGTAGAGGTCCCAGAAAACACTGCAATAAAAGATAGAAGACTGTTACTGCAGGCTCAGAATGAATGACTATCCTCAGTTAATTAAAGCCCTGTTTGGATGGGATTTTTTTTCCTGAGAAAATTTTTGTTTCACAAATTAATTTGGAGAATTTCATAATTTCGTCAGAATAACAAATGACAGTGTTTTTGTGTAAACTTCATGAAAAAATATAGAGCATCTAACTTGGTGTTCCTCTGTTTCTGGGTTCGTCTGGTGTTCCCTTAGGTTTAAAAAAAAAGAAACTATATTTTATTCAGCAAAAATGCATTAAATTGATAAAAAATTACATAATGATAAACATTTTTTTGTGTTGCACATATCCAGACAACATGATCTAGAATAATGTACTGTACATAATTTGTTTTTATTTTATTTTTTTTACATTGCATTTTCATCATAATTTAGTACTGACTTAAAGGTGCAGTAGGACATCTTGGTAAATGCTAACTTTAGCAGTATCTATAGTTAGTAACAGTTCTACAACTGTCTGCGTGAACAGGGTGCACAGCAAATCCATATGCTGACCGGCAGGTAAGAAAACCCACAGATATCTATAGGTAGATGCCTCATTTCACAGCTGCAAGTACATAGATGCGTCCACCAATCTTACAACGGTCAACTTGACATCATTCACCATAATGAGCCATGAATTAACATTAATTTAACTTTAATTTAATGAACTTGCTTCAAAAAAGTAACATTCAGTACATATAGCATTGGTTTTAATATTTTTTACTGTGTGGTAACCATTTTATAAAGTAATTGGGCACTTGAGGCAGTGCTGTATCGTGAATTAATCATGTTTCAGGAGACAATCACCTATTGCACCTTTAAATTCAGTTTACTTTTTTTGCTGTTTGTGCATGAAAAAGATCTATTTTATATAAATGAAATTACTCGATTACAGTCCTCTGTTTTATTCTGGGAACATGCACGTTTAAATAATCCTTGTACCCCCCCCCCCACCCCCCCCCTCCGGTTGAGTTGCATTAGCAGTGTGTTGTCGCCATGTCTAAGAGGCACTGTTTCACAGATCTAATACACATTCAGCTGTTTATATTCACAGACCATGAACACTTTTTGGAACAATAACCAAAGAGATGATGATAAGCAAAAACAAACAGATATTCTGTTTGTTGTTGCCATAGTCACCAAAGGAGGGGCAGTAAAGGATTCCTCCTCTTTCCAGAAGGAAGCAGCTCATTTGAAGGACCCTTTTGAAGGAATATTATTTTTAATGCTCTTCATTCCTTCTAGTGTGCATAGTTCTGATGCTGAAGAGGTGGGTTTTCGCCACACAATGATATGAAATAAAACTGAAACAAGACATTTTCTGAGCTGGGTTTCAATAAAAGCTGTTTTTGGACAAATGAGGAAGTTTTGAGCTCTGAAACTGACAGAATGTATTTTTTTTTTTTTTTTATAGTGCAATCACCTCTGACATGTCAAAAGATCAAGGAACATTTGAAGGAAAATTTGTGACCCCTTCAACTCGAGATCCCATGAATCCATCATTCCTATCTTTATAATTATAACTAAAATATTTTTAGCAAACGAATCCCAATTAAATAGGGCTAAATAAACTTTCTTACCACCACCATGAGTGTAAGAACCCTGGAGGCTCTCCTAATGTTATGTTCTTCTCCCATCGGATCTGCCAAGTTAAACAGAGAACAAAGAAAGAGTTATAAAGATTAAGTGACAAGTCGGCCTGTGCTCCCTTTGGGAATTAAACAATGTTAAGGGCAAATTCTGCCATGGAGAGCTGAACTTTCAGTCAAACATGGTGCCCAGAATAAATCTGAGATATTATACTGTTCCTTGGCATCTCAGTGTGACTCAGTCTATGACCTCATTCATAAAAATTATATTAACCAACTGACACTTCACTAAGCTCTGCCCTCCATGGCAGAATACGCCATCGAAAGGAATCGAAGATTTTAAGACAAGACACTATGGTGTCATGTTTTCAGTTTGTTTAGACAACTGACACTAGGCCATTTTCAAATCTTAACCAATTTTAAAACCATGAAAGACCACAAACACGAGGGCAGTTATGTAGAAGCATTCAACATCTGGTAGGTGACGCGGGTCTCACGTCAGCGACAGCCTCATCAGGAGTCCTGAATATCAAATATGATTAGACTTTGGGGACACTCTCGATCAGGTGCAGTTAAATAATCATAATGACTTTTTTATTATATTGTTGGATAACCCTTGGAAAATAGTCTTCAACACTTTCAAGAAAGAAAAAAAGGAAATCCACAGATCTGATAATACTGTATAACTAATGCTTATCTGATAAATAGTTTCTAAGGTAGGCAAAAGCTCCTTTCTCATCCTTAAATCTTTATCAAAAGACTAAACAGGAACAGAAAACACCATCAGTCTTGATGAGATCATCAGTTTCGGTCACTGGCCATGTGAGATGGGTTTACTGACACCAAAGGGCTGACGACAGCCACCATAAACAACACGGGCGGGCCCTACATGATCTAAATACATTGCTGTGAGAGCGACGGCTATTTTTGGGATCAAGTCCAGCAGGAACTGTTTACATGAGCAGGGTGGCAAAAGACAGGAGTCGTAAAGGAAACCGGCCACAATGGACGGGGCGGCTGGCTTAGTCACAGCGACTGGTCTGAGTCACGTCTGAGTGGTGGGTCAGCCTTTGTGTTTTGTGCCAGCCTCGTTCTCTGTCATTCCTCCTCCTCTCTCTTTGTTCTGTTCCAGTATTTATCTGATCTTAAACCTTTGTCATATTTACTTTACTCAAGTGCTACAGCAGTCATCTCCGTCTGCATTTACTCAGTTGTATCTTGTCAGTGATCATGTCATCAGCAAGTGAGCTTGAGAGGATGACAAGCCATTAACATTGAGTGTCTCTGATACAAACCCTTCAGAAGGAAGTTAAAACATATTGCTTGCTGCCTGATGGATTGTGGCTGCAGTGCAAACAGATCTCATTGTCCACTCTGTACTGGGAGCAAAACTTCTTGTTGAGGTTAAACCACATGCAATTACAGACGAGAGCAAGTAAATACTTTGTTCTATGAAAATCCGTATGAATAAACTTACAGACCATCTCCACGAGGCAGTGCCATTAAGTAAACAGTTTACCCAGTTTCCCGTGCCAGCATGGTTTTGTATCCAGTGTAATTCAATTAAGCTGGGATCAGACAGCAGTGAGGTTTTCTTAACAGCCATTTAGTGATACTGTAAGCCTACATGTAAATATTATCTCCTAAAACTACAGCAACTTAGATTAGTGTTTAGAAACATTTTAGTGACCGTCAAAGAGGTCTTACTGAAAATGCAAAAAGGTAGTTCCCCTACCTCTGACAGGAAGGTCTGCGCTGATTTCTGAGCTCCCACATGTAGCAGATATTCGTACACATACAGAGCTAACCTGCAAAGAGAAATGGAAAGCACCTTTATAGTAGCATTTCATATATATATATATATATATATATATATATATAAACTGAGAGAGAGAGGAGAGCACGGTGATTTGAGCCTGAGGGGAAGTTGAGCCACCCCTTATATCTAGAAAACCTTCACGCAGCGTCTTGAGCCGTAGGTGAGGAAACTCCCTGGATGAACAGCCAGTCCAGATTCACACATATGTTTAAGAAATTATTTTTATTGAATTTATCTTCCTTTGGTCCTCTATTTTAATTCAGCATAATCAGTGACACTGTTTAACTCCATGTGGCTCAACTTACCCTCTCCCTAGGCTTAATTTACCTCTCACCGGGGGCAAGCTTAGCTTTTTTTTTTTGGAAAGCCATTTTTTGTTGTTGACATTATTAAAATGGCTTCGGTTCATGATAAACAATTATCACAGCCTTTTTTAAATGGCAAACTTCTAGAATTAATTTTCATATTGTTCAATGTATGACTTTTTTTGGTGAGACACATTTCCAAAAATGACAAAAAGCACCAAAAAATAATAAGATCCATGCAATACAAGGTTATTTTAATAAAGCAACTCAAATGAATCCCAGTTTGGAGTTCATCATCAAGACAAACTTTAGGCAAATATTGGGTTCACTGAGAGCTCAGTTCTTCGTTACTCTTCAGTTCACCCTTTCACTTTCAATTTACAGTCTGACATGGATATTTTCAATAGTTTCATATCTTTGCCATGATGTTTTATATATATATATATATATATATATACTGGTATAAACTCCATATAAAGCAGATAATTTTTTTTTATCTTTTGAGTATCTTCTATAAATGTGTGCGTGAACCTGATTCAGCACTGTTCAGTGGCATCCTATTAAATTGTATAATTTCAGACAGACAAAATATTAAATTTTATCACATGCAGACAAAATATTCACTCTCCTGCTTATTTCTGCAGAGACAGCACTCAATGCACGAGAATGAACATTTGTCCATCTTCTACTCATCCTCGTAGCATCCTAGGTGTATGTTACTTTCTTTCTTAAGACTAATCAAATCAGAGTTATATAAAAAATGTCATTTCTCTTTCAATCCTTTCAGTGAGGGTAAGCGGGTGTTTGTTGTCAACTGTTCAGAAGAAGTGAAATAAAGTGCGCGCATCTGTAATAAAACATCCCTCAGATACTCTATTGGATTGAGATCTGGTGACTGTGGTGGCCATTTTAGTACAGTGAACTCATTGTCATCTTTAAGAAACAAATTTGAAATGATTCAAGCTTTGTGACATGGTGCATTATCCTGCTGGAAGTAGCCATCAGAGGATGGGTACATGGTGGTCATAAAGGGATGGACATGGTCAGTAACAATGCTTAGGTGGGCCGTGGCAATTAAACGATGCCCAATTGGCACTAAGGAGCCTAAAGTGTGCCAAGAAAACATCCCCCACACCATTACACCACCACCAGCAGCCTGCACAGTGGTAACAAGGCATGATGGATCCATGTTCTCATTCTGTTTACGCCAAATTCTGACTCTACCCTCTGAATGTCTCAACAGAAATCGAGACTCATCAGACCAGGCAACATTTTTCCAGTCTTCAACGTTCCAATTTTGGTGAGCTTGTGCAAATTGTAGCCTCTTTTTCCTATTTGTAGTGGAGATGAGTGGTACCTGGTGAGGTCTTCTTCTGTTGTAGCCCATCCGCCTCAAGGTTGTGTTTGTTGTGGCTTTACAAACGCTTTGTTGCACACCTCGGTTTGTAACAAGTGGTTATTCAGTCAAAGTTGCTCTTCTAGCAGCTTGAATCAGTCGGCCCATTCTCCTCTGACCTCTAGCATCAACAAGGCATTTTCACCCACAGGACTGCCGCATACTGGATGTTTTTCCCTTTTCACACCATTCTTTGTAAACCCTAGAAATGGTTGTGCGTGAAAATCCCAGTAACTGAGCAGACTGTGAAATACTCAGACCGGCTCGTCTGGCACCAACAACCATGCCACGCTCAAAATTGCTTAATTCACCTTTCTTTCCCATTCTGACATTCAGTTTGGAGTTCAGGGGATTGTTTTGACCAGGACCACATCCCTAAATGCATTGAAGCATTGGTTGATTAGATAATTGCATTAATAAGAAATTGAACAGGTGTTCCTAATAATCCTTTAGATGAGTGTATAGTGTGGTTAAAGACACAATATGTAATATGTTTTTATTCAAATATCCAAAAATAACTAGAAAAGTGTTATATATTTTAATTTGTTATGTGTTTTATTAGACAGGTGATGACCGCACAAAGAAGCATTATAAGATAACTTTTAAATGTATCTGTAGCTAATTTTACATAATGATTACAAAATTTGTCTAATTTTTAAAAAGGTTTTTATTTGATGAAAAAATGTATAAGCTTTTTTCCTTCTTGGGCCAGAAATGAATGAATATTGGTCAATACTGATAATATATGTGCTTTTGTGCTGAAGCTTTGTCAGGATAAATAATGATGACAGTAAAACTACCAGTAAGTGGCAGTAAGCCCATGTTTTGATAAATGATTTATTGGATCGTTCAAAACGGCTGATTCAATTACAAAACGTAACAAGCCTGCTTCCTAGTGTACATAACATCCATCCTAAATTATATTCGATATTAGTCATTTTCAATACTATTTAGGCCAGTTAGGCTGGGTAGTATGCAAGTTGGGACGCAGGGAAAGTGTCCATCTGAATGGGCTGTTGAATCATTGGTAGGGCTGCACGTTCTCAAGTTTTTCATTAACCGTTAACCGAGGCCCTTAGCGGTTAATACTCGGTTAACCATAGTGTGCCATAGTAACCATAACCATAGTAATTACCGGACATTGGCCAAAAAAAAAAAAAAAGGAATGTCCGACAAAATTTAATCTCTCCGGTCAAATTGTCCTATTAAAACTGCCTAATAATGCCGCCCATTAACACAATCTGAATTTGAGAATAAGCCTAAAATGTATAAGGCAAAAGGTAACAAGGAGACTCCGCGGCCGCCTCGCTAAGGCTATGACTATGACTATGTTTGACACGTACAATATTTGAAAATCGATAATTATTTATTTATTTAAATTACATTTATATCTGAATTTATGTCAACCTATAGACTTTCAAATATCAAAATGTCATGAATTAATATGTATTTGTGTACAAAATGACATATAAACATATTTTCCTATAGAGGTCGGGATCGTTGCGTCACGTCGCAATGCATTGTGGGAGTCGCGGTACAGAAGTAGATGTACTGTATAGTAGGCATTAGGTAACGTTGGTCATTTGGTCATTAATTTTGATTATTTTTTGGGAAATGGTTCAGTATTGCTGTATTGTGAACTGCTGTAATCGGTTTCATGATCGACAGGGCAAACGCCTCGTGAATCATATTAGTTTTCAACATTTTCCTACTTGGAAAAAAAACACAAGGTGTCTGAAATCACCAAGAGGCGTCAGATGGCTTGGGTCGCCGCTGTACGGAGGGAAACCATCACCTTCGATAATATTATAATACATAGTTATGGTGAGACATGTTGTGTATGATCTCTCTCTCTCTCTCTCTCTCACATACACACACACAAACTCAGACACAAACACATTACGCTTTCTCTAGTTTTTGGCCA
The DNA here is from genome assembly GCF_023724105.1 of Carassius gibelio. Lineage (NCBI taxonomy): Eukaryota > Metazoa > Chordata > Actinopteri > Cypriniformes > Cyprinidae > Carassius > Carassius gibelio. The sequence continues at coordinate 19,282,406 of NC_068375.1, read as the reverse complement.
GTAAGGGAGTCAGTTTAGTGTCTGTATTTTTTGTTTAAACATTTTCTTTTGACCCAATCCTGAACTTAATTTGCTTTTTGATATTTTTGTGCTGACTGTATTTAACAAATTTGAACAACTTGTTTAAAAAAATAAATAAAAAAACTGGAACGAACTTCAAAATAGGAAGTTAAGCGTCTTGTTTTGGTGAATGGTGGGTTGTGTCTGAGGTGAATGTTCGTCAATATTATACCGGATTACAGAACTACCGGAGGAAAACAGTGGATTTTTGCAAGTATGATAGGTGAGTAATTACTCCTGAAGTGTAACAAACCCGCATAGACAAGCTTCATAGCTCGCAGAATCTGATAAGTGTGTGTGTATGTGTCACCACTGATGCTTGGTTAATGTTAACATTTCCTTAGTGAGAAAGATTGTTTTCTCCACGTTTAATTTGCAGATCCATTTATGATCTGCAGGTGAGCCTCCAGTGACTTTTTAAAAAGTGAAAGTGACATTTTTAAATTGATCGGAGGTGTAAGCGCTCACTCCACAGACCCGGTAGGAGAAATTATCAGGGAAACTGAGGCTTGGTAAACTTTCATGTGTTCATAGGGATCGATTCCGCCTACAACCTCTTTTTTTTTAAGTAGCGTTGTTTGGCTTCATTATTAAGTTTGTCCGTATAGGTATAGGCAACTTTTTTTGTCACGTTCTATAACTTTTTCTGGAGACTGGCTATTATCTTATTACAAACCTGCTTTGCGATGCCTCTAAAATGGCCGCCGTTACCCACAATGCACCATTCCATGACGTCTACGCCCGAGCTCTATTATACTTTGCCTGGAAACGCTTCCAACAAGGCGTCGGTTCTATTTCTAGCATTCACGCGTCGAGCCGCGCCTGAGCCGCGCATCTCACGCAGGCAGTCGGCAAGCTCTAACCTATTAACATGGGAACCGAATTAAAAACAGACACGCCACGCAGCTGAGATGCTTTCGCCACGCATCCAGTGTGTCCTGACCGGCCTAATGATGCCCGGGTGTTGGCTGTTGAGATTACAACAACGAGGTTGTACTTGAAGTATATCTAAGCACTGTATTGCAATACTTGCATTTTGCCCCGTCACTTGTATTAGCCCGCTTCATATTAGAAAAATGACTTCTTCTTGTGGACATTACAAATGTCTGGGAGCGCTCTGGCGGTCTCTGGTGGTGCAAAAATGTATTACAACTAAATTCAATGCACGCCATTGACGTCACTTAACCGAGCAAAATGTTTCACTCGGTTACACAATTTTTAACGGTTAATCGGTTAACCGGTTAACCATGGACACCCCTAATCATTGGATCACTTGATTCGTTCAAAAGCTGATTCATTCAAGGGACGAAAGACCATGTTACTATGCACTGCTCCCCGGGTGCCACAGCATGGCTGCCTACTGCTCCGGGTGTTCACGGTGTGTGTGCACTTTGGATGGGTTAAATGCAGATCATGGATTCTGAGTATGGGTCACCATATTTGGATGTATGTCACGTCACTTTCACTTTCACTTATATATACACATATAACGACCAGGTAAATCATATATTAAAATGCTCTCATAATTGCTCACTTCAACTCAAGATTCTAAATATACAATCAATATGATAAATGATATAAAGAGATAATAATGACAGAAGAGAAGAGAGGTGAGATGAGCACAGTCTCAGAGCGTGTCGTTAACCTCATGCTGCGCCCTCATCCCATCAACACAGAGCTCTTCTCTGCTCTGCAGATGAACTGACAACATTCTCATCGGTTGCCATACACTCCCTACATGCAAACAGACTAATTTCCCAAGAGACATTAGAGAGCGGGGAGTAATGGAGTTTGAGGGTGAGCCTGTCTGTGTGTGTGTGTGTGTGTTTATATATCTGGGACAAATATGTCGATGGGTATGTGTTTGACACATTAGGTGCAGTGAAAGAGAACAAAAGATGAACACAGAAAGAAAAATATAGAGATGGGTAGAAGAGGAGAGACAGGAATGCAGGCACTCATAAATGATTAATGATAAGAGCTGAAAAGGAGAAGGGAGAGTGACATGAGGACAACAGAAAAAAAATTTTTTTGCAAGCATAATTTGTAAAATTGCTGACAGACTACAAGCTGATGTTATTCAACAAAACAGTGTCCATGAATCTAACATCTGCACATCTATGACTAATCCTTTGAAAATGTATACCTGTAAATGTATCACCTTTTATGTGTGGCCAGAAGACTAGGATATTAGATTAATGCAAGGATGCATATTATAATTCCTTACATGTAATAATTCCCTACATTTATATAGCACTTTACTGGGCACTTAAAGCGCTTTACATAGAAGGGGGGTGGGGGGGATGTCTACTCTAACACCAGTGCAGCATCTACCTGGATGATGCGACGCCAGCCATATAGAACGCCCACCACACACCAGCTCATTATTATATTAGGAGTAAAATTGGGAATCGTTAGAAATTTTCCGGTTCCGGTTCCAATTACATTAAAATCATTAAACAACTTTAAAAAAATGGTGTACTAAATGACCCGTATTGGTTTGTGACATCCTTTACGGCAAACGCTGAATCGTCAGAACACCAGCGCAAGGCTGCTCAAAGTGCTGGATCAAGTGTCACACCAGAACTGTTTTCGGAACCGAAACTTAGAAATTGCTCACGGTTCCGGAAGAACTGGTTCTCGGTTCCCAACCCTAATTAGGAGATATAAGGTATATTAGGCTTTACATTTTACATAAACATTACCAATTAAAAATCTGGGGGCATTATAAGTCTCTTGTGCTCACAAAGGATGCATTTATTTCATAAAACTACAATGTAAAATAATAGTTTTTTTTATTTGATTATATTTTAAAATGTAATTTAGTCCTGTGATGGCAAAGCTGAATTTTAAGCATCATTACTCCAGTCTTCCACGTCTCGTGATCTTCATAAATCATTCAAACTAGCTCATTTGGTGCTCAATAAATATTTCTTGTTATTAATATATGTTGAAAACAACCCTACACCCTGCCGCCATGGCCGTAGCCAGCTATGAGGTCACCGAGGTCCGGACCTCGATACATTTTTCATATTCGAAAATAAAATTTGTTCTCTGATTGACTAATTTGCTGCTAGACTCCTCATATGAATGTCTGCATGTATAATTCATAATGTTTAGCGTCCATGGTATGAGCAGCGATACTTTTATCTTATCTAATTTCCAAAATATTTTAAATAATTTCAGTTTATTTGATTTATTTATAGGTTTTTGTTTATTTTAAAAGCAACATCTGGCAACATTGCATCGCTGGAATTAGTCTGGCATTAGCGGCTATTTACACTAAGTGCACTATGTTAAAATAGCAGGATTTTCTGCTATTTATACTACTTACTGCAAAAGGTGTCAATTATCTGCACCTCAGTATTGTAGTATATTATAAAACAGTATGCAATAATTACTTATGAAGTGAAGTTACATTCAGCTAAGTATGGTGACCCATACTCAAAATTCATGCTCTGCATTTAACCCATCCGAAGCACACACACACAGAGCAGTGAACACACACACACAGTGAGCACACACCCAGAGCAGTGGGCAGCCATTTATGCTGCGGCGCCCGGGGAGCAGTTGGTGTTTCAGTGCCTTGCTCAAGGGAACCTAAGTCGTGGTATGAAGGGTGGAGAGAGAACTGTACATGCACTCCCCCCACATACAATTCCTGCCGGCCCGAGACTCGAACTCACAACCCTTCAATTGTGAGTCCGACACTCTAACCATTAGGCCACGACTTACTGAGTCTAATTTAATGGATGCCACCTTGTTGGGACAATAAAGCCCTCCCTACACCTACCCTTCACTTTTGTATTATTTACTTAATTTTCATTGAAAATAAACACTTTTCTCATGTGATTCGAAATTTGAAAAGGGAGAAAAAATTTCACCAAAAGGTGGATTCGAACTTGCGTCGATCACGTCAAAATATGTGTGACACTCATTTGACCTTCTGTGCCACTGGAGCTGACTGTTAGGTTTCGTCTTTTGTAATCTTGACTATCCGAAAATAACACGTTTGGTGGGCAATATATATGTTTGTATGCATAATAAAAAACTGATAAAATTATCCACCCCATAAATATAGTATTAACAAACTTTGATGCAATAAATAGGGTATGATTTAAAAATGAGCATCCCTCCAAAAACCTCTATATTTCTGTCTCTTTTCAAGTGTTAGAGTATTTAATTAGTTGTATTTGTAGTGGTTATTATAGCACAATTCTATAAGGGGGTTATTATAGACACCCCCTTAACCTCACTAATTTTCAAAGCCTGGCTATGGCCATGCCTGCTGCTTAATAATCTTGTGCAAAATACAAATGTATTATAAGATTTTTTTAACAGAAAGATCAAAAGCATTTATTTGAAATAAAAGTTTTTTGTATGAAATAGATGTTATTTTTTTGCTTAATTTTTGCTTAATTTAATGTATCCGTGGCTGACATGTAAAAAAAAAACAACATCCGAAAACCCAAAACTGAGCTTCTGCTTAGCCTTTGGATTAAAGCTGGTGAAATGGAGCTATGAAAAAAAAAAATTCAGAGGGGAAGAGGCCATCTAGGTAAGTCTAGGGAATGAAACTCATATCCTGTGTGGACAGGACAATGCTACATTCCTCAGCCTACTAGGCCCAAGTTCTTCTGCTCCACAATGTTAATATGGATGTGGTTTGCTTTCTTATTTATCATTAAGTGTCAGTAAAACTGAACTTAGAAATAATTTTGTAGAACCTAGAAACAATGTATACAACATAGGTCATAAGTACCATAAATGGTGATTGAGCAGACATGAAGAAGTAAAAAAAAAAATATATGAACACACAAATGAAAACCAGGAGCTTGAAGTTTAGTCCAAAACATGCTGCACAACACCTCGAGAAACAATGCCTTTCTCCACGACAACAGGAAATGCCAGCTTATCTTATAGATGAAAGCTGGGAGAAAATGTGCAGCTCTGGAAAAGCACTTACAACATTCAAGCCTACCAGAAAAAAAAAAAAAACTATGTGTGATATATGAAAAGGGAAGGCTGTATAACAAACAGCCTAAAGAGAGAAAGAAAAGACTCCTAGTCAGTTTCTAAGCCATGCCGTCACACTTGCTTAACCTTGCAGTAGGGCCGATGTGATGCTGCTTGCATATCAATGATGGAGAGAAATATCAGAGGCCAACCACTCTGCGGGAAAACTGTTCCAGCAGCAGGAACAACACCAGCAGTCATTCACTTACATACTGAATACAACACTTTTCACCAGTTAAAGAAAATGCACAGAGAACATATTTCTGAAAATCACCATTCAGGAACTTTATAAGAATATATAAGTATTTAGTGACACGAAAGTGAATGCATGAACTAAAAAAATATTTGAACGGAGAGGATGTCACTTTGGATAAAAGCGTCTGCCAAATGCATAAATGCATTTCTTTCTTTATGTTTATGAAAGCTGAATTACTTATTTAATATCTATGACTGTCAAAAAAAAAAAAAAAAAAAAACTAAAACTAAAAACTCCATGGTGATTTTGTTTCATAATTGTGTTTTGGTAGCTCAATGTGAGGAATATTCCACACATGTGTTCCCACATGGAGATATGGAGAAGAAATGAAACTTCAGGCATCCTAGATAAACATCCTATTGTACATTTTCCACTGAGCTAAAAGCTGTTAGAAGACATGTTGTGACAGATGTTTTCTTTAGTAGACGGTTTGCATGTCTTTGATTTGAATAGCTCAGATCACTTACATCAGCAGGGGTCAGATTTAAACCATGTATTATGTTACAGTTAGTTCCATGCCAGCTGACATTTTATTTACTCATCAAAGCCAAATTGTTCTCACTTTTGGCAAATGTTCATTTAGGAACCATGTATGTATACATCTGTAGTGAAACCCTAAAACACACAGACCATTATTAAGAATACATACAGCTATAGGATATTTTAAATCACCTTCCTGACAATGATGAAGAAATGTGACTCCTCAAGCTGAGATCATCCTACAAACCATTGACAGAGTGAGCGTATCAATGTTTGGTGATCTTTACAACAGAAGAAGGGTTCAGATAAACATCCAACAGCACTATAGAATTGAAATGCAATTAAAGATGTTACTGACTTGCAAAAGGACTGACAACACTAAACACAATACATCAAAACCACCTTCAGCACATTTGACTATGAAATGTGTTTGGAAATATGGTTTTTTGTATAGGACTTGTCCATGCCCATGTAGCATAAAACAGCTGTTTCTACATTACTTACATAGAATGTTTTCATCTCATGTGAATGAAAAAAAAAAAAAAACAATAAAAACTTTTTGAATTAAAAAAATACTAAGTGGACCTTAAGAAAAACTATAACATCGTAAAACTATTGAAGTGGTTAGCAAAAAGAGCATAACCTTTAAACAGATATTGAAAATAAAATAGTCAAAGTAGTCATAGTCAAAAATAAATAAACCTAGAAATTCTTATAGCTACATTTAAGCATAAAATCTTGATTTTGAGAATAAAGTTGTCCTAACTACTTGTCAACCGCCTTATTGTGAAATGGATTGAACATCCTTATGATTAAAACACCTTCAGGCTCAGAACAAGATAACACAACCAAGCTTGTGTTGTTTAGCAATCAGTCAAAACGTCTAAGTCAAGGCAAAACAGCCAACAAACATTAAGATGGACAGCTGGTGAGGTCACTCAAATGTAAAATCATAAAACACTGAGTTAAAAGGGACAAGGAAGCAAACTCTCTGAGTTAGATAATAACGTGCTGTTAAAGAAAGATAATGCGCAACGATATGACCACACGATCCACTGAGTGAACTAATAACATTTCTCATAATGCAGAAAGCACGTAACTTGAGAAGCATACAGTAGGCTAGTGCATGCGCCAGCAGCTGTCTTACGTTTTCTCTTTCCGAATATGTGTGTGTGCGCGCGACTGCAGATGTGATCGCGAGTCCTGATCAATAGGCTATAACTTACTTTTCTCGGGCTTGACTATCCGATGGCACGCTGTTCTTGCCTTTGGCGTACATGCTTGCACAGACGAGACTGTCACGCACCTGTCAACCCATCACCGCCTCTGTCGAAACTATCTCGTCACCATAGCGACTCTGTCAGCTCCTCACCATTGGATGAACCGCGATGAACAGGCGCCCTCTCTCTTCTCTCTCTAGATGTCTGAGCATAGCGGGCGAAGAAACCTGGACGGCCACGCCCACTCAACACCTTTTACTCTGACTGCAGCCACGCCCCCTGTGATCCAGTGAACTCGGAGGCGTGGCGTGCGATTTGACGTGGTGTGAAGTATTTCATAATTTCATAGTCATTTTTAATAATGTCATTTTACCCATATAAATGTCGTTTAATTCCTTATAGTTTAAGAGACCTTCAAGTTTAAGAGCACATATGCCACTTAAAAAGTCAATTTGTAGGCTACTAAGAAAAAAACAAACAATTGATTTATTTTTAAACAGTTTCCCAGAGGAAGTAGATACTGCAACAAACGACTTAACAGCTCTGAGAATCATTATATGCTGTGGATTCAACTCCTCGCAGAGCGTCTCACCTGGGATGTCTAAGCATTTTAAACACAGACTACGTGTGTGTTGTTAACTTACCATGTTAACTTTACCTATTCTCTTTCATCTGTATTTAACTGACTTATTTATTTAAATTACAAAGAATTTTTTTTATTTATTTATTTTGATGGCCGCAACACATTAAAAAAAGTTGGGACAGTTGCATGTTTAACACTGTCACATCAACTTTCGTTTTAATTACAATGTTTAGTTGTTTGGGAATTGAGGATACTAATTGTTAAAATTTTGCAAGCAAAAATTTTGTCCAGTCTCGCTTCATACAGGACTCAGCAGTCTGTGATCGTTGTTGTCTGGTTCTCCTTTTTTTTTTTTTTATGACCGGTCACGGTTTTCAATGGGAGACAGATCTGGACTGATCCAGCACATTCATTCTGTGTCTGTAAAACCACACTGTTGAATGTGCAGAATGAGACCTGGCATTGTCTCAATCTAATAATCATGGACATCCCATGAAAGACGTAATCTTGATGGTGGTACCTATATGTCTCTGTATAATTCCAATATATGCCTCAATGTCAGTGGTACATGGCACATATGCCAGTCATCCATTCCATTTGCTCTGCTGCACCTTTATATCATGACAGGGGTTTGCTTTTGCAACTGTTGCTGATGAAAGTCTGGATGGTCTCTTTGGTCTTTGGGATTGAGAATTCAATGTCCATTTTTCCCAGAAACAAGTTCGAATCATCCGACCACAACACACATTTCCACTGTCTTTTTGAGTCTCTGAGATTAGCGCTAGCCAAGAGAATATTGTGGCATCACTCACTGCATTGATGTATATCTTTCTCCTAGAACAGGGGTCACCAACCCCGTTCCTTGAGGGCCGGTGTCCTCCAGCTTGCCTCAACACACCTGCATAGAAGTTTCAAGTATACCGTATTTTCCACACTATAAAGTGCACCGGATTATAAAGCGCACCTTCAGTGAATAGCCTATTTTAGAACTGTTTTCATATATAGGGCGCACCAGATTAGGCGCTTATGAATAGAAGATACTGCAGTCAAACCTTTGACTGGGTTTGTGTTATGCATCCACTAGAAGGAGCTGTGCTAAAGGGAATGTCAACATTTTGACTGAGTGCCTGGATCCATATACAGTATAAGGCGCTCCGGATTGTAAGGCGCACTGTCGTTTTTTGAAAACATTAAAGGCTTTTAAGTGCGCCTTATAGTGCGGAAAATACGGTACCTAAGACCTTGATTAGCTGGTTCAGGTGTGTTTGTTTAGCAAAACTCTGCAGGACACTGGCCCTTAAGACTTTGTTTAGTGATACCTGTCCTTGAGTAAGAGAGATTCAAATTTCATTTATTGATGCAGCGGCAGACTGTGTTAAGTAACAGTGGTTTTCCATAGAAATCCCGAGCCCATGCGGCTATATTTAACACTTCAGCAAGACTTCTCATGCAATGCCATCTGAGGGTTTAGAGGTCTGAGGTTTCCTGCCTTGCCCTACAGAGACCTAGATTTCTCTGTATTCCCTGAATCTTTTCACAATAATATGTATGGAGGTTTGTGAAAGAGCAAAATTCTTTGTGATTTTGCATTGAGAAAAATGTGATTTTGATTCGTCTGACACTTTCTCTCATTAAATTTGGCACAAAGTTATGAGCCAAGATCTAACTTTGTTTGCAAAGACTGAGATGCTCCTTTTATACCCAAACACGATCCCCTCACCTTTTACCAATTCACCGGCTTACTGTCAGCTGTTTCAAAACAGCTGAATTTGTTTCACCTTTTCAAATTAGTTTTGCCTCTGTCACAACTTTTTTGGAGTGTGTTGCAGCCATCAAAATAAAAATGTGTTTATATTTACAAAATACATTTAATTAGGTCAGTGAAAACTTGTCTTTGTGCTTTTGTTGATTATATTAGAGAATTTACAAATCACAGATTCTTGATTTTATTGCCTTTTACAAAATGTCCCAAATTTTCTGGAATTCATTTACATTTACATCTACATTTTAGTAACTGACTTTAAAAGGTTACGACCAGAGAGCAAATTAGATGACTACCTTTTTAAGACTAAGCAGTGGCTGGTAACTGTTACTATTTTTAAAAAATCCAATACATTCACATTAGAAATGTCAGCTCAGGGCAAGTTTTCAAATTTTTATTGGGACTTGTCACAAAGGCTTGACACGTTCAAATGTAAACCACATCTGTGTTTTCTTCTTGTTCTCTTTCTTCTTCTTCCAAAAAAAAAAAAAAAAAAAAAAGGAATTACTGTATTAAAAGGTTTGACAACTAACCACAGCCTTCCAGAATTTACAATAATTTTTCTTAAATGTGTTCCTTTATTTATGATAATGTAATTATTATTTAGAAATTCTTTATATAGTAGGCCTATTATTTAATTGTAAATTGTATCATTATATAATTTAACTAGTTTTTTTTTCACATGTAGGATGCTGCACTCTAGTGGAAAAAACTCGAAACACAGGTTTTTTTTGGAGGCCACTGTGCTTTAGGAGCATTAATCCATCAGAATTTTTGTAGCCTTCCTCAGATCCGTGACCTGACACAATCCCATCTGTGAGATCTGGCTTGGGTTTTGATCTAATTGATCTCATGTTCAACTGCCAGATGGAAATGTACACTCTAAAAACACTGGGTTAAAAAACAGTAGGGGGAGGCTGCAGACTGTATTATTTATATTTATTTATAAACTGTTTTTATATACAGGACACTGACTGATATATGATGTTGTGAATTTATATTAAGTTATATTTAGATATTAACCATATTCAGGCCATTAGACATACAGTACTGTGTAATCATATGGATCCTAAATGAAATATTTGCTGTACAATTCACAATTGCTCGTCATACAGCAACAAAACATGTCCTACATAGCATTTTATGAAGACAAACACAATTTAACCCTTTTCTAAAGTTCCAAGGGTCATTTAAAAGAAAGAGACAACATTGTTGTTCAAAAAAAAATTATTTATTAACACCATGACTTGGTTATTTCTTAACAGCATGACTCCTGTAGATGACTCTCCAATGGCTTGCCACTCTTCTTTAATTTTTTTCTTTATCCTGCTGTCAAAGTGATACCACTCACTGATAAAATTAATAAATAAAAAAGCAAAAGTTGCATAGTGGTATAAACAATGGTTATTTATATATTATGGCAGGATATCGTGTTTCAACATTTTGTAATTTATAGAATCCTTACAGTAGCTACCTTGCGTCAATGACAGGTCCTCGCAGGAATTTCTCCTCAGCCTCCAAGATGGACACATGTTTCACAAAAGCAAGAGCACAGACGATGGACTACCAGAGAAAGATTTATCAGAGCCCAAATAAGCCAAGCATCATTTAGCATTTTTATTTTTTATTTTTTTACAAAAAAATCAAAAGTGCTTTTTCTATATTAAGCACAAAACTATTATTTTATAGCAATGGTCTAACATTATGGATAAACTATTTGACATGAAAAACAATGTGAATAAGACACCATGAGTCTATGCTCAGCAACGAGCCAAAGTAGCTCTTCTGATTGGCTGAAATTCTCTAATCTCTAAACAGTTCCTCCCACTACCTCTGCAGATGCACAAATCACTTTTGAACCGAATATCTCGGTGCAAAAGGTAGAGCGTGAAACTTGTCACTTGAAAGCGAAAAACAGTGTTTGAGATACATCGCAGCAGATTCAAGCAAAAATATACAAGACATTTCTGAGAAAACATTCTACAAGTGTGCAACTCTCATTTGATGAATTCACGTATTGATTTGCGGATGTTCAACATTTCTCCATGACTTCACATTTCTTGATGCTGGTGTGTAAATGCGTTTTGCACCACATTCACTGCAGCAATTGTTTCAAAAATGTGTACGAGTTTCTAAATGTATGATTTGTAGAATAGAGTCTGGGATCATGACGTCAGCAACGCAATGCATTCTGGGACTTTAGGACACGGACGCTGCTGTATGTATTGTATTGTATTGATAATAGACTGTTTTGTTTGCTCTCTACAGCTAAAAAATAAGTTACAATGGTAAAACCTTGTTGTGTAATTAACTGCCATACTCGTACTCATGACTGGCATGGATAAATAATTTGAATGGAGTGCGATTTTTCAGCTTTCCCGCTGGAAAACCGCACCTTGATCTCAGGTCTCCGAGTTAACAAAGCGGCGTCACATAGCTTGGTTAATTAGCAGCAGTAAGAAGGAAAAAAAGGATTGTCCCTTTGGTCTGATATTTACACACGTATGTATGTGCATTTATATATATATATATATATATATATATATAAATATACAGATATGTACGTTATATAAACAACTTTTTTTGTATGTGATTAATCGATTTGACAGACTTACATTAAATGTTACCTATGCATGAACAACATCTCCTGCATTATCAGTGTTATGCATATTGCATATCACCTGTTACAGTAATAAACGGCAAAATTGATCAATTCTGTATCTCTTTATTTGTGCATCATAACACACTGAGGTTAATTTGTACAGTTTACAATAACCGTTTACAATAACGCATATTAAAAAGTAAAGGGGCCGTGTAACTCGTTGACACGGAAAATGTGTAGGTTCTGCAACCATCCATTTGTAAATTGCATGTGAGACTCGAGAGAGTTATCATTTTTAAACTGATCAGAGGTGTACGCTCTGACACTACAAACAAGGTAAGAAAAGACATTGGGGAAGGTTACGAGCGGCAGCTCTTTAAGATCATCCGACCACTCTTTGTGTTCGTGCAGATTGAGTTCGTTGATTGTCTTGATTTTTTTCTAAATACCGCATCTTTGCTTCCTTGTTGAGTTTTTCTTTATATGTAATCTTACACTTGATCTGTATGTCATGTCACTTTCACTTTTACTGATAAGCGTGTCCTCAAAAATGGCCGCGACTACCCAGAATGCAATGCGCAGTGACGTAGTTTCCCAAGCTTAATTTGTGCACCTGCAATGAAGAATGAAAGGTGTAACTGTTGTGTTGTGTTTGTGGGAGAGAAAAAAAGTCTACAGGTTTGCAACTCTTAAAACATTTATCTCTGTGACTTCAAATTTACTGATACACATGTGTGGCTTTTCTTTACAACTACAAATCGCACTGCCACAGGTGTTCAGTTGTTTTGAATAAAAAATAACTTCATACTCAAGCCCTTATTCCTTACAGTTACCATAGCGACAGTGTCTAATCACTTTCTGAGTCCAATTAAGACGCAAGTTCATCTGTCAATTCTTCATTAACTGACTTCATTAACTTTCTCAACGGAAAAGCCCACAAAAAGTCATAACCGTTTATGCCTTGGACGAAAACAAATCGTTCGAATTAACACACAGAGACCCCCCACGTCGACTCCGCCCACACAGCTATGACGCGACACCGAACAAGTCGATGCATTGTTTAAGCTGAGTTAATCTTCTGAATTTTCCTCTTCATTTATATTTCATTCAAATTTGTACTTTTACTACTCTTTATGCAAATAAAAAACAACTTAATTTGTGCCAAACGAAAAAAAAAGCCTAAATAATATCAACAATTATTAGCAGAAGAATACAAACACAAATTTCCGTTATGATTTATTTAAGTTAGTTGAGTAAATACAAAGTTGATGTTGACGACTGTAACAATGGCAACGTCCGCTCCAAGACCACAACACGACCAACGCATCAAATGGACAAAACGCTTCCACAACAATAGAGAGCGATAGACGCGTCCCGTGTGAGAGGGCCTTTAACAGCTTCAGACAGATTATACCACCTACAGGTACATGCTGGGTGTCACCAGCCGCAAGCGCGCGCCTATATTAAAGCGAAAGTTCAGTTGAAACGTCAAACACGGATATTGGCACCAGGAGAGTGAGGAGACAAGATGCCCCTCACAGTGAAGAACATTTCTGTTACGTACAATCCTATCAATCAGCTCAATACCTTCACAAGCGGGGATTTTATATCGGGACAAGTCATTCTGGATGTAGCGAAGGACACACAGATGCAGTCGCTGAGTGTGAAGATTAAAGGGAAAGCAAATGTGTGCTGGAGCGAGCACTATGGTAAAACCACTGTTGTTTACTCGGACAAGGAGAAGTATTATTCCGTTGAGAGATTTTTTGTCCGGGAGAACAAAAATGATGGTAGGAGGAACAACAGCTGTAGGTTTTGTTTTACAGTTTGAAGAAACCTGGTCGATTTAACCCGTTTTATTTTGTTTTGTAACTTGATCTTATAGGATATGAAATGCTGAATGATCCATCAGGACAGCCGTGTAAGTCTGTTCGCGAATTAGATGAAAATCACAAAAAAGAGATTTGAGGATTAAACTTCAAATATTCTGATCTTTGATTTGATTTTTTTTGATTTTCATAGATTCTTCTGTTGTGGCACCAGGGCGCCATGTTTACCCATTCACCTTTCAGTTGCCTCAACAGTAAGTTACGGGGAAAATAATTAGAACAAAGTTTTAAATGTAATGTAAGGACTACCATTTTTTTTCTTCCAAAATATAATCTTTGTACTAATTATGGTGTTTTCATAATACTAATTCTAATAAAAAGTACACCATTCAAACTAAATAAACAAAAATGACTCCATGTCAAAAGTAGGCTGTGTCTTGGCCTACATGCAAATTAACACAACTTTGTTGTTAAAAAGTTTTAATTTCAATGATTTTTCTTCCTTTTGAATTATGCCACACTGACTTTGATTATTTATGAATTAAAATAAAATGCACTGACTACACATATTTAATATAAATATATTAAAGATTCAAGAACTTTATTGTCATATGTAGGCTACTAGACTACAATGAAACTCTTCGTTTTCTTCTCTCTAGAATGACAGGGTAGAATGGGAACAAATATAACTTACACGGGCAATACAAAATACGTAAAACATATATAATATACAGTAAAGTAAAAAATTAAATAATAATAATAATAATAATAGCTTAAAAAAGCAATGAAAGAGAAAGAATAGAAAAACAGAACCCGTATGCTAATTAGAAAAACAACTGTCAATAATAAAAATAATAATAATTCTTCACAGTATAATCATGATGTCAGTCAGATGAGTTATGAGTAAATGAGGGTCCAGAAGGTAAAGTGCTATTGAACAGGCTGAATTTCTCCTGACGATACAGATAGAAGTGGCAATGGGTTTTAATGTATATTATATTTTTTTTTTCTAAAATATTAAAATATAGTTAAAATGGAACTTCATGCCAAAATACTTTACCTATATATATATATATATATATATATATATATATATATATATATATATATATATATATATATATATACTATTCAACCTTTTAATGTGACTTATACCTGCTGTACAGGTTTACATAAGGCATTTCTTTTCCTATAGGCACTTCCCACCAACCTTCAAAAGTTCAATTGGAAAAGTTGTCTACACTTTGGAGACAAGACTATCCAGGTCAATGCGTGTTTCTAGCAAAGACAAAGCAGAGTTTCAGTATGTCCCCAGAGCTGATGTGTCCAATCCTGAACTAATGGTGAGCTTCCATGAATGTCTTTACCATGCATATAACCTATCTATATATTTTGAGGTTCTCTCACCGTTGTATGTTATCTTTTGCCTTGTTTAGGCGCCTCAGTATGGAACCAAAGATAAACAGATGAAATTCTTCAACCCTGGGAGCGTCTCCATGAACATTAACACTGAGAAAATGGGATACTACCTTGGTAATGTTATATTTTTTTATAACATCTCTGCTATTTTCTTATATTGTCAATAAACAAAAGCTTGAAGATTGTAAACACAACCATTTCAAGGGAAGCCTTATTCATTTCTGTATATCGGTAGCAAGATAAAAACAATGTAAAATTGTAAACATATTTGTGGATTAGGTGAACACCTGTAGATCGACTTTCAGATGATGTAATAACTGACCAGGAAGTTACACATTTCAGGCTTAAAATCAACCATAAGTTCCCTCCCACATTTAAACCCACACACCACTTGTAGAACTGGTTCTACATGTTTTTTTCTTCTTCCTCTTCTGAGTTTGTACAAAATGTAAACATAGTCAATGTTATCTGTAAACTTTTCTGTTGTGTATTTTCATATCTCATATTTAACATGAATTCTGAATGAAGAGGTCTATTTTGTCAAAAAACAGACAAAGAGTCATAGTTTCTAATGATACTTTACCTAGGAATTAGAATTGAACTTGAATTGAATCTTGTTGTGTTGCGCTACAGGAGAGGGCTTGAAAGTTTTGGCTGAAGTTCAGAACAATTCTTCCCGTGCAATCAAGCCCAAATACTGCCTGTATGAAAAACACAGTTTTTTAGCCAAAGGCAAGAGGAAGCTTCACACACACGACGTACTTAAAGAGGAAGGGGAACCCGTTGAGCCGAACTCAAAGAAAACTGTTACCAAAGTGCTGTCCATTCCTCCCACCCTTCCCATCTCTATCCTAAACTGTAAGGTCCTCAAGGTTGAGTACAGACTCAGGGTGAGTTTTAGCATTTAAAGCAAAGACAGAATGGTGAATCTCTGTGTTCTGTTTTTAATTTAAAGCTGGATCTCCATGTTAACTCTATTTTAAATCAAAGGATATGCTGATGGCTTATCTGAGATGGGGTTCTTTCTGTTGTCATTACCCATTCCTCATTGAATCATTTGTTTTTCTAATATCTATGCTTTCTGTCTAGGTCTACCTGGATGTGCCGTATGCCTCAGATCCGGAAATCAAATTCCCAGTTGTGATTCTACCTCCTCAGCCTGTGTCTGGTGCTGCTAACAGTGACTTTGGAATCTGGAATCAACCACCAGGAAGCAATATGTTCCCCAACCCACCTCCTATGGCTCCACTAGCCCCACCAGATAATGTAGTTGGTCCACCTGGTCAGTTTGGTGCACCTGGCTACAGTGGACCTCCTCTGAGTCAGTTTCCTGCTCCTGGTTATCCTGGACATCCGGGTCAGTTCGCTTCCCCTAGTTACTCTGGACCTCCTGGTCAATTTGGTCCTTCAGTTTCACATAATCCTGACCCGTCGGCTCCACCTCCTTACCAGGAATATCAGTTATATCCACAGTTGCCAGACCACCCAAATAAATCTTGACAGTGTGATTTTAGAATCAGCTTCTATAGGCTTCTTATATTAATACTGTTTTATCTAGATTCCTAGAGTCATTTGTATTAATATGTAGCCTTTTATATTTTAGATAGTGATGCTTACTGACAATAAGCTAACAACATTTATTTTTGTGTTTATAAACCTTTAGTAATGCTACATTTTACATTCCATGAAAAAATATAGATTCTGCTTTATTTATTGTTAAGTAGAGTACTGTTCTCTTGAAATGGTCTATGCCATATACAGTTTCAGGAAAAATGTGAACCCTTAAACTATTTATTCAACTTGAAATGTTAAATGGTACTAAGTGACAACTTGACTAAACTTACAATTTTAAGGGAGCACATATATATATATATATATACTATTTAAGTTGAAACAACATTTTTTTTAGAGTGTAGATTACTGTCAGTTTATATATTAACTGTTACTGAATTTATTCAGAACTTTAAGTTACAACATAGACAAATAAGTCTACTTTAACATGCAACCATATGTTTTCTTTGAAAACACTCTGACACTAATGTCCAACTGAATGTTACTTATGTATTTCTATTTGTTTACAACTTTAAAAAAATCATATATTATCTTAACAGGTGGAAAACAGAAGACATTAGATTATTATTAGTTTAAACTCACTATGTAATTCTGTCCTCTAGTGGGAAATCTGCATGTGCCATGAATGTTTTGGTTGTTTTTCACCCCTGCACCAATGTACACTTGCAAATCTAAAAAATAAAAATAAAATGTTATCTGAGCAGATGCTATATTTTATGCCCCTTTTTTCACACTACTGTTAGAAAGCTACATTGCTGTCTGTCAGTTCATGGAAATATACCTGTTAAATAAGAAAAATAAATCATCCTGACTCTAGCTCACTTTTCTCAACATCGTTGAAGAGCTAAGTCACATTTTGATTCAGATTTCATTACAAATTCTGTCAAGTTTCCCCTTTAACTGTAGACATTGCACTGTTTGATTGTTTTTACAACCACCCAGCTGAAGCAGTTTGGTTGGTTTCAGCTGGTCTTCCAGCCTGATCATATCGAAGAGGGGTTTTGACCACTTCTTTAGCTTAAACCAGCTAGCTATGTTCAGCTGAGAGCAGCCAACAGTCGTTTCAGGTTTTTTTTTTTTTCAGCAGGGATTCCCTTGAGCAGTGGTTCTCGATTCCTGTGCTCGCGAACCCCAACTCTTTTCAGTCAAGACATATGCTCATGGGACTTCACAAGATATTCCAACATGATTCCTTAAAGGGAGCGTATTTCATCCAAAGGGCATTAAAATGAGCAAAACATGATTTTTAAAGTTGTATTTATTTATAGAGGTACAGTGGGTACGGAAAGTATTCAGACCCCCTTAATGTATCACTCTTTGTTATATTGCAGCCATTTGCTAAAATCATTCAAGTTCATTTTTTTCCCTCAGTGTACACACAGTACCCCATACTGACAGAAAAACACAGAATTGTTGACATTTTAGCACATCTATTACAAAAGGAAAACTGGTCACATGGTCCTAAGTATTCAGACCCTTTGCTTAGTATTTAGTAGAAGCACCTTTTTGATCGAATACAGCCATGAGTCTTTTTGGGAAAGATTTAACAATTTTGTACACCTGGATTTGGGGATCCTCTGCCATTCCTCCTTGCAGATCCTCTCCAGTTCTGTCAGGTTGGATGGTAAACGTTGGTGGACAGCCATTTTCAGGTCTCTCCAGAGATGCTAAATTGGGTTTAAGTCAGGACTCTGGCTGGGCCATTCAAGAACAGTCACGGAGTTGAAGCCACTCCTTCGTTATTTTAGCTGTGTGCTTAGGGTCATTGTCATGTTGGAAGGTGAACCTTCGGCCCAGTCTGAGGTCCTGAGCACTCTGGAGAAGGTTTTCATCCAGGATATCCCTGTACTTGGCCGCATTCATCTTTCCCTCAGTTGCAACCAGTCACCCTGTCCTTGCAGCTGAAAAACACCCCCACAGCATGATGCCTGGTGATGACAGGTGATGAGCAGTGCCTGGTTTTCTCCACACATACCGCTTACAATTAAGGCCAAAAAGTTCTATCTTGGTCTCATCAGACCAGACAATCCTCCAGGATTCTTCTTTACCTCTCTCACCAAGGCTCTTCTCCCCCGATAGCTCAGTTTAATTCTGTCTCTGAGCTCTTCAGGCAGTTCCTTTGACCTCACGATTCTCATTTTAAATCTGCAAAAAGGTCAACAATTCTGTGTTTTTCTGTCAATATGGGGTGCTGTGTGTACGTTAATGAGGAAAAAAATGAAATGATTTTAGCAAATGGCTGCAATATAACAAAGAGTGAAAAATGTAAGGGGGTCTGAATATTTTCCGTACCCACTGTATATTATGTCACTTGACACTTCTCGAAGTTCAATCTGTGCATTAAAACGCTCCGAAGTGAGGTAGCTTCTATGGATTTCCCATGCTCAGTGAGTAGGGAGCAAGGAACACTGTACAGGGACCCTGTCAGTTGGAACACAGTTCATGGATAAAGGACTGGAATTGAGAACCACTGCCTCAATTTCTGGAGGGCCAAAGCGCTGCAGTTTTGCTTCAACACAAATCAAACACATCTAATCCGGCTAGTCAAGCTCTTCAGAATAACTATAAACATACAAGCAGGTGTGGGTTGGAGCTGTTTCGAGCTAAACTCTACAGAGCTGTGGCCCTCCAGGAAATGTCATCTATATAAGTGCCAAACTCGTATTTAGAGATTGTGCATTCGCATTCACTTAAAGCTGCAATGTAATGTAGAACCAATTCACTTGGGGCTTGAGTACACTCTCACCGCTACTGATTTTAGGGTTAAAGTGTGTTTGTAATGGAGCAATCGCTGAATCAAGTGTGTCACCCGTGTCAGGGAGAGTAGAAAATACGTTGCCCCTCAGCTCCAAGAAACTTTTCCTTGCCTCGGGATACTCATCACCTGATTCATTAATCACAAGTAGATAGCTTTGATATACCCCCCACACATACACACTAGGGATTTAATTTAAGATAATTAAAAAGGGCAAGGTACCTAAGTTGATTGGGGATGAGGAGGGATGCTGGAACAGCTGAGACAGTAGGAAGGTATAAGCAGCTGCTTATATACTCTGGCTGTTGATTGAAACATTAGATGGACTCGCTCCTCCATTACTTCATATAAAATTATACATCTCATTTTTGAAGTATTTGTGTAAATTCACCTGAGAGTAGATTTCTACAGTATATAAACAGCATTATGGTTACTTTTATATTTACATTTCTGGGTTTCTCAGCAGCGGAACAGAAGAACTTCTATGGCAGTCAATGGGGGACTATACCACCAATATCATTTTTACATTCCCATTTGCTCAAATAGCAAAAAGAAAAATTCAAGTGTTTTCATGACTTTCAAAAAAAATAAAATAATAATAATAATAATAATAATAATAATAAAAATAGACTGATAAAGAGAAAGAGACTGATAATGTCATTCAGTAGAGAGAACAATATCAAATGTACAGACATATGTAATGTCTGTATTATATCAGACACTATTTCAACTGAACAGAGATGACATAACTGAATTCAATGATGAACTGCCTTTAACTATCATTTTGCATTATTGAGACACTGTTTTCCAAATGAATGTTGTTCAGTGCTTTGGCGCAATGTATTTTGTTTAAAGCACTATAAAAAATAAAGGTGATTGATTGATTGATTGAATGTACAAATGTAGACGCTGTAGAATCACCTTCGCATTAGCGTTAACTATTTTGTGTGTGTGTGTAATTTGATACAATTAAAGGTAATATTATTCAAAGCATAGTGTTATAAATGTACATACATTAAAACATGTGAAAATATAAAAAACTTTGGAGGATTTACGATCCTGATCAGTCTTGTGAAAAGCATCCATCATGAGCATGATTTTTGTAGTAGGAATGTCAATTTTATTGCCTTACCTTTGAAACCATACATGCCACTGTATGTTTTAAAGGGATGGGCTTTTCACATGTTTCATAATGCTTCACTGCAGTGATGCAAGTTAATGTAGCCTACTGTAAACTACAATACATTTGCTGGCTCTTGAAAGTGTTACTTCAGGAATAAACATTATCTAAATCCTGCCTAGATTAATCTATTTATTAATCTCATACCATATCATTACTCTTTCAAATTATGATGCATTGTGTGGTAAAATTGAGGTAAACGCAAGTGAGTAGGCTACATATAGTATTTTTAAAGTTTTTTCAATAGCTGATAAAGGTTCCATGACCAAAAGGCAAATATTGTATTTTATTTTATAGGGTACATATTAGTTCCTAAAGGGGTACATAGTACAATTTAGGTAGTCTATTAATACAAATTAAGAGTAAATAAGACACAAAGTTACATCTTTTTAAAAGGTCAAACCCCAGTGACAGCGTTTGTACTTTTGTACATGAGTGTACATGTGCAACAGAACAGTGATGTAACAACTGAAGATAAATTTCAATAATAGTTGAAGTAGTGACATATGACCCAATGGCTTCTTCACAGTTTTTTCGTCAAACACCATGTATCATTATCACTCCCATTATCACTATCCAGGCGCCTGCAGAGTAGACAGTGTTGACAGCAATATTTGTACTGTAAAGTATACAGTTATTAATTTTTAAATATGAAAGTAAACAGTCTGTATACCTACTGTTATGTAGCTTCAGCGTCAGCATCAAAACATTAGGTAAACCATTCAAAGACAGCGTGTTTGAATCTACATACAGATCTAAAAAAGGATTTGGTAAGTTAGTACATATAGTACAAGAGACCATAGAATGGGAAATAAAACATGGCAAAATAAAGTGTCATATGTCAACCCTCTCACACACCTCTCTTTCTCCTTCTCTCTGCTAAGAATAATACTATTGTAAGATGCTAATAGAATATCAATTTCTACCTGTTTAAGATTTACAGAGCAATTCTCCATTTGGGGAATTTACTTTTCAGAAAATTATGGTAATAATGATATTTATGATAGTTACTAAACTTTATATAAAGAGATTTCTGTTGCTGATCCATAATTAAAATTGGTTGTTTTTAATATTCTTGTTATTTATTTATTTTGAACCTATTCAGAGTCAAACTGTGCAATGTATGCACTACATATAGAGGCAGGACTCCCCCTGCAGGGCATAGAGGGAAACACAATTAGATTGTGTCAGCTCCAAATTGCATCAGGAACCTCCCTTCTTACTATTTTTGTACTGCATATTGCAGTAGTGCTTGGCTGTACGGATTGAAAGACTGAACTGTTACTTCTTCCAATCCAGAATAATGGTGTTTCACCAACTCAATCACCAAACATGGATATAACAAAGATGGCAGCCCACCCTCCAAACAAGCCTGCACTGGGGCTTGCCTGAGGGACTTGCCTGAGATTTTGCTCATTGGCAAAAGTTTGCGCGTTAGTTCTGGGGGTTGGAACAAGGTTGGAACTGAACTCTGTAGGAAAGCAGATCTTCAGGAACAGAATGCACCCCTGATCTATAACAGTACATCTGCTTAAATATTTTTCAGCTACTATAACTTAAGTTATACAACAGTTATTATACATCTGAAATGGATGCAATCACTACATAACTGTTTAAAATTTTTTATTGTATTGTAAAAAATGTACAGTAGTCAAAGGGATTTCAAATCAATTGATTTATAAAATACAAAACAGAAAACATTCAATTCAGGTTAATACACCTATATATAGCCAAAAATGTAAATATACACAAAAGTAAAAAACAAACAAACAAACAACAACATCAACAACAACAAAAAAAACAACCAAAGCAAGGTAAGACTGTAGGATTTTGTCATGTGAAAGTTTTATGTGTAGTGCATCAGACCAAACGCTGTCCGTTGCTGAAGGTGTCTGATAGCAAATGAATAATCCAACAATGAATAATGAATGAAAGTAAATTAATAATCCAATATTCTTGTAATGAAAACACGCCACAATTTACAAACACCAGACTCTTCCTAACCAGGAACAATCAAAAAATATAAGTATTCGAAACATAAATGATCACATTCCACTGATGGTGGAAATTGGGATTTTCAATGCTTTAGCTCTTTTCTTTCAATTACTTTCTATTTTGTGCAGCTCAACAATCTTGTTCAGCACATCACATTGTACTTCTTTGGTTTTACTCCTTGTGATGGATGGATGACTGGCCTCTGTGTTCCTCATATTTATAATCCTGTGGACCAGGAAGCCATGGCTGGACAATTTCACGCTCCTAATCACCCTGGTGTGCTCAAAAAAAAAAAAAAAAAAAAAAAAAAGTAAATATCAATTATGGTAATATACTTCAGATATGTTTTACTCAATAACAGGGGTGCCAATAATTATGGCCAACATGCATTGGAGAAAAAACAATTGTTTCATCATCAGATTTCCTTCCGACTTTCAGTTGTTTTACTTTAATTATACGTTAGAATTTTTTTTTTTTTTTAATGAAAGATCAAAGGGAAACAATAAAAATAAAAATAAACAGTACATATTTATTTTCACAGCTGCCTTTGCTCATATTTACCAAGTGTGCCAATAATAGTGGAGGGCACTGTATCTACATGTGAATTTATAGTATTATTCTTGTTTATAGATTGCTTCTAAGTATTCTCAGTATTATGTTTTCATATTTAAGCATATTAAGCATTCATATTGGTCATTCTGATTAACAGACTTGCAATCTCTCCACAAGCCTACTAATGAGAAATGTAAAGTGGAATTTCATGCATGCTTTGCCAAACATCATTTGGCTGCCAAGTTTGTTTCTATACACAAATATTGGCAAAAGTTCTGTGTATACTACTTATTGCTTGTAAATATTTAAAGGACTGCAAACTAACTGTGTCCATATAGACTCAAACTCTGAGACCACATTGAAAATCTGAGACATCAACAAAAAAAAAAAAAAAAAAACTGAAAAAGAAAGGATATTAATAATGCAAATAAATATGACATATTTTATCTTACTGATGAAATAAGAACGCCATTTAATTGTTTCCAATTGGAACATTTTCAAAACATGCTGGATCATTGCACACTTAGATAATGGCATTGTAAATTCCACTGTACTTGCACTGTATAGATAATATCGAACCACAGAGAGGTGATCAAATGTTATGTAATTATTTCACCCAACAGTGAAATAGCCTTAAAGTAACCTTGAATGAACTGTCCAAATTTCATTCTTGTATTTGTCATTGAAATATCTGTTTATGTTCAAATTCTGCCATTTATTGGTTGATATTGGCACTTCTGATTTTAATTTTTTAACAATTGCTTACTTAATAATTATCTTACATGGGAAACCAATACAATGTGTGTGTATATATATATATATATATATATATATATATATATATATATATATATATATATATATATATATATATATAGATAGATAGATGCATAACATGTGCCATCAGTACTCAGTATTTTGTCCTTGTAACTCCATCCTGAAGTCTAGCTAAATACCTGAGTGCAGTGTTTTAAAAAGGCTCAATCCTTTTCACCATACATATTTAACACAGCTATGCTGCACATATCTATTTTTAATAGGTGCCTTTTGCATTGAAAGCCATTTACATGTAAATGACCCTCTTTCAGCTATTTGTAGGATTAAACAAACCCTTGGTTGCTTCTGCCACCATCCCTCTCCACATTTGAACGGGGAGTGTTTTTGGAACAGAGCTCAAGGGGTGTGGTTTGAGCTATCTCCCAACTCACAGCCTGCAAGTACCCATGACAACTATTTGAGCCTGCTGGCAACTCACTGTCTTCACATGTTGGGGTTGCCATAGCAACTCCCCGCGGGACTCCCCCTAGATCGACAGGAGGGGCGTCCAGTTGACTAACCCGTTCTTCGTCAGAGAGCTGGAGGGAAAAGCACTGTTGTGGATCTGAGAAACCAAAACCTCAAGAGGACCACACTTACAGGCCCAGCACTGACTCACCACAACAAGCAGAGGGAACAACCAAACAATGTGACACTCCAGTTATGTGCTCGCTGATCATTGTTCAGCGTTCTGTATGAAAAATAATTACAATAATTATGTCATTTTAAAATGCTTGTTATTATGTGTTCCAAAAAAAAAAAAATTATGTGTATTCAAATATGTTTAGATTTACTTCTATGAGTTTACATGTAAATGAATATAGTTAGAATCCATGACAATCCAGACAACATACTGACAGATTGACTGTACTTATATCTGTAGCTAACAACGAGATCACATCTCTCTGGTTTAAAACAATTCAAGAATAGAATGCTATGTGTTTGGACTGAGCTTTATAAAGTAATCCTTACCCCTTAGCTAAAGATGTCTCACATTAATTGTCTGTGTTGTGTTGAGTGTATTTTTTTCTGTATTTGCTTGGATTGTGAAGCCTTATTTACAGTATATATATATATATATATATATATATATATATATATATATATATATATATATATATATATATATATATAAAATACTAAGCACACAGTACAACTGATCAATATCTACCTGCTTGTATCTGGTTTTGTAGGAAGATACACAAACCCATTTTTAAGTATTTATTTTTGGAAAAGCATAAGAACTCACAGAAAACATATGCTGTTTTAGGTGCCAATGTATGTGTTGAAAAGTTTTATTAATCCATAAAACATTTTTTTTTTGCTTATCATAATATAAAAAGTGACAAGGCCTTTTGTTGGCAATATGAAAATCAACTGGTTAAAACAACCTGTGCTAATGCAAATGTAGAATTTCTGTTTCCTTGCAAATCGTGCATTACTACAACAACTATTACTACAATAGGATTACTAATCAAATCAGGCTACTTTGATTGGTACAGCTCTTGGAGTGGTTGCCTTTGGATAAGAAGTCCACTGTTTTCAACATTTTCCTTGATAAACAAACAAACAAAATGTGGAAATGTTGTTTTGTTAAAAAAAAAAATGCTCATTTATGGAATTCACTGAAACACCCTCCTCTACACAGGTGCACGTTGCAGATCTTACACCCGAACACACTCTCGTGTCTCAGGCCTTTGTTAGTGCAGTTCCGACAGCGCCGTGAGCGTTCTGACATGCGCTCGAGGCGGTGCCCGTACTCCAAGGGCGAATCCGCATGGCGTTTACGGGCCGCCCGCTCCATCCCCCTTGCCCCCTGGTAGTCACCAATCAGCTGTTGCGCCAGGCGAATACGGAAATGACGCTGTGTAAACTGTTTCCCATTAAACCCTGCTGGTGGCGAGCCTCCTCGGCTTTCTCGCTGTACCACATAGGCATTGACGATGCAGAGGTTTACGTAAAACCACAGGAAGTAGCGCCACCATTTTTTACACGGCCTCCCAACCTGGTAGCACTCCCTAAGCTGGTCGCACAAATCAACACCCCTCATGTTCTCTTGGTATAAAAGCAGTGGAAGTGGATGAGGTATCCCGAGCCCCGCCAGTCCGCAGTCTCCATCACTTGCGTCTCCATCGCGTTTACCTGGTCCGATGCCCACAATGCCAGGTGCAGAGTTAGAAGACACACAGCTAACAATTTTAGCATCCTTTGTGATGGTGGCTACCAGGTTCCCGTGCTGGCACTGGTAGAATTCACCTGGCGCTAACTTCCCCACATTGCGAGGTTTGAGGGCTTCGGGGTAACCGCGGCGACACGGGTTGGTAGGGCCGCAGGCGTAAAGCCCTTGATGCAGCAGTTGCTGCAGCAGGGGCACCGACGTGAAGAAGCTGTCCATGAAAATGTGGTGGTGTCTACCCTCAAGCCCCCTTACCAGTGATGTCACCACCTTGTGGCTCAATGCAGCAGCTGCCAGATCGTCGCTCGGCTTACCGACATAAATACGAGTGCGGTGGCAGAAGCCCGAGCGAGAGTCACAAAGCATCCACACTTTCAATCCCTTCCGCAAAGGCTTTGACGGCATGTACTGTGTTGGCGAAAAGCGGCCTTTCGGGGCGATAGCACACTCATCAATAGTCAAACAGCGGTTAGGGAGGTAGGCATCCCACATGGTACTTCCAACCATATCCAACAGGGGGCGTATTTTGTAAAGCCCATCATAACCCAGCTCCCCTTTGGAAGGCTCTGACTCCCGATCACATAAATGCAGGTTTTGGTTGAGCTTTTCAAAGCGCCGGGCAGTCATTGTTTTCTTAAAGCCAGCATTACCTATGAAAATGTCACTGGCCCAGTACATGCCATACTCTGGCAGCTGATTGATGCCCATGAGGATGTTCAGGCCAACATATGCCCTCATTTCTCTAATGTCAGTGGGGTGCCAGTGGGCGTCTGATCTACCGCTTCTCCTTTGCCGATAGAGGGCGTAGTTGTTTGTTTGTTCTACCATGTGTTCAAACAATGAATCTGGGAAGAACAACCGGAAATAGTCTAAAGTGTCAGCATCATCCCCTAGCGAGTGCTGAGGGCCACTGTCAGCGGTGAAAGGCTCAATTGATATTACCTGGTCAGGCTCTCCCCAGAAATCCGGAGAAGTGCACTCGTCGTCCAAAACATCATATGTGCTGAATAAAGCTGGGTGTTCCTCCTCTTCTAGGTCGGAAAAATCGATGTCCGAGTCGGTCGAAGAGGTTTCAGAGCAGTTATTGGAAGTCGCATAATAGGAGTCCTCCTCGTAGTCCTCGTGCTTGATCCCATTTCCAGTGACTAAAATGATATTGCAGCCGCCTCCCGCGATGTAGCTGGCGGAGTCCGCAGTGTCTTCTCCCTCCGCCGCCGCCGCAGCCGCAGCCGCCGCGCTCTCCAGCTCAGGCTCCCGCTTGTCCTCCTGCAGTTCCTCGTCTTCCTCGTCCGACTCAGACTTTCTGAAAGGAATCTCGAACCACTTCACATCGACGGGGAGATTTAACGGGCAGTCCTCGCTGTCGGAGAGCGCGTTCGTTTCTGTGTCAGTGCTAGTTTCCAAAATAGTAAAAAGCTCTCCTCTTTTTCTTGCCGCCATGTCGGGGTATTGAACTGCCCCTGCATGAGTCCTTTATTTATTTTAGCGGGGTAAATATTCGTCAAAACTACTCGCAAATTCAAAAGCGGCTAAAACGGTCTCGCGTGTGCGCCCGGGCAACTCATGTGTGTCTAAATCGGGCTGTTTTGAAGGATAGTTTTTCATGGTTTCCGCTCTTGCTTTGGTACGCTTTGTAGCGCAGTGTGGCCGCAGACGTCAGAAGCTGCTCGCATGTCCTGCTTTGTAAGGGCGTTTTGCGACTGCAGCTGGTGGGGTTGCTGCTAGTTCGCTGGGCTGCCAGATGGCCGCTTGCTGTTGTAATGCCCCTTGGCACTTGCCACTGCCACGATCACTGCCTAAGAGCACTGTAGAGACGCAGATAAAAAGTTCAGGACAATAAATGCACTTTGAAAGGTGGCAAAAGTACCATGGTACATCTGATGAGTTTTTTTTTCTTCCTTTGGACGTGTGCCATGGTAATATCATGTCTCTTTCGACCTATATCAGGTCTTTGGACATTGTACTACCATGGCAATATGTTCTTTTTTTAAAACTGGTTGTTTACATTTTCAGAGTACTATGGCATTTCCATCTGACATTATCACTGAACCACTTCCACAGCATGCTCTTTTGTAAGGGTATGATAAATATAATGAATGATTGAATGAGTAATAACGAATCTTTCCATTCTCAAAAAGTTCTGATGTTTAATAGAAATATTAGTAAATTGGTTAGTGATGTTCTGAAGTTGCACCTGCTGTCTCAATTAACCTGCGTCATTGTGTTACTTAAGATTATGATTCATTTTTTTTTCTCAGCGTATGCTTTATGAATGATGCATCACCTGATACCACATTAAACTGTATCAGCAGTGTGTTTTATTGTTTTGAAGTTGCAAAGGCAGGTTTGGTTTTAATACTGAAAAAAAAATAAAAAAAAAATAAATTAACCCTTTAATCCTCAACCGTTTTGAAGACCATGGTTTTGCACTCTTATTTGGTTTAGTCTTTTAAACTTCGCAAAAGAAAGCAAATTCTAAAAAGCATCGACACAGTAGCCTACCTCTGTTTTTTTTTGGATGTAGTTAAAGGGGTCATATAATGTTGCTAAAAAGAAAATAATGTTGTGTATTTGATGTAATGAAATGTGTTCATGCAGTTTAAGTTTAAAAAAACACATTATTTTCCACATACTGTGTCCCTGCCTTTCTGAAATGTGATGATTTTTACAAAGCTCATTGGTCTGAAAGGCCAGCTATCCAGTGCTCTATGACTCGCCGAATACCTCAAGCTTGTGATGGAAATGTTATGCCCCTCACCATGAGTCCGTGTCCTGGTGTTCTAACAAATAATGCTACCTACCAGATTATGTTACAAACACTGTATTTATCCTACTGTAAAGGTAGGTTTAAGGTGGTACAAGGTATACATGTTAATAAAGGATTTTGCTTCTGAATTATGCTACCATCTGTTTTAATGGGCGCTAACAAAATCTGACAGGGTAGCACACATTTTCAGAACATTGGCGTGATGAGACAAAACCAATAAAACCCCTTACAAACGAAGCATTTGTAGCATCCAGTGGGGAAATAATTATGGATTATAATGATTTATACTCTCTTTTTATGCATTGCAACCTAAAACCATGTCTGCATTTCTTTTTGGAAAAATGACAAACAAGTGCTACTCCCACGGCTCAAAACTCTTTTGTTTGAATCATCAGTGGCAAATCTTTTAAATATGTCGACATACTTACAGACTGTGAGTCTGTGTGGTCTTCCCTCCCAGGATCAGGAAACAGTCATCCATAAAATGTCCTGCACACATCTGAATATTTGGGTTAATCTGTTCTGGAACAGTGTTGTAAATAAAACTTAACTACTGATTTCTAGTTGTGTCCTCTTTTGGAAGGCCAAACAAAGTAGTTTTGCTTTCACAACGAAACACACGGCGTCTATACAACATGGCGGCGGTGGCAGCAACAATAAAGTTATACCTTCTTTCTTTGCGTGAACAGTTGGGCAGCATTATGCAAATCTTCCCACATTGTGACGTACATATTCATATGCGCTCACACATATATACACTTATGGGGGCCTTTTAGGGGCGTGTGAATGAGTTAATTCAGTTCCTTTTAATATATTAGTTATCGTGTGTTTGTCAGAAAGAAGGGAACAATGCACGTCTAAATCAATATTGTGCATAATAATGTGTCTGTAAGATGGCTTTATTTGTTCAGTTTTTGAAGGTAGCATATATCCTTCACTGCTTATGATTTCCCACAATTCAGTGTGTTTTGTTCAAGTGGAAAAGATCTGAAGGAGCTTTACTAGAAGCATTTTTTTTTGCATGACTGCATTTCCTTAATGAAAAAAAAGTGTATTTATTACATGACTAAAGATAAAATTCTAGATCATTAGATATGATGTAATGATGCCTGGAAGTCTGTCTGAAACCAATATCTTTATGAAGTACCTTCATATCCAAACCACTGCTTGTGAAGTAATTGACTCACTGGACAGCAAAGCAGCTGGCATGGCTTACGGACACATAATGCCATTTCATCTTCACTGATCTCAACCTAGGCCTTGAGGTCATCATCCCCCCCCCCCATTAAAGCTCAGAATCTTATATACTTACTCTTAAAAAACTATTCCTTTTCTTTTCTTGCAGTAACATTTAAAAGGATTAAGAATAGTGAGCTCAAGATGACATACATTTTTTTCAGAAATAACACCGCTAAGTGACTGGAATAAGCTAGCAGAGTAATAACAGTCCAAAATTATAGATTCATATTCTAATATGAGAGGTTCATTACAGTTCCTTGATCTCTTAATTATACTGAACTCTATCCTCCACTTTAATCTTAATATGTAATTTTCGTTATGCACGTGGAACTGCTCTTTTGAAAGTAAAGTGACAGAAACACAACTGTCTGGAACCAAGCTCGAACAGAAATAGAAATACACTGAAAAAAAAAAAAACCTCCCCTCTCCAGCATTTCCAACCCCCTGGAGTACTGGGGTGCTGCAGCTCCCATAGAAACTCTATCGGTGGGGTGGAGAGACAATGACCAATAGGGGCAGAGGGCTCATGAATGGGTGTTGAGAGAGGAAGGGGAGGCTGTTAATCCTGGTTAAGACAAGTTAAATTGTATATGGAATTGTAATCTAATATTATTATTTTATTTTTTATTATTATTGTCATGCATTCATCATTTTCCTTATAACCATTTCCATGAGCATATTCAAAGAGCAAATGATCATCACTCAGACTGTGCCAGTACAAAGACCATCCTGGCAGTGACCTTCCCATGGCTCCTTTACAATAGCAGCAGATGCATCCTGGTGCCTGTGAGCCGTGGAAGCCTCATACTCTGTCTGGGTGTAAAACATGCTGAGACCATTTTCTCTGCACCCTACAAATGCCCCTCTTGTGCAGACACGAAAAATTCCAGTCTGGAATGAAGAGCATGCTCTGTGTCCAGCTTAGCCTGCTCGTCCCTGAGTAGTAGCTGTGTCTTCCCTGAAGAGAAATGTGATTCCTGCAGTTCAGCCATACAGAATCAGAATAAGGCCAAATGTATTTAAATAAGATGAATGTTTCATCTTCTAATCCACTTCTGGTGTTATATAGTGATATAAATGAGTTTTGCTACTCTTTTTTTAAGGCTCATTCTTATTCTTTAGAGATATAGCATGGCTGCTGGCACTAAAATAGAATAAACACCCGAGAGATTCAAACTCTGCCAGAGGATCCCTTACACTTAATTACATTAGTGTTCCTTCATTAGCCTTTCTGTTTCATGTTACAGCTGAGGTCTCTACTCAACTGAGGACTTCAGCAAACAAGACCAGATTTTTCCACATCCATCCTTACCTTTAGAGCTGCAGTGTTGGTAGTGGCCTATACTGTGTGTCTACCCAAGTATAAGATATTTTTTTTAACTTTGCTAACCAAAATAATGATTGTGATATTCTGAGATCATGTTTAGAATTTGAAACAACGGTGCATAAAAAATACTTGAAATAAGTTTCTTGGGCTAGATTGATTCATAACATACTTTTCACAGTCCTAAAATCTGTAAAAAAAATCTGAGTTACCGACGATGACCACTAGAGAGCGCTACAGCGTAAACTATTCATACAATAAGCTCCACTTTTACTTTTTACATTCGGACAAAAGTACTTTTCTCAAAACTGACAGGTTACAATAATTGAACAGAACTAATGAAGTATAGTTCATCTTTGCATTATAAAAAATGGATAAAAAAAGGTTTTTTTTTTTTTTTTTTTTTTTTTTTTTTTTTTTTAAATATCATTGTAATTTTGAAACCTGCTACCCCAGAGTCTGAATTCTCATAGAGAACTAGTCATGAATACCCACACACATTCAGGGAAGTAAAGGCCATCGGGTTCACTTTACCCTTTTTTATGCCACGTGTTTGCTATTAGTGGTATGAATGACGATGAACTGTGTTTGCAATGGTTTTGACAGTCTGGACAAAACCTTTCTTTAGTTTACAACAGATCCCACAGCAACTTGACTATACTTTGATCTACCATGAGAATACGATTTCAGAGGCTCCCATTTTTTGGGCCCAAAGTCCCAAACCATTGCATCAATAGCCAGTTCATGCATGTAAATGCATCTGAGCGTGAGGCCTAAATTATGGATTTACATTTGAAATGTAAATATCACATATGTATATGTCTTATATGTTTTATTTCTATTTATATGTAACAGATGCTCTGATATATGCATAGAGCATGATCACCAGGTGATCTTAATGATTATGTATCTAGATGTTATGTAGTATTAACATGTATTGATGCATCTGATCTGTCCTTAAAATGTATTGATTTATTTTAAACTTCAGCAGTTGTTTATTTGGATTAAGCAGGAAACAGAATTGAACACTTTGCTATTTCTTATTGCTTTGCGATACAACTGTGGTGATATTAAATTTTACAAGACGAACAGGAAGAATTGAATGTATTTGGAAATAATAATAATAATCATATATGAGCTCTTTCAGGATTGTTTTAAGATTGAGGTCCTGAGTGGGTCTGTATAACCTATAATATTTATGATGTTTAAATGAGTGATCTTACTTTTGAAACTGAATAACTTCAGAGGGTTTGAGAGTGCCATCAACTGGAGAGGCTTGGAACTTCAGCAGAACAAGAAAAAGGCTCTTAACTCTTATAAGAGTGTACTGGAAATGACAGTGGTAGATTCACTGACATTTATCAAGAAGTGTTAAATAATCATGTTTATGTTAATTTTTTATATTAACATTGTTAACATTGTTAACATTGCATGGTGCTTTTTTTTCACAGTGTCAAAGAGATGGATTCTCATGTTAAACATGGCCAAAGTTGTAAAAAGTAATTTGGAAGAATGACTGAGAATTTTTGTGCTAAAAAATCTTACTTCCGGGCAATTTTCAGCAGTTTTTTTTGATCGTGGATCTGATGACGTAGACGAGAGTGGAACTCCTTATATGAGCATTTCTCTCGGAAAAGTGCGCCCGCACACACGTTGACCGGAGGAGAGCGAGACCGCGCACATCAACGCGCTTCATTGGGACATCGTCTGCAGCGCTGTGTAGGATTTGTTTGAGAATGCCTCCAAATAAGTGTGTTTTTGGATGTGAGGGAAAGTTTACCGTGTTCCGCTTCCAAAAAAAGCGTTACATGAACAGTGGATGCAGTTTGTTTTTCCGGGGCAGCAATGGAGTGTAGCAAGAGTGTTTGTGTGTTCTCGTCATCTGAGTGACGAATGTTTTATAAACAAGACCCAAGTCGATGTTGGATTTGCACATCGTTTGCTATTAAAACATGGAGCCATCCTTGTGAATAAGAACCTCACTCATGTAAGTAGAACTGCATCAGATTTCTAGACGCAGAAACACGAAACATCAGTATTATAGCTCCGCCCACGGCGCGCCTCCAAGAGCTCAGCTTTTTCCGGTGAGAATTGGAAAGCTGTATTTTTCTTTTAGAAATGTGATAAAACTAAAGACTTTTTGGAGATATGAGAATGTTGCAGTACTACTCTATAGGTACTCAAGATTAACATGGGATAAGGTGAAAGTGTGTTTGTTATGTACCTTTTAATCTTTATTATACTAAAGATGCATTTTAGCATGGTAAAATAATTTCTGAAGGTTAATGTGAGGTTAATGTGAGGTTAATGTGAGGTTAATGTGAGGGTTGTGCAGACATTAGCAGTAATTTATGATAAACAGAGATCACATGTATTTGAAAGTTGTTTTTAAAGAAGAGACTTTAACACGATGAGGCGTGACACCTTCAGTGTAAGTACTTCGAAATTAGCCAATTTTAAGGTAGGAGAATGATGGGAAAATATATCCTGTGCTAGCTTGAGATGAATAACAACATATGTTATTAAAATAAAATTGTTACAACAATCTCTAGCTTTCCTTACTCTTTTATCCCTGTCCACACCACTTCTGATTCACTGTGGAAAACCCAGCAGATGTGTGTGTCTAAGTACACCCCAGTCTTATCTAGTCAACATCTGATGTAGCTAGACTTTGGAGTGAATCTAGGTTTCATAATTTCATCATGACCAATTCAGACCTTCCTCTATCTCAGACTGCAGTGAGTAAGAAGAGATGACTGGCCAAGCTTAATGGGAAAGTAGTTCTTGATTGTTTTTGAACAAGCATTTCCTTGTACTAAAGGAAGGAAATGCAAAGTGATATAAATATTTTGTGTTACTTAGAGTGCTGGATACCAGACGCCTGCAATACAAAAGTCTTTCATCCTTAATTGAATGGCTATGCTGGAACAGAGCAGCAATAAACATAATCAATCCTGTGTCTGTCACATGCGTGTCAACCATTCGTCATTTTAAAGTTCTTGAGAAAGTTTGTCATGTCAGTGTCTGAGAAGGGCATTACCATTGTGTTTTGAAACAGCTACAACATGGATGCATTCAGGGGTTTATTTTTCTCTATTTGACACTTTTATTTTCCTGTAGTACCACATATTGCGTATGGAGTACATAGAGTAAGTTTAATTAAATAGTGTTTCTATCATCTTGAATTTAATTTAGAGCCATTTTGCCTTTTAATTTATGCTGTTTGTTACGATCAATGAAATGTCACAGACATTTCTATGACACAATAGGCACATTGTATTTACTAATAATATTCTGATGGTGGTTAATTATAAATGGTCATAAATGCTTATAATTGTTCAAACTTTATTTTGGCCTATTTTAAAAAGAAACAAAAACCAAGTATTGAGAAAACATTTTAGGAGAATGGCATCTAGCCAGATCAGTTTAAACAAATGAGTGGATTTGCTCATGTCAAACACTAAATGTTTTGATGCTACGCAGTACTTGTGGCTATTTCCTTATTATTTATCAATCAGGGACTAATAGGCTGATATAATATATGTATATATATCCTAGCTGATTTGTGATCCAACTGATTATTTATGGTTGATGAATTGTGATGCCCTAGTAGTGGATGTAAATAGTAGGGGTGTAACGATACGCGTATTCGTATTGAACCGTTCGGTACGAGGCTTTCGGTTCGGTACGCGGTACGCACTATGTACCGAACGGTTCGTTGGACTAATTAATTATATTTGGAAAAAAGAATTGTGAAATATAATGATATGCATTCAACAAGGTAGCCCAATAACCCAAACGACGTAACAGGCAACGCCCCTGACACCCCCGAAGAAGAAAAAAACACCAACTTATATGTTTATGTTATGCTACTCAGTCAGGCGCTTGCTCACTCAGTACACGCTGAAGGCTCGTTTAAAAAATGGCCAATGCGTTTAAAAGACCAGAAATAGAAAATCCTCCAATAACCAACAGGTCTCGTGTTTGGGTGCACTTTACCAATCGATCGGGGCATCCAAACAAGCACGGAAATCAAAATGGACTAGTACTATACTGTGTCGGAATTTCCTGAGCAGTACGATACAATTAACAGGCATGCACGTTATTAGATAGAAGAACTGTTATAAATAGAACGTATGCAAGGGCAGTTTTGAAAACTCCACCTACTTTGCTCTTGGTATGGTGCAGCGCAAATCGCGTTGTATCTGAAGGGCAACGCTGAGCCCAGGGTCCAGCACCGCGCATACCGCGTCCTGTGTGAAAGACCCTTTAGTCATTTTGCAACGAGCCTTCAGCGCGTACTGAGTGAGCGAGCGCCTTACTCTGTAGTGGAAAACGCAGGTTTTAAGAACATGCTTAATGTAATTGAGCCCCGTTACAATATTCCTTCACGAGCCTATTTCAGCCAGAGAGTAATTCCTGCTTTGTTCCAAAAAACATAAGCCCTATAGAGAACCAATTGAGTAAAAACACACTCAATATAAAGAGTTATAGAGTTCCATATAAAAGGTTACATCTTTCTATGTGTTCATAACTACTACAACAATATGACATTTTCATTTTTTTTATTTTTTATAAGGAGCTGTTTTTGTTTATACAATATGCTGCTAAGAAAACACCATAGAATATGGGTAAAGAATAGCTCCATCATTGTTCAATGTAAAAATAAAAACAAAAAAAAACATACTTTGTTAGTTTTAATAAATAAAACATTTTTTAAAAATCAAGGAAATTTATCTGCCAATTTTTCTTTTTGCTGTATCTAAAACGTACCGAACCGTACCGAACCGAACCGTGACACCAGTGAATCGTATCGAACCGAACCGTGAATTTTGTGAACCATTACACCCCTAGTAAATAGATATGTAAACTTATTTTATTTGTTAACATTGTACATTAGGTATAATGAATTTTTTTTTTTTACATTTATTAACCTTGGATAATATTGATATATATCAATATAATGCATATAAGGATGATTTCTGAATGTTGACACTCGACTGGATTGATGGCTGCTTAAAATTTAGCTTAATCATCACAGTAAAAAAATATACATCTTAAAAAATATATTAAAATAGAAAAACATTATTTAAATTGTAATAATATTTCACAATATTACTGTTTTTATTTTTTTTTAATCAAATAAATGCAGCCTTGGTTTCAACAGTTGACATAAAAAAATCTAACTTTTGACTAATCAACAGAAACTTTTTATTTTATTTTATTAAAAGCAAATTCCCATCCTGCATTTGCTAAGTGACAAGGAGCAAAGCAAAACTCTGTTGGCTGAACTGAAATGAGAGTTAAAGTCTCTCAAAAGCAGCATTAACACGCTGACCACAAACTCTGTGGTGATTATTCATTTCATGTGTAATTATGCTGCTTGTTTGTCTTAGTCTCCGCTTTCTTTTAGATGCAATATGTTACTGATTTAGCAACTTTAGCTAAAAGTTGCATAATAAACTTTGCCCAATAATCAAAATATAATTAATGTTTCAATTTCAAAGACATGCAGAGCTTTTTGATAATCTGCACACGAGTCAATCATTAGACATGAATATGTTTCAGTGTGCTCACTTATGTCTCCAGAGTTGATACAAATATTTGGGACTGAAAACCGCAAAGAGCTTTGTTTGTTTCTGCTGTGCACAACTAACCACTAAAGAGACTGAGAGGGTGTGGGTTAGTAGGTACAATCATAATTGTATTAACATTATCTTCAGGTTTTATTTTTTTATTTTTTATAACATATTGCATATGTGCTAAATCGAAATTGTCCATTGAATTGTTTAATCTCTCTAACCTGCTTTTTAAAAATTATTATTATTATAGTTATAAAATCATAATTTTTACTTTTCTCATTTTGTCCTTAGTCTTTTCCCACAGGGCAGTGCGTAAGAAGTCTCCCTGACTGTTGAGTAATTACCCCCCACAGGTTCTGAAGGAAGCAGGAGGAAATGCAGACATGTGTCATTGCTTAGTGTATGAGTTTGTTGAAATAAGAATTTCAGCCTGAAAATATATAGACTCCTGTTAAACAAAAAAACAAAAAGTTATACTTACATTATTATAATAATGTACAAATCTGATAAAAGATCACTCTAAATTGTAATGTAGACACATGTATTTTCCGTAAAGCTGCTTTGAGACTATGTGTATTGTGAAAAGCGTTATACAAATACATTTGAAATTGAATTGAATTAAAGATAGTTTAATAATCATTGTCTTTTGTGCAATTTTTAATGTTTCATTTTATGCATGAACTGAAACTGTGACACTTTCCACCAATTATTTACTTAATAAAGTTCAAAGTTTAGTTAATGGTCACATTCAGTTTGATGTGAAAATTGCATTTCTCTTCAGAAGTTTGGGGTTTTTGAAAGAAGTCTCACTAACACTATTCACTAATAATTAGCTGCTTATTAATGTGCATATTACTAACATATTGGCTGTTTATTGGTGCTTTTAAAGTACATATTAATGCCTTATGCTGCATGACCATATTCTAGATCCCTTAACCCTATACTCAATACCTAAACATAACTAATACAATAACTTCAGAAATCTTTCTAGTATGTGGATGTTCAAGAAACATTTCTTATCATCATTAATGTTGAAAATAGTTGTGACACTTACTATTTTTGCGGTGACCATAATAAATGTTTTTCAGGATTATGTAATGAATAGAATGTGAAAAAAAAAAAAAAATCTGAAAAAAAGTATTTTTTTTATAATTTATATTTTAATTAATAAATTTAATGCATCCTTAGTGAATAAAAAAAATAAAATAAAAATAAAATAAAAATACCCATGAGGAAACCACTAGGCTCTGTTCTTCTCTAGAAGCAATTATGACTAAAGCAACATTATATTATTCAGAAAAGCTAAAGTACAATGCAGACTCTTTTAGATGATTTGTTGTTGCTCCGAGCAGACCAAATTGCTCCTGATGAGAGCCAAGGTTTACAAACATTTTACAACCCAAAGTTGTGAATTAGTGTTCAAAGACCATATTCATTGTGTTTGTAGCTTCTATCGCTGGCTCCCAGCAAAATAAACATGTCCTTTTTTGTTTGTTGAATTTGAAACAAACTGCCAATCAGGTTGTTTTTGGGGTCAGGGAGTTGAGACCCAAAACATTTCCCATGATTGAACACCTTGTGCTGAAGTAGTCTATTATCCCTGCTGTATTTGAGCTTTTTTAATAATAAAATTGTGTTGAGTAATGCAAAATGCTAAACTGCATTAAACAATGTGTCCTTTGGATGACGCAATCAGAGAAAGAGCTTTCTCAAGTGTAGTAATGTGCTCATCAGGCCAGGCTCTTAGACACTAGATAAAGCTATTGTTGTAAGTGACATTTGTTATTGTTATTGCTGGGTATTGGTTCCTAGTTGTCACCTTTTAAAGTTTAAAACATAGGTCAAAGTTAGCAAAGCATTTAAATAATGGTAAATAAGTCAACTTTTTTTTTATATGGAGTTATTTAGTCTCTGAAAGTCTCTGTCATATTAAATTTACTTGCCATTGTTCATTTAGGAAAAAACATACATAACTAAGTAATGCATATAATTTTTTAGGCAGCAAATTGTAACTTCAAGATTGAATAATTCATGTCCATTAGTAGAGAGTTTATAGAGATCAGTTTTCCCATTTGCTTATGGATTACTTCTATTTTAAAAGTGCTGGAAAAAAGTGCCTCCAGCTATTTGTGTCTCAGGAATAAATGGCCTGGTCAAACAACTAATCCAATGCCTTTGAGCAGCTGTCTGGACCTAAATTGAATGACCAAATTATTGGAAAATTTCAAGATATACCCTTATTCGCTTGTAAAAATTCCAGAACAATTGTTTACAGTATTGTGGAGGTTTTTCTAGGTTTTTTTGTAGGATAGTATAGAGTAGAATTGAAGTAATGTGGAACAAGCCATGAGTCAGGACTTGATCTCTGGTTACTGGAACCGTAAATGCGTAAAGAGGGCTATCAGCTCACAGGAAAGCCCAGCTTATCTGGAATAAACAAAGACTTCTTGAGTTGTTATGTGAGACACTGATAGTTTGGGATTCATTACCCATGCATGGGCACAGTATTCAGAATCACTTCTTAGAGCAGCGACACGCTGTATGTTTAAATATGTTTCAGCAAAATTCATGTGTGTGGCATGACCCCCAACCCGACCTAACCTTTAACCCCTGCTCTGTATTGTCATAGTATATAAGAACAGGATGTTCATGTGTGCCTAGAAAATAGCTCACTTTCTGTAGTGGTGGCAGAAGAAACAAGCAAAGCCCACACCATTTCACCAGTAAGATGAGATGGACACACTGAGGGCTGGGTCAGGGATGTCATGGTGAGCTCTTTATTATGGTTAACATGAGCTAGGATCTTACTGACCATGTGTTCAGAGCCAAACGTGTCATCCATGTGCTGTTCAATCTGACACCTTTTTAAACTCTTTATTTGACTTCCAGAATTTAAATGTCTGTTGTTCTTTTGATATTGGATGTGGAGTATTCATGGTTCAATTAAAAAAAAAATTAATGAATATTTACTTAATGGAATTAATGAACTAATTTTTATTGCAGAAATTAATCACCCTGTTTCCAGGTTTATGGCTTTCCTTCCCACCGCGTCATACAATGAGAACCTGGTTGCTTAAGGCTGTTTAACTAGTGCTGTGCAAGCAGGATCCTGTCCTTTTGCTTGAGGTTCAATGAGTCTTTTGTGCTTTTATGTGACTATTGTGGTCAATTTAAATATATACTCAAGCTACACCGCAACTTTCTGCTGAAAGTCTTACAGTTTTTTCTCCCCATGAGTTTTGCATGATTATATGAATGCTTTACCTCAGTTGATCATAATAATGCTTATGCAGTTTATCTTTAATAAAATATGACATCTGATTGAATTCTCAGTAAATATTTTCTTGGAAGACATTCAAATAGCATAGGTATGAAAGTATTTTTCCTTTTCCCAAATTTCCAGCTATTGTAGTGGCACATTAAAGTATCTAATTTTCCTGAACACATCACAAAAGAGAAATCTGCTGAAGTTTTTTGTATTATATGGAAAGTCAGAGAAGAGCAAACTTGTAGGAGAAAAAGATATAAGTGTCTTGAGCACATATTTAAGTCAAGTCTGCTTTATTTCCAATTCTTCCACATGT
The DNA here is from genome assembly GCF_023724105.1 of Carassius gibelio. Lineage (NCBI taxonomy): Eukaryota > Metazoa > Chordata > Actinopteri > Cypriniformes > Cyprinidae > Carassius > Carassius gibelio. Next base: position 19,241,637 of record NC_068375.1, on the reverse strand, counting down.
ATAGCACATACATACAGATCATTGAAATTGCAATACTCTCAGACCATTGGTGCATACAAATAACACTAACAGTAGAGCATAAAAATACAGATAGATACAGATTAAATAACCCTAACCCTAACGGTAAAATAATTACAATTAAAATGCAGTTAAAGAAAGCAGCACAAGGCACATGGCAGATAGAGTGCAAACCAGTGAAGTAAACAAACACTGCAGATAAAATGATTATAAAATGATTGTAGTGCAAAAGAGCCTCAAGGATGTTCAAGGTACTTTGAACCATAATTTTTTAATAGTGTAAATTTGCTCAGATCTCCCAGAACGTTACTCAGTCTTCCCCGGACAAAAGACATCTGCAGTTGATCATTTGCAAATGTTCGTCAGAGTGTTTTGTCTGTGTATACTAAACTAAATATATATATATATATATATATATATATATATATATATATATATATATATATATATATATATATATTACATTTAATACAAGATCCACAATGGCTTTCCTAGTGTCTATGACTTCCGTTTCCATTATTTCTGCATAATTCCATAAATAAAATTTGCATCTTGCAAGCAGAAAATTTCTGAAGAAAAGCAGCTTTATTATTGTGTTGGATCCCGTGGAAGTTGTGATGAAATGGGAACCACCACAATGACAGAAATGCCTCTGATCCACCTGCTGCCAGCAGAACTCACTCCAGCTGGCGGGAACCTCTCAAGTGATGGAATGGAAACAAAGCTCCGGCTCAACATTTAAGTCATGTTTTTTTAGCAAAGTGATGAATCACTTTTTAGCATATGAATGATTAATTATATCTTTTCAGGGATAAAGTCATAGAGGAAACGGATACAGTAATCAACTGGCATCCTGAGAAAAGTGAATAGTGTCTAAGTTATCTTAGTTCATGTTATCTGTTTATTCTACTAATATTGTGTATTGAACAGTACCAAAGATTTGGAGAAGATGGAAAAGATTTGCTGTATCATTGAATCAACTTGGGAGCGTTTGTGTTGACCGTTTAAGCAGATGGCTTTGAAGGTCTCTGTGCTTTATTCCTCCTCTTCGAACAGAGCTGGCCATGGCTGACTCAGGGCTTTATCAGTGTGAGTGGGCTTTCAGGCTGTGTGGGAAAAGATTGTTAGCAGAACCTCTAACCTCGAGCCCTTGCCGCAGCAGGGCAGTCTTAGGCTTCAAAGAGAACATGCAGGGTCCTGCGCTTCGGGCTATGGGCCAAAGACTCAGAAGACTTTCTCGTTAATTTTATGTCAGTAGCTACATGTGTTAACATGATGGATCAGTTACGACATCCTAAGATTTAGCCTGAATCAAGTTACCAATTCATTCTGCTAATTATAGCGAAGTGCTTTTTTCTCAAGTGAGTTCTGTCTAAACCAATCATTTTTTTTATTCATTATTCATTTATACTGAGTCATGTATTTCATGTGGGTTTGAGTCACTTTTTTTTTTCTTATGCCTTTATATTTGTGAATAAACCTGTTCTTAACGGATTACAACAATGAAATACAGTTTTATGGTCAGGTAGAAATAGCTTCTTAATTTACAGTGTCGTTTTTGTAGCTACTGAAAGAACTGAAAAACTAAAATTAGTCAAAAGGTATTTTTATGTATTAATATTTAGAATAGTTTTCTCAAAAATGTTGTGATATGTGAGAAAAATATGGGACTTCGTACTGAGTTCATAGCCTCATTTTATGGTCTCTTTCTGAGTTAAGTTATTAGTGGATTGGTTCATTTGGTGAGGAATGAATGCTTTGCAGGAATGCAGCTAATGTCTGCTTGAATTAATTCATTTTACTCATTATTATTATTATTATAATTATTATAATTTTTTTTTCTTTTTTACTGAGATATGAGCCATCCATCAGTAACAAAATGCTAGGTAGGCTGCTGTAAATACATTGTATTGATATTTAGGAGCTCAAAAGTCACTGAAAACTATTTATTGTATTGTAACAATATGCAATTCTGTTAGAGTGAATTACTTGCTGTTTGTAAACCATTTTATTTCTTTGATGTGACATATTTAGGATTGAAATATTGAAAGTAAAAAAAAAAAAAACAGGTTCATGGTTAGAAGCAAACCAGAAACTATAATGAAATCTGTAGACCATAGTTTACAGCTCAATAAAAACTTTGAGGAACTTTATTGTTTTTATTGTTATTGAGAAAATAACAATACTTAATTTAAAAATATTGCTCCGAAAGTCGCCAGAATGGAACACTTCGGTGCTGTTTTTGCAATAAATGTCTCCTGCAGAAACACATCCTTGGATCCCATATAAAATGTGATGTCTTAATGAGGAACCTGTGCCAAGTAACAAATATTTAGATTATTACTCTCTATTTTTTTCCCCCGTAAAAGAGTCATTTTTGTTCTCCTTAGGAAATCACATGTGCTTTTCATACAATTTTGACCTTCAGGGAGGTGAGGTGGTGATGTGTAACAGATTACGTTCTTCTTGTTCTCTCTGTACTTATAAAACAGCACTATTTTCTTGTAAATTTGTGCTTGAACTACAAGAATCGGAAGAACTCACAAATACCCACCTAGACAGGGAAGTCAGTTCATCTTCACAGGCTCATGTCATTCTTCTGCCTGATAGCTGAAGTGACATCTCTACCCTGTCGAGGAACATGTCTACCTCAGACGTGATAAACTGTGCATTACCATTAAAGTCTGTGGTTGGTTGCTGGAATGTGCTGGAACGGAAGGGCTCAAACATGGCTTGTGGGACAGGTGCAGCTGCAGACAGGACAGTGGCTCCTCATCTGTCATGTGTACTGCCTGTCAACACAGCAGAGTCTCCACTGTATATGAGGAAGCAGAGGTTATCAGACACATGCTCTGCATTCTCACGATAAGATTTAGAATGTCATGGGTTCGTTTTTGCCACCTTAAGCTTCTCTGGTGAGTTTGTGTAGGGAGAATAGAAACAGAACAAGAACTGCGGTCAATGGATTTTACCATTACAAATATACAGTAAAAATATTGTGAAATATTTATACATTTATAAAAGTTTTTGAGGTTATTATATTTTAAAATGTAATTTATAAATGTGATGTCAAAGCTGAATTTTCAGCAGCCATTACTCCAGTCGTCAGTGTCATTCTGATATGCTGATTTGGTGCTCAAGAAACATTTCTTCTTATTATCTGGTCCCTCCTGAATAATGCATTCAGTCCTTCTGGACTCCTCTTAAGGACACAAGTCTGCATTGGACTGGGTTTTTCTCGCGAGGTGATAGTGCTTTATCTGATATTCTTGAGACATGCAGACCTCTGTCCTCAGCTGCTCCTCAGCAGCACTCATTCTATTTTTACTGCATTTGAGTGGCTAATTTGTAGAAGTTCATCAGAGGTCACCGCAGATTAGTTTGTCCACTGTAAATGTCAAACGTGTGTGAGTTCTGTTATTTGTTTGTTCTTTTATTTGAAAGAAACTCAGCTGTACCAAATTCAAGCAGGAAGTTTAATTTGATGCCTAAATGAGATTCCACAGACTACTTTGTCAGACAGTGAGTCAGCACTTTCCCATCCAAATGAAGTAAACCATAGAAATAGTTTTCTCATTGATTTACTGGAATGTGTGTGCGCACATGAATGCCCACACGCATGCAGGCACCCACTGATGCTCCAACTGTGTTTTCTTGAAAAAGCTCAAATACGATTTGTAAATCTGATGGAGTATTCAATCACTTTATCACTATTTAAAATATTAAAAACTGAAATTAATTTTAAGTGGACAGTGGGAACTACTGGCCAACTTTCAGTTACAATATTCTAAGCTGATTCGCCATAATAAATATAATCACATAATGCACATTCTAGATTTGTAAACAACAGAAAAAAAAAAATAGAAATTAGCATCTTGTTTAGATTTATACATTTATGCAAGTCTCAATGGTTCAAACCCCACCCACAGTTCCGTCATTGGGTTAATTTCTCTCAGCTTTCCATCACTGGATCATTTCTTTCAGTTTTCCCAATGGTAAACCACTTTACTTATAAATCATTTGGTTCCCATTAATACTAACAGACCAGAGCGATGAGAACATTACACATCATTATCTTTTGGAACGGTGACCCTGACTTGAATCGTTGCCAGATCAGAATAGTTTCTCTCCTTGTTGCCACTGATGTCCTGTTGTATCATTTGTGAAGCATGTTCAGGCCACTGATAATCACATGGAAAAATTCAAGACATTAGTCCATTGTTCCATAATGTTTCCATAAACTCAAATCAAGCTTGGATTATCAGTTTTATGCTTCATTACCTTCATTACAGCAAAATGTTATAAATTAAATGTTATTATCAGGATACCTTGACATCATTACATTGAACATTACATTCCCACTGCCATTCAAATACAAAGACTTGCTGTTCTTCAGTTTTATTTTGCATTTTAATTATTTAGAATGCAAGTGGTTTTTATATAAGGTTTATGACCTTATTTGTTATAGTATTTGCACCCTTTTTAATATGTCTTTTGTCAGTTAAAAACTTAAAAACATTCACTTCAAGTAAAAGCAGATAAATGTGTTAGCTTCAAAATGCCAAAATAAATTAGGGACATCTACTAAAAAGTATCAAAGATGCAGTTTCTTCTGCAGAACTTAATATGGTGCCACAAGAGCAGGTTTAAACCCATAATATTGAAATAATTGGAAACGCTTCTGAATGACTCTTATGGTCCCCTCTTTTTCAAATCATAGCCTTACTTGAGTGGAACATGTTGAGAATGTGAGTTAATTACACCCTTGGCTAGCTGCTCATGTGTGGTGACTGTGTTCTGTATCATTAAGCAGCTACTCATCAGAGAAACACCTTGAATTAGTGACTGACATGAGGTTTTACCTGACCAGTGTTCTCACTTTCATAAATCACTCTCAGGAAGAGCCCTCAGCAGATCTCTCGCTCTGGAGTCAGCATCTGGTAGGGCTTTAACTTGGAAATTACTTTCCAATGATTAGTCCATGGTTTATTGAATATTTTCCATGAGCCAATGTCATTTATAATTATTATTATTATTTTTCAATGAGAAAAACAGCAGCAGGAATCCAAATCACGACTGATTCATTGTATACTGTATGAACAAAATGCAGGGATACAAGTCCTGTGAGAGAGTTGACTGAGTTAAGAGGACATAACAAAGTCTCTTCTACCAATGATATGTTCCTTCCACAATTAATGTAAGCACCAGAACCATGACACTTGAATGAAATAAAGAATATATATATATATATATATATATATATATATATATATATATATATATATATATATATTCTCTCTCTCTCTCTCTCTCTCTCTCTCTCTCTCTCTCTATATATATATACGTATATTGTGTTCATTGTTTACACTTGAACTTGGACTCAACAGGACTTTCTCTGCAATCCCCTGTTATTGTAATGGCGTTTGGGTGATTGATAGCCTCTTCATTTGAACTGTAATGTTTCCTGAGATGCTGAACCATTGACTTTAAGTAACCACTATGGTCCACCATTCCACGGTGGCAGCAAGTTATTTCTATCATTTGGCAGCATGTCTGTCATTATGCAAGGGTTATCTTACCTGGTGCAGATGTTACTATTACTAATGAGTAGCCAGGTTCATTTTATGAGGTTAAAGTTGAGAATGCGGGGTCAGGCTTAATCTTGTGAAAGGGAGAATCATCTATTCTGCTGCTTCAGTGTCACCTTGTCTTGTAGCACAAGCAGGAGACAGGTGGCTGCTGTCTGGACAGAGGGTTATTCACTACTCTTACTTTAAAAAGAAACATCACCATTTGTGACCAAAAGTGCCAGCTGTCAGTGTTTTTGTCCCACTAACACTTTAGACACACACACACTTGCATTTGCATATGCCTAATGATTTTTATACTGTACAAACTGTATTTTCTATCGCCCTTTTTTATTAATAATGTTTTTATTTATTTACGAAAACACCATTTTGTATGTTTTTTTAAAGCCTTTTGTTTTATGGGGACACAGGAAGTGTCCTCATAAACCATGTTTATGCTGTAGTACCCATGTCATTATTCACATTTTTGTCCTCATAAACCATATATACCAATGCACACACACACACACACATGCACACTTACCTGCAATTCTCTATTTACTTCTTCAGATATGCACTATAATAAGAACTTATGTGGGATGTTCAAAGCAATATAGTTCAATTCACTCATTGTCTATATTCTTCATTCAGGTCAGGGAACTGGGACGACGATGGCAGGAGCTTTAGTTTATTTCAGAGACACCAATTTTTTTGTTGACTTTGATGTTTGTTTAGATTTTTTTATCTATTTGTATTTGATAGAATCCATGATGCCATCTATCTGAACAAGATGTCCAGGACTATCAGCAGTAAAATAGGCCCACAGTTTAACCCTGGACATGGGGTACTTCTTATCCCAGTCTGAACCAAGCCCATCTGTTGGGTTTACTGCCAGAAATCTTTCTCTCTTTCTCTCTCTATTTTTTATTTTATTTTCATTTCACCATAGAAGCCAGTCCCATCTGAAGGTCCAGTCATATCTGACAACTGAAAATGGTGAAGTTTGTTTTTGGATGAACAAGGAGGATTTTTTTTGAAACCCTTCCAAACAACATGTGGTAGGTAGTTTGAAACCAACCCTGCTGCCAGTATTTTACTGTCAAATTTACAGGTATTTTTTTTTTTTTATTTACCGGTATTTATTTATTTTTACAGTGCAACTAATCTCTTCAATTCTCCAGCTGTGATCCTTGGAGAGTAATTGGCCGCTCAAACTCTCCTCCTCACCATGCATTAGGATGATGCAGACACACATCCTCTTACAGACAGAATTGTAACATTGGAACTTGATTATTTAACATTGGAACTGGAAGACATGGCTGGGCAATTTCACGCTCCTAGTCATCATGGTGTGCTAAAAAATCTAAATATGAATAGGAATAATTTCAGTGATTTTTAATCATAAGAATTTCTAGGGGAGCCAATAATTGGGGACAACATGCACTGGAGTAAAACATTTATTTCATAATGTGAGATTAATTTGTTTTACTTCAATGGAAGGTTAGAATTTTATGATAAAAAAAAGAAAGATCAAAAAGGTAAACGATACAGGTTTATTTTCACTGCTGCCTCTGCTCATATTTACCAAGGGTGCCAATATTAGTGGAGGACAAAATATATGCAAAGTTTTGAGACACTGGATAAAATGGACTGGAAAATAATCAATCAATCAATCTATCAACAAACAAACAAATAAACAAATACATAAACTATATTCACACTGATTGGAAATGCAACACAAATTAGGATAGATATTTGAACAATTTATATATTTTATTTTCTGCAGGGAACGCTATAAAACAGCAGTAACAGTATTAATACTGTAGGTGCGAATGGATTGTAGCAATGTGCTTTGCAAATTTCACCACCTGATGTTGGAGTGCAAACAGTTTCCACACCATACAGTGATTCTGTACGTCAGAACTTGAGCTGACAAGATAGTTTGTTAATTTTGCAACATGTTTCCATGAAGGTTATAAGAACAGGGCTACACTCTAAAGAAAAAATAAATAATTAAATAAATAAACCTGTGAAATATAAGGTATAAAGTGGCAGCTGTTTTAGATTTTATGGCACTAAATAAAATAAAAATACGGTAGAAAATATTAACTATATTATATTGTAGTCATTTTATCAACATCACATGAGTTGTATTAGTCACATGACATACAGCCAAGTATGGTGACCCATACTTGGAATTCATTCTCTTCATTTAACCCATCCAAAGTGCACACACACACACACACACACACTCACCATGAACACATGGTTATGCTGCGGTGCTTCAGTGTTGTCATGGCAACATTTCGAATTTTCTATATTTTAAAATTTAAGTGATTTTTCATGTTTATTATTATTATTATTATTTTAGTTAACAATAACAACATTGAAGGAAATGTAATCAAACAGTAACTTTAGCCAACCCATCTTTTTTCAGTTTGTCGTATTGCTTCTGGTTTATCTAAATTAGTCACGTTACATGTAATTTTGAATTTTGCACCATTTCATTATTAATGGTTGTTAATAGGGAGTAGTAGTTAGTAATTAGAGAACAATGTCTGATGTCAATAAAAAGTTAAAACTGTTGAAGCTATCTCTCATCTAGAACAAATTTGGTTTACTTGTTTACCTTCAGAAGAGCTCTCCTTTGACCAGACAAAACCTGGCTGTCCATTAGTGGTTTCACAGCTGCGGTATTATTAAGTACTTCAAATCATTGATAGATATTGGTGATCAAGGATCAGTTGGGGTTTCTTCCTGATTAAGCAGGAATTGCCTTAAGTAACCCACACTCCCAATGCAACACACCCTTTCCCAGCACTAAGATTACTAAATCTTTCCAACTAACTACTTGTTGTTTTGCATGGGTTATATCTTTATGTCTATCTTCATCACAATAATTGCATTCTCAGGAATTATAGTTGCTCAATTGAGGATAAGTTACAACATCTGTGTAAATATCCTGACGTAGGAACCCATGCAGAGTGAGGTCTGGTTGCTTTTCACAGCCTTTGTTCTCTGAGGGATGTTAATTTCCTTTACTGGTGGTCACTGAACATTGCCAAAAATGGTGAGCTGCCTAATTGGCTTTGGCACACTACTCTTGGTTATAAACGCCAACAACCTCATGCACAGATGCCAACACAAAGACAAAGTAGTGTTCATTTCATTAACGAAATCTATGGCGAAAAATCTTTGTCATTTTTTTCCCCCCTGACTAAAACGAGACAATGACAAGATGATAATAAAGTCTTTAAACAATAACTGAGACTATATCAACATGCAATATTGAAACAAAATGTAGTTTAAAGAATGGAAATTACACCAAACCCTTTTATTTTTGTTGAAAAAGTGGAGCCAAAACATTTCAGACTACTGTACAAGACTCTATTATGCGAGTGTTCATAATTGAGGTTACCAGATATCAAGAGCACAAATCCCCAAATCAGAGCTTTTCTTTTAAACAGATATGTACTTTTGCCCGGATTTTTGCTTCATGCAATCTGGCAACCATTTAGGCCTACAAAATGGTTCTCTGCGGAGGCACAAAGATCTGAAAACACAGACATATAGTACTGTACAAGTAAGCTGGAGTTAAGCAATTTCCATTTGAGTTATTCTGATAAATGAAAGTATCATTCACCCAGTCTGTGTTCTGTTATGGATTTTGACTGTATAGTTTATGATTGTGGTTGCTGATTGCATATTTTGTGCGCCAATGTCTTTTTTTGCTATTGTTTTAAAAGTGAAACATCAACGCAATTTGTAATTATTTGTAATTATTAATAATTATTATGTGTATATCTAAAGTCTTTGGTGTTTATTTAGCCTCTAATTGATTTCCTGTTATAAATCTGTACACTAGATGAGGTAAACTCCTAAAAGAGGTGCTTCCAGAAGTCCTTCGTTCGACACTATTGACCACAACATTCTTTTGCATAGACTAGAAAACTTTGTTGCCATTAGTGGAAGTGCATTAGCATGGTTCAAATCATGCTTATCAAACTTCCATCAATTCATAGCAGTGAATGAAGAGGTATCATATTGATCACAACTGCGGTATGGAGTACCCCAAGGCTCAGTACTATGGTCTTTATTTTTCATAGTTTACATGTTACCCTTGGGAGATATAATCAGGAAACATTGTGTTATGCTGATGACACTCAGCTCTACATAACTTCATGACCCATAGGAACATACCAATTAAAAAAAAATATACGTATATATATATATATATATATATATATATATATATATATATATATATATATATATATATATATATATATATATATATATATATATCACTTTCACCATTATACAGAAGGATGAAAATAAGCTGAACATTTGTAAGTTTCCTCTGACTTAAACTAGACTAAAATGCTCAGGCATTTAGTTGACTAAAACGGAAACAGGACAAGTACAAGTTAACTAAATATGATAAAAACTAAAAGTTACATTTGGCACAAGACTAAGACAGAGAAAATTTTGTGGGGAAAATTAAGCCTGGCAATAAGACAAACACATTAACGTATTATGTTGACACATTTTATAAGTTTATGTTCATTTACAATGCCCAAAATTAACTATTGCAAATAATCACACAGTGTGATGTCTGCAGAAAGAAAGGAATAGAGAGAGAGAAAGAAAAGCTGAAAACTACTCAGCTGGCCATGGAATGGACACCTGGGCTCTCTGTAGCCCTGCACTGATTTGCCAGATGAAAGATAGCCCAGATCCGGTGACAGATCTGCCCACTTGCAGATGTTGTAGATTTTGCAGGGGTATTGCAGGGATCTTTGCAGGGGTAATTATGAGTCTTCTACTGTGACTCTTTGTGAACAGCTGGGAGCAACCACTCCAACAACTTTCATCAGCTTACAGCATGCTCCCGGAGACAAGTCTTCAGTATTAAGGAGGTGAATGATGCAAGCAGACCATAAAGCTGCATTTGTGCTGTTTAAAACACCTGAAAATATCATTATTTGTCATTATAATCCACACAAATGACTAGTCCTAAATCGTTTAGTTAGTTTAATTTAGGATTTTAAGGGTAAAGTAAGATTTAAAGCCAGGATCCTTTTGGATTTTTACTTTATGAGACAGAAATGTAGTGTAGAACATAACATCATTGTAACTGGGTTTGTATAGTTATTTTAAAGTTGGATTAGTCAAATTAGTACTTCCTTAGGATTTGGACAACACTGAGCACATACACATCTTCAATCTTCAGGAAAAATAGCCACAAATCACTTTTTAACTGATAACATACAAAATGACTAAAGATAACTTAGCATTTACTACCAGAAATAAGATGATCAGAGAATTGCATAAATTAAATATCACATGGCCAGTAGTAGTTTAAGTTTTCATTTACCCATCGTTTTGATCTAAGCATATGAGAAATATTAGAAAAGTACCAGGAAATGCAGTTTAGCCTATTAAAGGGATTATTCAACCAAAAATGATAATTCCTGCATGTTCAAACCTGGATGAATTTCTTTCCACAAAACACGAAAGTCAGTAAGTTCCAAGTTTTTTTTTTAAACCCCAGCGTTCTTTAAAATATCTTCTTTTATATTCCACAGAAGAATACAGGGTGAGTATATGATGCAGTTTTCATTTTTGGGTGAACTCTCCCTTTAAGCGCATGGTTCATAAATGGCAGTAGGCCTATTTGGATTCATTTAAATAATGAAGTTACCTTATTGCAGTCAGTGACTGTTTTTTTCCCTATAATCATTTGCTCTTTCTCTGACGTGGAAAGGATTAACATATCTGCAGAGTGAACTAATATGTACAACCCAGACTTAAGCAAGCTCTCTTTGAAAGAAAGAGAAAATAAGACAACAAAACAGGTGGTGAGGTTAACCTCACATTAATTTTTTATGCATATGACCTTTGAAGTAATAATATGTGTAGTTCTCCAGGTGCTTAAAATGACTGCTCTACACATGAAAGAAACTCCTCCCAATGAAAAACATTAGAATGGGTGAACTTCTTGTCCAAATATGGTGATAGAGTCAGTTAAACACTGCTAGCTGCATCAGTTTAAATGTTTGACATAATATCCTCTTTGTGTTGCATGGCATCTAATTCAGTGCCCATGCTAGCATGTGTGTGTCTATAGGTTTGTTCATGTAGGCCTGTGTGTTTATAACAGTTTGTAATGGGTGGGTTTTAGACTAGCTGAACCTCCTCACCTGGCCTAATCACACGTGCACAGTACTGGTTAAGATGACCTCTAATATTATGTAGAACACCAACAATAAGAGATCTGTGTATGGATTCACCAGGTGTGACTGTTGAGGGAAGAAGATGAAGAAGTTAAGTCAGCCCATCTAGCTGTCTTAAACACCTGTGTTGGATCTTTCACTGATAGTTTAATGGCTTAATTTATATCTGATAATTGCCATGCTCCAACATATAGTTCAGTGGTCTAATAACTTTTCAACTCAAGATACAATCAAGCTCCTATGTCCTTTCCATTCTTAAATGTGTATGTGCACCATTTTCACAGTGGTTGTAACACTGAAATAGAAAAGGGTCTTTCCTTTAGACAAGGTTTGTTATGTCGGTTATGGGTAGGCCTTTAAATAATGACCTGATGCTGTACTACAGATCGACAAATGCAGACATAAAAATAGCCTGTTTTTATGCTTGTCACTGAGATGGTTAAGTTTGTGTCTAAGTGTGTGTGTGGCATACAGAAAGAGTGTGACTGTGTGAGTGAATGGTGACTGCACTGGCAGGGCCACCCATTTAGTCTCAGCAAGTGGCCGACCAGAGGAGGGGCAAAAAAACAAGAAAAAAAACAAACAAAAAAAAAAAACATACAAACTTCATGTGCATCTCTGCCTTTTAGGATCTGTCCTTACCCAACCCCAATCTTGAAATTACACTACACAGTCTAATTATTACTCTGTTACACTGACCCAGTTCCCAGACTGTAAGAGCACAGCAGTTCTTCTATAAGATTTCAAGTGGTGCAGCAAAATGACAATTATGTTCCAATCAAGTCAAATAACACATTATATTATCCATATGTAGGCCTTTTGTGCACGTTCAAATTTGTGTTGTAAGCGATAATGATAAATGTACAATGCCATTGCTGGGATCTTACTTACTGTGCAGACGTCATGGCAAGCAGTGATAATCCAGAACACATTCAGAAGTTTTCAAATCTGGCCCTCGAGGTCCACTTTCCTGCAAAGTTTAGCTCCAATCCTAATCAAGCACACCTGAACAAGTTAAGTTCTTTATGATTGCTAGAAAGTTACAGGCAGGCAAGTTTGATCAAGGTTGCAGCTAAACTCTACAGGAAAGTAAATATTAAGTCCAGAGTTGAGAACCTGTTGATTCTAGAGTGGTTTTGCTGTGCTTTTAAATGTATATCGAAGGAAACTAAATATTTTACTGTCATATTGCATCTGCGCTGGCAGTAGAAAACACTCATGAATCTGGATCAATCGTTATTCGGTTCTGGTACATTTTTGGAAATGGAAGCTGTTCTGAATAATAATAATAATAATAATAATAATAATAATAATAAAAACAAGTGTTAAATAAGAGCTACTTCTTGATTCTGAATCCCAATGACTAAGCTATAGCTCAAGTGATGACAGCCAGACAGACCACCCTCAGTGTAACACCACCAATTTGTGTGGGTGTGAGAGAAGGGTGGAGAGATGGAAAGAGAAAACAATGAAGTCTGAGAGAAAAGAGGTTGTTGTTGGCAACCTTTTAATCCATTTGTATGACAGAGCTTATTTGATTATAGAGATGTCATTTTACATCCTTAAGATGTAAATGATCAAAAAATTATAAACACTGTATGCTGCTGAATAAAACATTTTGGGATGAATTTCGAAAAGCTGTGAGCACATTTATGTGATATTTCAACTCCTGCATTTTATCAAATTATCCACAATCCAGTGTAGCCTGATATGTGCTGAATTGTTCTGCATAGTAATCAGTAAGTGTAAGCATGTAAAAAAAAAAAAAAAAAATAAAACACCATAGACGTTTTTTATTAGATATTGTCTGCAATTTGTCCTTAATTTACTAAGAAAATATTTTGTTGTCTTATATGCGAGGACTTTGAGGAATTCAGGAAATGTTTGTTTAAAGCCTGTCTCTCCTACTGTTGTTCTGAGGAGTGAGTAAACAGCCGATCATGTGGCCAGTGACAGAAGCTTCTGCTGTGTCAACAACGTCACTGTGAGCAGCAGCTGACAGAGGCCAACACAAACAGTGAATGATGAGCCTTCCTCCTCACCTGTCTCAGAAGCAAAAGCCCTCATGCCTGTTTCACTGAGACTAATCTGAGACTGTGCTCCGTTCTGAATAAGATTCATTTCTGTACTTGTCAAAAAGTGTTAAGTGTACTGAGTGTGGAAATGTGTGTGTGTGCGAAAAATACTATAATTAACTTTGACTTAACCATAGACTTCGGTGCCGGCCAACTGTCATATGTGCTCATGAGTTCAGGCTTGACATATGCCTCAACATGTTGTGGAGTGTGATGTAAGAATGCTGTGGAATTGTATGAGAAGTCCACTGTTCCACTTCTCAAATGATTTTCAGAACATCTATGCAACGCTTCAAAATGTACTGTCATAACGCGTCACAAGTCTCTCATGAATTTGCATATAACATTTGGCTGGAAGCAATTGTTTATCATTTAAAAAGTTCAAAATTAAATTAGCATTGTTGTCACACACAACTATCTTCCACTGATTAAGCGATATTGATTTATCAACTGTGATCATATGGATTACCATAGTGTTTATTGTGTGTGTTTTTTTTTTTAAGTGTCAGCTTAAAATTCGAAAAATTTCAATTAGCCCATAAATTACTCACCCTCAAGTCATCCTTGGTGTATATGACGTATTTCAGATGAATCCAGTCGGAGTTCTATTAAAAATTGTCTTTCATCTTTCAAGCTGTTTAATGGCACTCAGTGGGTGTTGCAGTGCATCAGTCCAAATAAGTTAAATTAAAGGCGCCCATCTATAAAAAAAAGTGTCTCACACAGAGGGGTGAACAAAGGCCTCCTTTAGCGAATCGATGTGTTTCTGTAAGACAAATATTCAAAACGTAATAATTAGTGGCGGCTCCAGACAATTTTGATTGGGGGGGCAATGGGGGATCCTGGTCATTTCAAGGGGGGTCTAATTAGCTGTTTCAGTATTGTGTAAAGGATGAAAGCCAGACTGGAAGGGCTCGTGGAGGTTGTGTGCTGTTAAAAAGACCTGTAACTGGGAGGCAACAACATTTTCTAATATCTTATAGAAAAAAGATAAGTTTGAAATATAACTACTTAGGGAAGAAGGTTTGAGACCATGCTTTTTAAGAACTGGAGTGACTGCATTTTCCACTCTTTATCTGCCTGACGCCTCTGTAAGGTGGGCTCCCAGACTGAGGGGGCACAGTTTCCGTTTGATACTCTTCTTCTGGAAAAAAGACCCCCACCCTCCCATCCACTCACTCCACACGCACATTAAATCTGTCTGTTTATCTCAAAGAGATATTGTTCTATTTTCAGAGTGAGAAACAAGCTCTGTACTTCCTTTGTAGATTTGGGGTGCCAATTCCATACTTTGTGTAGCTGTGTCAGTTTTCTTTCTTTGTGTATTCATTAGACATTTTCCATTGTGCGATTTACTTTATATTGGCTTTTTAGAGATTGCATAATAGAGATTGCATTTCTGCCGATACACTAACATCAGTGACCCCGCTAAAATCTCCCATCTGGGCTGGGAAGTGGGTTTTTCAAAATCTAACATGAATCAATAAGATTTATAATGACACATTGTTCCTCTCTGCTTGCAAAGGCGACTCTGGGACGCGTGACAGATGTAAACAGTTGATGAGAAATGCCAATTTTCCACTTGCACCCACTGTGTGTTATGGTAACATTTTTTCTGTTCTGATTTTTTTTTCTTTCACACCTACAGATTCACAGTCCTTTCTCAGCAGGTTTAAAGGCCACGGGCCTCCCAAGACTGCACTCGGATAAAGGCTGATTTATGCCATGGCTTGAAGGGGAGCAACGTGGGCAGGCATCCTGAGCTATAAAACCGTCCTCTTCAACACTCGGTTATTATTATAGATTTCAGAATGGCATCTTTTAGTTTCACTGATTATTATTATTTTTAATTAAGTGCAATTATTGACTGAAATAACGTGTTGTCCAAAATCTGACACTACTAGTGGAAAAAATATAAATTATGTAGCCAATATACATCAATTTTAGTAAAACAAACAAACAAACAAACAAACAAAATAACCTATTTTCATTTTCTAATTTCTAGCACTTGAGCTGCTTGAATTCTCAAAATTTGTGTAAAACCTGATTATTTGAGAATCACACAAAAAGCATCTTTATCTTTAATGGAAACAAGAAAGCAATGACGATTTTTATTTATTTATTAAAAAAGTTTAAGAAGGAAAAGAAGGAAATACAGTACTTCTTTCACAAACATCTTACCGATCAGCTTAAAGGGGACATATGATGCAATTTCAAGTTTTATTTCTCTTTGGAGTGTTACAAGCTCTTCATGCATAGATGAGATCCCTAAAGTAGACTGAAGTCTCAAACCTAAAGAGATCTTCCTTATAAAAGTTAAGACTCATCCCTGTCCACCTAAAATGCCTTTTTTAATCACACCCCCGCGTCTACATCACTATGTGGGAAGATTTGCATAACACCGCCCAAAATGTTTACGCAAAGAAAGAAGGCATAACTTTTATTCTCGCTGTAGTATTGTTGCTGCTGCCACCATGTCATGGAGAAGCTGGTTTTCATTGTGAAAGCAAAACTACTTTGTTTGGCATCCCAAAAGAGGACACAACTAGAAATCAGTAGTTAAGTTGTATATACAACACTGTTCCACAACAGATCAACCCAAATATTCAGATGTGTGCAGCACATTTTACGGAGGACTGTTTCCTGAACCTGGGAAGGCTGTGCACGAATGTTGTGGGGCAATTCCAACTTTGCAAGGACAGTCAAGAAGTTTCTGTGTGGTGGGATCATAGGGATCTAGTTGGCCTTTGTTTCTGGATTAGATCAGCAATATACGATGGAGCTATGTAGTGATTTAAAAACAAATAATACAATTTCATAGTTAATCCTAAAAGAAATGTGCAATACGGTAATATGATCTAATTTATGAGTGCTTGTTAGCAGTCTTGCAGATGCATTTTGGACCATCTGTAACCTGTCTAAAACTAAAAGTACCATAGTATAGTGAGGTGCAGTTATCTAATCTTGAGATGATGAATGCATGAATAACTTTTTACAAATCTTTCTGGGATTAGCAGAATCTAAGTATTTTCTGAAGATTTCATTTATCTGGTTGTCAAATTTAAGTGCACTGTCAAAAGTTATTATAATCTGTAATTATTTCCCCACTGGATGCAACAAATGCCTAGTTTGTAATGGGTTTTATTGGTTTTGTCTCGTCACACTGGAATATGACATTATGGTAAGGGACGTAACACTTCCATCACACGGATTAGGCATTAGGCCAATCACAATGCACTGTATAGCTGGCCAATTAGAGCACATCTCACTTTTTAGAACGATGAGCTTTGTAAAAAAATCAACACGTTTCAGAAAGGTGGGGCATAGAGGAGCAACAATAATGTACAGTATGTGGAAAATAATGTGTTTTTTAACCTTAAACCGTATAAAAACATTGCATTACACAAAATACACAAAATAATGTTATTTTTTGCAACGCCATATAACCCCTTTAAATCTTACCACCATCCCAAAGGTTCAGACTTATAAATAAACAAACCCAGATTTTCAGTGTGGTCCTAGACTTTTGAAGATCAAGATCATATACTGTACCTCCATATAAAAAGATCTATGTTTTGCACAAATATGCATTGTAAAATACATTACCTCCAGTGATATATGGTGTTATATGCTGTGTAGATCAAGCATGTATACAGTAGTTCTGTGTGTTTCATGGCAGGTATGTCCTTGCTGTTATTAATTCAATTAACAGTTAATTTACAAAACCTACAAGCAGCATAGCCAAAACATGCACCAAAAAGCATGAGCTCACTGGTTTGGGAGTTCCCTTACACTCTAACAGTTCACAGAATGAATTGTCTTTTGTCCCATCTAAATATCTACCCACAACCAGCTGGCCTGGCAAAATAATTTGATTATGACCTTTTAGCAGCTGGGTGTTACAGCCCAGAAATACTAAAGTTTTGAAGATGGAAGTTAATACTATCTGAGATGTGATCTTTAAATAAAACCAAATTATTCCTTTCGGATAAGAAAAAAATCTTGGTTGTCCAAACCCTTTATAGATATGATGTTTCTTTGGTCATGATTTATTGATAAATTGTGATATTAGAAGTTGGCATGAAGCACAAGTTGCTCTCATATTTTCTAACCTATTGTGACATGCTGTATGCCAAGTGAAACAGCTTCCTGAATGGGGGGGGGGGGGGGGGGTTGGGTGTTCATTTCAGTATGGCTCCTCTGACCGGATTATGCGTAGCTTTTCTCATAAAAAGTCATTTTCTTTTGACACTTTGGATATCAACATGTCAGGTGTTGTTGCAGGACACAAGCTGAAAATCATTGCAGAAATCGGATTGTGATGTTGTGAAGTTCAGGTCAAGCGTACAATTTTAATAAACCGATAATGGGCCTGGTCTACACACCTCTCTGAATTTTGAGACTGGTGGAGATGGCAGTATGAAATAAAGCCATGTATATCTGCCACTGCCAAATAAAACATATTAGTTTAACGCCCTGGATGCACAAATTGGATATAAATTATAGCGATGCACAGTGTGCACATTCAGTCATTTTGATCAGATTGTAAGTGAATACACAAATAATCAGATTTGACTGACAGTGGGAACATAGTTTATAAGATATCTTGTTCGTAGGCACTATGGCAAATCAACAATGACAATGGCATTTCATACAACACACAAACATGTATTTTTTTGGAAGAGCTGCTGTTAAATTAATGTTTTGAATAAGTCAATTCAAGAGTTTCATGTGGTTCAGTATGGAAGAGCATGAGATGGCTTATGGTCCAATTTGACATTGAAAAATAAGTTAATATGAGGCTGTATCAGATATTAGAAGGCATACTGATTTGCAGAAGGAACAGTGCTGTGTTATGAAATGTGTTTGTTGGCTCACAGCTTTTTAACAGGACTTGAAGAACCTTGAGACACGAGGGAAGGGTCCATGTCCAGCAGGGAACTCTGATACTGCCAGCCCTGCTTCCAAACACATTGAGCTTGATTGTGGTTTTGTTATGTCCTCAATTCTTTGCTAATTGTTCGACACTGGTTTTCTCCATTTATTGTTACAATAATCTTAGCATTTCATCTTCAAGTGTTGACAGTTTTATTCATGTTATGACGTTAGACATCCTTGTAGCTCCATTAGTAAATCGTGGCTCTTAGCGATACTAAAGTAGTGGGCTTGAGCATATGATCTTTTCAAATATTTACTGTGGATGCACTTTGAGGCACTTCAGACAAAGGCATGAACAGTTATGTTACATCACTGAAACACTTAGTTACTACGAACATATATTTTGCATTTACATACTGAATGGGTAAGAGAATTTGTGCACGTGTCAACATGCGTATGTGTTGGCGCTAGTTATTCTCTTGAGAAGCAATGTTAGGTCAGTGCATCCTCCCAGGCCAGGCCTTGTTTGAGGAAAGTAGGCAGGGAGTCATAAACACATCTCACTCTGTTTAAACACAGATGACTTAAAGTCTCCTATTACTTGGATGAGTGCTCTCTCTCTCTCTCTCTCTCTCTCTCATTCTCTTTCCTGTTGTTACCATGTCGCTGAACAAAGAATGATTCACGAATAAAGTGAGTGCTACTTTGAAACTATAATTTGAAAATATATACAGAATATAATTGATAACTATGTCCATCACAGTATCTTTGTCCTGCAGGAAATGTCCCCTGTAAAAGAGCCTTAGTTCCTCTTATGTTCTGTAGTGGATCACCTGGTGACATCTTAATACATCCTCTTTTATGAGGGTCTGCATGTGTTATTGAGGGAACAACTGAGAACAGGGTCCTGGACTGAACTGACACTTATTTATATAGCTGGGTGGTCTCCCCTTCCAGGAGAAGATTGTTAAAATAGTGGTTTATCGCGCCTTGATGTATTTGTAATGAGCACACTGTAGTGCTTGTGTTTTTCTTCTCCTGCTCACAAGTAGTGGGTGTCACTCACATACTTCATTGTCTAATGGAGGCTTTATTTATTTCTCTCATTCTGTTTATTGGGAGGATTTTAGCATGAAAATGTTCATGTTTTTGAAAGAAGTCTCTTATGCTGAGCAACACAGCATTTATTTGATCAAAAATAAAAACTGTAATATTGCTGTCATCTATTTCAGTATACTTTGCAAATTAAATTCATTTCTGTGATGGAGGCTGAATTAACTGCTGCCATCTAATTTTGCTGATTTGGTGCCCAAGATACATTTCTTATTATTATAAGTGTTGAAACAAATTGCTGCTTAATATTTCTGTACAAAGTGTGATACTTATTTTCGAATTATTTGATGAATATGATGTATAAAAAAGAACAGCTTTTATTTGAAATACATGTAAAAATCTTTTTTAATACAAAAAATGTTTTAGTCACTGACCCCAGTCTTTTGAATGGTAGTGTATATGTTGTGGCATTATAAATCACTTTAAAATAGCCTTTCCCAAACATCACTGAGCTCTCACTGTACCCTACCTGCTTATGTAGTGTAGTCAGTACATCAGGCTAATGCCATAGCACATGATCATCACACCGCTGTAGATGAGAGGAGAGCAGAGGAGAAATCAGCTGTCAAGTCTGTTTGGCCATTGAGAACATGTATTTAATGATGATGTGAAATATTGAAGTGTTTATAATAATTGGGTTGCACTTTATTGTACAGTACGTGTACTAACATGTACTTATAGTGAACTTACAGTGTATTTATCTAAGAAAGTTCTGGGAACACAAGGTAACTACATGAGGTAGGGTAAGGTTTAGGGGTAGGTTCAGGGTTAGTACCTAGTTATTACATAGTTATTGTAATTACTATATTAAGTACATAGTATGTACATGAGGAACAGGTCTGTAAAAGTGCTACCATAATTGTAATGGACCTACATACTGTACTTGTAGAAGATTTAAAGTGTCCTAGAGGAACACTGGAATGGAATTCCATTGTGAAAGTTTGAATGTAATGGTGCACTTTATTTCTTTTTTAATTTCCTACTTGATTTTCCTTTTTTCATTATTTGTAGATCATTATTTCCAGTCTTAGAATTTGATTTGCTGCGTGGTATTCATGAATATGTTATAGTTCACTTTTTCTTTTTAAATTGTTTTTATTGTCTTTTTAATTTTTGTAAATTATTAATTTGCAAGTTATGTCAACTATATATGTTGTATATATGTGTGTGTGTGTGTGTGTGTGTGTGTATATATATATATATATATATATATATATATATATATATATATATATATATATATATATATATATATATATATATATGTATGTATGTGTGTGTGTGTGTGTGTGGGCATGTTTTTGTGACATATCAGGACACAACTCTGTATAATGACATGGGTATGACACAGGTATTACAAGAAGAGGGTGACTTATGAGGACATAACCCATGTCCCCATTTTTCAAAATGCTTATAAATCATAAAGAATTTTTGTTTTTGTATTTTTGAGAAAGTAAAAATGCACAAAGTTTCCTGTGAGGGTTAGGGTTAGGTGTAGGGTTGGTGTAGGGCCATAGAATATACAGTTTGTACAGTATAAAAACCATTACGCCAATGGGATGTCCCCACTTTTCACATATATATATATATATATATATATATATATATATATATATATATATATATATATATATATATATATATATCATAACGTAGTAGTCATATTTTCATTGTAAATCTTCAGTCTCTACCAGTATGTCTTCAGTGAAGTTTAGTTCAGTTCTTTCTGGACTTAAACTTTTCTGTATGTGTAGAAATGAGACAGTGAAGTGACTAAGAAACGTCTCCCACCCTGTACTTACAAGCTGACTTCATTTCCCTGAGCAGCTTTAGACCATGAGGTATTTTTGAGGCCCTAGTTCCCTCACCTAATGTGACTTGCCCAGCACCCATGACAAGACAGGTTGGTCAGTATGACCACCAACTGTTTTTGAAAAAATTGTAGTTTTACATTTGATCAGCCGTACTGAACCTTCTCAAAATCTGGCAGGAGTATGGTGTTTGTGTATGTGTATGTCACATGGTAAGCCGCATGGGGTCTTCTGTTTACATGGCAAGGGGAATGGAAATATGTTTCTAAGCTGTCAAAGTTTAAAGGACAGGATTGCAAGGACCAGTGAGAGGGACAAACAAACAGAGAAAATTAAGCTTAATATAATGGAGTCAATCATCTCCGAACAAGCTTCATTTGTCACTTTTGGGTGTGTGTGTGAGGGAGGAAGGAATAAGACATGATATTAGCTTATTTCCCCACAATGTTTGCCATTGAATCACGATGCCAGACTTTTTAAATGTCTTCATTTTACGGCTTGTCTGAGTTTCTAAACACTAAAGATTTTGTTTGTAGCTAAGCTGGTGGCTGGGACCACAAATGTAGAAATCCCTAAAGCCATGTTTTCTGAAGGAAATCAAATTTACTCTATTACTGTCTGTCTCAAAATATCTGATTCATTTGTTGCATATTTTAATCTAGTGTTAAACTGAAATTCTTCTTTAAAAATGTTCTGTGGTAACTTTTACTCAAATACAGTATTTAGTCATCATAAATAAGACTAGGCCATGAGTCTGTTGACTATTAATTATTAAAAGTTAATATCTGCAGAGCATGACCATCAAAGGACTCAAAAGTAAGAGTTTGTGATGATTGTTCAAATGTTAATCAGACCAGAGCCCATCCCTGAAAAGCCACTCTGATGAGTAGATGAATAAATCCTTTCATGGTAGAGTTGAAGATGACCCTCCTAGTGCTGTTGCTGGAGACTTCTTGGAAATAACATAGTATATAGACCACTGAGTCTTCAATAAATCAACAATGAGGGCAAATTACACCCACAAGGGAACTTACAAACATTTCTTATTTTGGGAGGGGACGCTTTTGAATGTTCATTGTCTATTTTTAATTGTCTTTCCTATATGCACATTGGTGGTTACTTTAAGACTGCATGGGCTTCCCCTTAAATGTCAAAATATAAAAAAATACATCAATGTCATTAATGAATATAAAACGTCACTGAAAGTTTATTGAGTGCTTTATGCACTGTTGACAGCACTTGTAATTTAAAAGAACCACTGTACATGGAATGCTTGGAGATAGACAAGCGATCATTGGAAGTCTGTAGTGGCTTATAAGACATTATTTTAAGTCGGTTTGTAAAAATATGCTTTATTTGTCAGTTTGAGAAGACACTTTTAGGTGCAATACTGAGATAAAGTACATATAGAAAACATAAAATAGATCTCAATTCCTGTTTTACTGTGATAACATCTGCGCTTCCTTACTCTTAAAAAAATAAAAAAATAAATATATTCACCTAATATTTTCTTGAAGATCTATTATATTACTGTATTATATTACTCTAGGGTGTTCTGTTTTTTTCTCTCCCTAAAATGTTGATGTTCAAAGAGAGATGAAGTGAAAAGCTAAATAAGACAACATATTTGGAATTTGTCCTGGAAATTATCTCCATGAGCTCAGTGAAACATCTTCATGTGAAATACTTGATGAAATGTTCAAAGTACATACACATAGCCCTGACAAAATACAACAATCCGATCTTTGTTCAGGTTATAAAAAGGAAATGTTGTTTATGGTGTACTCACATCTTCCAAACCATTTATGCACACAGATTTCAGTTTACTGACTGCATGAGCAAATTTTTGGTCCTTTATGGACAGATGACTTTTTTTTTTAATTTTAAGTTTCTTCTAAGTCCACTCATTAGTTACATTTTGTTTTAATCTTAATTGTCTCAATGGCATGGTTTCCACAGACACACTTGCATACATTGCCTTCAAAAGCATTGAGTAATTATTTAACATAGCCAAATTTAAAACAATGTAATTGGTTGTTACCCCTGTGTTTGTGGAATGTTAGATACTATGCTTCTCTGGAAGGGTGTCAAAGCGTGAATTGGAGGTCAAAGGCACAGGCATGAATGGTGTCAGTGGAGTCACTAGGGTTGTCTCTGGTCACTCTCCCATAAATCAGAAAATGATATCAAGGTACAAGATGCTGTAATTTAGCTGAGGAATCTAAATATAAAACTAGATATATATTCTCCTGCAAAACAAATATTGGTAACTTGTGAAATCCACCCTCAAGGCAACCTCTTAATTACCCTTAATTGCTTTACAGACACAATGAAAGAAGCACACAGGACCCTCCTGCAAGTGTGAGTTGTATGATAGATGTGACCAGACGGAGACCATGGACACAGCTTCACAAGTACTTGTCAATGTCAGGACAAGAAATGCTGTATGTTACTGTGGACTATTACAACCAATTCCAAAAAGTTAAGAAATTTTGTAAAATGCAATAAAATCAAGAATCTATGTTAATTCTCTTTAACTTTTATTTAACCGACAAAAGTGCAAAGAAAAGAGGCTGGATACTAATGAATTTTAATGCTAATTTGATAGCCAAGGAACTGGATTGACGCTTGGTGAAAAGTGCACTTCTCAGCTTTGAGGAATAGCTGATCTTCCCAGAGTTTTTGGAGGACCTCAGAAATGCACAGGCGTGGGTGATCATAACTCCGGTGAGTGGGATTATTGATTAGTGGAAGAGCCTGGTGTTTCCGGGACAGCAACACACACCAAAAATATAGACAGAGGCAGAATAAAAGTAAAAAGTTATAGAATATTCAAATTAAACTGAAACTTAGTACATAGGTCAGTCGGTAATAGGCGAGGGCGTCATGTAAAAAGGAGCATCTCAATCTTTGCAAGAAAAGCTAAATCATGGCTCATCACTTTGTGCCAAGTTTCATGACATTTCTCAATGCAAAATCACAAAGAATTTAGCTCTTTCACAAACTGCCATACATAATATTGTGAAAAGATTCAGGGGATCCAGAGAAATCTCAGTCTCTGTAGGGCAAGGCAGGAAACCTGAATGTGTATGACCTCTGAGCCCTCAGATAGCATTGCATGAGAAACCTTGCTGAGGTGTTAAATATAACCACATGGGCTCGGGAGTTCTATGGAAAACCATTTTTACTTAACACAGTCTGCCCCTGCATTAGTAAATGCAACTTGAATCTCTGTTACTCAAGGGGAAAGCTATACATCAATTCTATGCAGTGATGCTGCAGGTTCTCTGGTCCAGAGCTCATCTTAGAGAGTCAAAAAGACAGTGGAAATGTGTGTTGTGGTCAGATGAGTCCACATATCAATTTCTTTCTGGGAAAATTAAATTAAAAGTTCCAAAGACCAAAGAGACCATCCAGATTTTCATCAGCAACAGATGCAAAAGCAAACATCTGTCATGATATAAAGGTGCAGCAGACCAAATGACATGGGTGACTGTCAAAACTTTGACAATCAGTATCCTCAATTCCCAAACAATTAAACATTGTTATTAAAAGAAATGCTAATGTGAAAGTTAAACATGCCTCTGTTCCAGTTTTTTTTTGGAGTCTGTTGCAGCCATCACAATCAAAATATGTTTATATTTACAAAATAAAATTAAGTTGGCCAATGAAAAAAATAATAGATTTATTTATTTTTATTTTTATTTAGTTAAATAAAGATTACAGAAAATTAACAAATAACATATTCTTGATTTTGTCATTTCACAAAATGTCTCAACTTTTCTGCAACTGGGGTTGTAATAGTGTTAATACAGTTAATACTGTTTATAATATTAAAACAGCTTTGATTTTTCGTAGTACAAGTATAATAAAACATCTGTCAGATTTAAAATGGTAAGTTGCATTAGGCATGCACAACAGCTAGTTACTAGTACATGAAGTAAAAGTTTGGCTGGTGTAACTTGCATTTGCTTGTCAGGTTTTGAGTGTATGCTTTTACCTTTCCTTTAAATAATGTAATAGATTTATGATTTCTTTGGTGAGCTTTCTTTGGTATGGGTCTAAAAAAGCATTCTTTGATGTTGATCCAAAATAGCACTATAGTGTATCGTATTATAGTAACAATGACATTTTAAAATACATAAATGTATTAAACTATAAATGTGAACCACATGTCAAATGGAGTGGTACATATGCATTTTTAATCTAAAGCAGGCTCAATAAAACTCCAGCTCAGCTGTGTCTCTTCTCAGGATCTCCATTTATAACAACCTTGACCTATAGTGTAAGTATATTACAGTGAATTTTAAAGTTTGGTATGGGGGCTTCTGGTAAATCGAGGGCCTTTCACACAAAAAAACTAAAACTGTAATAATACGTATAATGATAACGTTTTAAAAATCACTCTAACAGAATAGCAAAATCCACACCAGAACTACAGTATAACATAATACTGCTGGAAGCCATTTCAAATGAATTTTCGAGCCGATGAATGATAAAAACATTAACAACTAATCAAAATATATCAGACTTTACATTTTTTTGAATGCTAATATAGTTATCGTTAAAGTTAGTTTTTATTCTTGGTGTGAACACGCCTTTACTCCTAAAGATCCCAGTATAAGCATTTAAGATTGAATATGTGCTAGTGTATACAATAGAAGTCACAGGCCACTTTTTAATATATACTATACTGTATTTACAAAAGGGAATGCATTTACTTTTGTTTATACGGTTTGTCTGTTTTATGTTCAATGGGATTATGCAAGAGAAGCTGTTTGGTCATTAAAGGGATAGGTCACCCAAAAATGAAAATTCTGCCATCATTTATTTACCCCTTATGTTGTTCCAAACCAAAAAGACTTTGGTTCATCTTCAAAATGCAATTTAAGACACTTTTAATGAAGCCCCAGAGGTTTCACTGTGATTTTGCCAAGTAAGACCAACATCTTTTGTTAATCCTGGAACAACATTACTATCGAAAAACATAGACGTAACCCTTTCCCTACCCCTAACCTAACCCTACCCATAATTTAGCCTTAAAACCAGAGGGAAATGATAGCTGAATAACAAAGGTGTAGAAACACCTTACCCTGTTTGTAAGCCTTAAACTGATATTTTCCTGATTTAAATCTTCTTCCAGGATCAACAAGGATGTTGATTCAGGAACATTGTGTACTTGGTGAAATTGCATTCACTGTTGCACAAAAAGTCCAGGTAACCAACATGTACAAGATCCAAAAAGGTTATAAAGGTGTTGTAAAACTAATCCAAATCTAGGCTTTTATTAACATATAAACACACATAAATAGATCGCATTATAATGCTAAGAACTAACCCTAAGTCTAAATCTTGCCCATCTACTTTATTTAATGCTTGATATCCTAACTGCATCATTAATGTACATCTATTGCAGCTACATGTGCTCACTGCAATGTAGTTCCTGCTTTCCACAGACAGGACAGTATAAATGAACTCTAGTCCACTTTATCGCCCAGATTTCTATTGGCTTTACTGTGCTTATGAAATGGTGAATGGAGCTAACAGAGCATTACTGACAGACCCGTTCGGAATATAGAGTCAAATGTGACACAGTTGCCACACTCTATGAACCTTGAGCAGAGTGTTTAACAGTAAGACAGCATCAACATAGTCGTTGTTCGTAATTATAGGAGTTACATTATTGTGTTTGTATTATGCCTTGTACAGTTTATGTTTTTCCAAAGATCATGTTTCCCCAACATAAGTCACGTTATTATGCAGCATGTCTGGACACAGAATGTGGTTGTTGGGAAAAGTGTCAAAACCCTTGTTTCTTGCTGAAACATGCATAATGTGCCTAATAATGTAATAATGTAATAATGTAATAATGTTATAACTGTTCTACATAATCATAAATGTAGCTTGTAAGAGGGTTAGGAAGGTATATTTAAAATAAATTGTATAGCTTCCCTTTCTGTCCTTGGTTCATCATCTGGTTTGAGATAATATTTAGTGCATTTACCATGCACTGTTTGACTGTCATTGACTGAGAATGTCTGAATGATATGACATTAAGAGAATATTGTCCTTTTTGTCTTGTCACTTGAAATAATGGTAAACTAGGGAGTTTCCAGGGTACAACCTAAAATATAGCTATTCTAGCTCTTCTTTTAGACACAGTTCATTTGTATCCCTGTATTATGAAATTAGTCTGATTACTTGGAAAGTCCATAATATTTTTACTCACTTATGTACTGTAGCAGGACTTTTGGGAAATGTGCCATATGTTAAGTGATTGGTTAGATCACCTTTAGGTAACGGGTAAACATCCAGTTTAATTTGTCAGCCAGGAGCATAGTGATTCTTTCTGAGTTTCAACTGGATTACCATGTCCAACCATTTTGTGTAAATGGACGTGAATAATGGTCAAAGCACTGACCCGTGGGGTGAGGGTATGGGTGATGAGTGTGAGCTTTTCCGGGTGAACTTAAGATGTGTTATCTTGGAAGGAAATTAGACAAAAAAAGCACTGACCCGGAAATGCCCTTCTTGGCTAGATATTAACTGGTAAGGACTCTTGAACTGCTGTCTGTTCCATATTCTGTTCCATGTTCCATATCTTCCATATTCTGTCTGTTGGTGTATTGAATTTTTGAGTTGAAGAATTTAAGTTCAGTTGCTGCCTTAAATTTTTAAGTATAAACGAATTTGCTGTACATGCCATTTTTTAATTCTTGTCTTGAATCCTAGAAAAAAAAAACTAAAATGAAATGTATTCTTTTGCATGTTTCTCTAACACAATCTGTCTATATTTATGTCTGTCTATTACAGTGGTTACACTATATTTAATTAGACTAAATTAAATAATTATAAAACAACAAAGTACATATCAAAGTAATTAAAATTGCAGCGTGAACCCGTCTCAAAGTTCACTGGGTCACTTTATAACCTTGTAAACGGTTGCTCTCTGTTATCATCTAGTGATGTAGTAGTGCGGTCTCCCCCGTGTGGAGGTGCAACTGTCCGATGCATGGGATCCAATGACTGTTGAGATTAAATTAAAACAGGAATAATTCATGACTTGTAGTAAATTGTTAACATGGAAATACATTATGGATATTGTGTCATGTGAATATTTTTCAATTGGCCAGATTTAAAACTTTATCCTTTTATTTGATTCTAGTAATTTTGCTGTTTATGATCACGTGATCTATTATTCGTGATTCATTATGAAAATTAGGTTAATTTAAGCTGTTGGGATTTAAACCTAAGGGATTTTTTTTTGTTTCTTTGTCTGTTTTTAGAAGGAGCCACATTAAGAAGATTCAAAATATATATTTGTTCCAAAATAAATTAATTACAGTGATTTCATTTTTGAGGAGAAAGAGTTATTGGCAACAGCATTCGTTTCACTGCTATATGGTTAACATTCACTTAAATTCGGAGTGAGTAGGGCAAAGTGAAGCTCTCTTTTCGTCTATTTAGATGTGCTTGCATTGTGAGTGTGTGTGTCCTCGTCTGTTCTAGTCAGGGCACATGTGACGTGTGTCCCAGTCACTTTCCCCGCACCTCCCCTTTGCTTTGGTGTCCACTCACTTTTTCGGGTGAGCAGTGAGCCCCTCCTCTAAATCCCTGACGAAGTTATTTAGGGTGTAAAATGGATTTGAATTTGCTGTTAGCGTTCACATTTTGTGACCGGACCACAGCAAGCAACATACGGTCCAAAGAGAATTATCAAACTGAGGAAAAGGAGAACATTTTTTTTTTCCTTATTAGGACTCGAATGAATGTTTCATGTTGACTCACTGTGACCTGGGATTAAGTAAGATTAAGGATTTTCGTTTGGAATTATAAAAAGGTACAGTATTTCATTCATGATTTTGTACTGCAGTCTGTATGTTATGACATTGTCGTCAGTCAGAATGGTTAATTATTGCTAAATTTATGAATGCATGTCACGACATAATGATGAAATTTAAATAAATAAGAAAATAATTAACAATACTAGATGTGGTTTTTAGCGATTGTTTTTAGTTTTCGTCGTATTGTTATCATCATCATCGCCATTATTTATTTTCTGTTCCAATTATTATTTTATTATTTATTATTTTAAAATAATATTCTACAATATTTTAAATGAGACACAGAGATATTAAAAGTCCCCATGACCTCACTCAATACAGGAGTAGAATTATCCAAAGTGAACCAGTGAACTGATAAAGCAGTGCCAAAGACTCGTTAACAATCGTTAACTGATGCTGACCATAATTGAGCTTGACTAGTCAAAGCTTCCAGGTCCGTTTAGGGCATCTAGTTTAGAACAAGCAGTTCTGAATATCTTTTCGCAGATCTTATTATTACAGAGTGAGGAACTTCCAACAGCAGTGCAAGAGCGAAATCCTAGAGCGCGCAGCAGACATTGGTGCAGCGCGTGCGTGAATGAAAAATGATGATGTCTCTGACATCAGACTTCTTGGATTATAATGAGATTTTTAATGCATCATGTAATTCTTTGTAAACTTTTCCTACGTAGATACACTTTCGTCTAGTGGAGAGTATTTCGACCCCACGTGTCCGTATCTTTATTTATTTTTTATTTATTTTTTTGAATGAAGATTCCTTTTTTATACTGTTGCTGTGTTCCTGCACTGCAACATTTGCTTCCATCCATTTTTGTCACAATGATTTCTGCTATTTATACTTGGTTTTATGAGATTTGAGTAATTAAATTCAGAGTGGTCAAAAGTGCGATGACATCACCACTTTGCGTTTCACCTCTTTGATCGTTGAGGCGGCAGTTAAACTTCAAATGGCACGTTTAAGGAGCTGACTTTTTCATACTGTAACAGGCTCGGAATAAACAATAAAACGTACAAGTAACTGCATGAAATCCTATGAAGAAAGAAACAAAAGAAACCGTAATTTTCACGTACGTCATGTACTTTTAACTTTCACACTGCACTTAAGTTTTGGGTTGCTTAATGTTACTTTCTCATATGGTCAGTGGGTAGTCTCGTGAGCCCCAATTTGTAGTGTGTTGGTGGCAAAAGTTTGTGCTTCACCCCCCCGCAGGGGATTATAGCCATTGAATACTCAATTCCGCCTCCCACCCCCTGAGAGGAAACACTTTGTATGACCACCACATCGCTTTAGTCAGATGATTAAAGCCTTTCAGCATTCATGAGTCTTAATAGATAGCAAATGTTATTCAGCTCTGTATATACAACTAGAATTAAAAGACTTGTCAAATCAATGATTCAATGATTCTTCTCTTCACTTCCTAGACTGGAAGATGTTGCTGAACATAAAATGCATACTGTGGTTGATTTGCGTATACCAAACTACGACTGAATCTGGTAAGTTTTTTAATTTATTTATTATTTTGTTTTTATTTAACCTATATATCAAGGTGTTTATCTCTAATTATACATCTCTACATGTTCAGGAGTTTCAGAATGTAAGGGTTGGAAATTTGATTTATTAATGTAAGACTGGGGTTTGCATGTAGTGAAGCAGACCTTAAACTCTCATTCCCACAAACTATTGTCCCCCAGCTGCCTCTAATGGTTTACTTCCAGGCACCTATACTTTTTAATTAGGATGTTCTTGTAGTCTGGTGCAAACAGATGGCTTGTCTTCATCACTCTGAAAGGCCATGCTCTCACACGGAGGTGTGCTACCCTGAGGGGTAATCCCACCTGTCCAAAGCATTTCTCACATTGTTGGTTCAAGTATATAGTGATTTTCTTTCAGTTATGATCCTTTCAGCGTCCTCCTTTCAAGGTTATCTGTCCTTCTACAGGAAAGTATTATCTGGTGTGCTCACCCGTAGGCTTCACAGAGGCAGTAAAATAATTCTCTGCTCAATTATCATAAACACAGTAAGGCATAATTTCCTGTGCTTCGCGGTGGATGCAGCTGTGTGTATAATGTCTCATGCCTTTCATTCTCTCAGTTTCTAGCACGTTATTGGTGATGCGTCCTGTCAGCGGCTTGTTGTCCGGGAAAGTGACCCTTCCATGTTTCTTCTCAATCAACCCCACTCTTGGACCTCGAAACAGAAATGCCTCAGGAACAGACTACCTGCGCATCAAATGGACCAAAATTGAGGGGGGTGTTGAATCGACCGTTCTTGTCACCCAAAACGGCGTCATTAAGATTGGTCCAGGGTACAGGAACCATGTATCTGTGCAGAGTCATCCAGAAGACATTGGGGATGCTTCTTTGACTATGGTGAAGCTTAGGGCCAGTGATGCTGGAACATACCGCTGTGAAGTGATGTTTGGGATTGAAGACACACAAGACACAGTCAGTTTGAATGTTGAGGGTGAGATTTTTCTCAAATACATTATTCATTTTTTTGAATGTGTCTCATATTCTTTCAAATTTGTCTTGTCTTTTTAGAGACACCATTGTGGTATCTAAAGCACATATGCTGCCAATATACTGAAGGAAATTCCTTAAAGCTAATTGATCAATAAAAAGTCATAACCCAAGTAAAGTTCAATCTGTTAAGTGGAGCTGTTTATGGGAGAAAACCCACAAGCACAGATTATCTAAATTGTTGAGGGATTTTAAGGTTGTTTTGGACTCTCCCAGATTACAGTTACAGTGTAAAAAGTCACATTCATTCCAACAAACATTGCCTCTCTTAATGTCTTCCCTCTGTTTGGATATATTGTGATGGCAGTATGGGCTGATTTATGCTCAGGCCATGTGAAAGGATGGGATGGGTCAACCCTGAACTGCTTTGGCTCTAGAACTGCAGCACCACCCTGCTCTCAGCAAAGACACACTGCCGTTTTAATTAGATCCATTACTCATTTAATTTGAATTTGTTCCAAAGTGACAATTATGGGGTGGATGGAATGTCCCCATATTCAAATGAATGTCCCAACACTGCTTGCTTTATTAATTTGTTTATAAGCAGCCTGCAACTTGCAAAAAAACAAAACAAATACAAAACAAAACAACAACAACAACAACAACAATCTATTAGTCTTCATATTTATTTTGGTCACTGACAACAATGATTGTAATACAATATGTCCCCATTTAACTGAAAATGTTAATGGATGGAAGGGTCTTTGTTAGAACATGTTCATTATTGTTTGTTTTACTTCTTCTTTTGAACAGGCGTGGTGTTTCACTACAGGTCAAAGGTCAGCCGATACATTATGAACTATGCACAAGCTGTGCAGACCTGCCGCGATGTTGGAGCCACCATTGCTACAGCAGAACAGCTGAGAGCTGCTCATGAGGATGGATTTGATCAGTGCGATGCTGGTTGGATAGCAGATCAAACAGTGAGGTTAGAAGCATCACACATCACACACACACACACACACACACACACACTGTACTTCTATTTCCTCTATTGGCAAACTCATTTATAAGTTTTAGACATTATGTCAACATGTTGATATTAAAAGGAAATTGCAAAGGCTGTACTACTTTTTTAGTCATGAGAAACTTTTTCCTCTGTGTGGATTATTTCTATCTGTAGATATCCAATCACTAGACCAAGGCCCGGCTGCTTTGGAAATCTACCTGGAAAACCTGGTGTCAGGTCATATGGCAAACGCAGGCCCACAGAGACCTTCGACGTCTACTGCTATGTGGATAAACTCGAGGGTACGGATCAATACATGCTATTTTTTTCAACATTTTTTTTTATTTTAATTTGAATTCTTAATAATAATAATAATAACAACAACAACAAAAACGGCAACAAAAAAACCCTTGTTGACAAGGCCAGCAGTTCTGTGGTTATGTGAAAGAGCAGTAGTTTATCTATTTTATTTGCTCTATGCTGACATATTTAATGTGGTTTTAAACTGCGGTTAGCCATAAATGAGTATCAACCATTTTGGCTGTGGTATTAAACGTTGAAGTGTAAGCTTTCAATATTTTAGCTGCCACAAAAGAGAAGGTTTTTTTTTATGTTTTTAATTTTTAAGCAAAACTGTCTCTTTGCAGTTCTATTTTCAGTGAAAGCATGTTTTGGCAAATGTACGCTGGCTTATCAGAGCAAGACAAAAATCACGCAAGTGACATACTTATATTTAAAGTCGCATTTTCAGTTACTAATGAGGATGTGAAAATGGTAATTGTAGAGAATTAAATTTCTTACAAAACTAAGGATGTCCCAAAAATGACAAAATAAAGGTTTTCTCATAATTTGTCAAGAGACTTGTTATTCTTAATACGTGCTAAGTTCAGCTCCATGTTATAACAAAGGCATGAAAAACATCTAACATCAGCAACAAATGGAAAATGAATTCATGAAATAAACACTGTTGTATTGTATGTTGTGGTGTTTAATATGTCTCACTCTCTTACGAAAGAAGATCTGGGTATGTCTTTACTGTTCTGCTGTTAATTACATAGACATCATAAAAACCTCAGTTCTAGCTTTTGACAGCAACACCCAAGACTGGGCGAAAACAACTCCCCGTCATTTTTATTTTCATTTGATTCACCACAGCATTCGCTAATGGAAAACAATTCTTTCTTTTTTGAAAACTGTTTAACGAATTTGCATTTGTCGTGACATTTTTAACTAGGGCTTTCCCCCTCCACCCAATATCTGGATTTTCATTCATTGACTGGCACTTTGAAAATACTTGTTAGCAATCTCAAAATTCAGCTAATTTCAGATATAATATTCAGTGTTTATTTTTTTTTACTTCAGGTAATGTTTTCTTTGCGCCCACAATGCGTAAGATGACCTTGGATGAGGCCAAGGCTGAGTGTGAAAGCATGAATGCAGAGCTGGCCTCACCTGGTCAACTCCACGCTGCCTGGAGACAGGGCCTGGACCGCTGTGATTACGGATGGCTGTCTGATGGCAGCGCTCGCCACCCTGTCTCCATACCCAGAAGTCAGTGCGGTGGTGGTCTGCTGGGCGTCCGCACCATGTACCGCTACCAAAACCAAACCGGCTTCCCAGATCCCAGTATGAGGCTAGGAGCTTACTGTTTCAAAGGTAAAGACACTGAACTTATGAATTGTTTATGATGTAGTAAATTAACACCTGAATGGTTGCGAGAACAGCCAGTTTACCAGCTGTTTTGACGTCACTTCTCTTACTATGCGTATTATGGAGCCCTCACCCCATTACACACATAAACATGAGTTCCACATTTACTGTGAATGCGTCTGAAGGGCATTAAATCAAAGCAGAATATTAGTTAAAGCACCACGTTTTGTTAATTGAGGTACGCCTGGTGTGGAAAAGGTTACATGAGAGTTGCTCATTCTCAAATGATTCACTGACCTCACTCTGATGCATTCTGGGTTCCCGCCCGTTTCTAAGGAAACTAAACTGGGCTTGGTTAACAAGAGGGTTTAAACATCCAGAGGTCCGTTATGCCACTGTAGTGCTCTGTGGCTTGATGACAGATGCTTGTCAGACTTTGCCTTTCGGTGTTATGGGTCCTCAGACTTCAGAAAGACTTGATGATGTTCCCATCAGTTTTGATGACCTCATAACAATATTATGCAACCGGGGGAACGGTCTTGAAAGATAAACAGTACTGAGACTTGTCAAAGTCTATGGCCACTTTGGTAACGCATTTAAGCAAATATTTTCTAAGCTGGTAATAGGCACATCAACTAGGGATGGATGTTGCTTATTGATATCATAAAATTTGCACTGATTCTATCTAAATAATTTTTCTTCTCTCCATCATGTTTTAAGATTAAGAGTCTTTTGTTGCATAACATACATTTTTCATAACAAAGCACAAGCCTACAGCCATCAACAAAGATGAAAGAGTGCTTAGGTATCACCTGCTACTTTTCTTTTTCTGCCTCTTTCCGCTGTCAGACTCTCATTCCTTCCTGTCATGTGCACCAGCGCTTATCTGAACAGACATGTGGATGAAGGAGAACGCTACTACCAAAGCTCCAAAATCAGTGGGTGTCGCTAACCCTTGACCTGGGGGGGTTTATCTTTTCTACTGAGGCTAATTTAGACAACCTACCCCATGCTAGGCAGGGCACTCACCCAGAATGACAGCCAGTGACTGCTGTGATAAGTAATGGACCTGGGGTTAACCCTAACCCTCGACACTATGACCTTGGTGTTTGTTTGGTCTGTTTCAACTCCATCAAGCCTCTCTGGTCCAACAGGCAATTAAGTATGTTAAATTGTCTTCTCTTACATGGTGGATTTGGTTCTCATGTTCTTCTGCCATTTGATGACCATGCATGTTTAATATAGTGAAGGAGCTGCATTAAATCCCAGGCTAATCAGGCCAGATTAGGATGACAAATGTTGTGTTTTTGCCTCTCACCACACCTTGCTACATAATAGCATCCCATAGACCATCAGACAATGCATCATGTGGATGATGGACATTTTTATTACAGTTTTTCTCAGTCCACATCGTCTAGTCCCTTAGCACATCATAAAATCAGTTTCTCATTCTTTTGAAAAAGTTGCAATTGATTTGGTACATTCATGCAATTGATTATGTATATTTATCTGCAGTTTCCTACATTATCAGTTGCTAATGTCATGTTGTTCAAAATATAATATATAGTTCTCTGTGCAATAGTCTCACCCCCCAAAAATAATCTAGTCATTAGTTTATTGTATAACTCATTAAATGCAAAATGGTTGATCTAGTTGTCATAAACTGTCAAAGCATATTTTCTCCACATTTCTATTGGATTTTTTTGTAAATTTGCCATGGATTATGGAGGTAAATCTTGACTTCCACTAATGAAGAGAAATGTAGATCATGACAATTATAAACCTGTTCTCTGAAATAGTTTAAAGTTGAATCTCATGAATCTTTACAGTTTTTCTCAGTCGCTTTGGTACATTTCTCGAATCGTCCTTGACATCTGCAAAACAGTACTGTAAGTGCATTTCTCAAAACAACTCATACAAATGACAAAACACCATGGATTACCTGCAAAAGCCAGACTCTTGTTCAAAATCCTTAGTTCATCTCTCAAAAATAAATATCTGTTTCAATGTCAGTGTCATCAGAATGACAAGTCCTTGTGTCAGTTTATGGACAAGACAGTCAGATTGCTTAGTCATGTTGTCAATATAACAGTGTACTCTGGAGGTTGGATGTTCTGATGTAAACTATGGCAACATTTTGGATGACAGTTGCTCTATTGACCAGTATGCCATATGCTTATGCATGCCATATATCCATTTTAAAGGTACAAATTTACACATTACTGTATGTGGGATATTGATTGAAAGAGACTGGAATTCCCAGTTACACTTTAAAGGGGGGGGGGGTGAAATACTATTTCATGCATACTGAGTTTTTTACACTGTTAAAGAGTTGGATTCCCATGCTAAACATGGACAAAGTTTCAAAAATTAAGTTGTATGTTTGAAGGAGTATTTCTGTTCCAAAAATACTCCTTCCGGTTTGTCACAAGTTATGGAAAGTTTTTTTTGAGTATGGCTCTATGTGACGTTAGATGGAGCGGGATTTCCTTATATGGGTCCTAAGGCACTTCTGCCGGAAGAGCGCACGCTCCCGTAGAGCAGAGCACTGAGAGGCTGAGCACAGACATTCACTGATCAGAGCGAGAGCGTCGTGAAAAGTCACAAAAGGAGTGTGTTTTTGGTTGCCAGGGCAAGACAACCCTGCACAGATTACCTAAAGAGAAACAGCATTAAGGGACCAGTGGATGGAGTTTATTTTTACAGAGCATCAACGGAGTTGTGCAAGTGTTTGTGTTTGTTCCCCTGGATTTCGAAGATGCTTGTTTTACAAACAAGGCCCAGTTTGAAGCCGGATTTGCACATCGTTTATTTCTTAAGGATAATGCAGTCCCAACGAAAAAGGGTCACAATCGCGTGTTGGAACCGCATGCGAAGATTAAAAGTGCTTCAGATATCTCTGTGTTGTTAACTTAGCCATCGGCGTGTAAGCACATCAAGTAAACAACATGCAATGTTGTCATCAAACTGCACGAGTAAAACTGCTTCAAATATCTCTGTGTTGTTAACTTAGCTATCGGTGCGTAAAAAAAAAAAAAAGACGACAAAGTGGAACTTAGTCATTTTCCAAAACCGCTAAGCAAATATATACAGTTTCAGTTCATACCACATAGAGACTTCGTTGCTGATGCTGCTCTTGTTAAATTTCAGCCTCTGGATCTGATTCTGGATCTTAAATATACGCCGAATCTGACTGTAAGCCATGGTTTGTTTTGGACGCTCTCGACGCAAAAGCCTACTCGTGCTCGTGATTCTTTAGCTCCGCCCACACGTCACGCCTCCAGCCGGTCGTGTTTTTCCGGGAAAAATCGGTACAGATTATCTTTCTTTTATGAATATAATAAAACTAAAGACTTTTTGGAGTTATGAAGGATGCAGTACTACTCTATAGGTACTCAAGATTAACAGGATATTGAGTGAAAACGAGCATTTCACCCCCCCTTTAACTAGTGGTCTGACTAGAAAAATAAAACAAATAAAAATTAACAAAACCCTTAACAATGCCATTGTGATATAGAAAAGGAAAAATATATATAGGCACAAAGATGAAAATAAGTCAGTTTTCAGAATTTGTAACTCTTGTGTTGTCTATACAGATTACAACTGAAGTTTCTTGAGATGAACCTTTGAGCTATTTCAGAGAAATGGTTTCTCATTGGTTGATCTACATTCTCTTAATTAGTAAAGATTCACTTGCACAATTCATGCAAATTTTACCAAAAGTCTAATAATAATTTGTAAAAATATAAATAAAAAGTGTGCTTGGCAGTTTATGACAACTAGATTAACCATTTTGCATTTAATGACTTATACGATGAACTAAAGACTAGATGTTTTGAGGGGTAAGACTATTGCACAGAGAACTATATAATACATTTCGAGCGACATGACATTAGCAACTGATAGTGTAGGAAACAGCAGATAAATATGCGTAATCGCATGAATTTACAAAAGCAATCGCAACTTGCTCAAAAGAATGAGAAACTGGTTTTATGATGTGTATAAATGACTAGATGATGTGGAGGTTGTACAAGTAATTTTGAGAATTTCATTTCTGATTTGAGAAATGCATGACTTTTGCATAGACAGTGGACACCACACTAGTTCAACATTCTGACATTCAAAGAAACATCCAGGAAATGATCAGGATCAACAGTTGAGAGGAGGAATAGGAGTAAGGATGCATGGTGGTAAGGTGCAAAGGCAAAACAGGTTAAAAAAATAGGAGCATATCAGATTAAATAAGGGTCACTTTGGACCATGTTGACAACATACCTTAGCATTTTGACTTGATCTTGTTTGTGAACAATGACACAGACTTTTCATTCTGATAGCGCCGATATGTTCACTGGCATAAATATTTATTTTTGAGAGATGTACTGAGTAAGATTGAGAGTAAGTTACAGACTTTTGCAGGTTATCCATTTTGTGGTGCTGTTTGTATGAATTGTTTTGAGAAATGCACATACTTCTTTGCAAATATTAAGGATGATTTGAGAAATGCACCAAAGCAACTGAGAAAAACTGTCGAGGAAAAAGTACCTCATGGCTGACGTCAGTTGAATAAAGAGAGCCTGTAGATAATGGAGAACAGCTGGAGCCTTAGTTGCTGTCTTGTTATATCTAAAGATTATGCTTTTTTGTGAACACAGGGTAATTAAAAGCCATTTAAGCATGTAAGATGTTTGTGTGCATGAAAATCAATTTGCAAAACAATTGTTAGGTTGTTGTAACCATTCTGACACCATTCATCATTCATGAAAGAAATCCACTGAATGGTTTAAAACCAAGTTAATCTGAGTTAATCTGATGTGCTGTTCACACCAACCTTTACATATGTAAAATCATGCACTGCATAGAATTAAATGTACATAGAAAGTTGTGCAAAAACGATCATGCCCTTATTTTCCTTTTTATGGAGTTATAGTAAAAATCATTTTCAGATTGAAACAATTTGACAAGCTTTATCACTCAAGTATGTTTCAACATTTGTTCGAAATATAGGCCTCTCTGGGACTGTATGATCAAATCATCGCCTTTCAGCAGTACTGGGATGATGTTTCATAATAATTCAATTATAATAATAATTCAATCAAGCACAATGTCCCAAGAGATGGACTGACATTTGGAAGCTGCTGTGAAAATTGAAAGATTCCCATGGCAGAGATTTGTCCAAATTTGTAATTTGGATATCAATTCTGCTTGGGTAATGTAATAACCATGTAAAACAAAAAAACAAAAAAAAACAAAAAAAAAAAACATAATATTTTAATACAAAATCAATACAAAACAGATCAGAAATACAGTAAAAACAGCAATATTGTACAATATTGTTGCAATTTAAAATAACTTACTGACAGTTTTTTTAACAGCAATGTACATTTATATTTATTTAACAAATAAATGTTTTGCTTATATGTGTTATTTGAATATAGAATTTGCATATAATTATAGGATATTGGATGTTTTTTCCTTTACCTTTTATCTGAAGCATTAAACAAGAAATTGCAATCTTGTTACATTCTTCTTCTTCTTCTTTTTTTTTTTTTTTACTGTAGGTTCTAAGCTTTTATTCAACCATTCCTCCTGGGTGGATGTAACAGTTCTTAGTGGTACCACTATGGAGCCCACTACTGCAATCTTTACCACAGGCCAGACTCTCTCCAGTCTCTCTCCTGAGGCCAGTCCATCTCATGCATCACAGGCCACCTCTGATGATGACCTCTCTCCAACAGAGGCCCCTTCTATGTTTTCTACAAGCATGGCACCACCAAAGACAAGCCGCGTCCCTGACAGACTAGAATCTGTTATCACACCTCTTGCAGCATCAGTCAGTGCAAAATCTGAGGAAGGCTTTCTCACAACAAAACTTCCAGATTTTGATATTAGTGATTTTGACACTGAGAAGGCTGTTGATCAAGCAGAAGTTCGTGGAGATGTGATCCGTGGAGAACTTACTACTGCAGTTCCCACAGCCAAAGAGGAACCCTTAGAGGAGACAGAGGACAAGAACATCATTAAAGTAAATACCATTCAGCCTGATATTTTACTCTCAGACTCTCTAAGCACGAAACCGATGTTTGCAGTTGGCAAAACAGAGGAGTCTATCCTGGTTGGGGTTACAAGAGACAGCATTTTAGAATCAGAGGCCACTGTAGTCACAGTAAACACTGAAGAATCTGGACACAAAACGTTATCGCCCTCTCTTAGTGAATCCATCACAAAATCTCCAGCACAGATTCTGATGCACACAGCTGGTGAGACCAGTGCTGGTAAAGGTGAGGCTGAATCAGATGCTTCCACACAGTCATCTTTTACACTGGCAACAGAGGCCACTTTTCTTGTGAGTGCTAAGTCTACTGTGTTCTCTGAGTATGAAGATGAGACTGGTGTTGTTATGGTGAACCCCCCACCTCTGTCTACACAGAGATCTACCAGCCCAGAACCTGAACCTTCAGAGACCTCCAGTGGAGTTACCATCACTGATTCTACAGTTACATCAGCTGTTTTAATGCAAAGCTCACAACCTGGAGAATCTATAGCAACTACAAGAACCTCCAAATCTACACAGAAGGCATCTCAAACATTCACCAGCTCTTCAGAAAGCAAAACTGTTGAAATGATTGGCCATGTTACAAAGTCACTGGGTTTGACAACACCCAGTTCAGCTACAGTTGCTGCAGGAGAAGCAAAAGCAACGCATTCATTTATTGTCCATGAAACATCACATGAAGAAGCTACATCAGACCCTTCAGAGGCATCCAGGGAGACACTAACAGAGGCCATGGAGACCACCACTGATTCTGATCACACATCAGGTAAGATTTTTCTGTTTCCACATGCTTTTTGAACAAACTGGCTTAAAATAGTTTATATTAATTTATATTAAAGAGATGTGCAAGGCAGGGCCATGTTGTATTATGTTTAAACATTATTTCATATAAATGTGAACGTGTAACCAGGGCTGGGTATTGTTAAAAAAATGTAGATATCAATACCAATACCAATACTGATACCTTGATTTCGTTGAAGTTTTCACTCAAAACTCAGTTTAAAACAAAAATGCCCTAGATATAGCCTTATAACCATGGACATCCTTACACACTTCAACCTCCACGTCTCTGGATGTAACCAGTGTGTTTTAACTTGATGCCTCACCAGAGCCAATCACCAGTACTTGTTTTAGGCACATTAAGCATTCTGCATGCTTATTGGCTCACTGATAATGACGAGATTAACCCCTTAGGTATTAGGGCTGAAACAATTATTTATAATAGTCATTTAACCTAATGTAATGGCCTGCAATAATGTGGTTCACTTCAGTGGTCTTGCTTTCAGTTAGAATTACAACTTGATTTTCTGCTATGAAGCTGTCCAGTGTGGAGCTAGTTAATGATAGAATCATTTTATTAGTGAATGCAAAATAAATAAATAAATACAAAATCATTACATGAAAGTGATAGTTTGGTTTGCATAGATTTTAGCTCCAGCTAGCTCACCTTAATCAACTGTTTTGATTAATATAGCGCTATAAGGTGTTTTAAGAGAGCTAATGTGATTTTATTTTAAATTTGGTACCGAACGACAAGACATTTGTTGATACGTGTATACCATATATACCAAGAAGGACAACTGTAAAGATAATAACTGGCATTCTGTTTAGTGATTCTAATGGTATTATATAGTGTTGTGTGGACTTGCTTATTTCCATAGGATTGCAATGATTTTTTAAACTTTGTTGCTGTAGTTATTGTTACAATTATCATTCTAGATGTAAAAATATCTTAACAGTGCTGTCCAGGGTCCTGAAAAGTATGGTTCTTTATGTTAAAAATTTACCCATGATCCCTTCTGTCATTCTCTGATAATGTCAATTTTTCGATACTTTCAAAACCTTTGTGCTCTAACTCTGTCTGAAAATGCTTTCAGTTCTGAAAACTAAACTGCCTGCCCTGTTTGGTGATTTTACAGGGAGTATTGAAATAATTGTAACATTTTGGATGGATACTACAGTACCATACAGCAGCGATTTAGCCTTGTGTTCTTTGGATTGCCCTGGCAATGAGTCAATCCTGTTTAATCTTGAGCAATCCTGTTTAATAGCAATAGACAGGGGAATTATCATCACTGTGGTTCTGAGAGAAAGAAAATTACTTTCTTGATGGTTCAGTCTGGTCCACATTGTGCTCAGTAGGACTTCACTATTGACAACTTTTTAAGCTCCAAGCAGTAACCATTGCATATAATACACTACAGATGCAGCATTAGCTGGCTGATCTGTTTAACTTTCTTTTTTTTTTTGCCTCCATCTGGCAGAAATGGTTTCAATACAGATTAGTTTAGAGAACTGTTCATTATGGGATGCCTTAACAAATCAGTCAGACACTGCAGACTTGGCCAAATGAGGCTTTGGACTCATTACCAGTGCAAACACAGAGGTCTGTTAATGCACTGATGTCAGGACATTACAGCATGGCTGATGTCATCTCTACAGCAGAGTTTCCTCCATATAGAGATGGCTGAGAAAGTGGTAGTGAAGAGAATGTGAGCGTTGGATTATGTTGGTCTATTTGGTTGGTTGTAAGAAATAAGTGTAAGACAAAAGGAAAGCAAAGATGTAAAAATTAAGTATTACATATTTAATTTCAAAACACTGGGACACAAAGATTAAACTACTGAGTAAAGGACATTATCCAGGTTGCTAAGGCCAGTGAGGTAATGATTTAGGGACAAAAGGACATTTGTGCCTAACGACAGCCCTCTGCACTGCTCTCCATTTTGAGCATGCTCCAGCTTGTTTTTACCAGATGCATACAATGATGCTGGGAACTTTGGGTTTGGCCATTCCCTTGTGTATGAAAGTTGGACTATAGGCAAATGAATGAGAACGAGAGGAGGGTTTTTTTTTCTGTATTTTGCTGGTCCAGACTCCAGTTGGCTTATCCAGTTGTCTACAGACTTTAACCTTTGTCCCTGCATGTGTTCCCAACATCAGCTACTAATCTGGATAAGTTCAGAATGTGGGAAATATTGGTCTTCATCTGACCTTGAAATGTATATCAGTAGCTGTGTGGGATGTTTACCTGATATCACTAATGTTGCTTTAAGATGACATGGTAGATTTGGTAGATATGTAAGGTTTTAGTTTGTGGCAAGAAGGAACCGGATATCTGTCTTTGCTCTTGACTATGATGACACTGCCACAATAAGGACTTTAGTGGAAAGGATCAGTTGTTGTGAGGTCTGTAAATACAAGAGCTGTCTGTAAAAGTATCGAGCCATGTAATGTGGAAAATATGAGATGCAATCCAATGAAATTGGTTGCAGCTATAGGCAACTGGGGTTTGGTAACTTCATTACTACAATACGCCCGCCCATGCATCATGTTTAGTGCAGAGTTTTTTTGGTAAAACATCAAATCACCCAGCTGACTTAGACCACTACAGTACAGATTTGGCTGGATACTCTCCGGACAGCCCTTGTACTGTATGCATTGAAAGACGTGTTGTTGGTTGTAATAATCCAGAATAAAACTTTTTACTTTTTCCAGTATAAAACTAGTTAAAAAAAAAAAGAAAAAAAAAAAGAAAACATGTATATATTATTTTTGTCTTCATTGACCAAAGTATTTTATTGTGGCACAAAATATACAACCTCTTCTGTCAAAATGATCTATTAATGCGCATATGTATTGAATTTTTTTT
The DNA here is from genome assembly GCF_023724105.1 of Carassius gibelio. NCBI lineage: Eukaryota > Metazoa > Chordata > Actinopteri > Cypriniformes > Cyprinidae > Carassius > Carassius gibelio. The sequence continues at coordinate 19,197,271 of NC_068375.1, read as the reverse complement.
TTCAGCATGTTTGAACTTTTGTCAGTTTGTGAAATATTCAAAAGTCTGATTTGATAACTGTACCACCTAATTACCAAACTCAGAGTTGTGCATCATTGAGACATGAATTGAAAGTGTATTTTAAATTCCTAACTAATTCCTGAATTTTTACTGAATTTGATGTATTTGATATAGGGATGCACGATAATATCGGCACAATATCGGTATCGGCCGATAAAAGCTTAAAATGACCATTATCGGTATCGGCCGATATGAATATTTCTGCCGATGAGCCAAACCGATATTCTCCAAGTGAAATAATTGACCTGTTTTTCAGATGTGAATGTCTGTCTACATTTGTAAAATAATAAATTTATGGTAGAATCAGTACAGAAGAGATACATGGATTTCTCTTCAGTAAAATTAAAGTTTAAATATATCAGTATATATTTGTATATATATCGATATCGGTATCGGCATCGGCCAAAATTATTTTGAAAATATCGGCATATCGAATATCGGCCAAAATCCAATATCGTGCATCCCTAATTTGATAGGATACAGAATTTCAATTCATTCTTGAATGTAAGGAAGTAGAATTGAAATGAAATGGAATTGAAAGGAATTCATATGTCTATACAATTAGAAATGAATGTTGGTTTAGGAATGCTTTGGTTGAAAGATGAAAAGTTTATGGTTTAAAAAAGTTTAGGATTAAATATAATAGATTACCTGTAACAAATTTCAATTCAACTTCCAATCAAATAAGTTTGACAGTTCAGTTCATATTCATGAATTGACAGAAACATGATTCAAAATTTCTGAAATTTTGCACAACACTGCTACAAATGCATCTGGACAGAAAAGGGGCAATTAATTCAAGTATTTGCATTATTATTTTTTTCAACAGTTAAACAAAGTCTGATGCCTTTTGGAGAGCCACATTCTCACACTCCCCAGTTGGTAGACATCCCTGAGATACCTGATGATCTTCTTTCTGTTAATGGGGAGACTGTTGTGGCAAGTGGAGATTTATCTGATACTCTATCTGATACCATGACCCCAACGGTCAGCTTCATAAATGGCAAGTTTGAGGTGACACTTCAGCCTAAAGATGTGGCAGAAGAAGTTAGAGGAGATACATTTGGAAGTCATTCTCTTGGAGTAAAAAACCTAAGTGAACAATTAGAAACAACATTTACATTTGATAGTTCATTAGTAGAGGCTGGTAGAACACCACATGAATCACCGGTGTCAGTATCATCAGTAGTGTCCCCATTGTTTTCCACAACCCTTGATCCAGACATTAATTTTGGCCAAGGAGGAATAGTAGTAGAGTCCACTCCGCCATCACCTCCCATTGCAATTAGTGAAGAGGAGACACTCATATCTGAAGGAACTGTCATGCCAAGCATTTTAACCTCTACCACTGAAAAGTGGCCTTCTGTAAAACCAGTGCTCCCGAAGGGATTAACAGATATTCCTTTGGATCTTGATGACACTACTAAGTCATCTATATCTTCTTCAGTGCACAGTACAAGCTCAGTAACAGATGGCAAAGTGAAAGATACAGTCTATACAACACAGGTCATGGGAATGACAACTCCGAAAGATGACTCTTTCAAAACGACCAGCTTAACAGATGCTGAGGCAAAAAGAGATCAGACTACTAAGACATACAGTAGAGAACCTGTTTCCACTTTTGACACTACTGAAACTAGTACAGAACGTACATTTATATCATTAAGCACTGGGGATCTAGATCTCACTGAAAGCACAAAAACAATCTCAGGGACCAGCTCAACAGATGTTGAGGCTACAGGAGAACAGACAACTGAGACACATAGTAGAAAACCTGTTTCCTCTCTTTACTCCACTGTAACTAGTGCCGTAAAAACATTTACATCATTGAGCACTCGGGACTCAACAGAACAAACAGTCACAAGTCAAGCAATATCACATAAATCAACAACCACAGACAAAGATAAGTCAGCAAAAGAGTCTGAATCCACTATCATTAATGTTACAGAGCATCTATTTTCCTCTGCTCAGACTGGACATTTTGACAAGACATTATCTGAAAGCACTGTAACAAGCACAGTGTCTACAGAGAAGACAACTGCCAAAGATGTGCTGTCACCATCACATTTTACTATAGTTTTGGCATCTTCTGAGCCTAAAACATCAGGAGATGAGACCTCTGACATGTTCAGCAAGAATTTAACAACAAGCCCTTCATTGTACACCACAACCAAATCAGAACAAGAACTCAGCAAAACACCATCTGAAACTACAGAAACAATCTCAGTGTCCAGCTTGACAGATGCTGAGATCACAAAAGATCAGATAACTGAGGTACATAGTAGAGATCCTGTTTCCTTTCCCGACTCTACTGTAACTAGTGCTGTACATACATTTTCATCATTGAGCACTGGGGACTCAACAGGAAGAATCTTCACAAGTCAAGATAATACAACACACACAGGAGTAGTTACTGTGACGCAGTCAACAGAACAATCAACAAAGTCATCCGAGACCACTATCACTGATGTTTCAGAGACTCTGTCCCCATCAACAATGACAATTTCAGTGTCCAGCTTAACAGATGATGAGGCTACAAGAGAAAAAACTGATCACTTTACTTTAAGAACAGGCAGTGCCACAATGACTTCAGAGAACACAACTGACCAAGATATGCAGTCATCAATCTCCTCACTGGACACCACAAGCAAATCAGACCAAGAACTCACCAAAATATCATTTGAAACAACAGAAACATTCTCAGTGTCCAGCTTGACAGATGCTGAACCTACAATAGATCAGACAACTGAGACACATAGTAGAGAACCTTTTTCTTTTCTTGACTCTACTGTAACTAGTGCTGTACATACATTTTCATCACTGAGCACTGGGGACTCAACAGGAGAAACCGTTACAAGTAAAGATGTTACATCTCATACAGAACCAACCACATCTACTCTGACAGAGGACAAATATCTCTCAGCAAAACCATCTGAATCCACCATCATTGATGTTTCAGAGACTCTGTTCTCCACATCCCAGACTGGACATTTAGAAGAAAATTTATCTGAAAGCCGTGTTACAATGATCTCAGAGAAGACAACTGCCAAAGATGGGCTGTCACCTTCAAGTTTTTCTTCAAGCTTGACATCCATGGTGTCTGAAGCTTCAGGAGATGACAGCTCTGATTTGTTTAGCAAAGAGTTCACAACAACACGTTCTTCCCTTTATACTCCAACTAAACCAGAATATGATCTTACCAAAACATCATCTGACACAACGGAAACAATCTCAGTTTCTAGATCAACAGATGGTGAAGCTATAAGAGATCAGTCAACTGAGACACATAGTAGAGAACCTGTTTCCTTTGTATACTCTACTGTAACTACTGCTGTACATACATTTTCATCACTGAGCACTGGGGACTCAACAGGAGAAACCGTTACAAGTAAAGATGTTACATCTCATACAGAACCAACCCCATCTACTCTGACAGAGGACAAATATCTCTCAGCAAAACAATCTGAATCCACCATCATTGATGTTTCAGAGACTCTGTTCTCCTCTTCTCAGACGGGAAATGTAGACGAAACATTATCTGAAAGGACTGTTACAATGATCTCAGAGAAGACAACTGCCAAAGATGTGCTGTCACCATCACATTTAACAATAGTTTTGGCATCTTCTGAGCCTGAAGCTTCAGGAGATGAGACCTCTGACATGTTCAGCAAGATGTTCACAACAAGCCCTTCATTGTACAAGACAACCAAATCAGATCTAGAAGACACCAATCCCACACTGACAATTTCAGTGTCCAGCTTAACAGATGCTGAGACTACAACAGAAGAAAATGATCACTTGTCTTTAAGAACCAGCAGTGCCACAATGACTTCAGAGAACACAACTGACCAAGATATGCAGTCATCAATCTCCTCACTGGACACCACAAGCAAATCAGACCAAGAACTCATCAAAATATCATTTGAAACAACAGAAACATTCTCAGTGTCCAGCTGGACAGATGCTGAACCTACAAGAGATCAGACAACTGAGACACATAGTAGAGAACCTTTTTCTTTTCCTGACTCTACTGTAACTAGTGCTGTACATACATTTTCATCACTGAGCACTGGGGACTCAACAGGAGAAACCGTTACAAGTAAAGATGTTTCATCTCATACAGAAGCAACTACTACTACTCTGATGGAGGACAAATATCTCTCAGCAAAACAATCTGAAACCTCCATTATTAATATTTCAGAAACTTTGCTCTCCTCTGCTCAAACTGGACATTTAGACGAAACATTATCTGAAAGCACTGTTACCATGATCTTGAAAAAGACAACTGCCAAAGATGGGCTGTCGCCTTCAAGTTTTTCCTCAAGTTTTACATCAATGGTGTCTGAAGCTTCAGGAGATGACACATCTGATTTGTTTAGCAAAGAGTTCACAACAACACCTTCTTCACTTTATACTCCAACCAAATCAGACAATAAACTTACCAAAACACCATCTGACACAACGGAAACAATCTCAGTTTCTAGATCAACAGATGGTGAAGCTATAAGAGATCAGTCAACTGAGACACATAGTAGAGAACCTGTTTCCTTTGTAGACTCTACTGCAACTACTGCTGTGCATACATTTTCTTCACTGAGCACTGGGGACTCAACAGGAGAAACCGTTGCAAGTAAAGATGTTACATCTCATACAGAAGCTAACACATCTACTCTGACGGAGGACAAATATCTCTCAGCAAAACCATCTGAATCCACCATCATTGATGTTTCAGAGACTCTGTTCTCCTCTTCTCAGATGGGAGATGTAGATGAAACATTATCTGAAAGCACTGTTACAATGATCTCAGAGAAGACAACTGCCAAAGATGGGCTGTCACCTTCAAGTTTTTCTTCAAGCTTGACATCCATGGTGTCTGAAGCTTCAGGAGATGACACCTCTGATTTGTTTAGCAAAGAGTTCACAACAACAACTTCTTCATTTTATACTCCAACTAAATCAGACTATGAACTTACCAAAACACCATCTGACACAACGGAAACAATCTCAGTTTCTAGATCAACAGATGCTGAAGCTATAAGAGATCAGTCAACTGAGACACATAGTAGAGAACCTGTTTCCTTTGTAGACTCTACTGTAACTACTGCTGTACATACATTTTCATCACTGAGCACTGGGGACTCAACAGGAGAAACTGTTACAAGTAAAGATGTTACATCTCATACAGAACAAACCCCATCTACTCTGACAGAGGACAAATATCTCTCAGCAAAACCATCTGAATCCACCATCATTGATGTTTCAGAGACTCTGTTCTCCACATCCCAGACTGGACATTTAGAAGAAAATTTATCTGAAAGCTCTGTTACAATGATCTCGGAGAAGACAACTGCCAAAGATGGGCTGTCGCCTTTAAGTTTTTCCTCAAGTTTTACATCAATGGTGTCTGAAGCTTCAGGAGATGACACCTCTGATTTGTTTAGCAAAGAGTTCACAACAACACGCTCTTCACTTTATACTCCAACCAAATCAGACAATGAACTTACCAAAACACCATCTGACACAACGGAAACAATCTCAGTTTCTGGATCAACAGATGGTGAAGCTACAAGAGATCAGTCAACTGAGACACATAGTAGAGAACCTGTTTCCTTTTCAGACTCTACTGTAACTAGTGCTGTACATACATTTTCTTCACTGAGCACTGGGGAGTCAACAGTACAAACCGTTACAAGTAAAGATGTTACATCTCATACAGAAGCAACCACATCTACTCTGACAGAGGACAAATATCTCTCAGCAAAACCATCTGAATCCACCATCACTGATTTTTCAGACACTCTGTTCTCCTCTTCTCAGACGGGAGATGTAGACGAAACATTATCTGAAAGCACTGTTACAATGATCTCAGAGAAGACAACTGCCAAAGATGGGCTGTCGCCTTCAAGTTTTTCTTCAAGCTTGACATCCATGGTGTCTGAAGCTTCAGGAGATGACACCTCTGATTTGTTTAGCAAAGAGTTCACAACAACACGTTCTTCACTTTATACTCCAACCAAATCAGACTATGAACTTACCCAAACATCATCTGACACAACGGAAACAATCTCAGTTTCTAGATCAACAGATGCTGAAGCTATAAGAGATCAGTCAACTGAGACACATAGTAGAGAACCTGTTTCCTTTTCAGACTCTACTGTAACTACTGCTGTACATACATTTTCATCACTGAGCACTGGGGACTCAACAGGAGAAACCGTTACAAGTAAAGATGTTACAGCTCATACAGAACCAACTCCATCTACTCTGACAGAGGACAAATATCTCTCAGCAAAACAATCTGAATCCACCATCATTGATGTTTCAGAGACTCTGTTCTCCTCTTCTCAGACGGGAGATGTAGACGAAACATTATCTGAAAGCACTGTTACAATGATCTCAGAGAAGACAACTGCCAAAGATGGGCTGTCACCTTCAAGTTTTTCTTCAAGCTTGACATCCATGGTGTCTGAAGCTTCAGGAGATGACACCTCTGATTTGTTTAGCAAAGAGTTCACAACAACAACTTCTTCATTTTATACTCCAACTAAATCAGACTATGAACTTACCAAAACACCATCTGACACAACGGAAACAATCTCAGTTTCTAGATCAACAGATGCTGAAGCTATAAGAGATCAGTCAACTGAGACACATAGTAGAGAACCTGTTTCCTTTGTAGACTCTACTGCAACTACTGCTGTACATACATTTTCATCACTGAGCACTGGGGTCTCAACAGGAGAAACCGTTACAAGTAAAGATGTTACAGCTCATACAGAAGCAACCACATCTACTCTGAGAGAGGACAAATATCTCTCAGCTAAACCATCTGAATCCACCATCATTGATGCTTCAGAGACTCTGTTCTCCACATCCCAGACTGGACATTTAGAAGAAAATTTATCTGAAAGCTCTGTTACAATGATCTCGGAGAAGACAACTGCCAAAGATGGGCTGTCGCCTTTAAGTTTATCCTTAAGTTTTACATCAATGGTGTCTGAAGCTTCAGGAGATGACACCTCTGATATGTTTAGCAAAGAGTTCACAACAACACGCTCTTCACTTTATACTCCAACCGAATCAGACAATGAACTTACCAAAACACCATCTGACACAACGGAAACAATCTCAGTTTCTAGATCAACAGATGGTGAAGCTATAAGAGAACAGTCTACTGAGACACATAGTAGAGAACCTGTTTCTTTTCTTCACTCTACTGTAACTAGTGCTGTACATACATTTTCATCACTGAGCACTGGGGACTCAACAGGAGAAACTGTTACTAGTAAAGGTGTTACATCTCATACAGAAGCAACCACATCTACTCTGACAGAGGACAAATATCTCTCAGCAAAACCATCTGAATCCACCACCATTGATGTTTCACAGACTCTGTTCTCCTCTTCTCAGACGGGAGATGTAGACGAAACATTATCTGAAAGCACTGTTACAATGATCTCAGAGAAGACAACTGCCAAAGATGGGCTGTCGCCTTCAAGTTTTTCTTCAAGCTTGACATCCATGTTGTCTGAAGCTTCAGGAGATGACACCTCTGATTTGTTTAGCAAAGAGTTCACAACAACAACTTCTTCATTTTATACTCCAACTAAATCAGACTATGAACTTACCCAAACATCATCTGACACACCAGAAACAATCTCAGTTTCTAGATCAACAGATGCTGAAGCTATAAGAGATCAGACAACTGAGACACATAGTAGAGAACCTGTTTCCTTTTCAGACTCTACTGTAACTACTGCTGTACATACATTTTCATCACTGAGCACTGGGGACTCAACAGGAGAAACTGTTACAAGTAAAGATGTTACATCTCATACAGAAAAAACCCCATCTACTCTGACAGAGGACAAATATCTCTCAGCAAAACCATCTGAATCCACCATCATTGATGTTTCAGAGACTCTGTTCTCCACATCCCAGACTGGACATTTAGAAGAAAATTTATCTGAAAGCTCTGTTACAATGATCTCGGAGAAGACAACTGCCAAAGATGGGCTGTCGCCTTTAAGTTTTTCCTCAAGTTTTACATCAATGGTGTCTGAAGCTTCAGGAGATGACACCTCTGATTTGTTTAGCAAAGAGTTCACAACAACACGTTCTTCACTTTATACTCCAACCAAATCAGACAATGAACTTACCAAAACACCATCTGACACAACGGAAACAATCTCAGTTTCTGGATCAACAGATGCTGAAGCTACAAGAGATCAGTCAACTGAGACACATAGTAGAGAACCTGTTTCCTTTTCAGACTCTACTGTAACTAGTGCTGTACATACATTTTCTTCACTGAGCACTGGGGAGTCAACAGTACAAACCGTTACAAGTAAAGATGTTACATCTCATACAGAAGCAACCACATCTACTCTGACAGAGGACAAATATCTCTCAGCAAAACCATCTGAATCCACCATCACTGATTTTTCAGACACTCTGTTCTCCTCTTCTCAGACGGGAGATGTAGACGAAACATTATCTGAAAGCACTGTTACAATGATCTCAGAGAAGACAACTGCCAAAGATGGGCTGTCGCCTTCAAGTTTTTCTTCAAGCTTGACATCCATGGTGTCTGAAGCTTCAGGAGATGACACCTCTGATTTGTTTAGCAAAGAGTTCACAACAACACGTTCTTCACTTTATACTCCAACCAAATCAGACTATGAACTTACCCAAACATCATCTGACACAACGGAAACAATCTCAGTTTCTAGATCAACAGATGCTGAAGCTATAAGAGATCAGTCAACTGAGACACATAGTAGAGAACCTGTTTCCTTTTCAGACTCTACTGTAACTACTGCTGTACATACATTTTCATCACTGAGCACTGGGGACTCAACAGGAGAAACCGTTACAAGTAAAGATGTTACAGCTCATACAGAACCAACTCCATCTACTCTGACAGAGGACAAATATCTCTCAGCAAAACAATCTGAATCCACCATCATTGATGTTTCAGAGACTCTGTTCTCCTCTTCTCAGACGGGAGATGTAGACGAAACATTATCTGAAAGCACTGTTACAATGATCTCAGAGAAGACAACTGCCAAAGATGGGCTGTCACCTTCAAGTTTTTCTTCAAGCTTGACATCCATGGTGTCTGAAGCTTCAGGAGATGACACCTCTGATTTGTTTAGCAAAGAGTTCACAACAACAACTTCTTCATTTTATACTCCAACTAAATCAGACTATGAACTTACCAAAACACCATCTGACACAACGGAAACAATCTCAGTTTCTAGATCAACAGATGCTGAAGCTATAAGAGATCAGTCAACTGAGACACATAGTAGAGAACCTGTTTCCTTTGTAGACTCTACTGCAACTACTGCTGTACATACATTTTCATCACTGAGCACTGGGGTCTCAACAGGAGAAACCGTTACAAGTAAAGATGTTACAGCTCATACAGAAGCAACCACATCTACTCTGAGAGAGGACAAATATCTCTCAGCTAAACCATCTGAATCCACCATCATTGATGCTTCAGAGACTCTGTTCTCCACATCCCAGACTGGACATTTAGAAGAAAATTTATCTGAAAGCTCTGTTACAATGATCTCGGAGAAGACAACTGCCAAAGATGGGCTGTCGCCTTTAAGTTTATCCTTAAGTTTTACATCAATGGTGTCTGAAGCTTCAGGAGATGACACCTCTGATATGTTTAGCAAAGAGTTCACAACAACACGCTCTTCACTTTATACTCCAACCGAATCAGACAATGAACTTACCAAAACACCATCTGACACAACGGAAACAATCTCAGTTTCTAGATCAACAGATGGTGAAGCTATAAGAGAACAGTCTACTGAGACACATAGTAGAGAACCTGTTTCTTTTCTTCACTCTACTGTAACTAGTGCTGTACATACATTTTCATCACTGAGCACTGGGGACTCAACAGGAGAAACTGTTACTAGTAAAGGTGTTACATCTCATACAGAAGCAACCACATCTACTCTGACAGAGGACAAATATCTCTCAGCAAAACCATCTGAATCCACCACCATTGATGTTTCACAGACTCTGTTCTCCTCTTCTCAGACGGGAGATGTAGACGAAACATTATCTGAAAGCACTGTTACAATGATCTCAGAGAAGACAACTGCCAAAGATGGGCTGTCGCCTTCAAGTTTTTCTTCAAGCTTGACATCCATGTTGTCTGAAGCTTCAGGAGATGACACCTCTGATTTGTTTAGCAAAGAGTTCACAACAACAACTTCTTCATTTTATACTCCAACTAAATCAGACTATGAACTTACCCAAACATCATCTGACACACCAGAAACAATCTCAGTTTCTAGATCAACAGATGCTGAAGCTATAAGAGATCAGACAACTGAGACACATAGTAGAGAACCTGTTTCCTTTTCAGACTCTACTGTAACTACTGCTGTACATACATTTTCATCACTGAGCACTGGGGACTCAACAGGAGAAACCGTTACAAGTAAAGATGTTACATCTCATACAGAAAAAACCCCATCTACTCTGACAGAGGACAAATATCTCTCAGCAAAACCATCTGAATCCACCATCATTGATGTTTCAGAGACTCTGTTCTCCACATCCCAGACTGGACATTTAGAAGAAAATTTATCTGAAAGCTCTGTTACCATGATCTTGGAAAAGACAACTGCCAAAGATGGGCTGTCGCCTTTAAGTTTTTCCTCAAGTTTTACATCAATGGTGTCTGAAGCTTCAGGAGATGACACCTCTGATTTGTTTAGCAAAGAGTTCACAACAACACGTTCTTCACTTTATACTCCAACCAAATCAGACAATGAACTTACCAAAACACCATCTGACACAACGGAAACAATCTCAGTTTCTGGATCAACAGATGCTGAAGCTACAAGAGATCAGTCAACTGAGACACATAGTAGAGAACCTGTTTCCTTTTCAGACTCTACTGTAACTAGTGCTGTACATACATTTTCTTCACTGAGCACTGGGGAGTCAACAGTACAAACCGTTACAAGTAAAGATGTTACATCTCATACAGAAGCAACCACATCTACTCTGACAGAGGACAAATATCTCTCAGCAAAACCATCTGAATCCACCATCACTGATTTTTCAGACACTCTGTTCTCCTCTTCTCAGACGGGAGATGTAGACGAAACATTATCTGAAAGCACTGTTACAATGATCTCAGAGAAGACAACTGCCAAAGATGGGCTGTCGCCTTCAAGTTTTTCTTCAAGCTTGACATCCATGGTGTCTGAAGCTTCAGGAGATGACACCTCTGATTTGTTTAGCAAAGAGTTCACAACAACACGTTCTTCACTTTATACTCCAACCAAATCAGACTATGAACTTACCCAAACATCATCTGACACAACGGAAACAATCTCAGTTTCTAGATCAACAGATGCTGAAGCTATAAGAGATCAGTCAACTGAGACACATAGTAGAGAACCTGTTTCCTTTTCAGACTCTACTGTAACTACTGCTGTACATACATTTTCATCACTGAGCACTGGGGACTCAACAGGAGAAACCGTTACAAGTAAAGATGTTACAGCTCATACAGAACCAACTCCATCTACTCTGACAGAGGACAAATATCTCTCAGCAAAACAATCTGAATCCACCATCATTGATGTTTCAGAGACTCTGTTCTCCTCTTCTCAGACGGGAGATGTAGACGAAACATTATCTGAAAGCACTGTTACAATGATCTCAGAGAAGACAACTGCCAAAGATGTGCTGTCACCTTCAAGTTTTTCTTCAAGCTTGACATCCACGGTGTCTGAAGCTTCAGGAGATGACACCTCTGATTTGTTTAGCAAAGAGTTCAGAACAACAACTTCTTCACTTTATACTCCAACTAAATCAGACTATGAACTTACCAAAACACCATCTGACACAACAGAAACAATCTCAGTTTCTAGATCAACTGATGCCGAAGCTATAAGAGATCAGTCAACTGAGACACATAGTAGAGAACCTGTTTCTTTTGTAGACTCTACTGCAACTACTGCTGTACACACATTTTCATCACTGAGCACTGGGGACTCAACAGGAGAAACTGTTACTAGTAAAGATGTTACATCTCATACAGAAGCAACCACATCTACTCTGACAGAGGACAAATATCTCTCAGCAAAACCATCTGAATCCACCATCATTGATGTTTCAGAGACTCTGTTCTCCTCTTCTCAGATGGGAAATGTAGACGAAACATTATCTGAAAGCACTGTTACAATGATCTCAGAGAAAACAACTGCCAAAGATGGGCTGTCGCCTTCAAGTTTTTCTTCAAGCTTGACATCCATGGTGTCTGAAGCTTCAGGAGATGACACCTCTGATTTGTTTAGCAAAGAGTTCACAACAACTAGTTCTTCACTTTATTCTGCAACCAAGTCAGACTTTGAATTGACCAAGACATCATCTGATATGACAGAAACAATCTCAGTGTCCATTTCCACAGATGCTGAAGTTACAAGAGATCAGGGGAAAACATCCAAAGATTTTGTATCACTGTTAAGTTTTACTTCAGTTTTGTCATCTTTAGGGTATGATGGTTCAGTAGCTGAGCCCTCTTATATGTTTAAGAAAGTGTTCACAACAAGTTCTTCACTTCATATTACAACCAAATCAGATGATGAGATTACAAGTACTACAGCACAAAATATTAAAGCTTCTGTGAAAATGCAAACAGAACAAACTACCACACAGACCCTTTCTACAGTACCTGCTATAGACTTGACCAGTGCAAGCTCAGTGTGGAACTCAACTGATGCAGATATTAAGCCAACAGAGAGACATCCAACAGAATCTGTTTCTTCTTTTATCTCTGATTTGTCAGAAGTAACAGTCCAGCAAGAGGTTTCCAGTGATGAAGACAGAATTACACTGACAACTAAATCATATGATAATTATATTGTAGCCACTGATGAGGCAGAAATTCATGAGACTGACCAAACATCAGAGCCAATGAGACCTGCAAGTTTTTTACATTCCACTTCAACAACTGAATTGTTTTCAAGCACAGTGCAAACAGTGGATACAGACTCATCTTCTGAACAAGGTAGTGGAGACATTTTAGAAAATGAAGTGGCTGAAAATGATGGCGCTGACGAAATATCCTCTGATGTTGTAGAATCAATACCACACCATGTTGCACCACCAGAGGACAAGACAACTGCTGTTGGTGTTGAATCAACTCCTTTTTCTGTAGTGCAACCTTCAGAAAATGTGACAGCAACAATAGATGTTACAGCAACTGTGATTGGAAAAGCTATACCAAGCTCATTATTTACTCTCACAGAGGTAGAAGGTAGATCAAGTTACACAACAATAGAGCCTGTTAGTTCAAGACTCACCTCAGTGTCTTCTAGACCTTCTTATACTAATACTGAATCACAGTCGACTAAACACACCACAAAATCAATTATTAGTCCTACTGCAATTGGATCAGGTAAACCTGGTCTTATTTCAGTGGCAACAGCTGAATTTGACCACACTGCACCTTCAGCAACAGTCACCGCTAGTTATGAAGCAACATCAGCTCTTCTCAGGACAAAAACACTGTTAACATCTACTAGCAAATTCCAAAGCAAGCACACAACAATTTCATCTGATGCAGAGGATGACACAACAGATGATGTAGGATCAGGGGTGTCCCCTGTCATGCATGTTTCATCAGCGGCCATCAAAACTCAGACTGGTTCTCCTACAGTTCATATAACTAGCATTGGCTCCACAGAAGTAGACAGGGACATCACTATAACACAAAATGCAATCCCTATCATATCTGCATCTGTCGAGAGAGAAGGCTCTGGTATTGAAGAAGATGACCAAGAAACTACTCAACTCGATAGTTCTGGCGAAGAGGACAGAGTAAGTCCAACAGAGGAAATGCATGACAATTATACCATGCCCACTGATGACATGGAAATCAGTGAGGCTAACCGCACATCAGAGCAATTGAGCTTTGTAAGTCCCTCCCATTCTACGTCCTTCACAACTAAATCAACATTGTCTACCACGGTCCACACAGCAGTGAGATTTGTATCTACTGAAGGTAGTGAAACAACAGCTGAAAGTGAAGTGGATGAAGGAGATGGCTCTGGTGGTGAAATATCACCAGAAACTCTTGGGTCAATTCGCCCTGAAGCTGCAACACATGCTGCAGAACTGACATCTGATGCTTTATTAGATTCAGCTACACAAAAGAGTACCTTACAGCCAAGCACTCAAGAAACTGACTTAACAACCAGTGAGGATGACAAGGAATTTACCTCGCCAGGAGATCCTTCTGATGAAATATCTAAAACGTTAACAACTAAGGCATATGAGGACTTATCTGTAAGAACTGATGAGGCAGAAATTGATGAGACTGAGGGGGAAACAGGTTTCTCGAGTGCTGCATCTGTCACTGGCAGTACAGATTTCATACATCAGTCAACTTTATCACCATCTCCCTCATTCCTGAGCTCCACCCAGTCAACTGTTACGTTTACAACTACACTTTCAGAAGATGGAAGTGGGGAAGACTCAACTGAGGGGGATGGAGCAGAAGATGATGGATCAGGTGATGATACAACTCCTGTGACATCTTCACCTTTGCTGTCAAGCTCAAAGATGACAGAAACAACCATTATCATGACACCCTTTAGTTCAGAGAAAAGTGAACAGTACAGTACAGTCAGAGTTGTTTCACAGGGACACACAACAAAAGAGACGCAGAGTGTGTTTTTAAGCACAAATGCTGAAGGTTTTGCTGTGATGTCAGTGACAGCACCAACAGAGCAGGAACATTCTGCTGTTTCTGTCTCAGATTTAGCAGCCACTAGCTTTACAGCTCCTGGAACCCAATCTGGTATGATAAACAACCAAACTAAGTTGCCTTCTTTCGTGACACGTCAAGATCCCGTATCCACTGCTACTCCATTGGTCATCTCTAAAGACAGTGCTGATCAGCAAGTCACTCCAACAAGCCCAGTCTTAATATTCACAGAGGAGGAGGAAGATGAAGATAAGCTGTTTACAACTGTAACAGAAAGTATGAGAGATCGTAGCATTGAACCAGAAGTTTTCAGTAAGGATGATATGATTATTGATGCAGATACTCTGTCTGTTTTAGAGCAGTCTTCTCCCTTCGCCCCTACAATTGTTACAGAAGAAGCAGCTGGGGTAACCCCAATTGTCATGACGGCACAACCCTTAAGCTTTATGACAGAGGAACCAGAGGGATCTGGAATGGATGGCACTGAGTTACCTCAGTTACATGTATCATTTGAAACCACAACAGACAGGTTAATAGTTCAACAAACCCAATCAACCCCAAACATCCTGCAGAGTATTTCAACATATTTAGAAGAGGAAACACAAGCAACTCAATCTCCTGAGGCTAATGAAACTGATGTACTTGAACACACACAAGATGGAAAAACCTCCACAGAACCCACAGAATTTACAATGGAGACACTGACTGATGTCTTCTCAGGAGACACTTTGTCTACCGATGATTCTATTCTGGAAACTGCTTTAACCCCCATGCCATCTCAAGTGTCCACAGACAGAGTCAAAGAAATGGTCTCAACTGAAGAGGACCCATTTGAAGATGTATCAACACAAGCTTCCAAGACTAAAAACAAAACAATGCCACCAACAGCCCTAAAGAGAAAGACAACACCTCTGCCTCTACATACAATATCTTCTGAGGTGGAAGCTTCAAGTGAATTATCTGACCAATATGAATCAACTCAAACAACTATGTCCAGTCACCTTTTAACATCCATTGATTTTACAAGTAGTTCTCTTTATGCTGATTCTGTTTCACCTGAAGAGGAAATTAACTTTACTGGAGATTATGTAACATCTGCCTCATCAAGTTCTGGAGAAAGTGCTTCTTCACAACATCTAGATGAGATCACAGACACTGAACAACCAGTTTCTCCAGAATCAGATTTAGCAAGCACTGCATCTTTCCATACTGCATCAAGTGATAGCATGACTGAAACTGCCAAAACCACTACAAGTACATACAGCAAAACAGCAGCAACAGATGAAAATGACTTAACAGCGGACACAGAGGAAACAGTATTCATGACAAGTGCTGATGACATTGAAATAAGTACTGCCTCTATTGATAAGGCAATTCAGGGAAGTGATTTAACAAGCACAGATACATCATCTAGATCTGGTATTTCAGAGGAAACTGCAAGTGCATTATTTTCTTCAACAGATTATGGCTCAGGGGACCAAACAATTAAAACAGTTACAGTATTGTATGATACAACAAACTCACCTTTAATAACTGAAGATGATTCAGTGACATCATCTATGGAGAGTGATATTGTGATACACTTTGCAACAACCCCTTTGCACGAAGCAATTGCAGTAACTGATGGGGAACTATATCACCAAGCTTTGTCTGAGATGACAGTGACACATAAGCCCAATGCAGACATAAGGATTGATGAAGACGTGCCATTCCCATCAACAACCATTTCCACACCTCTTATAGCTGCGTCAAAGTTTAATATGACTACAGACATAGTAACATTAGTGGGATCTCCTTCATCTACACCCATACCAGGGCTGAATGACAAAACGGGAGCTCCACTTTTCTCTGAGGAAGAGACAGATAACATAATAGATTATGATACAAAAACTGAACCTTACAACGTATATTCCACACCAGATTTCATGAACAAAACAGACATCGACAATGAGAGAGGCGTAAACATTAGCTCAGAAGACGCGACAAGCATTGATGACATCACTTATCCTGAAGGTGAGAAGAGCTTCTCTACCCCATCACCTGATACTGAGACAAGCTTTGAGAGCGCCTCACAGTCTTATGTTGAGACTGGTTTTGAGACCACCTCACTGCATGATGTTGAAACTAGCTTTGAGACCACCCTAGAAACAAAAAATTACACTGATATTGAGAGCTCCTTAAAATCTGAGGAGGACAGTGCTGACGGAAACACACAAGCAGAAGTTCTTAATACTGAGACCACCTCACAGCTTGACACTGAAACAAGCTTTGAGACAACCGTGCAACCAGACATTGAGGGTGAAACTACTTTTGAGAGTGCCTCAAGAACTGAGAGTGATGCTTTAGTCACCATGTCACCAAACAGTGGAGCAAGTAGTTCAGAGAAAAGCACCTCTAGAGAGGTAAACACTATATTATCTGATAAGCATCACACCACAACAAGACTTTCTGATGTCACAGATAAACCAAGTTCCACTGCTACAAGTGAAGAAACATTTTTGGAAGAAAGAGCTGAGCATACTACCCGATTCAAACAAAATGACACAGGATTTAGGACCACCACACAACCTCAATATGATGGTTCTGTAACTTCCAGTATTTTGAAGAGCTACTCAGAGAAGGATTCAGTTATCATCCCATCATCTGATGAGGTTCAGGCAGTATTTTTGTCTACTGCAACAGCCTCAACTTTTCTTCTGACACCTGAGTCTGATATAAAGATTGTCAGTAAGGAAACTACCTCAAGGAAACAAGAAGCAGCTGTTCAAACTGAGGAAGCTGTAACTTTCTCAACTGAGATTCCAATTCAAGAAGAAGCTCAGATGACATCATCAGTACCTACAGCCCAAAGTGAGACTGCAACACCATCTTCTTCCCATGAAGATGTTTCTGAGGCCACTTTAGTTAAAAGCACACCTACAAGTGCACAGAATGAAAGCACAACACGCAGCACAGCAGACCTTCCATACACAATGATCGGGCAGACATTTGATATTCCAGGTAGGTTGTAAACACTGTTTTAAAGACCAAATTAATAGAATGCATATACTGTACTGTCAATACTTATACCAGTATTCTTGTTTTGTACATGCACTATTACATGCCTATATCTTCTCCCTCTCTCACTGCAGATGTTCATTCCTGTTCTGATGATGTTTGCTTGAATGGAGGCACTTGTGTAAAAATAGTCGGTGCTCAGATCTGCAGCTGTCCACCTGGATACAGTGGTGACCAGTGTGAAATAGGTATGCTGTATCAGTGTTTCATTCTTTTATTAAAGGTGCACTACAGAACTTTGAGCTCAATATTGCCAAATGTGATCAAACATAAACTGACAAGTTACTTGACATATTCTGCATGAGCTGTGCTTTGCACTGCTGTTCTGCATGGATCATTTTTGATAGTTTGAGCAATGAAGTAGCTATAGTGCCAGACCTTCTTTACTCTGTTCATGGAAATTATGTATTTAGTTATGTATTACTATGTATTTAGTTAATTTTTTTTTACAGCCCAAAATGTCTTCTAGTGCACCTTTAAATTCTCATTAACTCCCAACTAATTGTAATGCACTTAAGTACATTATTTACCCACCTTATTGTTTTCAATTGTTTATTTAATAGACATAGATGAATGTCACACAAACCCTTGTCGTAATGGAGGAACATGTATTGATGGCCTGAACTCATTCACATGTGTATGTCTTCCGAGTTATGCAGGAGCACTGTGTGAGCAAGGTAAGATTAAATTTAACATATAATCACTTGTTCAGTTTCTTTATGTATAAGTTTGTAGATACCTAAGGGAGGTCACAATACTAAATCTGTCAACTAGCTAATAAGGCGTGAAGCTACTGTAGCCACAGAAACAGCTGTGGAGATGTACCATTTCAACCCTTTTATTTTTTACATGAGGTCATCATTAATAAATATACTCAAACGTACTTGGCAGATATGGGTTTGGTAAATGTGACTCATGCTTTGGTAGATCCTGATAGATAATAGATTTTAACTTGATGTAAGTAACTGTGTTTGTTCCAAAACCGTTGCACGCTAGCAGAAAGACATGATGCTGTACTTTCCACTATTTAAAAGGATACAGTTTTTGAAACTTTCTTATTTAAGCACAGCTGTTAAGATCATCAATCTTTCCCTTATTACTCTGTAGATGTTGTTTTACACTTTACATAAGTGAGATTACTTTCTTGAGAGTTTTATTCCCTTCAACGTACAAGTGCTTGTAAACATTAAAATGGTAACAGCAAAATCTCTTCAGTTCGACTCACATCTGATTTCTTATGTAAATGAGTGCATTACCGTTTTGAGTACTCTGAAGATGATTTTCATCTCAAACTTGAGATAGCATCAACATTACAGACAGTAAGAAGTGTCTCCTGCTCTGAAACTGTGTCCTCTTACTACCTGTTACTGCCTTCTGTGATTCAGCAGTGACTCAGATTGGAAGTGTAAGTGGTTTAGCCTTAGATTGTGAAAGTGCTCAGATATGGCTGCTCACAGAGAAAGCAGAAATGCAGAGAATGCTAAATGCAATCTATGCTAAATGAAGTAAAATGCCATTATTTAAAGTCATAAGCCCACATAGCTTCATGCATTGTCACTTGTGTTTATACTGATATGTTATGGGCGATTTAATGGTTGATATATTAAAGAGAGTTTTAATCGTTTTATTCTTTGGTAGCTGTAGTTTATTCTTTGTTGCAGTAGTGACATATACAGTAAGAACCTGACATTTTCCCTCCTGCATGTTCATTTGCAGAAGGTTTATTAACATGCACTAACATTAGTGGTTCTGTCAGGGCAAGTGTGCAATAATCACAGTGATTTCAAATAAGGAATCAAAGCTTTCAGCTTGACATCGAACAGCCCTGGGTTTGTCCAAAAACAGTCAGTAAGTCTGTTTACAAGCACTTTAAAACATTTGATTTCAGTTGGACTAAAACAATAATTTGTCTTGTATAAAAAATATTATGTGAGTCTGACTGAAGTTGTAATAATAAAAAAAATGCTTTAGCTTGATTGTAACGGCACACAAAACATACTTTCTGTGACTGACATACTTTATTGGCAAATTTAATGTGATCATAGTTTCAAATTCTGATCTAGGTACTTTACAATCACTTGTCAATTAGACTAATAAATTGCTGGGTTCATAATATGCTTGCTTTAATACTTTGTGTTTCCCAAATGGTTAGAGCCATATAAGTGGCTGTTTGTTTTTACATGTCAGCTTTGCTCTTAAACAACGCCTCAGAGCAAGGCACCCAATCTGTAGACATTCCTATGCAGAAACTAATTGGCTTCCTTATATTATAGAAACATGGGTGT
This sequence comes from Carassius gibelio, assembly GCF_023724105.1. Lineage (NCBI taxonomy): Eukaryota > Metazoa > Chordata > Actinopteri > Cypriniformes > Cyprinidae > Carassius > Carassius gibelio. The sequence continues at coordinate 19,177,111 of NC_068375.1, read as the reverse complement.
AGCTCTATCTCTACAAGATCTTGTTTAGCTGGCATGCAATTTAAAATGAGGATGAAAGGGTCCCTCAGGTCCAGTGTGAGCGGGAAATCATTCTCACTTGAAAAGAGTGACACTGAGCAAAAAAAAAAGTTTGATTTATTGTACTGATAACAACTTCACAGTGTATGCCCAAAGGTAAAGGAGTAATACAAATAAATTGACCATAGATAATATCAAGCACCTTTTTTTCCACTTCCAGCAACAGTATTAGCTCAGTTTCTGTGTCTACATGTCAAGTTAATGTGAAGTACCTCAACAATAATTCACACTTGATTTTCTACAGACACTGAAACATGCAGCTATGGCTGGCACAAGTTCCAAGGCCACTGCTACAAATTCTTTCCTCATCGGCGTAACTGGGACACAGCAGAGCGTGAATGTCGCCTCCAGGGGGCACACCTGTCTAGTGTCCTGTCCCATGAGGAGCAGCAGTACATCAACCGTGAGTAGACATAAACCAAGTTATGGTCATTCTGTCTAATATCATCAGCTCTAATTTATGCCATTGATTATATTTACATGCAAATCAAGAGTTATTTATTAGGAAGGATACTGTTGTTTTGTTTTCTTTTTTTCCATTTAGTTTTTTTGTCACTTCAAAAGGTTTTAGGGTTATGGAATATTCCATTGGTTAAGGAATTTTTAGCCAAAGAGTTTAAAGAACTGTTAGTTTATTATCATTAAAAAAGGGCCCGAATGCTCCTCTATCCCTATAAGCAGAAAGTGTGAAATATAAGAACAAATATATCTTTTATTTTTAACCGCTGACAAAGAGTTCCTAATATGGCTAATGAATTGACCTTTGCTTCTCTCTCCCCTTATAGGCCTCGGTCATGACTATCAGTGGATCGGTCTGAATGATAAGATGTTTGAGAATGATTTTCGGTGGACGGATGGTAGTGTTGTGGTAAGACCATTCTTCAAAACTTGCTTATTAGTTTCTCAAAGTATATTTTGGAAAGATGGTGATGATACACACATTTATTAGTGGACTATTTAGAGGTAATATTTCATTTATTTAAATAACATTTGAAAAGTTTAGCAAGAATTTGTTGATGTTAAAAAAGGAAAACAGGAGACATATGCCACTATCTCCACAGTTCTAGAGGTGTTCCTCCATTGAACAGGAAAGTGGCTAATTACAGTCGTTTAGTCCTGACCAGGCTCTCACTTCAAAGATAAAGACAGCATTTTGTGGGGAAGGGCCAGAAAGCCCCGGAGGGCAGGAGATAGGAGTTTTCATCTGTGGAACTGGAGGATCAAAATAAAACGAGGGTATAAGAAGCTCCCAGGTGTGGACAGGTAATGGAGGTGTGAAGGATGAGCAGCAGCTGGAACAGGCTGCACTAGATATAATCCAGACCTAAGATGTGAGTGTGTGACAGTTCAGTCCAGTTGGCATCAGTGAGGGGCTATAAACATGTCCGCTGGAGTTTGCAAGCACTCTGTACGTTTTCTGTATACAGAAGAGTTACTACATTAAGAGTTCATGTTTGTTAATGTATTTAAGTATGTGCCGTTGGAGTTATCCAGAGGGTCAAAAATGGCATTACATACATTTTCAAGCAGGAAGCACACATTCCTTTTGCAAGAGGATAATAACAGGACTTGCTGGCCGATTTTTGTGTTTGAAGACTTGGTTGTATTCAAAAGATTGCTGAAAGACCAGAGCTCCAACCTGTCTCTATAGGGCATAATTACTTCATGTTTCATATTTGTGCAAACTTCACTGTTAAAAAAACAAAACAAAACAGATATAGAAGACTGCCAATAAACATTTAATTCATATTATTATGGTTAAAGCAATATACTATACAAGTTGAGCTTAGCAGAGTAAGAGTATATTGTGTAGTTTCAGTATAGACAGCATGTGGAATAGTTCCTCAAAACACTTTCAATCTGTTTAAATATATCATTATATCAATACATTTGTAGATTCTATTAGTTTCTTTCTTTAAGTTGGTCTTATCAGTTGCTATTCTCCTCTGAGTGCATTCGTCCACAGTTGAGAGAGATGACTGATGACATCATACCTGTGCAAGGGGAAAATACAGTGAATAAAGTTTATCCATGATAGTTGAATATAGATGTATTACTATTCAGCTCATTGCAGTTTAATGTTGATGTATGTACTTAGCGCCCCCTACCGGAGTGTGCCTCTATCATCATCATCATTTCATTGACTTTCTTTACTGTACTCTAGAAAAAAAAAATCATACTCTTTTCATAAGCTTCCAACTTTGTTACATTTGTGGTGTTCTATATAAAACAATTACTGGCCTACAAAATTTGCATATACATTTATTGTTATGCTAAATTATTGCCAAATTGGGGATTTTATCTTTTTATCAACTTATTTTCTTTCAATTAGCATAGGTTTTGTATATCTCTTTGGAACTGATTGATTGTAGACCTCATTAATCTGAGCTAATGCACCTCAGTTTTTGAGTGAACTTTGCCAAGGTCCAAGAATGAATACAGAATGATAATAATAAAACATAATGAGAGACTGACAAGCTATTAAAAAAAATCAAATAAAATGAAACTGTAAATTCATAAATATTCTTAAATTCCAAATGTAGATGAGCTATAATGGTGCAGCTGCCATAAATATTACATAATTTAGTATGATTCTTCAAGTTTACAAGAACCACAAGTGTATTCAGACATCCTGTTGCTTACTGAGAAACCATACAAATGGGTGGAAAATAATATGTTCCGCACAAGCAGTATATTGCATTTTTGAGCCAGGTACAACTTCTTTTAAACACACACTGTCATAATCATATATTAAACATATCTGAAACGTATTTCTATAGGATTTATTGTCTTCCTCGCATTGCCATTCTCACCTCTATCCATATTCTTCCTTTGCAGCAATATGAAAACTGGAGACCAAGCCAGCCGGACAGTTTCTTTTCCTCAGGAGAGGATTGTGTGGTAATGATCTGGCACGAGGACGGCCAGTGGAATGATGTTCCCTGCAACTACCACCTCACCTTCACCTGCAAGAAAGGCACAGGTGAGCTTTTAGCACCCGAAAGAGGGGTACTTAAAGAATAATAAGTCATGCATACAGAAGGTAGACATTTATTTTCAGTTTAAATTCAATCTAACAAAATTATACTTATAACCAGGAGTACAATGGGGAATCTGTGAAACTTTGTCTGCTATACCCTAAGACACTGTATATCTATGGTTGTTTATAGACAGGAATCTAACATGAGATCTGTTGATTCCGATTAATCTGCAGTGGTTTAAAGCAGACAAGATGTTAAAAATAACATTTCAGATTCAGTACTCCATTACTGATGGTTACTCTGTTATGGGCTGTTGTCAACAGTGTCCTGCAGTCAGCCTCCTCTTGTCCTCAACGCCCGCACATTTGGCCTGCTGCGCCCACGCTATGAGATCAACTCACTGATCAGGTACCAGTGCATGGATGGCTTCATCCAGAGGCATGTTCCCACCATTCGCTGCAGAGGAGACGGCACATGGGATTTGCCAAGTATATCCTGCATGAGTCGTAAGTACTTGGTGAAAATCCAACACAACTTTTTCACAACAACCCTCCCTATAGAGCTTGATAATTCTGGCCTAGATACTATAAACAATACAGTGGTGTGAGTTTATTATAAGAGTTTATATATTAACTCCCATTCAAAGGTTTCCGGTCAGTATGCTCTTATGCTCACCAAGGCAGCACTAACTTAATTGAAAATACAGTAAAAACAGAAAGATTGTGATTATAATTTATTATAATAAATGTTTTCTGTTTTAATATATTTTGAAATGTAATTTATTCCTGTGATGGCAAAGCTGAATTGCTTCAGTCTTCAGTGTCACATGTACCTTAAAAATGTATCATCAATGTTGAAAACGGATGTGCAGCTTAATATTTTTGTGACAGACAACCAAACAAACAAACAAAAAATATATATGTACAATATATATTCTTATAGATTAAAATGGCTTAGTTCTAATTTAATTTAATGGACATCTATTTCTTTTCCAGCCTCCAACTTCCAAAGGTCATATTCAAGGTATCAGACATACAGAGTTTTTCGCAGTCATCGGAAGAGATCAGCAGAACATTCTGTTGATATTCCCCGACGACACCATCCCCATGGTGTAAAACACAATCGGACACAACAACGATTGCAATGGTAACACAACCTAACGCAAGGGCCCTCTTAATAATTTTTGATAGCATGAAACAGATCTGTCTGCTGGCTGAGAACAAAGATTATAAAAGAATAGATTATGAAAAGGACCAGAAAAAGGGTCACTGGATTGAAACAGTGGCTTTTTATCTTTTAACAGAGAAGGTTTTTAAGAACTGCATAAAGGTCACATATTCAGCTGGCCTCTGAAAACGAAACGATTATCTGACCTGACCTCCATCTGTCCCGCTTCTTTTTGGGAATACACAGTGCCTTCATAAATTATAACTCTCAATCCAGATGTATGTGAGCTATAAAAGTGCAACTAGCATGAATATTATAGTTCATGGTATTTTAGCCTATAATCACAATGGCATTTTGATACACACTTTGTATTTAGTTTTCTTCAAGTTTACGAGAACCACAGGTGTATGCAGGCATCCTGCTGCTTACTGAACAAATGAGAACTCATGCATATGAATGTGAAAGAAAATATATTTATATAGGGAGACTGAGCAATGGCTCACATGGAGTCAGTGTTTATGTGGTATAAAAAGGCCAATTATATCCTTAAAAAACTGCATCCAATGCAGTGAATGGTTTTAATATCTTAAAGTCAGCACAATATTGTTTAATGCTTTCAATGCTTTGACTTTAAGCTATTCATGTCGATTTTTAGGTTATTTATAATCCTCTGTTTGATGTCTCTTTTTTTCAAGTGTTTACAAGGCACATCTCGATTCACATGCATTAAATTCAGCCGCCATTCATATCTATGAACCAAAGAATCTTACTGTATTTACTTAACATCATTTTCATCAGCTTTCGTTTTTTTTTTTTTTTTCTCAGACAGTTTAAAACGACTTTAAAGAGAATGTACTTTGTGAGATGCTTAAAAGACTTGAATGAATGCCTTTTTAACAAGATGCCTATAATTTATTTCTCGAGCTGCTCCTTTTTCATTGTTGTAGTAAAATACAACACACTGAGGATTTCACTTGGCCAAACTGCACATTGACAGTGTGTTAATAGAATAATAGACGACATTTGGAACTCACAGAATTTAGATAGATTTTATTGTGACATTTGGGGTATATCAATGGACCAAACGAAGAGGATTCATAGTAACAGCAATTTTTGTTGAACTGGTCATCCATTTGTTTTTCCCAAGCATTTGTTTTTCTCTTTATGATCTTTTCTAATATGTGTTTACTTGTATGTTTTTAATTTTGTGTCCAACCCCCCACCCCCGAAAGTGCACATATCTTTTTATATTTATAGTATAACCTGTTTATTGTCAAATGTGATTGTCTGGAATGTTTGTGAAATGGAAAAATTGTAAGGAACGCTTTTATGCCTTCTTCGTAAACAAAGTTTATTATATTCTACTTGCATTCCTGGTCTTTTTCTGTTTTGAGATGAAGTGAGTTTTAGCATATAGGAAGGACTTAATGGAAGACATAGTTAACAATATGGGATATACAGTATTCAATTTAATTTTAAATGTTAAATTGACAAATCTAAATTATAATATAACATTAATCTATGCAACATTACAAAATAAATAAATAAATAAATAAATAAAAAAATAAAAAAAAAGACTGTGACAAGCGTAAGTGAACTGTATGTTTAGTGTAACTGAATCTTCATCAGGTTCATCAGCACTACCTAACGTTAACCACCAGATGGCACCAGTTCACTTACAAGGACATTTGAACATCTGAATAATTTTACCAGATATACCATTACCAGTAGCGTAGCCAGAAAATAGATTTTGGGTGTGCATATGAAAATCTGGGTGTGCCACATTTATTGTCATATTACTGTGCAAAATTATGGGATAGTATTTTTGTCACATTGCTTCCGTCCAACCACACTCCTAGTGGTAATTTGCAGGTCGTGTCAACATGTAGTTAATTGTTAAATGTAATAATTTTCTTCCAAATACGATAATTCTGAACTTCTGGTACGATCATTTTGAACTTCTGGTACGATACTTGGACATTTCCAATCTGGCAACACTGTCTGCTGATGTTGGGCCCGGGGAGGGAGAAACATCCTCATCAGGTGTAACGTTAGGGCCTTGTGTCCGGCTCATGGGCGTAGGTTTGGTCTCAGCAGCTTTGGTGCCCCTGAGAGTATGATTTAGATTGTTCAGTGACGTCACAGACAGAACTGCCAGATTCAAACTGCTTTCGTGTGTAGGCTGGCACTGAGCCAGAGACAGATGCGCTCAGCGCTTGTCATTTATCAGTGTTTTCAACCACATAACGTTTATTTTAGGTTTCATACATTTAAATATACATAATCACTAGTAAAAAAAAAATACATGTCAAAATACACTGATGTCTATGCACTGTAAAACCCGACAAGTTAACTCAACTCAAATCGTTTGAGTAAACTGATTGCCTTGACTGTAATACCCGACAAGTAAACTTTACTCAAACGGTTTGAGTAAACAGATATCCTTAAGTTATGTTAACTCAAACCGTTTGAGGAAACCGATTGCCTTAAACCATTTAAGTTGAAAAAACTAACAGTTAAGAGTAATCTGAACTTAATTCAGTTGAGTTCCCTGAAAGAAGATATACATTGCAATTAAGTAATTAAGTGATTAACTGAGTGATAATTGAGCTTTAGTGATGAACACCTGCTGTTAACAAACAGAATTACTGAAGAAAAGAGAGAAAGGAACAACAGCTGACTTCAGACACAGCCTCACTCAAACCTGACAAGTTATGTTAACTCAAACCGTTTGAGGAAACTGATTGCCTTAAACCATTTAAGTTGAAAAAACTAACAGTTATGAGTACTCTGAACTTAATTCAGTTGAGTTCACTGAAAGATGTACATTGCAATTAAGTAATTAAGTGATTAACTGAGTGCTGATTGAGAATTAGTGATGAACAGCTGCTGTTAACAAACAGAATTACTGAAGAAAAGAGAAACACAAGAACTTCTACAACTGACTTCAGACACAGACTTAGATGAAATCAACTGAAATAAAATACATGAAATCTCTCAAGATCTGATTAAACAACCCCACAAACAGCATCAGCAGCTCCACTTATTAATAACCAGACTGACTTTATTTCTGTCAGACGTCTACAGAAGATCTTATTGAGAATGAACTAAGGTTTAGATGTTGATTTATTGTTTCATTTGAAGTAACCATGTTAGAGATCAGCGTTTGCTTTAGTTGGGCTCTTGACCCTTGATTTCTGTCTTAGTCTTTTCTCTGGCTGTTATAACCGTGTGTTTCTAAAACACATTTGTTGCAACTCAAAAGCCCAGAAGAAAAGCCATCAGGTGTTAACCTGTACCTAGGTGTAGGTTGTTATACTTTATAAAGGTAATGGTAACTATTCACAGTTATTGATCCATTCGGAGTCTAATCTCTGATGTGTAATTAGTAGAAGTGGACCTAGTAAAAATGACACTAAGAGCCAGTGATTCTGTAATACTCAATTAATATTAAAATGACTTCATAAACATTTTGTACACAGACTTTTGTCTTCTATGGCAGTAACTGGTCAAACACAGACATCAATAATCAGAATATGAACCTCAACAATGGTGACAAAAAAAACATGCTGCAATGCATGCTGGGTACTATTGTAGAACAAAACTCATCCATGGCGCCCAGCATGATCTGCAGGATTTTTTTTTTTTTTTATGGTCACCATTGTTGAGGTTCATATGCTGATTATTGATGTCTGTGTGTGACTAATCGACACCATTGAAGTCCACACTGTTTGGAAAGTCTTTGTATTAACGGATTATCACAGAACCCCTGGGTCTTAGGATCACTTTTACTGTAATCAATCAAATTACATAACACTTATTTCATCAGAGATTAGACTTCTTATGAATCAATAATTGATGATTATCACCAATATAAAGTATAACAACCTACACCTAGGTACAGATTAACACCTGATGGCATTTCTTCTGGGCATTCGGGTTACAACAAATGTGTTTTAGAAACACACGGTTATAACAGCCAGAGAAAAGACTAAGACAGAAGTTAAGGGTCAAGAGCCCAACTAAAGCAGACACTGATCTCTAACATGGTTACTTCAAATGAAACAATAAATCAACATCTAAACCTTAGTTCATTCTCAATAAGATCTTCTGTAGACGTCTGACAGAAATAAAGTCAGTCTGGTTATTAATAAGTGGAGCTGGTGATGCTGTTTGTGGGGTTGTTTAATCAGATCTTGAGAGATTTCATGTATTTTATTTCAGTTGATTTCATCTAAGTCTGTGTCTGAAGTCAGTTGTAGTAGTTCTTGTGTTTCTCTTTTCTTCAGTGATTCTGTTTGTTAGCAGCAGCTGTTCATCACTAATTCTCAATCAGCACTTAGTTAATCACTTAATTACTTGAATGCAAAGTTTTAAAACTTACACGGTTTAAATCAAGGCAATCTGTTTACTCAAACGGTTTGAGTTAAGTTAACTTGTCGGGGTTTACAGTGTGGAAGCAGCAAAAACTATCTAATCAAAAGTAATTTGCAGACGTGTTTTATTGATATATCAGACACACATAGCAGAAAAATAAAGTTTACTCTATTCTTCGTCCAGTTCAACAGCCACTTACTTTCATGTAACGTTACTTCGGGAGAGACTGTGGAATTCAAGTGCTGAATGTTAAATCCGGCTGACAGGACTCATCTCGTTATAGATCAAGATCATTTCTAAAGGTTTTTAAACGAAGAATCGGAATATCAGATAGTTTACATGGTAAGCAATTTTGTGTTTATATTTTAATAAAAAATGAAAAACTAAAAACGAATACCGATACATCTGTTAGTGGCGACGGCGTGTCACGTGACAATCATGACGCGTTGCCATGGAAACAAGGGGTCAGTTAAAATATTTGTAATTTACGCGTTAAAAAAAAAACAAAAACAAACAAACAAAAAAAAAAACTTGATTTAAAGTATATATATATTTTCTAAGTAAACAACAATAGTCCAAGTTTAATAAACATTTTTTATTGAGACTATAAAAAATAATTCTGCATCTATTTTTAGGTGTGCCAGCTGCCACTCTGGGTGGCACAGGCACACCCGTGGCTATGCCACTGACCATTACTCTTAATAATGTTTTCAAAAACAAATTTCACTAAAACATTCATGATACCATGCCAATTTTAAGACAGGGCACATTACTGTAAAACCCTTTAAATATAGAAAACACCTTACAATTGGCTATTTATGATTATTTTTATTTAGTTTCTAGATGCAAATAAATAAATAAAGAGAACAAAGTTAAAAGGACATAACCAAACACTTCAAGAGCCTGGGAGATTTTTTTTAATTTTTATTTATTATTATTATTTTTCTTTTAATGGTTTTATTGGTGAAGTTAAACTTCGGAACATAGATTAATATGAGACCAAAACCAAGACCCACGTGTGTTGAGACAAGACCAAAATCAAGACAGGACGAGACCAAGTCAAGACCAAGACCAAACCAGCACTACTCAAATTCATCTGATAGATCCACATTTAATTCTGACCTGGCATGACAGTATAAATCAATGGTTCACAACCAGGATTAGCACACTAGGGGCTCTCAACAAGGTGCTTTAAGATGACTTATTTAAACTTATTTAAAATAAGACAAAATAAGCATCTTTGTGAACAAAATATTGTTGTGAACAATAGGGGGACCTTGAAGCCAAACACTGAGATCCACTGGTATAAATGTAATTATTTATTATTATTCTTTAGTTATTTACTTAACTATTGATTGCACTTGAAGATGGAAGTTTTACATCCAGTTAGAATACAAATGGTTATAAATAAATCAGACAATGCACCAAGTGATTTAGTGTTATCCCCATAGTTGTGGTCTTGACCGGTTAAAACAAAATCCTGAATCTTCTTAGTCTAAGACCAAGACAAGACGGTGTACAAATGCGGTCGAGACAGAGACAAAGCCAAGACCTTGAAAAAATGGTTTTAGGAGGCAAGACCACTTTTGAGTACAACACTAAACAGATTTGGGACATCATTATTTGGGTAGGATTGTGTACCAAAATTTTCTTAAGGCTAGGCTCAAAAAAAAAGGTATAATGATAAAAATATGGAGTTAAAAATGAAACCTATGTCGGTCGGCTAGAAACTAATGTGATGAGCTACACTTGTGTTCATTCTGCTAGAATAGCTTTTTGAATTGACCATACATCCACTATGACCTTGGGATCAGTTGCTTAAAAGTTATTGCAAAAAGGTTGTTAGTTCTGCAGAAAGTTAAACATCTAGCATATTTTGCTGGAAGTAACCATCTGGGTTGAAATTACATTTAGATATTGGATTTGTACAACATGGAAACTCTTGTCAAGTAACATCCCTTTGTGGATAATAGTTTTGTAAATACATCACGCAATCTAATGTAGAAGGAAAAACAGAGACACTTTTGATGCGCCATGTGTTTTTGAAGTCCCATGGCCATATTTTAATTTGACACGAATGTATTTCCCTGCTGGTGCCGCTGTGTCATTGTTCGTTAATACTCATGGTTTACTCATTTAAGACTTGGAAGACACTTAGCTATTTTCCATTGCAGAATTTATTTATTTATTTCTTTTTTATACAACTGGAATGAATTTACGGATAAAAAGGCAGAATTAGTCACAGAACATTGTTACAAGCTTTCTCTGCAAATGCTTCCAAAGCTTCTCATAGATAGTTGAGATACACGCACGCACACACACACACACACACACACACACAGACACACACATGCGCACACACACAGGTTTTATCTATCATTAATTCATCACAATGATGGAAATTCATAATGGTTTAGATATAAAAAACTGTAACACAATAAGAACTCTCTGTTCCCAAAAGCAATAGTAGATGCTATGCAGTCCGTTTATTTCAAGTTAAATTAATAGTATGTGTTGGGAAATTTAGGTCATGCCTAGCCAGGCTGGCATTCATACTACAACAAACATTGTGTTCTCAGCTTCTGGAAATTCAAAATCCATGGTTATAGACACTATAGAGTTATCACAGCTTAATGGAGAGTAAAACAAAAGCCATTTCATTTTTTTTAAATCGTTTTTAATTTTAACAGGTTTGCTTTGATTTATAAACCGTACAATGCATTTCCCATGAAACAAAAAAAAAAAGACATTTTGTGCATACAAAAAGACAAAATCAAACAAAATGTCACTTATGTGCACTGTGGCTTGCAGTTCAAAGCGGAGTTATGAGTGAATAATCTTTTCCCCTCAAATAAACAACATATATTATCACAAAGTGGCAAGCAATAGATGTTTTATTCATCAGTAAACAGATCTCATTATATTAAGTTATCCACTCTTAGCCTGTCACAACAGTCCAAGGTTACTGTTAGAATCAAACTTAGGCATGATGTTGTACATGGCTCTTAGTGCTGTTCCTCTTTCTCACAGAATTACAATATCAGACTTATTCATATCTACACTAAAGCAACTAGGCTAAAGTAAGTCTTGAAGTTAGTTGAATATACAACTGGGTCCTTAAAGAATCTCTAAGTGTAAATTGACTTTGTGGTTCTCTGCCATATAATGAAGTTCAATTCATCATTAGCAGTCTGTCAAATTCTGTCACTGTCTGTGATGAAATACTTGTCAAGATCTATGCAGGGACAAACACATTTAAAGAGTTTTTCAAAACGTCAAGGCCATAAAAGATAAGAACTGAAAAATAACACGCTTGATTAGATAGGTAAGAATATACATCACAGTATTTCAAACGAAGAGTAGACACGAGGAATAATTGTTACAATAACACAATAGAATTAGTTATGAATATAAAGCCTTGTAACACAACAGGCCAAACACATTCACTTTATATTTCAACAGATACAGATCACAGTTCAGAGCATTGAATAATACACCAACACACAAGACAAATAGTTTTAAAGAAATCAGCATTTGAGCGAGAAGAAGAAGTGAAGAAGAAGATCACAGAAGTGTTTTAGAAAAAGGAAGGTGTCAGGTCCATTTACGGTGCCTTTGCTTTTCTGTTTGGGCAAGTTTCAAAAACTTTCTGTCAAGTTTATACAATTTAGTAATATTTAAATATTGTATCGCAATATCACAATGGAGATTTTTGACAAACTCACACTTAACCCTACTAAAATGGGATTTGATCAAAATGTTGTGACTTAAAATTTTCTTTCAGCTGAATATCCTTTCTGAACTCAAATTTGATGTTCATACATGTGGTTTACAGATCTATATAAAATGTATATGGTAGATACATTAACTGTTTACGTTAATATTGAGAATGTATGGTCTTTAGAGAATCCTCTCAATAAATGTCACAGTTAAGGCTAATTCATGCAAAAAGTCCTTTATAAGTGTGGAAGTGAAAACCTGTGTATTGCTGCTCTTTGGTTGGTGACGTGAGGTGAAGAGCTTCACAGCTGAGGTCTGAAGCAGTAGACACCGTACAGCTTCTGCTTTTTGTCGGGGAAGCCAACAAAGCGAACCGCAGCCTCGGTGGGACTGCAGTTCTTCCTAGGCCTGGAGATCGGATAACGGACGCTGCCGTCGGCCAACCAACCAGCATCACACCGGTCGTATCCCTGCAGCTTCCAGGCAGCGTATATATGGCCCACCTTTGCGATCTCAGCTCCATCTCTCTTACACATGTCAACGGCCTCATCAAAGTTTAGCTTCTCGGGCTGGATCAGGTAGTAAAAACGTCCTATGATGTAAAACAAAGAGTTTCAGGGTTGTGGACACAGCCATTAAATGACATTCTCTATTTTATACTAGAATTGATTTGATTAACTCACCTTTAAGGCTGGCAGTGAAGCAGAACACGTCATAACGGCTGTTGGACTTGTCCCGTTGGCCATAGTTTCTCAGTCCGGCTGAGGTCCTCACGCCTCCGCAGGGCTCTCTGGGTTTGGTGATGGGGTACTGCACGGTTCCGTCATTGAGCCAGCCAGCATTGCACCAATCCATCCCGTTTCTCCATTCCTCATAGAGCTGCTCGAAGGAGGCGACCACAGCGTCCTGCTCCAGACATGCGCTCTCGGCATCCTGGAAGTTGAGGTTGTACCGTCCCAGACGAGGGGAGTAAGGGAAAACAACCCCTGTGAAAGAAAGTGAATTTTCCCCTAAGGAAAAGTTCAACTGAATTTAACATCAGACTGTTTTTTTTTCTCACCGCAATGAATGGATAAGAGAGATATCAGTAAAAGCCTTAGCTTTAGTGTTCTAAGAACCTCCCTACTTAGTTGAAAAGACGTATGTGGTACAGAGAGTGAAAAAAAAAGAAAAAATCAAAGAGAGAGAAAATTACTTGCAGGGCATCGGCTTTTCAATCTTAGACTCCATTGTTCCAAAGTTAACAATGGCTAGCTGTGCCAGCCTGTTTCATTATTTTCATGCACCTCACTTCTCTGTGTAAAGATCCCATTTGTTTCTCTGGAGCCAAGTCTGCAATGATGGTCTTGGCCAAGAGCAAGAGCTTGGCTAAGAGCAAGAACTACACGATATTAATGGAGAATGAGCAAATGATAAGTGGCAAAAACAAGTGTTGAAAGAAGAGTACGAGAGTGTCTTTATATTTCAAGTGCTAATGTTGAAAACCATTTACTGAGAGGAACTCAAATATGTCTTATGAAGAGAGTGATAGCAATAGCAATGTGTTGCAGTGCATAGATGCCATTTCAGGGACATATATGCCGTTTCTGGAAAATCTCTACTGTTTTATCTCCATTTGGCTGTTTATTATGTTTAATTTTGATTAGTAAGTGACTTAATTTTCATTAGTAAGTGACTTTGGATGAGAAGAGTCTGTTAAATGAATAAACAGGTGAAATTGATTACTTATATGACATCATGAAATAATAAAGTTACCTTGCAATTCAAGGTCCACTTCAACAATATTTTCATTCATGCCGTTGATGATCTCACACCTATATGTGCCATAGTCGTTAAGATCTAGGTCTGTAATGACCAAGGTACCATCGTTGTCATCCACCTCCAACAGATAAACGCGGTCCTGGAAACTTCCATAGGTCTTCTTGTGGGGCCCCATGGAGATGAGCACATTGGTTTCTGAAGAGTCATTCTCAACTTTGGCCCACTTGATTCTGTTTCCGAACAAACTGGACTGACCTTCCAGTCTACAGGGAAGAGTGATATTGTCACCTCTGTTGGCGTAGACCTTGATTCTTGATCCACTATCTGAAATAAAACAAAAGGAAAAGCCTTAGTTCACAGTAGGTCTACTATATTTGTTTTATTTTAGATTTAAAAGGACAGGATAAAAACGTTAGAGTTTAGCTTATTATTATTATTATTATATTTATTATTATTATTATTATTATTAATAAACTAATTTCCTACAATTTGGTTGATTAAATGGCTATCCAAAAATTTTGTCTTAAGGTTTTCAAGAAGCCTGCAGTTTTCACAAAAGAAAAACACAGAACCACACAAATCGTAGTCAAAGAAATAATCTAATTATGATTCACTGGAATTAGATGGGGTGCTTGTACATACACGGTGGAACCACAGACATCCTTCACCCATTTTGTGTCAATGAAGATGGATATTCCCCCATAAAGCTTGCAGATGCTGTGTCTATCTCTGGTAGTTGCTGTGTCTGCTTGTGGTTAGGGGCATAATTGTCTCATTCAAGATGTTTCCTGATCTCTATTTGAGTCTTGGAGGCCTCAGTCCATCACAGCTCTAGATGGAACATTTGATGGATATCAGGGAAACTAAAACCGTCCCAAGCGTCCTCCTGGCTGGCTGGATGGGGTATCACCATGAAAGTGGTGATTAGATTTAGCTTAAGGCACTGTTCAGTCTCTCATTTATCTGATGGTTTAAAATGTCTTTTGTTTTGTTTTGGAAAAGAATACTGTTGTACAGCAAGGACACAGTACATTGATCAAAAGTGACAGTAAAAACATCTACAACTTTGCAAAAGATTTCTATTTTAAATAAATGCTGTTCTTTTGAACTATCTATTAATAATAATAAACAAAATGTATCATGGGGTCCAGAAAAATATTAAGCAGCACAAATGTTTTCAGCTGTGACAAGAATAAGAAATGTTTCTTGAGCGCCAAATAAACATATAACAGTGATTTTTGAAGGATCGTGTGACTGAACGTGGTAAGGTATTTATATTTTTTTTGTTAACACTCATATTTGTAATATTTCACAATATTACTATTTTTACTGTATTATGTAAAATGAAACCTTGGTCAGCATAAGAGACGTCTCTGTCTTAATTCATGATATCTAATGCATCAATGGCATTGTATTAAACCATTATGGTAAAATGTTAACAAAAAACACTACAACTTTCAAAGAATCCCGTCATTCTGTTTTTCAATTTCTCTAGACAATCTTCAATTTTACCATGAAGTGGAACTTTATGTACAGTAACTTCAACCACATTGTCTTTCAGTCTGTGACATCCGCAGAACAGTTCTTAGCCTTAGTCCGGACAGCCTCAGGCATTTGTGCTTCCGACCAGTATGTTCTTCAATTAACATTACCATTTAGATGCAGTGTATCCGGAGGTAAACCTTTCCCACATGTTTGAGACAAATATGGGACTCATTAGGCACTCAAGACTTTCTACTCTCTGCGTCTCACTTGCCTTAACTTAGTCCACTATTACTCCTCACTCAGCTGAGCTGGAACCTTTCCAGATATGTTAACATGTGCCAAACCTGTGCTCAGATTGAGTTCACATGGGCTTAACACCTGATTGTTTCATGGATCAGAAGCCATGTTAAACTATACTGTTTCCACTTTTAATTATACAGCACATCGTTCACATTATGACCAACTGACTTTCTAGAAGTAATTAAAACTGAGCCCCACAGTCCTTACACTCATTAACACCCCACATCTAAATCCCTTTTTACACTTCACTGTGAGTCATGCACTCTCACTTTCTTCCTAATAAACTCTCACTTAGGAGACAGTTTACCAAAGTTACAAACTGGAACCAGAAGGAACAAATGACAGCAGCTTCCAATTTTGAAAATTTATAACTAGGCTTTTCAGATTTGGTTTCAACACATCTCTTTGCTGGCAGGATACATGTACATCATTGCAGCTAAGATTTTGTACCAGTTTCGCACAACTCTCAAACATCACCCCAAACCCACTAACTGATCATTTTCTCCATATTCCAGACTCCCGCCAGTCCCCATGAAACCCCCATCCCCCATCCCCCATCTCCACCCACCCTGCTCTTGCAAAAAAACACAAGGAAGGTGTTTACTCTTGAACGTCAGAATGGAGGTGTCTTAATTATTTAAAAGTGCCTCCATCCCACCATTTAAGATCCCAACAATTTGGTTTAAGACAGGATCAATATTTAAACATAAAAGCACATATTGATGGATTGACTGATTACAAAAAACTGAAACTGAGAATGTGATTAAAACTTGCATAATCATGACTGCAGGGCTAGAGTAGTAATTTTTATTATAATATGTAAAATATTTTAAAATAATAACAAATGTCAATGATAAATATATTTTTATATAATATTAGATGTTAATTTAATAAAAATCATTTAGAAAAATTGTCAATTTTTGTAAGAAGAAAAAAATATTAGAATTACTAAATTAACATGAATAAAATCAATGCTTGTCATGTATCAATATATATAAGAAAAAAGAAAAGACTCCCAATGAACATTCAAGCAGTAAGAAAATACATTATATAACCAAGTCATCAGACACATTTGTAAACTGAAACATAAACAGAGAGGGTGTTATAAATTTACATTAAACATTCATTCATCATGGCTATTTAATACACGTTTGGGCCCCATTGGCATCTTGAACACATCTGCTGCCCTTTACAACTTTGCTCTGTGTGAGGTACACAACTATAAATGCATGCAAACACACTGATTAGGGCTTCACATCTGTGTATACAAGTGTCACATGGAATCGTTCCCTCACAGTCAGACAGTCTTGATGGTTAAACTTCACTTCCTACAGTTTGCTGAGCAAAGCAGAGGTCAGTATAAGGCATGAACATGAATTATTGCACACAGCTGAATGGCGCTCTCTCTATCGCAACCATCCCTGTGCATTGATATTTGGGGTCTCTCTCACCCATCACACACAAAGCCATTCTCTTTCTTTTTCACACACCCCCCTACTCAACCATGCCTGACTAATGGCTGTATTATGTTTTGAACAGAGCCTCTGTGAATCAGGCCCATCTTGAGCAGTATCTAAGAGCCCAAAACCATACAAAACTTTCACTCCTTCTTCCAGTCCCCACTTCTTATCCATCAGCCCCAGCCTAGCCCAATCCATTCAAACCCATCACATTACAAACCATAATCTCAGAAAGAAAAGGACAACATTCAGTTAGGGGCTCCTTACATTTTTGCGGGCTGTTAATCTTGTGGTTGCTACTGTTAGATACATATATGCAGTACCATTAGTTTAAATTTGAATTTGGCAATTCCCATACAGCTGCATACTGGGTATAGAAAGATCCACTGCCTGTATCCTCAGCTACCAATATGCTCCTGACATCACTGGCCATCAGAAGCCTAATCTGCATTTACCCTCAATGAAAGGTATTAGATCTGCTCTCAGATGTGATCAGCAGAGCCAATTTTCACAGTCTGTTCGGTGATGGCTCATATTCCCCACTATCTGTCACTGTGAACAATTGTTAAACGACTGTTAAATTACCTGCAGCAGATGGTTAAGAGCTTATAAAAGACTGTGGTGAGCTGAATCTCTGTGGGCGGGTGTTCATGTGTATAGTGCATGGGAGTAGTCTTTTAGAGATTAATAGTGGAATATTACAATCAAAAATCTGGTTCATTTTGTGTCTGCATCGTCAAAGTGATAGCATCGAGGATGTTATGTTCATCCATGGTGAATTATTATTTGTCTTATTCCTCATTCTTATAAAAATCTGATGATTTAATAAATAATCCACCTTTTCACAATTTAAGCTGTTCAGTTTTACAGTATTACATTTATCTACCACACTCTTATATGCACAGACACAGAAACGTGCAAGCTGAACCTGTAATTTCTTTCATTCAATTATTCATTCATTCATGCACAAAGGGATCAAAAGTGGATCTTACCTTGCGGTTCGGCATGTAGACCGCTTGCAAAGACCACCAATGTAAAGAAAAACAGAGCAATCATCTTATTTTTTTTGTTCTTAGCCTAAAGGCCTAAAAGCAAATGAACAAAAACGGGGAGAAAAAAAAATGCAATCAGGTGATAAATCTGGTGAGTGTTGAAAAATACTTTCTTCCCCTTGTTGTCGTGAAGATGTGTAGGTGTTGGTAGTTGTGCCACAAGAAAGATTGGGCTCTGCAGAGGTCCATACAAAAGGCTTATATTGAAGCTTTGGCCAATTGTGGCCACTCCCCCTACCCTTAGAAACAGATGAAGCCCATCACCCTATATTTGTGTGTGTCTGTGTGTCTGTGTGTGGGTGTGTGTGTGTGGGTGGGTGTGCACTCCCTCATTTAAGAACAGCTTCCCTTTCTGCCATGCCTAGCTCTCCGTTTAGATTTATTAAGAAGAGACGCGTGGACTACAATGTGTTGTTTGTGCTAGCTGCATTATGATTTGCAGTAATTATTTAAGAATGTCTTTAAAATTAGAAAAGGGAGATTTAAAGACTGGAAATATAATTATGAATTTTAAACCTAACAAAGGACTATGTGACACATTATCTTGGTTTACGTACAGTTTATGCACTGCAAATGTTTGTGCACCTTATCTATAGTGAAGTGGTATCAGAAAACCACTTTAAATATCTCTCTCAACATGTAGTTTAGAATGTATTAAAACAAAACACTGAGCATTATTCATGCTCTCCGAATGCTGAATTACACAACTTGTCCACCTGCCTGTGATACGTCTAGTGCAGTGTGACTGTTTAATTTTTTATTCACTCGTACATGCTGTGTTATGAGATTTTATGTCAAAGCCTGCCAGACAGATTTATGATCAACCAAGAAATCCAACAAACACCCACCTTCCCATCTGCCCCTCTTCTCGGTTCCACTTGAAGCCTCTTCTTCATCTAGTGTAACCCCCTTTTCAGATTACTTAATGGACACTTGTATTGATATGGTACAGACAAGGTAAAGATATGACCCACTTCACCTAAACAAAAGTATGCCTGGACCCTAAAAACACCTCATTATCACAGGAGAGATAGGTTTAGGATATAAAAAGGAGAATGTGTGGTCTGTCAGGATGTTTTCTTAGTCATCCCAAATGGAGTGATGGTTAAATGGAGTAACCTGTTTAACACAGATGTTTTAAGCCCCCATCACAGCTATTTTAGCAGTTATTTACAGATTGTAGGTGAGGCACCCTCCATCCCCACAGGGCCCTCTTCTGTAGACTAAAGCTCCATCCAGTCATATGTTCCCCACCCTGAAAATAAAACAGAAACACAGAAGACATGGGGCATTATGCCAAAACCATCACAGTGATTGATTCACACAAAAACTGTGGAAAAGGAGGAAGGGTCTCTGGACCGGAGCATGACTGACTGGAAATCTCACCTCATCGAGGATGACTCATTTTCATTTATGCTTCATTGGTTTTCACTTACATACTGAATGATAATAATGTGGGTCTTAAACACATACTTATGTTTGATTACCCCAGATGAAGTCATGAGTTGCTTAAAAACAAACAATAATAATTGTGGTTATGAAAGCTAGTATGGGCAACTTGATTGCTTGCTCTTAGTTAATTAAGGTTAATTAAGGAAATTTTCATTTTGGCTGAAAGTGTAACAAGGTGTAGTTTTCGATTGTTAAGTTGGCAAAATTCACTGCTGAAATCTTTGAATGACTAGTGTACAATGGCAAAAGAGTACAAAAGCTTTAAAAGATGCTGTACAGATCTTGAAAGGCCAATGTTAAAGCGATGAACTAAGGATCTCAGGATACCCTTACGAAAGGAAAATATATTTACCAATATATTTCTTAAAATATATTGTGATATATTGTAATATATTATTTTACCTTTTTATTTTCTAATATTTTATATATTTGAATACATTTAATAATATATTGATGAGACATATATTATATAATATATTGCAAAATATACAAATGATTGCCGCTTTCAATATATTGCAATATATTGGAAAAAATAAATATATAAAAGAATATATGCCTAATATATTACATGATATTTCCCAATATACTGCAATATATTTTTGTTTCATAAGGGTATATAACCAATAAAAGTATTTTGTTATCTCTATTAAAGACAAAAAGTGTAGAGCTTAAGCCTGGTCTAAATCATTCTGCTCTTTTTCATTATGAAAGTTAGGCTAGGGAGTTAAACCCATGTCTGTTTGTACTGTGTGTGGCTTTAAGCCACAGTGCACATCTGGAACATTTATGGTACATTTAACCATACAGTTCATTTGGGTTTATTCAGTAAATTCACAGTCTTCACCAAGAACTCATTTTTACTCTTGAAATGCACCTAATTCTTGCCTAGTGATGGCAACACAATAAAAACACAAGCTTTTGCAGCAACACCTACTAAACAAGCGTCCCAGTGTTTAATAGATGATGTATGCTATGCATGCTGAAGGAAAAGTTGCTCACCCTCATATGACTTTTCATATGAAACATAAAATGAGAAGTTTATAGCATAATGTCCCAGATGCTCTTTTCCATTCAGTGAAAGTGAATGGTGGCTGGGTCTATCATTATTATGATTTTTAGCAAATACTTAAAACAAAAGTTTCAGTCTCTTCCTCACAGGATACACAGAAGGTAAAAGATCAAAGAGATGTAGAAACATTACACTGAGAAAAATAAAGTCTGAAGGCCTACAATTATAGTCTCACTTCTCACGTTATTTCTTTGAGTGATGATTCAATGATTAAGGAATAATAATTACACGTCAGCAACATGTAGGTGATCTATTAGTTTAAACCCTCCAAACTGATCCTGTTTCCCTTAGAAGCATGGGTCTCCTTATGGTTAAATTGCCTCTGTGCACAGATTAATCTTGATAAGCAATGGTAAAAGA
Source organism: Carassius gibelio (assembly GCF_023724105.1). Lineage (NCBI taxonomy): Eukaryota > Metazoa > Chordata > Actinopteri > Cypriniformes > Cyprinidae > Carassius > Carassius gibelio. The sequence continues at coordinate 19,155,849 of NC_068375.1, read as the reverse complement.
TCCCAATTTGATATACTGCATGGGAAATCTCCCAAAACAAACAAGGTTCTCTACTCAAGTGTGTGTGTGTGAGTGTGTGTTGGCAGGGCCAACAGTGGAGGAAAATCATGTAGCTTTCCCTCATAACATATAGGTTTCCAATTGCACCAGTACCATTATTAAAAGACTCATTTGTGCATGTGTTTCTGACTCAGTGAGTGAGTAAGTGTGTAAGAAAGCATAACCAAATGTATGTGTAGATACAGTGGTACTGTGTGTTAAAAAGCATTGAGATAAATCTCTTCTGCCCCACCCAGGACTCTTCCCCAAACTTGCAACATTTCAGAGCCAAGTGTCCAAGTTGCTGATCACATTAACAGATGGCCAGCAGTTTTCATATCATACAGATGCTCTGTGCTTTCTGCATTTGGCAGGGTGGTACAGTTCCCATCACTGTCATGCTGTTTTCTGGTTGTCTGCCATAATGGATTTAGGAGCTCAGCCCACACAGCTAAAACATGAGCAAACAAGAGACTGCTTATGTAAAAGACCTCAAAATCAGGTTTGATAACATTCAAAGCTTGTGAAAATAAAATAAAGCAACTAACTTACTATGAACAAAATGAGGCTGTAGTAGATGTTTTCCTGCAGCACTACATGTCCCTTCAGTAGCAACGTAGAGTTGTGACCCCTGAAACCTGAGCTCATACGTGTTACCCATACGTCATTGTTGAAACGATAATTAGAAACACAGGCACTGCTCTCATGGGTAAGTCGTGTGACGTACACCCTCACCTCAAAGGGCTTCAATGGCAAATGGGAGACAATGGCCCTTTTATGATTTCATCGCTTCAGATTTTACTGCGACTTCAAAATACAAATAATGAGATATCAAGACTGATTACTGTTCGACTGGATCTCAAAAGTGGATTGTATCATTAGTAAAAGCTCTCCAGAGAAGCAGGAATACAGCACAGAAGGTGCTGACTAATTGTGGGAGTCTGGGATGATGCTGTATTCTTGTCAGCATTTAAAGGTCATCAGATCAGATGAGATGAAGGGAGTATCTTCTGTGATGTCAATGTCGATTCACTGAGTCCCCATATGCACTTCATTTGTTGTGTTTTGACATGCCTTGCACAACTGTGTAGATATACCACCTGTGTTCAGTGCTTGGCATAATGTGATGATGGCATTGAAGGCCTTCATTGCTTCCAGCCTCAAACCCTCCACATGGTGGCCTATGGCTGAATGATGGAAATGGGATCCTTCAGCTGTAAAAATGCTCAATAGCTCAATAAACCAATACCTGAACTTTCTCCAGATTATCTTATTCTTATTCATTCAATTATCTTATTACCACTTACTAAACCAGGGGTATTTAAAGTTTTCAAGCCAAAAAGTTTTAGTGGGTTGAGAGACAGGGCGAAGACCTTCTGTTACACAATGTAAAAAACAATGTTGCATCTTGTGCAGCTAAAGATTTATATGGCCAAAAAGTGAGATGAAATTCGGAATATATTGTAATATAAATCAATGAGATCTTCATAACAGACTACTTACACAAAAATGCATGAGTCTTTCTCCTCTCTCTCCAGCCAGGCTCTCCATCTAGGCTCTTGGAGCCTGTGTCAGTGAGCAAGCTTCAATTTTTATTTATGTATTTATTTTTTACTCTGTGACTGTCTGTAAAAATATGTTAAAGCATAGAATATGCTATCATGCTTCTTACACATTTGATACATTTAAATCATGCAATCGCGTGATGCTCAGAATTTGGCACTCTGGTATTGGCAGCACATTCTGCCAATTCAAACTAAATGCTTTAAGCCTACACTAACAGCATAAGCATTACACATTATTTCTTAGCATGACTTTATTTGTTGTAGTTATGTAAGTGTTGGTGTACAGAGTGAAAGCGTTCATGCAGCATTTGATGCGACTGAAGGTAGGAGATGATTGCCAGGCTTACGCATGTGAGGCCAGTGAACAGTGTGATTAAAAGTTACTTTCCAGAAACATGTTGTGGCAGTGCTGTGGCACTCTTTTCTTGCCTGTCACTGTAGTGCACGGTGCATTCTTTGTGGTTTTGGTGCAATAGCCACAAAAAGAGTAGGTGAAATCAATACAGCCATAGCCTGAATGAAAAACAGATGGATCAAGCAAGATTTTGGAAGAAGTATTATAAGATTGTATTGTGGAGAAAGTGACAAAAGCTGAACAGCTTGATTATTTAAACAACAGCACATTAAGTTAAAGGCTTTGGCTACATTAAATTATACTTAAAATGTATGCCTTTATGCCCTACTATTAAAGAAATGTCAGATGCTTGAAGTGCCTACTGGTATCCAACTGCCACTACACCTGGATGTATATTTGAATAACCTATTCCCTATGCAGTAAGTTACTGAATCTGGGGAACTGTTTTCCAGGAGGATGACAATAATTATTATTTTTTTCAGTGTACTGTACGGTATATTGCAGGTTGGAGGAGGTGGTCACTACTCCACAATGGCTGTGTTCCCATTTCTTGACACTTTACTGATTATTAGAGGTCGACCGATGTATCAGCTCTGTAGAATAATTGGCACCTACTGTATAGGTGATTGCAGAACTATCGGCTATCAGCAAGAATCCATGTCAATGTTTTTTTTTTGTTTTTTTTGGCAGCACCTATTTGCACTAAGTATAAGAACAATATAGGCTATTTACACTTAGTCGAAATAGCAATAGATGTGATTTACAATAGATGCTATTTACACTTATAGAGATCACTTCCGGGGCTTTCCGCGCTTGCGCAGACTAAGCCAGAGCGCGGGTGCACGTCACATCAGGAAGCACTCGCGCACTCAGATCAGTTGGATGTGGTTGTGTACAGAGGTAAAAACAATATAAATACTGTTCGGTTTCTTACACAAACAGCTCGTTTCATGTCTTAGGTCATCAATGTGTTCTCACGATGGGGAATTGTTTAATTTGGACTCCTCTGTGCATGCTCTTTGAGGTGGTGACCATAGACCTCCATTATTTGAGTCACAGACAAGAACAGTTTGACCTAAAAATATCAAAATGGGAAATACTGCAAAGAAACCTACATCTTGTATGCCCTTGAGGTAAGCTAAAACTTATCAAAATTTTATTTCAAAGTGAACCACCCCTTTAAAGCTGTGACGTGAGAAAACACATTGATAAATTAATTTCAACGACAGAAATCCTGAAGCAATTCCCAAAATAGAAGCAATTAAAGTGTGAGAGTATACATACAGTATACAAATGTGTGTAATTTCAGTGCTATGACATTTGTGTAGATATTTAAAGATGGCTACTAATACATTTTGCAATCTGGAAGTTTAATGATCAATGTATAATTACTAATTTATATAAATAATTTTATTAATGTACAAAGTATGGTTCAGTACTTTTTTATATAAATTCACTAATTGATAAATAAAAAATTGCATTATTTTAAAAACTAATGATTAATCAGTATCGGCCAGTTTGGTCCAACCTAGCTATCAGTAATATCCACTATCGGTTGACCTCTACTTGTCACATTCCAAGTGAAACTGAGGCACATTTCCTGAGGGCTTACTTAAATAGATTAATGATCACATATTGCTTTCTGCATTGAGTTGTGTTTTCTTTGCCAACTGTTGCATTACCCTGACTCACTAGCTGCCACAGAGAGATCTCAGCGTTCATTAAAATATAATCAAAACATAAAACCATTGTACAGATATCTTTAACTGTGTGTACTAGTTATTTTTGGTTGAAATTGAACCTCCAAATATTTTATTATTTACATAACCATTTTTTATTATAACCCTAAATATTTAATGACAGTAAATACCTAAAAATTATAAATAAATAAATAAATAAATATCTTCATGAAAATAAATTGTATTAATTAAACTTAATTTATATAATTTCATTTTATTTTTGGAGGGATTGTGGTGGAGTGTGTATATGTATATATATATATATATATATATATATATATATATATATATATATATATATAGAGAGAGAGAGAGAGAGAGAGAGAGAAACCCCAGTTTGCACCAGATCACCACCCAAGACACCCACAACCACAAAAACATCACTCCAGGCAGAGAAGCAACATGAGGAACAACCCAACATCAGCAGCAGCAACCAGCCTTCCACCCGTTCATGCAGCCTCAGGTGACAACACACCAAACCCAGCACCACTCCCACACTCCAGGAGCTACGCTCAGGCCCTGAAAGGACAAGCAAATACACTGGAGATGAGTGAGATCAGACAGCTGCTAAACTACATCAGTACCCAGCTGACAGCATGAAAGGCCACACAGCATGCAAACACCTGCCTAACAATGAAAAAAAAAAAAAAAAAAAAAAAAAAAAAAACTTTTCTTTTCCAAAACACTATATTACATTAGAAAAGGATTACCTCTATTTTTGAAAACAAGAACTCTATACCGTGAACTCTTAAAATGACTCTGTCAATATCAACGTGGAATATTCAAGGATTGAATTCAGCAGCCTTCGGGCTAAAGAGCTCAAACACTGAATTCCAGAAGAGCATCAAAGATATGGATATTATAATTCTACAGGAGACATGGAGCAGGGCAGACACCGTCACCCACTGCCCACCCAACTACAGAGAAATCATCCTACCATCACAAAAACTCAACACAGTCCGACAGGGAAGAGACTCAGGAGGACAAATAATCTGGTACAAATCAAAACTCCACAAACACATCAACACAGTGAAGCAATGCAAATACTACACCTGGCTTAAAATCCACCAGGAACTGCTCCCATCCAGAAAAGATATATACCTGTGTGCCATATACATCCCACCATCAGAGTCCCCCTACTACAGAGAAGACACGTTCTCCATATTAGAGGAAGAGACAAGCCACTTCCAGGCCCAGGGAAATGTGCTCATCTGTGGAGACCTGAACGCAAGAACAGGACTACAGCCGGACTTCACTGACACACAAGGGAGCAAATACATCAACAACAAACTGACTGTTATTAATAACACATTCTCCCATATCCACAGAAATAACCATGATCATATAGTGAATAAGAATGGGAAAGACCTCCTGCAGCTCTGTCGAAGCCTGGGTCTGTATATCATCAACGGTAGGTTACGAGGAGACACTTTAGGAAGAGTCACATTTTGCTCACCTCTTGGGAATAGCACAGTTGACTATATGATAACAGATATAGATCCTTCATCTCTCAGATCATTCACTGTTAGAGAACTAACCCCTCTGTCCGATCACAGTCAAATCACTGTGTATCTCAAAAAGACTGAAAATAACATTAACACAAAGCCCAGTAAACTGTACAATATCAGAAAACCATACAGATGGGCCGAAAACAGCGCTGAAGAATATCAGAAAGCACTCAGCAGCCAAAAAATACAAGCACTGATAGATAACTTTCTAAATAACATCTATGCTCACACCAATGAAGGTGTCAATCTTGCGGTCAAAGATTTAAATTACATATTTGAAAAATCAGCAAAACAATCCAAATTGAAAACAAAATCTGGAAAAAATCTAATACCCAAAAATGACAAAAATTGGTTTGATCAGGACTGCCAAACTATTCGCAAACAAATGAGAACACTTTCAAATCAGAAACACAGAGATCCAAATAATACAGAGATCCGCCTTCTTTACTGTGCAACACTAAAACAATACAAACATACACTCAGAACCAAAAAAGCACAATACACCCAAAACCAACTCACAATAATTGAGAAGTCAGTCAACACAAACCAATTTTGGAATAACTGGAACAATCTGAAAAAAACTGATCATGAAGAATTGGCAATCCAAAATGGAGAAATATGGGAAAGTCATTTCCAAACACTGTTTAATAAAGTACAAACAGACAAAAACTGTAAACAAAACCAAACAATCAACCAATTGGAAAAACTAGAATTAGCAATCAAAGATAACCAAAACCCATTAGATTTCCCAATAACTGATAAAGAACTTAAAGAAAAAATCAAAAACCTCCAACCCAGAAAAGCATCTGGACCTGATGGGATATTAAATGAAATGATAAAACACACAAGCAGTCAATTTCAATTGGCCATTCTAAAACTATTCAATGTGATTCTAAGTGTAGGTCACTTCCCTGACATCTGGAATCAAGGCTTGATCACACCAATCTTTAAAAACGGAGATAAATTTGATCCTAACAACTACAGAGGCATCTGTGTGAGCAGCAACCTGGGAAAGTTATTCTGTAGCATAATAAACGCTCGACTATTAGACTTCATCACCACACACAAGGTACTGAGTAGAAGTCAAATTGGATTTTTACCAAATTACCGCACATCTGACCACATCTATACATTACATACTCTAATTGAAAAACATGTCAACCAAGAAAAAGGTAAAATATATGCATGCTTTATTGACTTTAAAAAAGCTTTTGACTCAATTTGGCACCAAGGACTGTTTTACAAACTTATTGAAAGCGGCATAGGAGGTAAAACCTATGACCTTATCAAATCAATGTACACTGAAAGTAAATGTGGCGTAAAAATCGGCACCCAACGTACGAGGTATCTTTCCCAAGAGCGTGGTGTGAGACAGGGCTGCTGCTTAAGCCCAACATTATTTAACATTTACATCAATGAACTGGCAAGCAGTCTGGAGCGATCCGCAGCCCCTGGCCTCACACTACACAACTCACAGATCAAATGCCTGCTGTATGCAGACGATCTGGTTCTGCTGTCTCCCACTCAACAAGGTCTACAGCAGAACCTGGACCTGCTAGAACAATACTGCCAGACCTGGGCCCTGACAGTCAACCTGAAGAAAACCAAAATCATGATCTTCCAGAAAAGATCCAGATCCCAGGGAACACAACACACATTTACACTAGGCACTAACCCGATAACACACACATCACACTACAACTACCTGGGTCTGAAAATCACATCCACAGGAAACTTTAATCATGCTGTGAATGAACTGAGAGATAAAGCACGCAGGGCCTTCTATGCCATAAAACGGCAATGTCCTATAGAAATCCCTATTAGAATTTGGCTGAAAATATTAGAATCAGTAGTTGAGCCCATTGCACTCTATGGCAGTGAGGTGTGGGGTCCACTGACCAATCCAAATCAAGATTTCACCAAATGGGAAAAACATCCAATTGAGACCCTGCATGCAGAACTGTGTAAAAATATATTACACGTGCACCGGCACACAACAAATAACGCATGCAGGGCAGAATTAGGCAAATATCCTCTAATCGTAAAGATACAAAAAAGGGCAATTAAATTCTGGAAACATCTGAAACTCAGTGACCCCCAATCATATCATTATAAAGCCCTTCAATACCAAGAGATGAGCAAAGAAAGCAGTCCCCTCCCTCAGCTGATCCAGAGCCTCAGTACTGATGCTTCACTAACATCTACTGATGCTCTGAATCACATCAGAATCAATCAGATTACTGCACAAATCAAACACAATTACATCACTCACTGGCAAACCCAAACAGAACAACAGAGTAAAATGCGATGCTATTTGGCTCTAAAGAGAGAGTACAGTATGGCAGAGTATCTGTACACAGTGTCAGATCAGAAACTGAGAAGCACACTGACCAGATACAGACTCAGCGGACACAAGCTGATGATAGAGACGGGCAGACACAGAAAAACATGGCTGCCAGCGGAGCAGAGACTGTGTTCACACTGTGATCTGAATCAGATGGAAACAGAACTGCACTTCCTAACAGAATGCCCCAAATACACGGACATACGGACAGGGTTCTATGATCAAATACAGCAGATCCATCAGACATTTAAAACTCTTCCGAACCAGGAGAAACTGCCGTATCTGTTAGGAGAACACAAGAACTGCTGTGTATTTGCTGCTCAGTATGTGTCTGCCTGTCATGATGTTAGAGAAAACACTCAACCTGCCCTGACCTGATGTTTCCAGCACATGTAGATTATGTTATGCCATATTACTGTGTTGTATTACTTAGATGTATATTTTGCCTCTGTAAATCTAATACCATATTCTATTTTATTTTATTTCTAACTTATACATTCACATACACTAATTCACTTTGCACTACATGGTTAATACTTTTTATATATTTTATTATTACTATTATTCTTTTTCTTTCTGTAAATACATATGTGCACTATTTGTAAGCAGCCCAGCTGCCACTGCTTTGGCAATACAAATGTACAGTTTTTGTCATGCCAATAAAGCTCACCTAAATTGAAAAATTGAAATTGAGAGAGAGAGAGAGAGAGAGAGAGAGAGAGAGAGAGAAATAAATGTCTGGTAATTGATGCTTCACACTAGATGATGCTCTCACAATCAGGAAAGATAAATAAAGCAAATTGCGTTGGTAGAGAGATAAATGTTGACCTGGGATGTCAGGTTTAGGAGTGTTCTCTTGAGTTATTAGCAAGACTGGCTAGTTTGGACACAGAGCAAAGACTTGGGAGAAATCAACTATGGTGAAATTGGAAAGACCTAATGGATGATCCAATACCCGTGAGCCCCAGCCACGTCTACAATCACACGTGTTTCTTTCTCTTTTTTTTTTGTGGCATAAATGCAGTTGTAACATTTCAAACAATCTGTTTATCTTCTGAGCCCTGCTTCATTGTCTGCCAAAGATATGTGCAGTGGTCTGTACCACCACCTGCTTTCCTCAGTTAAACATCCAAACCTGTAAATGAAATCCAGGCTGTCCATTGTTCTTCTTTTGTTTCATATTGCTGTGGTGTCATTTAATTACAAGCTGAGATTCAATTGAAAGCAGTAATCTGGAAAAAAAAAAAAACTTGGCTTGTTTGCATAAAAAGAAAAACATATGTGCCCTCATTCACAGTATCAATACAATAGATAAAACTTGACAATTCTGACTGAAAAACGGAACATAATGTTCTTTGTGAATTTTGTATAAGAAATACAGCCTTCATCCACCACATACCCTATGAGTATCATTCTTTAAGGTAAATCTTGAATGAATGTGGGTCAATTTTATGATAAGGTGACACAGGCAAACAAGATGTTTAACATTTTCATAAAATACAGCAATATGAATTAATCATAAAAATCATAATCAGAGTTCCACAGAGTTTTTCTCCTCTCCCTCTAGTCCGGTTCTCCATCTAAGCTTTAGGAGCCTCTGTCAATGAGCACTTTTCTGTTTATTTTTTATTTTTTTTACTCTATGACTGGCTGTAAAATCTATATTATCATACCTTTTAAAAAAGTTTATACCTTTAAATAATTGGCAGTGTGGTTAAAGAGCTACTGTCCAGAAACATGCTGTTGCAGTTGTCTTTTCTTGACGTCATTCAGTTCATAATCACTTTTGTTCTTTGTGGTTTTGATGCAATAGCCACAAAGAAGAGAAGTTGAAATTAATACAGCCATAGTCTGAATGAAAAACACATGGGTCAAGCAAGATTTTGGAAGAAGTATTGTAGACTAACACTCTACTTATAAATGAGTAACACTCCTTCATAATAGCTGAACAGCTTGATTATTTAAACAACATCAAATTAAGTTCAAGGCTTCGGCTGCATTCTACTTAAAATGTATGCCTTTAAACCCTACTATTAAAGTAATGTCCAGTGCTTGAAATGCAAACTGGTATTCAACTGCCACTACTTCTGGATGTATACTTGAATAACCTATTTGCTATGCAGTCAGTTACTGAATCTTGGAAACGGTTCTCTGGGAGAATGAGTGTTCTTTGATCAAGGCACTACTCTATATTTTTGGGTATTATTCTTTAAGGTTTAGTGTATTATACAACATGCTAAATCAAAGACCATTAGAGGAATTGCTCCTTAGAAATCTCACCATCATTCATCTCACTGAGGAAGGAAGGAATTTTTTAATGGCTCAGCAATCATCTTTACAATTCACAAAGACAGCTTTAAATTTGAAATTATTAAACAATCCATTGGCCAGCAATTTATCCATTCCATTCTCACCCCCATGGTGTCAAAAACTAAAATCATAATCAGGTGCCTTCATCTGTTACTATTTAGGTACGTTTATATGGACAAACTAGGAACTCAACTGCTATACATTACACCTAACCCCCACAAAGTAATCATTTGGCCTCAGAAGGCTTGTATATATATATTAATGCTTTTTTGACTGCAGTTGTATCTATCTGTTATATCCTGTGTTTTAAATTACTACTGACAAATGGTTAAGTTTAGGGTCAAAATAGTATAATAAATAGTTTAAATAGTGTAATAAATTACTCTGGCTGTTTAAATTGGAAATCATATCCCAACATATACATCATAACTCAATATATAATTTAATGACAATAAAATTCTCATGCCCTTTATATCAGTGTACAGACATCAAAAGTTTCTCATTGAAAGTAATGGAGTTCCTAGTTAGTCTATTATTGACACCTAGGGGTGCCTTTAGCATCTCAATAGTATAGCTAAAGTCTTTGACCATGCTTCAGGTTTTGATGCCTTGGGATAGGAATGGTTTGGTTGTAAGTATAGCACATGTAATGAAGCTAGAAATATAAGCTCAATAAATAAGCACAATTAAATGTAAATCACCTAGATTTATCACTCACTTTCTCCAAAATCTCTGCACCTGGTGCCCTCTACTTGAACATCAACTCTATTGTCCCATGGTGAGTAACCCACAAATGGAACAGAACAGATTGGGAATTGGATACCCTTAATATATATTGTTCTATATATTGTTAATATATATTATATTGTTCTTATTTCTCTGAATAAGAACAAGTGGTCTCATAAATAGAGACACTACTCATGAGAAATAGTGCAGATAATATTTGGGCTGTGAAAGAGCCTTCAAAAAGCCAAAGCCAAATACTTTATGTTCAGCCAGACATTAAGTTAAATTAAATAAATAAATTAAATAAATAATGTAATCTGGGTCTTGGGTCTTTGTAGATTCTTCTCTTGTTTTTTCCCTCCTCCACCTCTTTTTGAAGTCACGTCTTCCTAGGTTGTGTGTCATTATAAACTCAATCAGTGGCCTGATAATTACACACAGACTTCAAAACCAAGATGGAGCTTTGTATACTAGAAAACCTTTAGGCAGCATAGGGCCTCAGTGAACATCAACAAACCCTTTTTCAAGCTTAAAAACCATGGGGGCAAGCAATGTAAACACAAACAACTGCTTCCAAAACATTTTTTTGTGTGTGTTGGACTTAGACAAAGACTCAGAATGGATTAAAATCATTCCCATGGCAGTTCTTCGCTTGCCTCAGCTCATTACAATTTTATAGCCAGACTGGACCTTTTCCTGGCGAGTGAAGGGTATGTATTAGACCTTTTCCTGGCAACTCAAGTGGCATCTACAAAAGAGCTGAGGACCATCATGTGTTTTTGGATGGGTTCAGAAGGATGAACCACCAAAACAGCACTTTGTTTTAGACTTTATTGTTTTTTATTGTTTTAGAGCGTTGATAACATACCCACCCGTTGATGCAGATGCCTGGGATTTTTAAAACTATTCAAAACTGCTTTTGCCAGTTTCTATTAAATAAACTTGAAGAAAAAAAAATCCTTTTAAATATACCACTGACTGCAAGGAGCCAAAATGCTTTCACTGTACCCTTAACCCTTATAGAGCAACAACGTATTTGACAACCTCTAAACAAAAAAAAAAAGTTAAGTTTACACAACAATCTATTAGACTCCTCGATCTTTCGTCATCCCTGCTAAGCCACAAAACTTTACACAGGAAATGAAGTTAAACAGAGCAGAAGCACGGCTGAGACCACCCCAAAATCTTGAAGAAATTCAGAAGAGCACCACAGGGGTAAGGACCACCCTTCAGCTCCCTTAGGTCCTGGAGTCTGTGTTGTGCGACACACCACAGCTGTTAAATCCCGCCTGGGTGCAGTTGAAGACACAACTGCCAAGAGCTGTGAGGACATTTGCCATTTATTATGAAGTACGATGACGTTGTGATTCGTAATCTATTATGAGTGACTCTTAAGACTATAAAATTTCAATCATTATTACTATAGTGGCCCTTAAAATTTCATGCCAATTGTCTGCCTCAGAATCTCAGTGACATTTGTGTGTGAAAACATGGCTTAGTGTAAAACACTGCTACAGCTTTGCACTCAGACGGTGCATCTTTACAAATTAGTAAAATATGCATTGTTTCAGACTAATAATATATGTCTTTTGACCTTAAATGTCATCCATCAGCAAGCGATGAAAACTATTGAGGCCTCAATCTTGATTTATAGCACAATAATCTTCTTTACGCTGGTCTTACATATAGCACCTATCAATACTGAGTGTCCCTTCTGCTCTTTGCCACTCTGTCAAGCAGCTGAGGGACATACACATGTTCTGAGGAAGATGTTTTAAATCAGCTGTGGCCTGGATGCCTGATTGTGCTGCCAATACAACAGCCCACAGCTGCCTCCCTTCTCCATGTCCTGTTCCCATCTAACCAGGAGTCCTGGACGGCTATGTGCAAATAATTTCCACATGTACAGTGCAGAGGGAGGGCAGTGGGAAACAAGGAGAGGCTGTGAGGGGGTCGTCTTTGGAGCCCGGGTGCTTTTAAATGAAAGCCCTTTCATCAGTCTTGTATAATGAGCCAGCTGCTCCAGACGGCTATTTGGTGGGGGCTGGAGAGCTCTGTGACAGGGGTTACTTCATGGAACCTATTACTTACATGTCCCTCATGCACAGCACACTCCATGTCATGCGAGGCGAACAAAGGTAAGCAGGTTGTGCATACTGAAATACTTAATTTCCACTTTGCCAAACCTGAGCAGTTTGGTTTGGCCGTAGAGTCTATTTTACCCCTCCCTGCAAGCTAATAAAACTCATTTTCTATTGGAGAATCAAGCTATCTCTCATCTAGTGTCTCCGTTTTCCCACCAGCAGGCCACAAAGAGATTACTGAAGTAAAAACTGTTAAAGAGTTGCTGATAAAATACTGTCAGGAAGAAAAAAAGAGAAAGGCAAGAAGGAAGGGGGAACTTTAATGGGGTTAAGACAGAGGAAGGACAATTTACCAAAGCACCCTTTGTGTATCAACATGCTGTGGGCCTCTTTCAGTAAGACAAAACAGAATCCCCAACATGTTTTACAGATCCTTGCTAGTCTATAGGGAAGATGTAAAATGCATAATGTGGCTCAGAAATGAATTTAGTGAATTTCTGAATGTCTTAAAACCTCACATTTTGACATCAAATTTAGTTTCTGTGATGAATGTATCTTGTGCATATTGTTTTATAAGCAATTTCGCATATGATCCTTACCCATCAGTGTATCAATACATAGTACAGTACTTTGATTAACATTTTGTGTCAGTAATCTGTGAATCACTGCTTCCCATCAGTCCTTCAGACAAATCCAGAAATTCAATAGAGAATTATGGAGTTGGAATTAAAATCCAAATTTGATGTATTTTAAAAATGAATGAATGAATTTGGATTGAGATAGAAATTGCAGGATACACTATAATATGTTTAAGGGAGTTAAACATTCAATTATTTTTGTTTTGTCTCAAAAATCTGCTGAACATTTGCAGGTGTTCTGTTGTGTTGTTTTATTTATGTTTTGCCCATACAGTGGAAGCCAATGGACACCAACTTTCTTCAGAATATCTTCTTGTGTTCCATGGAAGAATGACATGAGTGTGAATAAATTATACAATTTTAATTCAAATTTGAGAATAAGAATTGGAGCCAATGATGAGTTTTGTCTAATCCTGTTACGGAAACAATGCAAACACATGCACTTCGACACCAACACAGTAGTGTCTAGACACCCCTCTTCCTCTGTTCTGGTCTAAACAAAGAGACCTCAGTGAGGCTGGCCAGAAAACCATACCATGATCTCAAATCTCTGTAACGTCTGGACATAATCCATTCTTTAACTTCAGACAATGTATTTATTTTTCATCTTTTCGGGTTGCTTCCTGCCAAGAATGCTATAAGACAGTCTAGTAAACTAAATCTGCTAATACTTTTACGTGCAGTTTTTGTTGTTCCCGTCCCCCACGGATCTCATCGGACTCTCCCACTTTTAAGTTTACCCCTAAATTTCTGATTCTTCAAAAAATGGTTTCAAATCCTCCTGGGTGCACATTCCCACATCTAAACCTTCTGTTTCAGATGCAGCAGTTTCTGCTGTGAAATTTAAGATGACATGCAGGAGGTAGTTTTCTTTATAATAGTTCAATACTAGAATAGTCACACATTTCCTTTAATGTCTGTAACTCTGTTTTGAAGCACTATGCCAAACTTTTATATAATGTTCTTTGATATAATATTTATCTTTCATTCATCGTTTTATAGATACCCTGCATGCACACAACAAACTATATTTTCTTATTTTAGCACCACCTAGTGTCTAATGGTTGTTTGTGTGTAAATATGTGTGTTTGATTGGAACACATCTTAGTTTGGGGTTTTAGTGAGTATGAGTTTAAACGAGTGAGTAAGTGACATGACGTGTAGCCAAGTATGGCGCCCCGTGCTCAGAAATTGTGCTCTGCATTTCACTCATGCAAAGCACGCGCGCGCGCACACACACACACACACACACACACACACACACACACACACACACAGACGGACAGAGAGCAATGGGCAGCCATTTTTGCTGAGGCACCTGGGGAGCAGTTTGGGGTTCAGTGCCTTGCTCAAGGGTCTCACCTCAGTCATGGTATAGCGGGTGGAAGAGAGCTCTGGTCATTCATTTCCCCCACCTACGTTCCCTGCTGGTAGCGAGATTCAGACCAATGACCATTTCTTTTTTTTTGTTTCATACCGTTTATAAGTAAATAAATGAAACAAATCTAAATAAAACCACTGGTGCACTGAACGTGCTGTCTTTAATTCACAAACATAAACAAAATCTAAATAAATCAAAATGTCTGAATAAACATTTCAAAAAGGCTAAACTTTTTAGACATTCTTTCTAACAGAATAACGTATACAGTAATACAGGAATGATCAAGCTTTTGAATAAGCCTAAAAACATGGAGTCCTTGACTTGACTTACTCTCTAATCTAACATCTTTCCCATATTTCAAATTGGTTTTTCAATATTTATCTCATCTTGCATCATTTCTTTAAACAAGATGTCACATTTTTTTCAGCCCAATGTATTAATTTCATAAATGTTTTCTCTCAAAAGTTTTACAACATCTTGGCATTCTCATGTTTTTCAGCTGTACCAATTTGAGCTCTGGAAAATGGAGAAGGATTTTCTGAATTAAATGGTAAGCCCCATGAATCCGATAAACCCAACAAACAGCAGGCTTGGAAACAGACATGCTGTAATGCACCCATAATGGCACTGGTCCATATGCACTTTTTCTGTAGGTTTTTTTTTTTTTTTTTTTTGTCTATGAAAGCACATCGCTTTACGGATCTCTCTAGGTTTTGATATACAGCCAATATATTCACATCCCTCCACACATTGTTAGTGAATCCCATCCAGCTGTACTGTAGGCCATTTATCAGTTGGCCACACCATCTGGTCTTAACGTAACTAAGCCCTCATGCCCTTTAGGTTTCTTTTTTTTTCCTCCTCCAGATGATCCGTTAGTGTAACACCAACACTTGGGGAAGATGTCATCAGATTTAGCTAGTCATGAACATACACACATGGGAGCATCAAAGGCACATAATGAAATTCAATCTTTATTTTATAAATGTACAATATTACAGAGTAATCTGTTGTGACTTGACACAATGCACAAAAATATTAACAGTAAGATACATTTTCCAAAATCTTGTAATCGTTTAGGCCCTGTAAGTAGCAATGTGAGTCCCACATAAATTCATACAATCATCACAACTTGGTCCATCCATAGAGCATCTAAAGTCTAAACACTGTTGAATGATTTTCAAACATAGTTATATTTATTCTGAATAGCGCGCCCCTGTTTATTGGTATTTCAGAACCAGCTGTTTTTATTTACTAGGTTTAACCTATTGGTCCCCTTAGGAAAATTACAAATGGTCAAGTAACCAACTAATATTTGTAATAATGTAATATTTGGACCACTTGAGACAGAATAATGCACTTCATCATAAGAACCATGGAAAAAATGTTTTGTGGAACAATAATATGGGTAATGGACAGTATATGTATACAACTTATGCAAAATACATTCACATACCATTTTAATTAACTTTTACTTAACTGGAGTTTGAATGAAACAAAGTGATTAAAATTATTCTTCTCTCTTTGCAAAATCCTACTCTAAATATTTTCCTCTCCCCTAAAAAGTAAAAAAGTTCTCCCTGGGGAAGACTGTCCATGTGCCCTTTTGAGTCATAAATTTGGATAGACATCTCTAATTTGGTCTCTCCTTGGGTACTAAAGCATGATTTAGAGTCATATTAAGTTTGGATTTTTTTTTTCTGGCCATAAATACTGCCATGAACAGATACTCCTTACTCAAAATCAGTTCATGAATAATGGCTCCATTAATAAGAATATTTAATCCACAAATCAAAAACACAACACTGTTTAATGGTTAAGAATATTACCCTAATTTCTCACACTGACTTGGTGTTTAGAAAAGGGAGGATTAAAGTATTAAAGTAAAAAAAAATATATATTATAGGGCCTACTTGAAAGGTACTCAACAGAGATGCATAGAGCTCTTCTCCATTGTGACGTCTCAGTCAACACTGTAAACTTAAAAGACTAGAGCTCATCTAAGAATAGCGTCACTCTGAAAGCCCTCGTCTGTGTTGAGGGTTTATACTCAGAAAGGAAACTGATTGATTACTGGCTCTAATAATACCAGAACTTCATCTAAATGTTCAAAGTGATGAGTCATGAACAGCCACAAAAACATCCAGCACTCAGAGTGGTCATGTTTTATCAGCCTAAGATGTTCCCATTAGTTTGAAAGCCTATTCTTTGAAGAGGACAATCCATTGTACCTATACATGGACTGGGGAAAGAGTGGGAAGGAATTTTAAGTGAAACACATTAGACCTTTCCTTTCTGAGCATCATGTGCAAATCCTTGAGCAGGCTCTTGACATCTCAAGACTAAACTACTGCAACAATTGTTGACCTTCCAGCAATTAAGGCACCTACACACAAGAGACTACTCTAAAAGTTTGTTTGATAAATAGGAATGCAGGATGTAGAAAGATCAGTGTCCATTTTTACATAAACCAGGAACAACCATATTGAATTGGATTTCAAAAATCACAAATAAATCGACAAGACTACTAATAGAACAGCCTCTGGAACTGCATTCTCCTTCTCACTGACACATGTTTGGTGGTGCAACATATTGTAGTGCTTGTGTGATTAGGTATGGCACATATCACATTCACTGTTTATTGATGATGGAATGACATTTCCTAACATCACTCAAGACCCTCACAATTTTCCATAAACAAATGATCCACAACCATTAAACACCTACTAAAGCTCCAAATCTCTGTTGAAAGAACTATTGTTGTTGGTAATGTGGTAGTTTGACGTAAATATCATCTTCCTCTGGAGAGCTTCACTAATACTTTGTATATTTTAACCATTAAATGAGGAAATTGTATCTTAAGTTTCAAAAAGTATGAGTAAACAAATTTTAAGGCAATCTCTTTGAAGCACCTTCTCAATGAGAACAGGGGCGATAAAACCATTATTATATATCATACATAAGTTGGCCTCATGGAGACCACAGTGCAGAATCCAAACCCAAAAATCACTCTCCTAGACCTTACCAGGACACACTGTTCAACTGATGATTGAACCTTCAAAGTTTGTCAGCAAATACTAAAAAAGGAAGATGTTTTGCATATTTGTTGTTGTCACTTGAAATATGCACATCTACCAATGTTTTTAAACTCAAAACCTATCCTATGCTCTGATTCTGTTTATCATGTTTATCATGTTATTATCATGATATTTGTTGCTGAACCACACAACTGGTTCAACAACAAGAGTTAAAAAGTTTACACATCCAGTCTAACACACCCACAGCTATAAACCCAAGGGGTTAAAGCTGTTCTGTTCATGCTACACCAGCTGTTCAAATGGACAGTTTACTGTAAGCTAAGCCATGGACAAGGTGCTCTGACATTATAACTGCATAATACAATCATGCCTTTTGGAGGTATAAGTAGCAGGTTTTATATGCAAATAAATCCATGTGGTAAAAACTGATGAGAAACATTATTCGGTGTTTTATTGTCTGACAGTACAGAAGCTTACATAAAAAAATAACAAGACATTATTATTTTAAAAGCATCATTAGTCCTGACTATCAAAATTTTCATATCATTTTATATTAAAAGTTGTATGAACATATATATAATTTTGGTTATGTTCTCATGCATCGCGGAGCAAAGAGGACACTAACAACGTGCTGAAAGACAAGATAGAGCAGGTTACTTTTGGTATAAAACATTTTTTTTTTTTTTTTCTTTAAGGAAACTCTTTGTTTGTAAGAAATTTGTCGTGACAGATCATTGTAGCGTCTCAGTTCAAGTAGCACTTGAACCCGCCATCTTTTTCTCTTTTAATAGTTATAGCACAAAATAAACATGAGTGAACATCAAAAGTTAACTTGTTTCAACCACGGAAATATGTCAGTATTTTCTTTTCTTTTTTCAAGTTCAAATCCACAGACATTAATCTACTCTCCTGCCTGGTTTGGGTGTCAGACAAAATGGCAGATTCAGCTTTATGATTGGTCAGATTGTCAGTCAATCATTGATGCTCTCGAGAAGGATCCATTGTTCATGTAATTTGTTGACCTGTAAAAACTATTAAAATCTTGTCAAAAACAATTAGTACCAAAGCAGTGAAATTTATGTATCCAGTTCCATCACTTACAGTTAAAAGCAGATTTAAAAAAAAATAAAAGTGGTCTAAAATCACTCTTACTGCAAAGAGAAAACCAGACAAGCATTTACAGATACACTAGTCTAAAATTCAGAATAATAGTGTAATGTCTATAAATTATTCATGTCGTGCTTACAAATGGCTGCCTCAGGCGTTTAATTATCTAAATTGCTGATTTGCAAAAAAAAAAAAAAGGTTTGATTATTTGTAGCTGAATAAGTTTATTGTCCTATCCAGAAAACGAAAAGGATTTCTTTTTAGGGCTGTCATGGTTGATCTAAAACCTGCTTTATAATCACAGTAATTAGCCCATGAAATTTGCTTCTGAAAAGTTAAGCTTAGCGACACAGAGGCGCTATGTTGTCACGTTAACCAATGCTCCATGTCTGACCTTTCTGCTTGAGTGTTGAGAGAGTGTGAGAGGTTTAGGCTGCCTGCTAACAGCACACACAGATGGCTAAGGTCAGGCTTGGGGTCTCAGTGAAATAAACACAGGAAAGCCTTTTTTTATCACCCTTTTTTGGTTTACGTGAGCCCCATCACGTTAGCACATGCCTCCCACCCTGCAATTCCCCTGGTTGTAAAATGCTGAAAAGAAACATGATTGCATGGAAAGTTTGGGCAGCAGGGACAAAGTTTTATCTGGTTTAAAGCATATTTTTTAAACACTTTTTTTAATACACAAATAATGTTGCTATGAGTGGATGACATATCTTACGTTTACTAAAATTGATTATAATACATGAACAATTTTTTTTTTTTTTTTTGGTAACATTTTAAAATATGTCTGTGTGGAACATGTATTTGTTCCAAAAACAGTAAAATGAGAAGAACAATTAATGAACAACAAAATTAGCAATTGTTGAGATTGGCTGCCTTGCACTGAACAAACTTTTCACCACTACCATGATTTGAACTGCAATTTCTTGCTATTATTTAAAAAGCAGCACCAAGTTAAGTGAACAGTATGACGCAGTTTATTCATTGTGTTTCTTCTTGACAACTACGTCCAATGAGCGATCACGACACACACTTGACCACACATGAAAAAGTGCCAAAGACAGGGAAGTGAAAGAGAGGTGAATGCCTGCAAAGCCTTTAATTACAGGAAAAAGTAATTTCTCTCCATTCCCAGAACAACTGATCGGCCAGCCTGTCAGGTAATTTAGCCTTGGAAAAGGAGCAGAAGGGCACGGGCCACTGAAGGACTCTTTTGTTCAGGCTGTAAAGGTTTGAATTAATATTATCTGCTTAGATTGGCCCCTAAACTCATAAAAAAAGAGTTCAGTCATATAGTGTTCACTGCTTAACAATAAGATTTACAGTTTAAACATTTGAGGGTCTGTAAGATTTTTTAATGTTTTATAAAGATGTCTCTTATGCTCACGCTAAGGCTGCATTTATTTGATTATATATAACAATTACTCTACCATCAGTTCTTGAAGACAGTCTTCTAAAAATATGTTCTAAATAATATTACAGCATTATATTGTGATAAATTCTTAAGCAGCCTAGGGTGCCTGGGCCAGATCAAAGGTCACACACAATAAACAAAGCACTTTTCAGGGTCAATATTGGCATTGCCTGGTTTCTGGCCAGAGGGAGGTATGGTCCATTTTGAGTTCATGTACAGTGCTCTTAATAAAAATGGAGATGGACTTTGTAGATTCTCAAGAAGGAATACAAGAGGGCTTGAATAAAGAAAAGAAAGAAGAGTTTCTATTCAGGGGAAAGATAAGCACGACCCTGATTTTGAAGGATTTCAGAGCTAGGGGAATAAACACATTTCCAAATTCGGCTGAGCAAACTAGAGACAAAAAGCAGAAAAGTTGCCATCATGTCAAACAGGGGTTAGAGCTGCAAGCTCTCTGCAGAGAAGAGGAGGGTAGGAAGGGGAGAGTCTTCTAGCCCTAAGACTTAAAGATGCTGAGATATTCTGTCTGGGTATTGAGGGATGGTCCATGTCAATCACTCTCTATGTCACGTCGGTGACCAACGAAATTGGGTTATCGCTTCAATAGACCAATCAAGAGCAAGAACCACTTCAAGCAGTAGTTTGAGGATTACAGTGGTGGCAAACTCCACAGGGAACCAATCCTCTGGGGCCCTCACTCCTCTTGCATCTCCAGTCCAGTGTAGCAACCCACAGAACATGTCAACATGCTTCAAAGACCGTACCAGTGGATTCCAGTGGGCCTCCCCCTGACCAGATGTCAATCTCTGCTTCGGAGTGAGAGCTGTCCGATGAAGATTCGGCCACGCTGCTGCCCTCCGGGACTGTGGCAAAGCATGAATCAGATCCAGAGATGACCATCCCAAGCCCTGGAGGCGGGATGATTTGTTTATTGAGGTGGCTTGCGCAGGTACTCAGAGCCCCACCATGGTGCCTTTCTTTTCTGAAATGTATGTGCATGATGAGCTCACCAGAAACTGGTGAAACTGACAGTTTCTTACTGCCAAGAACTGGCCAGTGGGCTCCCCTTTAATGGAGGTGCAGCGAAGGGGTATTCAGTGATGTCCCCCAGTGTAGTGGGGAGTAGTGACGCAATTGTGTAGCGAGGCATTTGTCTGGTGCTGTCCTTCTTGAATACATTCAAGGACAGGTCAGCGGTCCCACCGAAACTCTTTTACAGGCTCCTGCGGCAGCTGCTTACACTGTTCGGCCTGTTACATATGAGACTGCTCCAGGACTGGCTTCAAGACCGAGTCCCGAGGTGGGCGTTGAAGCACGGCACTCACTGGGTCCAAGTTACTCACCGGGTCCAAGTTACATCGGCCTGTCGCCAAACCCTCACCCCATGGTCAGATGTTACATTTCTCCAGGCAGAGGTGCCCCTAGAACATATCTCCAGGCATGCTGTGGTTTACATGGATGCATCCATCACTGGCAGGGGGTTAGACTGGCCCGCAGCTGCATTGGCATATCAGTTTCCTAGAGTTGTTAGCAGTGTGCCTTGCCTTGAACAGTCTCAAAGATCACTTAAGAGGCAAGCACATACTGGTCCGGACAGACAACCCAGCGACCATTGCGTATCAGCCAACAAGGTGGTCTGCGCTCCTGTCGTATGTCACAACTCACCCGCCACCTCCTCCTTTGGAGTCAGAAGTTTCTGAGGTCACTTTGTACTGTTGACATTCCACTACACCCTTCAAAGACCAAGTGGTGAACCTGCAAGCACTGCCCCTGTAGGAGACAGACCCAGCCCTGGCTTTGCTCTGTCCCGTCTGAGCTTTGAGATGCTATGTAGACCAGACACAAAGCTTCATTGTTGGATTGTGGATGCCATAACCCTGGCTTATCAGGCACAGTCTGTGCCATGCCCATTCAGGTTGCTAGTTCACTCAGCTGTAAGTGTTGCATCCTCCTGGGTGCTGGCTCGTGCTGCTTCGCTGACAGATTTTTGTAGAGCTGCAGGCTGGGCAACTCCTTACATGTTCGCTAGGTTCTATAGCCTTTGTGTTGAACCAGTTGTGCTGCTCCAGAGTGTCCGTACTGTAGACCCTGTTGAGATCATCCATCACCCTAGGCAGCTGGACACGGCAGAACATCCGGTGCCATTGCCTTCATGATGAATCCGTACCATAGAAGGCTGGGTTCCATACTGAGTCCTAAGCGGTATTCATATGCGTATAGTCCCACCTCCTTAGAGCCCGTGTTTCCCTGGCAGACTTCTGCCTTCCCAAGAGGGTTTTAATCACCTCAAATTTCTCCATATACACTTAAAAGGATGCTATATGTGTATTTGTTCCCAAAAACTCTTTCGGGAAGGATGGGGCTTCCAGAGCGTCCCTGTTCCAAGCAGAACGGGTACGTTGTCCCAGTGTTATCCAATCTCAACAAGTGAGCTAGCATTTTGACAATGGAGAGTGGAGCTACTTGTTCCGAGCCTCGGCCTACACCTACTAGGGGCACAGGCGGCTCGCACATGGCACTGGAAGGGGCAACACCCATGGCGCTTTGGTAGGGATGCCAATTTCTGAAATGGAATGTCTTGGTTATGTATGGTAACCCTCGTTCCCTGAAGGAACAGTTGCTGTACCACCGCTGAGCCGTGAAAACCTTGTATGCATTGCACCTGCTGCTTTCTTTTACTCACGCTGTGATGAGTGGCAGCTGGATACAATAATTGCATTCCAATGTGCATTGGCTTGTTTAGTTTACAATCAAGGTTTGTCTATCGAAGCAATATCCCAATTTCGTTCGTCGCCGATGTGACGTCAGGGAACGAGGATCACCATATACCATATTTTAAAATATATCTTAGGCCAGGATCTTTTTGCACTGGCAAAAAAACAACAATATACAGTATGCAGAGATTGAGCTTGTATGGCTTTTTGCTCAACTTTAAGACAAACCATACTACTATTATTAGTATATACAAAATTTTAAGTATGATACTAGTTTAATGATAAAAGAATAATAATGTTAATATATACTAAATTCCCAAAACGATACAAATATCCCATGCATGTGCACACTTTTTATTTAGTGTATATGCATTATACTAATTTTGTATGCATTTTGTATGTACTACCAGCAAAATGAATGCTGTACTTTTAAACTCATTGAAAATGTATTTCCTAAATAAATAAATGGATAAATAAGCACAACTGTTTTAAACAGCAAATCAGCATATTACAATAGTTTCTGAAAGATCATTATGTGACACTGAAGACTAGCGTTACGGCAGCTGAAAAAAGAGCTTTGATGTCACGTGAATAAATCATTTTAGAATCATTTTAATAAGTAACAATTTTTGCATCAAATTGTAACAATATGTCACATTATTATTGTTTCGCGTTTGATCAAAAAAATTGAGCCTTGGTGAGCATTCAGTTGACTTCTTTCAAAAAAGAATAAAAAGAACAAAGAAATCCTGTTAAACCTTTAAATGCCAATGTGATATTTAGTGGGGCTACCTTGAGTTCAGCTTTCTCACTCAACTATTACCCTTGAGAGCTGTTACGCACCCACACATTCACTCAGAGTCAACACAAACAAACTCCAGGACCCATCATTCCTCCTCAGCAGTACTTTTATTGAGCCATCACTGTCCTTGCCAGTTCACCCAAGCTATCAATTCATTTGAACTCTCACTGTGTCGCTTTCCCATTCCCTTTGACTGTGGTGTTCTTCTCTGTTCCATTACTGTAGGTGTTACAGTGATGAAAAATGAGCACACATCATGTCATACATCACAGAGCCAAAAGGAATGGGACAGTAAAGCTGATACAGTATATTAAATATATCACGGGGGACAGTCTTGCTCCATTGACCAAGATGCACACATTCATGTGTCTTGGTAGCTCAAGATCACAGTGTTCAAGGCAATTTCCCTACAGGCCACAGAAATAAAACTCACTTCACTGATCTTAAGCTGCAAATAAAAATAGTACTGTACACAGTGCTGAAAATTTGTCTTCTGTTGTACATGGCTTATTATGAGGATCTTTACAGTCTTAAAATAAAGGGTTTTAAGGTTTTTTTTCAACATTAATAATAATGAGAAATGTTTTTTGAGCATCAAATCAGCATATAATAATGATTTATGTGACATCATGTGACACTGAATTCTGGAGTAATGGCAGCTGAAAATTCAGCCAACACAATAATAAAGTACATTTAAAAATATATTAAAATAGAAAATAGATATTTTAATTTGTAATAATATTGAATAAAATGGCTTTTTACTATATTTTTGATCAAATACATGCAGCTTTGGTGAGCATATAAAATTTCTTTCAAAAACATTTTTTAAAATCTCAAAAAAATAAAATAAAATAAAATAAAAACTGAAACCCTATAAAATTATAAAACAATTATAAAATTATAATTAATTCAATTTTCTTTTGATGCATGTAAATTAATTAATACAATGTTCAAAATGTATAGTATATGTAGAATTTACCTTTAACATATTGATTAACAAATTAATTAAAAGTAATGTTCATTGTTAGTTCATGTTAGCTATTGCATTAAAGGTATAGTTCACCCCAAAATTAAAAATTCTGTAATTTATTCAAACTCAGGTTGTTCCAAACCTGTATGACTTGTTATTCTTGTTGAACACAAAAGAACACACTTTAAAGAAAGTTGGTAATCAAACAGTTAACAGTAGACACTGACTGAAAAATATGAATGGCTACTGTCAAATTTGCTGTAGTTTTATGGTAACGTTTTAAAAATGTACCATAGCTAACCAACAAACCCTGCAAAACAATAAATACTTCTAATAATATAATCTTTGTTGATCCTAAGGTGTTGCATGTACATGTTCTTACAAAATAAATTTTTTATGAAAATATTGATGGTGGGGGTACCGGTACATACTGTAAACATATTATGAAAATATTTAAACAATACTGAAAAAGCATAAAGCTGTCTGTGTTGATTCAGTTTTATCAATGAGATAGATACCAAATATGAGAGGAGAGCTTCTTTGTGGCGCAAGTTTAGAGATTTTTTTAAATGGGACACACTGTTCAGCATGGTCCCCTGTGGGGCAAGTGAAAACTCAACCCAGCTAGTTTCTCTGCCTATGGGAACCATTTTTTTTTCCCTGCTGCCTCACATTTCTACTGACAAACTGACTCCACAGGCAATACATCCTGCCCATAATGATGCTACCATATGCTGATTCTCCTTTTACTTTAACCCTCTAGGTGAAGAGCCCACAGGCCCTTTATATTAATTATTTTTTTCCATCACCCATAAGTTTCAGTACTCCACCTCCAAGTGTTTAACCCTGTCTTCAGGGAATGGGTCTTTCTAGACTGATCTAATTCTTTCATTTATCTGACACCTAAGAACCTGAATGGAAATAAAGCTGCTTTGATCTAGAAACATTTGTTTTGACACAGCAAGGCCAGTAAGGGGAGCTCCACTCACATAACTCACATAACAGTTACGACCAGTGATGTTGTCGAGACCAGCTCATTCGAGTTCGAGTCCAGATCGACTTCAGAGAGATTGGGTCTGAGACAAGACCTAAAGAAATCTTCAAGAGTATGTAAAATGTTTGATGGAAACAATAAAATTGGTACCATACTCAAACAGTATATAAGATATAAAATGGCATGTACACTGTATTTTATTTACTTGATATAGGTATAAAGAATATTATCAGTTAAGGGTAAAAAGGCCACATATCACAGAATGTTTCTTTTTTAGTTTTTGAGTCTTACTGCACACAACTCTTTGTGGCTCTTATATGCAATCTAAATAATAGATGATGTAACAGACGTTTTAAAAGGTTAATTTGTTAAGTTCATGAGACATCCTGACCTGAGTTCTGCTGCCTCTGCACTAACATTACACTAACATCTCACGTCAGAAGAAAATCCCCAATCATTGAACGTGTCAATCATAGAGCCCTATGAAATCCGTTTTATTTTTTCCAAAATGCATTTTTTTTCCGGATTACATTTTTTTTTCTGTTTTAATATTTCTCAACTTCTTTTTAATGGTTAATTTAATTGTATTAATCAAAAAGCATGTCTAATTAATAAAAATCATAACACTTACACATTTTCACAACAATTTATTAAAAGTTTAACAAAAATTACATGTTTAGGGCCCTATGAAGTGTTTTATTTTTTTTCTTCACCATATATTTTATTGTTACCTAATTCTGTGTTTTAGCATGTCTAATTATTTAAATGCATAAACCAACTTAATTTATTCCTTTGTTTCTTCTTAAAATAGCATTATGAATTTTTTACCCCTCAGAAATTCTGTTGTGTATTTACAAAATTTTCTGGTTATCAAATGAAGACATAAAACAGTCATTTAAAGGTGCTGTAGGGAACTTTTGTAAAAAAATATTTTTTACATATTTATTTAACCTGTCATTATGTCCTGACAGTAGAATATGAGACAGATAATCTGTGAAAAAAATCAAGCTCCTCTGGCTCCTCCCAGTGGTCCTATTGCCATTTGCAGAAACTCCATCGCTCCCGGTAAAAAATAACCAATCAGGGCTGCGGTCCGTAACTTTGTTTGTGTTCAAAATGTAGAAAAATTTATATAATAAGCGAGTACACCATGAATTCATTTTCCAAACCATGTTTTTGGCTTGTCCTGAATCACTAGGGTGCACCTATAATAAGTGTTTATATTCAGACTATTTTAGATTGCTTCGGGGGTACCACGGCGGAGTAACCCAGTACCTTTGTGATTGTTCATAGACATAAACAGAAAGAAGTAGTTCCGGCTAAGATGTTCTTCCGCAAGACGCAAGCAGTTCTGTTTATTAACTGCTAGAGTGTCAAAAGTTCCCTACCGCAGCTTTAACCTTTCTTTTAATTATTGAAAAAATTTTTACTATTAAAAATAAACACGGAAGAAAACATGTAAGAAATATTGTGTGATTGTTCCTTAAAAAATAATGTTTGTTTCCATTTTATTAGTAGTAGTAGTAGGCTATGTACATTCTACTGAACAATAGTAATACATTATCCCTGACTTTTATTTTGACGAGTTGCCGTGAATACTTTTACAGTTCTGTGTATGTGATAATTGTTCATGTGTTTACGTCCTCATTTAGTGAGACGCTTAAATCACCATGAGGATTCATCCAATCAGAGTGCAGTTTATTAAGTGACGTCAGTCAGTGCCTAGTACTCAGCTAGAGACGAACTGTGAATTCTCCTACACCTAACTAATCTCTTCTTTGCCTTTATTAGTGGTCTTATGTGAGCGAGTTAATGCTTAGAAAGTAAGTTATTTATATCCAGTTATCATATGATCATTTCAGTGTGTTTGAAAGCAGTGTTGCTGTCTTTGCATTACGAGCTTGTTTATCGCGGCAATCCGCGTTAGCGCCTAAGCGCCAAAGTTTGTCTTTTACAATACGTATAACTAAGCCTGAGTACCACTATAATATGAGTAACATCTCTGAATGGCGATTTATAGTATTATGTGTTTTTATTTGTGTATATATTATATGACATGCAGTTTCCCTGACATGTTGCAATTACATCTGTCATATCTAATGCCATCCATGAGTAAACTCGCCACCTTGTGGACAACTGTGTACTGCAACATCTTTAATAATGTAACCTGTATTATTGCTTGTGTGAATGCTATTTAATCTGCTGTATACCTAATATTTCTTATTATTCTTTGATATTTTCAGACCACTCACTGTTACCACTCTATCTGATCAACAGTAAACTCCTAACTTTGATTCAACTGAGTCTTATGTGTTCTTACCAACACACCAGTTGGGATACAGAATAACCTATGACAGCACAAATACAGTCCTTACCTAATACTCCAAAAACACCACGAGCGTCACGCGCGCTTCAGTGTGTGTGTAATAAACGAAGTCACACTTCTGCGGCATTCATTAACACAGACACACAGAACATGCAGGATTCATATTTAAATATACTTTTCCGGCTTAATATTTACAGGTACTAGTCCATATCATGATTTGATGTAAGTGCAATGACCTACTTTTGATTAATTCATTCAAAATTGGACAAATTTTGTGCCATTCTGCGTTAAACTGTTATGACTGGATTCGCGATTCCATCTGCATTTTCTGGGCCCTACAATCATATATCAATTTAAAGAAATATTAACATACAGTAATCATCATGAAATATTTTGATTGGGACTTGAGTGGACTCGGAAATAAGTCAGATTCTTAATATGTTTAAGTCCGAGTCAATACCAAGTCAAAATGCACACGAGTCCATGACAAGACCAAGACCATTAAAATACGCACTCGAGACCGAGTTCAAGACCGAGTCTGAGTCTCAAGTACTCAACACTTCTTACGACACAGCTCTATCTGGATATCAGCTTTAAATAATGAGGTAACACTTGTCATTTGTTAAGGGCAGATATCTTGCAATGTTCTACATCCCTTGAGTTATATTTCACTTTAATCCTCGCCTAATCTAACATTTAGTCTCACAGCAATTTGTCTCTGTATCCTCGTGTCAAGAGAGAAGAAAAGCCAGGTTTATTCCACAGAATTTTAGAGTTGAATTTAAATTTGTGGGCATTTCTTACCATATCTAAAAGAGACACAGTGGAACAAATTAATTATGGCAGAACATTTAAAATGGTAAAGTTTGATTCTTTTTCATGTCAGTCCTTTTCTTTACTGTTTTATTCCACCAGAATGGGAACTCTTATTCTTTGTTGGTTTTTTTTGTGACTTTTTGTTGGATGCAGATATTTTAAGGTCACCACAAAGCACTCAAATCTTCTCAGTGTGTGCTCAGTTCCCAAGTGCCCAGCTGCCCACTGGTTTGCTTTGTTCTCTTAAACCAGCAGAGGGCACTATGCACATTTCATTTAGTTTATTATGATCTGTTGGGAAGCAAGTGCGGCTCTTTTGATCAGATGTGTCTTCATCAGCACTTACAGCTAGATGTTTCAAGTACTTTCCGAGCTCAGTCGAGCATTTCATCAACTATGTGCTTAGCTTTCTCTTAATGTTTTTGAGGAAACCAAGATTTTTATCAAGATTTGTTGAAACTTTTTAAAGGCACATCATTAATTGTACAGCACTTATTGTAACATGTATTTACTGCCACTTTTCATCAATTTAATGCATCATTAC
The DNA here is from genome assembly GCF_023724105.1 of Carassius gibelio. Classification (NCBI taxonomy): domain Eukaryota; kingdom Metazoa; phylum Chordata; class Actinopteri; order Cypriniformes; family Cyprinidae; genus Carassius; species Carassius gibelio. The sequence goes on along the minus strand of NC_068375.1, from coordinate 19,126,432 downwards.
AAAAAAAAATAGCAACTTTTTAAAAAATTTACTTGCCCAAACTTTCTAATGGTTTTCACAAGAATATAAAACAGCAGAAACATAAATATTGATAATGATATGTTTGTGTGTCTGTTCTCTCAAAATTATAGTTTGCGTTCACCTACGGAAAAGAAAATCACATCTGAAAAAAAGAGAAAATCTCTTGATTGTACGTATATATGTATATAAGCATAGTGAAGAGAGAGAGGTACTGTGCTGCTTTACCTAATGGTGCCACTATTCACTTCTCTTCAGAATCAAAATCTGAAGGGAGATGAGGAGCAATTGAGGTCATCTACTGTATGTGTTCACTGCAGTTCTCTGGCCTTGAATTATTGAGAAAGAGATAGAGAATAGAGAGAAGTGAGGAAAAAAAGTGTCAGTTTCAGATGGCACAAACACATTTCTGACATAAAGACCGTTGCTAACCTCTTTCTGCCTGTTTCAGTTTGGAGTGTCTACTTCACTTACATCTTACAGAAGTCTTGTGGTTTACACGGTATTGTCCCGATATCTGTTTAAAGGAATTGTTCACCTAATGAACAGAAAATTACCCCGTGATTTAGTCTCAAGCCATCGTAGGTGTATATGACTTTCTTTTTTCAAACAAATTCAGTCAGAGTTAAATAAAATAAAAATGTTCTGGCTCTTCCAATCTTTATAATGGCAGTGAATGTTTTGCTCTCTCATTTGCGCTTATAATTTGTATTTATTTATTTATTTTTTGGGGGTGAACTATCCCTTTAACCTTTATCTTCTTATATTTTAAAAATGTTAAAGGGTTGGCAAGATTCAAATTAGATTCGATTCTTCACAGTTTAAACAACCCATTCTCACTCCAAAGGCGTCAAAAACCGAAGCATGGTCAAGCGCCCCTAGCGTCACTTTTATGACGCCAAATGTGCCTCTCGGCGTCGACTATCGAAGCACTACGACCTTCATTGCTTTCAGTGGGAAACTTTTGGCGTCAGAATTCGACACGAGGACATGAGATGTTTATCGCTATGAAATCACGTTCAAGAAGTCTCATTCAGCACACATCGCGCGATACTTGCTATCATTTCCACAGTTTGGGTGAGTAGTCGTATATACGCTCTTTTAATGCCTTTTATAAAATGTATTCTGTCTTCTTTATTAATCAGATTAGTGCCATATGTTTAATCGCTGTATTATGTCGGTCATCCGCGGCTGTCTTTGAGTTTCATTGCGTTTAAATAAATGAACACAGCTGCTAATTAGTGTGATTAAACTCTATCTGTCACGTGACGTGCCATAGACCTTCGATCCGTTTTATATTATTATTAATTTCAGGATCAATGATGTAAGTTGTATTTGTAGTAAAATCATGGTAATCACGACACAATAGTAATAAATGAAATGTGAAGTTAAAACACAGTAAATGGGACATTAGTAACTGTAACTGTAGTTTTACTATGATATATTAATAATCAATACAACAATACAATAATCACCAAACCAGCTATGTTTGTATCACTGTAATGTTAGTGTTTTTATGTGCTTTTATATGACAGAAATCACAGTAATCATGTGTTCTGTACCATGCTTTTAATACCTTTTAATGTGAATCCAAAAAAAAACAAAACATCAAATTAAAAATAAATAATAAAACATGTATTTTTCCATCTTGCAGTTCATTCATATCAGTTTATATATATATATATATATATATATATATATATTATATCTAAATATTTTGCTCACAGATCATTATTAACATTCTGTATATAATTCAATTTTATTTTCTCTCCCCTTTTTTATTATTTTTATTTTTAGCTGAAAAGACGTAAAGGCAGTCAGCCCAGTGGTGTTTCTGGAGAGGGATTCCTTCAGAAATGGAGAAGACAGAAAGCTGCGGAGGCAGATATTTGCAGCAGTTAGTCTGTGATAGTTTGTCTCTTTTATCAAAAATTCCTGCTGTTATAATTTGTACAGCATTTGTTGTTTCTTAAACTGTTGCACTGTCCAAATACCCACACTTGCCATCTTTTCACTTGACCACTTGATTACTTATTTGAAGTCTTTCCTGTATTTGGCCTAGTGTTCGAGTGAGCATGATGACCACGAGTGTGTGTCGAACTTTTCATGACCTGATGACTGTGTTTCCCAATCCTGATCCTGGAGAACCCCAGCACTGCACGGTTTTGGCGTCTCTCTTATCTGCCTTGGAGTCTTCACTGATGAGCTGATGAGTTGAATCAGGTGTGTTTGATCAGGGAGACATCTCAAATGTGCAGTGTTGGGCTTCTCCAGGACCAGGATTGGGAGCCACTGCCTTATGGGACACTTATGTGTTTAAAGAGATTTTTAATATCTAATTATCAATATTTCACATACTGTACTAAACACATCACAGTCTTAATAATCCAGTTTAACACTTGTATGATATTGTACAAGCCCCAGGACGGTCTCATCTGACACTATCAAAAGAATTCATATGACTATAGCTTGTTATTAATTACTTGCTTTCAATAATGGATTCATTTAACATTTAATTTTACAGCATCTTTACAGAGGCTGCTTTTATGGTCTAAACAAAACACAGTGTAATGTATAAGTTGAATGTAATGTAATATTTCTGTTTTACAGGATTGTTTGAGGATAACACTGCAGTTCTCCATCATGCACAAGGACTCACCTCGTTAACTCTTTATCCCCCACACACACAGATATGGTCCCTGGATCAGTGATTAGACTTTGCAGTGGTTTGATTTTTGCAGAAGATGTAACTTTGTTTTATTTATAAGCTCATAATGAATACATTACAGAACCAGTGATGAAAACAATAGTTAAAAATAGTATTTTTCGTATTGATAAAGCATTTTGTTCTCTTTTTCAAGCTTCATACAGTGAACTTTTTAGACTTTAATTAAGAGTTTTAGTAAAGGAGATATTCATACACAGTCATCCCCTAGCTCCAGTCATGAAGTGAATTCATGATGTTATGTCAAAGCTAGCAGGTGTTTGTTTTCCTGAACACTTTCTCTGTCTTCCATTGTTCAGACAATCAGTGTTTATTTGATGCTGTGCTGATTGAGTTTTATAGATGATATTGCACACTTGACATGCATGTCTTCATGGTGTTTTTTTGTGAGTTTGAAACATTTACATTGTGTTGTATAACATTTTGGTCAATTAAATTTTTTGATCTTTTTCCAGTGTTCTCTGAAAGACATACTGTATTTACTGTTTTGTTTTTTAATAAAAGCATTTTCATTTGCATACTGAAAATAGTTAATGTTTACAACATAACTGCCTTTTTATTCTTTATGGTGGCAAAAACGAGCTTGGTGACAGAGGATGCAGTGTAGTAATTTGGGCATGTTGTCTTTAAATGAGTTTGACATATCAATAAATAATGGAAGATCCTTACAAAAATATGCATGTTTATTATGCTTTATGTATTTATTTGTTCATTCATTCATTCATTCATTCATTCATTCATTCATTCATTTATAATTTCTGTTTTTATTCCTAGGGTTCAAATGGTAGAGAATGGTAAATCACAGAAACACAAATGTGAACAATTTTAACTTTAAAACACAATGTAATATACAATGTAAATTTTAGAAGCACGTCATTTGATTAGTAAATATATTTGTCTTTGGTCAAAAAAAAAATATACAAATCTTAAAAATGTGTCTTATATTTAATGAGAGGAATCTATCTGTTGGATACAACTGCGACTGCTGGGCATGTGCACATCAATATTGCCCAATTTTTGTCAAGCTGAACAACGGAGGAAGGTGAAGACGTTAATAAAACCGAATCTAATAAGTAGCAAGCTTAATCTATTGTTAACCGAATCTATCCCTTCAGCCGAAAAACGAAAGACGTCGGTCATACATGGATAAGGAAGTGTGACGCTGCTGCTCAGCTTAGATGTCATTGGCTATGACTTTTCAGGACAGTCTGTGGTTGGACTATCTTTTAACCCATATTAAACAGCGCATCATGTTAAAAAGTATGTTTTGCTCCTATCATCACATTAGTAATATATTAAGTCAACAATGAAGTGTTGCTATCTTGAGAAAAATGACATCTTTAGCGAGATCCTAATCCTAACCCTAAGCATAACTTCAATGAACTACAAAAAACAGCCCCCTAGTGTTGCCTTTCTATAGATAGAACGACGGAGGCTTGTGGGTAATGTAGTTTAAAACTTTTTATTAACGAAACTAAATAAATTATTTATTTTAAGGTAAACTGGATATCTAAATATGTTTATTGTGCAAACATCTGTGATATATTTGAGAGGCAGGCTGAAATGTGGTATTTTACAGTGAGCAATATTTAAAATGCTTTTATACCAGCTTTCCACTTATTTCTGAAAACTGAGCTCAACATTATTTTATCAGCATAGCATAAATAATAATCCTGCCCATTTTCTCTTTGATATGTTAATTGGACTCTGATTTACAGCCATTTGAAATGTACAGTTTTGGGCTCTTCCGGGGGGTGCTACTGGGCCCCTGGGGGTAGCAGGGCAGTAAAACCTACATATATGTATTCTCCTCATCATGAACAACAAACTGAGCTGAGTCACATTTATATCTGACAGTTTTCACAGTCCTCTGTTTTCTATTCTATTCATCATGGCTATTATACCTTTTGACAGGACATTGTGAGGCCATCTGATGAAACATGGAAAAATTATAAAGAAATGATTTAATAATGAAAATAATAGATTATTTCTTTGATTTTTGAAGTAAATGGCAAGAAATATAATGGATGAACCTGCAACAACTTGCCATTATCTATTCCCCACTGTAAAGCAGTAATCAAGGACAATGTATACACATTGTGATACTTCACTATTACACAAGGACAAATTCATGCAGTGCTAAGAATATTAATTTATATATATATATATATATATATATATATATATATATATATATATATATATATATATATATATATATTAGCATTATATATAACTAATTAGCCGAAATCAGTGTAAAAATGTCCTCCTCACCCCCGTATCTTGCTCCTCAGGTGCTGGACATCAGTAATGTGCGTGCTCTTGGTTTTAATGCAGTACAAGATCCACGTTGATCATTCCTGCTACATTCTCAGTTATCCGTCAAGTGCTTGTAACAATAAAGCCCATGGCACCATCTTGTAATGCAGAATAACTAATCTTGTAACTCCCTGTATTTCACAAAAAATGTGCATATTTGTTACTAAAATATAAAAAAATACTTTCTGGTGTACTGATGTCCCAGATGTTATTAATCCGATCAAAAATGTTTATGTCTTAAATAAAAAAATAATCCCAATAATTAATATGTTGTTTTTCCAAGTCTAAAATAAACACATATGAGCCTACCTAGTAAAATGATGTATTTACCAAGAATCTTCAGAACACAATATTCACCATTTTCATTTTATTGAAGCATAGACTATAAAGTTGATAAAGTAGCATCAAGACAAATAAGATTAAATGAAAACAATTATCATCAAAGATACATTAACCTCATATATAAATCAGTTCACACAGATGAGTGATGAAATGTCCTTAAAAGTCACACAGTCCCATCCAGTCAACTGTGATACAGATCATGTGATACATATAAGACATGTGATACTGTTCCAGAAAATAATGATTCCCATCATCACATCTAAACTGGTTTCATCTCCCCATCGTGATCTTCTTCTCTCGTGTCTGGAAACAGTTTGTGGTTGATGTCCAGCACTGATGTGGTGTAGCTTGTTCTCAGCCAGAGGATCTCTCAGTCCTAACATCCCAGACCTGAAGTGAAACACACAATCCAGATCAAGTTGTTTAATGGACAGAGAGCGCAGCTTATGTTCTGTGTGATTTTAGCAGGGTGACCAACTATGACCCTTGTAGTACTGTACACTTACCATTCTTCAAGCTGTTTTAAGACCTTTTGAAAAGCTTTTTCTCTGAAGACAATTTACCACATCCTCTTCTTTCACTCCTTTCAAGAGCATCACTTGGTCAAAACCCCTAGTTTGGCTGAAGAGATCATCTGTACCAATAAAAATACTGCAATAATAATGTCATTCTGCAAGAATTAAGAAAAAGTTACAGAGGCAAAGATCTTGCTCATTAGACTGCATTAGCATGTGTAGTTCTCAGATACTCTAGAATTCATCTATTGTTGCAGTAAATGTGTTTTTTTTTCCTCTAGAATCTTTCTCCAAAGTTCCTGACTTCTCTCACAAATGTGTTTTAGTCGGTGCAGTGTAAGGCCTGGCTTCAAACCAATCAACTATCAATTCACAATTTATAACATAACATTTACAAAACAATGAAATAATGTCAATTGGTGTTTATATCAACTAAACCAATTTCATGATACTTGTCTACTCTTAAAACAGGTGGTGTGTTTTTAAAAACATAATATTAAAAATGTCCAGTCACACTTTGCTAACATGCTGTAATTGTAATAGTATAAAACGAAATCAAGGCTGACATGACCAATTCTGTGAGAGATCATCATAAAATGTTGTATAACACAGCATTGCTTCAACACACACATACCAGAGGACTTCTGTTTGTTTGAGCTCAAGATGGCCATCGTCATTCCTCATCCTGAGCAAATCATTTCCTTGGTCTTCCTTCTCTTCTGTGAAACAAGATAATCTCTACTTACTCTCTGTGCAATTAATATTGCTCATTAAACATAATTAAGTTAATTTAAAATAAGATTCAGACCAGAGCATTTGATGAGTAAATGTTGATTAAAAAAATATTCTAAACAAATGTACCTGGGAAGAGCTGATCATGGCGAGATTCGCTGAGACTCAGTAATAGCTCTTAGTTTTTAGGAAGGTTTGTGAGGGTTGGCTCTTCAAATAGCTGTTGAGCTCGATATTTTAGACCTGAAAAAGAAGAACAGCATTATCTGGAAAAAATCCTGTAAGACAGAAGGAAGGAAATATTATTAATTACGTGCAACTTGTACATTACACCTCTGTAAAGATGCTGTATAATTAAATGTTAAATGCATCCATTATTGAAAGCAAGTAATTAATAACAAGCTATAGTCATATGAATTCTTTTGATAGTGTCAGATGAGACCGTCCTGGGGCTTGTATAATATCATACAAGTGTTAAACTGGATTATTAAGACTGTGATGTGCGACTGTGTTTAGGGATCATTTTTAAGACTTTGACCCTGTCCAGATACCCACACTTGCAGTCTTGGCCACTTGAGAGTGTGTGTACGTGACAGCGTGTGAACGAGACTGTCCCCGGTCTTAATAATGCCAAAGCACAGCGTCCTAAACACACACTAAACCTCTCCAATACTGCTCCGGAGCGCTATACAAAGCTTAGTGTATCCCATCATGCATCATGTTTTGGAATAAATCGTCAGACTTTTTGCCGAGGTCTCACAAAAGGTCATGGAAAGCTGTCCAATGTACAGTATGTGAAATATTGATAATTAGATATTAAAAATCTCTTTAAACACATAAGTGTCCCATAAGGCAGTGGCTCCCAATCCTGGTCCTGGAGAAGCCCAACACTGCACATTTGAGATGTCTCCCTGATCAAACACACCTGATTCAACTCATCAGCTCATCAGTGAAGACTCCAAGGCAGATAAGAGAGACGCCAAAACCGTGCAGTGCTGGGGTTCTCCAGGATCAGGATTGGGAAACACAGTCATCAGGTCATGAAAAGTTCGACACACACTCGTGGTCATCATGCTCACTCGAACACTAGGCCAAATACAGGAAAGACTTCAAATAAGTAATCAAGTGGTCAAGTGAAAAGATGGCAAGTGTGGGTATTTGGACAGTGCAACAGTTTAAGAAACAACAAATGCTGTACAAATTATAACAGCAGGAATTTTTGATAAAAGAGACAAACTATCACAGACTAACTGCTGCAAATATCTGCCTCCGCAGCTTTCTGTCTTCTCCATTTCTGAAGGAATCCCTCTCCAGAAACACCACTGGGCTGACTGCCTTTACGTCTTTTCAGCTAAAAATAAAAATAATAAAAAAGGGGAGAGAAAATAAAATTGAATTATATACAGAATGTTAATAATGATCTGTGAGCAAAATATTTAGATATAATATATATATATATATATATATATATATATATATATATATATATATATATATATATATATATAAAAACTGATATGAATGAACTGCAAGATGGAAAAATACATGTTTTATTATTTATTTTTAATTTGATTTTTTTTTTTTTGGGTTCACATTAAAAGGTATTAAAAGCATGGTACAGAACACATGATTACTGTGATTTCTGTCATATAAAAGCACATAAAAACACTAACATTACAGTGATACAAACATAGCTGGTTTGGTGATTATTGTATTGTTGTATTGATTATTAATATATCATAGTAAAACTACAGTTACAGTTACTAATGTTCCATTTACTGTGTTTTAACTTCACATTTCATTTATTAATATTGTGTCGTGATTACCATGATTTTACTACAAATACAACTTACATCATTGATCCTGAAATTAATAATAATATAAAACGGATCGAAGGTCTATGGCACGTCACGTGACAGATAGAGTTTAATCACACTAATTAGCAGCTGTGTTCATTTATTTAAACGCAATGAAACTCAAAGACAGCCGCGGATGACCGACATAATACAGCGATTAAACATATGGCACTAATCTGATTAATAAAGAAGACAGAATACATTTTATAAAAGGCATTAAAAGAGCGTATATACGACTACTCACCCAAACTGTGGAAATGATAGCAAGTATCGCGCGATGTGTGCTGAATGAGACTTCTTGAACGTGATTTCATAGCGATAAACATCTCATGTCCTCGTGTCGAATTCTGACGCCAAAAGTTTCCCACTGAAAGCAATGAAGGTCGTAGTGCTTCGATAGTCGACGCCGAGAGGCACATTTGGCGTCATAAAAGTGACGCTAGGGGCGCTTGACCATGCTTCGTTTTTGACGCCTTTGGAGTGAGAATGGGTTGGTTTAAAACACTAGAACAAGTGTTCTAAGAACCTACAGTATGGACCTACAGTATTTACTTAAGATGTGCAGTGAAAAATTAGTGCCGGAAAGGTGTGAACAGTTATTTTTGCGACTAACCTTATAGAATATAAATGTGTAAGAGTTTCTGTTTTAGACACAAAATTTATGGTAGGATAACATTAAAATGAATTATTATTTAATGCACCCCCCCCCCCCAAAAAAAAAAAAAAAAAAAAACATGTCATTAAAGCAGACGCTAATTTGCAATGCTCTTGGTACAGTAGGTTGTACTGGTCATTATGGAAATTATCTGGCTGTGTCTGTGTTCTTTAATTTGTGCATTGTCAGTAAATCAACCGCAGGAATTTCCACTCCCATTAGTGCTTTTTTTAGGGTATTGTACTCTCATATTATTTGCCCTGTTTAGTAAATCTGGCCCTAAATGACTTAAAAATGATACAGAGCAATACCAGTGGACTGCATGGTTAAACTGAAAGAGCTTGCTGCAATTATTACAAAGTCACTTACTTTTAAACATTTTTTAAAGCAAAACTGTGAGTATTGATATAAATGTAACATGTGTGCTGGTGTGTAGAGTAACGCGCACGATCAAGATATCAAAAGAGTTCTTTTAATGCTCACGGGAGAATAAAGCACATCCAACACAAATCAAACATAGAATAATCACATTAATAGCGGCCAAGGAGGAAGTAAACAGACAGGGTTTTTAAACACCAGGAAAGTAATCAGGGGAATGGAAACAAGTGGGGATTAATCAATTAACAAAACGAGGAACGGAACATGACCAAAGAGAAACACAAAAGGAACAGAAAATCTATGATCTTGACAATAAATGACTGAACCTCAGTTTGTTTTGTCATTTCAGAAGTTTCAAGAACTATATGCTTTTCAATATAAAATCATAAATGTATTTGTAGTTATTAGTTATTGATTTAATAGTTGAGAAGTTATGCTTCCAGAAACAAGGTTAACTTACCTCATTTACCCTGAACTTTCAATTGATTCAAAAAAACCTTGCTTACTTGAGGTATGCTGGTTCCAAAAATGTCAGAGTAAGTTCACGGTTGACACACAAGACATTCTCAATAGAGCAACGACACAACGAGTCACCATGGAAACTGATGCTAAGAAAAATAATGCAATGCTGCTTCATTCTTCTTCTTTCATTCATTGGTCCTTTACATACTTACTGTATATCCTCACCTAATTGATGGTTGTGAAATAATTTTTCAGTTATTTTATTTTAATCTTTTAATCACTGAGAATAAGAATTATATTGTTTGTTTGATGCTTATAAGATATATCAAATGTGTATTTTTTCACAAATGTATTTTTGAATTGAACAAATGTATTTTTATAATAGAAATACATTATAGAAAATAAATAATGCCTAATATAATTTGCCTTGTTGAACTGATTTCCTGTTTGTCACGCCTGTCTTCATGACTACAGAAGTGCCTTGTTATTTGGATTTGTTGTTGAGTGTTCTTAAACTTCCCAATATTGGATCTTACACTGCCTCCATATGTCTTACGCTCTGGAACAGGTTATGTTCAGAGAATAAGTAGCTATGGCTAATTGACTACTGTGAGAGTTACCTCTTTGTTTTGGAACAGAAAGTAAGTTTATCTGCTTACTTACCAAATACCCAGGTATGACACATAACATGCTTTCTCGAATACCCCCAGCATTAAAACAAATATTTTACCAAAAAAATAAAAAATAAAATAAATAAATAAAACACACAAAATTTAAAACAAATGCCATGAGAAGTCAGAAATACTATAACAGACCAAGAAAAAAAAAGACTTGAATAAACTTCAGTCAATTATCATTTGGTTATTGAAGGCTTTTCAATATTACTTAGACTACAAATCATATACTGTAAAACAAACTTTCCTGTCAACACAATTTATCTCCTTAATCCAGAGAGTCAAAAAAAGCCTAAACAATCCATCTAGACAGAATCCTGCTGACTGCTGATAAAACTACAGAAAAAAAAAAATGACTTTGCAAGGTCATATAATCAAACTTCAAAAAATGTATTTTAAAATTCCAGGCTGAGGAGAGAGAAACTAGTACATTTACCTGAATTCAGGAATAAGGACTAAGAGGTCACATGGATACACGGCTCTGCACTGTGTCATTAATTACAAGATGATGATGTAAACTCAGGCTGCATCAAATATGAATCACATGCTCTAAAATGGCATGGAGGCATGCTGGCTCCTGTGAAATCAAAATATAGTGTTATCCAATTAGAGCAAGGAAATTGAGGGAGACAGGTCAGGTGAGGGAAGGGCAAGGCATGCTTTGAATTATTTGCTTGTGTATATGTGTGTGTGAGTCTGTCTGCACCAGTGTGTGCTCTCATTAGATCATGAAGCACTTTGGGTAATGTTGCCAGAGAGGCTTATTGGTCTTCAGAAAGTAAACAACAGCAGGGCAGAGACTGCAGCAGGTGGGATGAGATATGCACAAGCATTATGCAGTCACACAACTTTGCCAACTTCTGTGCCTGTGTTTTAATTTATCTAACTGTGACTATGACAGTAACCAGTATTTGCACATTACAATGCTTTCATCCAAGCAATTAACGCAAGCAGGCATGTGATTTTCCTGCAACTTCAGAAAAGCCAAAAAATACTTTTTTGGGAACTGACTGAGAGATGACGTATATGTTCACACTTTGGTTTGATTAAAACAAATTTTTGTCCAACTTTGGTTTCTGTGAATGTGACCACTGGCATCTGATCATTGATGCTCACCAAACAAGTAGGTTAAAATTATGTTTTTCAGCACTGTTATGGATATTTGGTATGTTCCATTGCAAAATATACATCACAAAAGCAGTCCGATCAGGGTCAGGTTGTGATCTTATCCTTATTCCTTTAATGTTGTATCTTTAGGTTTGGTGTTAAATATGTTATTGTGAATGCAAACCAAACCAGGACTAAATGTATAATTTTCTGTTTTTGTCCAGACCAAAAGAACCAAGAGAATCAAGAGAATGTGTGTCTCCAACGGGTTATCATATTTTGTCGTATAAGCCATACTACTTGCAATCTGTCAATACAAATATGTAATTATTGAGAGGAACTGAAGAATTACCTGCACACTACTTTCAGTATTTATAGATTCTTGTTATCTGTGGCTGACAGTTGCTTTATAGAATGAAGGGTATTTCCAAGATAGCTAGCTAACTTCTAGTTACTAGTTTGTGGATGGGAACATGTTAGGGTTTTATTTATTTATTTTATGAGCAGTGCATAACAGTGTCTGCCTCCCAGGGGAGCTAAAAAATGTGCTGAATACATGGGATCAAAACAAGTCAATGGAAGAGATGCCTCAGTATTCGGCATATACTGTGAAAATTGCTGTTTTATAAGGGAGGTCACAGACAATTTTACAACAGACAGGTTGCATTTTACAACACACATATATATACACACACACACACACACACACATTAATTTAAATGGAATAATCATTGATATCCTGTTGTAAATCACTGGAAGCTATGAAATTACATCAAGGCTATAACGTGACTCTGACAGATGTTTTGTAATGTTCTGAGCTGGAATTTCTTATTATTTTATTGAATTAAAAAATATAAAAATAGAATATATAACATATAAATGTCCTTGCTTACCAGATTATATATGTCATTGTTTTAACATCGAATCTGCCTTGACATTATTATAATTACAGTCAATACTGAATGACGTATTCAATACTACAGATTAATAATATTGCTTGCAATTCTTACCTTAACTTGATTCCAAGCCATGAGTCAACAAAACTGAAGATTTTTGTATGTGTGTTTGTCTCTTAGTGGGAATACAACCCCAAGATACACAATTAGTTTCAGTTATCTGTCCATCTGTCACTGCTCCACACATCCAACACCACAATGACTCATACTTGTATTTATTTATTTTTAACACATATAACACTTTAACTCTGAACATACACACACATGGGAACTTTTACAACTGGCTTTGATCATGGGGGTCCTCTAAATTGTAAGAATTCAGTGTAATGTGTGTTAAAGGGGGGATGAAATGCTATTTCATGCATACTGAGTTTTTTACACTTTTAAAGAGTTGGATTCCCATGCCAAACATGGACAAAGTTTCACAAATTAAGTTGTACGTTTGAAGGAGTATTTTTGTTCCAAAAAAAACCTCTTCCGGTTTGTCACAAGTTTCGGAAAGTTTTTTTCGAGTATGGCTCTGTGTGACGTTATGGAGCGGAATTTCCTTATATTGGTCCTGAGGCACTTCTGCCGGAAGAGCGCGCGCTCCTGTATAGCGAGGCTGAGCACAAACATTTCACTGATCAGAGCGATTCACTGATCAGAGCGAAAGCGTCGCGAAAAGTCACAAAAGAAGTGTGTTTTTAGTTGCCAGGGCAAGACAACCCTGCACAGATTACCAAAAGAGAAACAGCATTAAGGGACCAGTGGATGGAGTTTATTTTTACAGAGCATCAACGGAGTTGTGCAAGTGTTTTTGTTTGTTCCCTGCATTTCGAAGATGCTTGTTTACAAGGCCCAGTTTGACGACGGATTTGAACATCGTTTATTTCTTAAGGATAATGCAGTCCCAACGAAAAAGGGTCACGATCGTGAGTTGGAACCGCATGCGGTGAGTAAAACTGCTTCAAATCTCTGTGTTGTGAACTTAGCTATCGGCGCGTGAGCACATCAATCAATCACCTTTATTTATATAGTGCTTTAAACAAAATACATTGCGTCAAAGCACTGAACAACATTCATTTGGAAAACAGTGTCTCAATAATGCAAAATGATAGTTAAAGGCAGTTCATCATTGAATTCAGTTATGTCATCTCTGTTCAGTTGAAATAGTGTCTGTTTTTATTTGCAATCAAGTCAATGATATCGCTGTAGATGAAGTGACCCCAACTAAGCAAGCCAGAGGCGACAGCGGCAAGGAACCGAAACTCCATCGGTGACAGAATGGAGAAAAAAAACCTTGGGAGAAACCAGGCTCAGTTGGGGGGTCAGTTCTCCTCTGACCAGACGAAAACCAGTAGTTCAATTCCAGACTGCAGCAAAGTCAGATTGTGCAGAAGAATCATCTGTTTCCTGTGGTCTTGTCCTGGTGCTCAAAAAAGAAAAGTAAACAACATGCGATGTTGTCATCAAACTGCACTTTCCACATGTACAGCTTAAAAAAAAAACAAAACAAAAAAGACGACATAAAGTGGAACTTAGTCATTTTCCAAAACCGCTAAGCAAATATATACAGTTTCAGTACATACCACATAGAGACGCATTTTGCTGATGCTGCTCTTGTTAAATTTCAGCCTCTGGATCTGTGTCACAGCTTCCACATGCTCTCAACTCAAAAGCCTACTGGCGCTCGTGATTCTTTAGCTCCGCCCACACGTCACGCCTCTAGGCGCTCGTGTTTTTCCGGGAAAAATCGGTTCAGACTATCTTTCTCTTATAAATATCATAAAAATAAAGACTTTTTGGAGTTATGAAGGGTGCAGTACTACTCTATAGGTACTCAAGATTAACAGGATATTGAGTGAAAACGAGCATTTCACCCCCCCTTTAATTATTTATTTTTGTTTCTAGTTAATGTAACAATATGATTTTAATTATCAACTGATTACTTTTTAGATAGTGTTGTAATTTTCCTTAAAAAATAATTATATATGTACATCAGCTAATATATGTGCAATAGAGGTCTATAGAGGCTCGGGCTCTGGCTCATTTAGCTTCTCTCCTGTTATTGTGCCCATATACGTGCAGAGCACACATAGGCTACTGTATGAAATACTGTTACAATGATTAAAGGCTATTATAAATATTATTCATCGCCTACGCAACGCATATATACGCACACATTAGCATACAGGTGAAAGTTGACCATGCAGAGCATCAGGGAGAAGTTGGAGCGTGGGGGGGGGGGGGGGGTTATTAAAATTTCCCAATGCTTCGGGAAATGCTGCATTTTGAAAGAGTTTTGATTTGATTACCACAACAAACAATGAGCCAATTGGATCATCTATACGGATTATGATTATAATAAAATAGTTTTTGTTTTAGATATGTTTTATGTTAAGAACTCATTTAAAGCTTTCTATAGATATATTTATAATGTATGTGAAGCATATTCACTGGGTTTATTTTTGTGAAGCGCTCCTATTCAAGACCAGATTGCATAAAGCGCATCATGTTAGTTTTATTCATTTTATAAAAGCACAACGTTTTATTGATATTGTGAGCGAACAAAAATAAAAGTAGACCTTTTACAGTTATGAATGATGAATTACTCATTTTATGAGCAAAAATGATGGTGTATCCACGGAAAACAGGTGATCACGCTAGTGCTTCCATGTCCTGCAAAGCGCACATAGCTTCCACTCTCTGCACAAACCATTGGATGAGGGTGAGTCATTAATGACACAATTTAAAATTTTCAGTGAACTAACCCTTTAAGTGAATGTAAATAGGTGGGTGAAACCAGATATGTATATATTACATCCATGCACCCGAGAATGCATGATTTTGGCAATCAGTAAATAATAATAATAGTAAAATATCAATAAATTGATAAATTTGGTTACGACATGTATGCAGACTGTACGGTGATGTCACCAACATGGGTGGCCAGAGTTAATACATTGGTGGCCATGGCTCCCTTGGGGTGCCCCTGTCTTTGTGGGGTAATATATAAAGAGGTAGAAGGGATTAGTTGTTTCTTTTTATAATTTTATTCATTAATGTATTCCCACCCTGCTGTCATCAAAACTCTCGATGTTGTAATATCCTGATTACATATAATCCCTAATCTGAACAGAAAGTCTACACAGTTTTTTTTTTTTTTTTTCTCTGACATATGGACATACAGAGCTGAATCATCCATCACTGTAATGCACCCACTCAACACCAACAAATTGTATCTCACCAAAAAAGAAAAAAAAAAGAAGAAAAAAAAGAACATTGTTTGCTGCTAATGAAATGAACAGTTGGTCATGAATTAATTAAGTGATTTATGTGTGAATCTCACTTCTATGTTGAAAATGAGTCCTGTGAAACTGCTTGCTTTATTTAAACTGTTGTGAGGTACAGTAAAGTTTCACAAATAGGAAAAAAAAAATACAGGGAGAATGGACAAAAAGGTAAGCAGGAAACCTAAACTTAATCGTCTTTACCATTTTTATAGTACTTATCTACTGCTAAAATTAAGTAGTTCATCTTAAAGAAACATGGGACATCTGACATAATTTAATGCCACACTTTAATAGAAGTGACAAGGCATGCTGATGAAAATCATGGTGTGACATTTTTTTGACTTGGGGTACAATAATGAATCAGATTTCCCTTAAATCATTTTCATTTTAGTCTTCTTTTTCATTTTTTGATGTGACTTTGATACTATCCCAGTACTATCCAATTACTGGAAAACTGGAGGAGCCATTTAAGTCATTTTAATGTGGGAGCTTTCTGTTTGTCTTTGCCCATTATGAAAGTCCAATTCCTTAAACTACACTTCAGTCTAAAAGGTTAAAACCATGTTTTATGTAAATTTGCCCTTTAGATAGCTTGTTAGCTAGTTCTAGTGGTATGCTGACCCATTCACTATATTAATAATAAAATATGTATTTCTGAATACATGTAGTCAATAAAGTGAAGAAGAATATGCCAGGGCAGCAGGAAGAGAGATTTTGAATCACTAGATTCTACATTTAGATAATTATTTAATAGATAATTATAACAGTTAAGATAATTATTCATTTTACTGATTACATTTATACAATTAAAAGTTGTATTGAAAGGTTTTCCATTTTGCAAGTGATTATGCAAAAATTCAATATGCATGTCTGTGGAAGCAAAAGTTCTTTGAATCTAATATTTAGTTTTTTTTTATCTGTAAAGTGACAAAGTTCTTTAGCTATTTAAAGTAGTATTGAAATTTGCAACATTTTAACAAACAGTATTACATATAATATGAATGTATCTCATCTGTATTTGCTCTATTAAAAAAAAAAAAAAAAAAAAAAAAGAAAGAAAGAAAGACAAATGCAAATTCACATTAGTTGTGAAAGTCGTGATATTTGCCAAGTATGGTAAGCCGTACCCGGAACTGGTGCTCTGCATTTGACTTATCCAAGTGCACACACACAGCAGTGAGTAGGGAACACACACCCAGAGCAGTGTCAGCTATATCCAGCACCCAGGGAGCAACTAGGGGTTCAGTGCCTTGCTCAAGGGCACTTCAGGGGTATTGAAGGTGGAAGAAAGCACTGTTCATCCACTCCCCCACACCTACAACTCCTGAGTGTTAATCTTTCTGTGAGCCTCCTTGGGTGCTGGCCTGATTAAAAATGTATTAGGCTTCCTCTTTCGCTTAAAGTCCTCCGTTGTTGAAAAGCTCAGGCCTATGATTGTGTTGCTATTGTAGGGTTGAGGACTCCTTTAGGTCTTTGAATAAGCTCAGCCAATAAATCACTAATCCTTTCATCAAGGTGGGTATACCATTCCCCATAGCGCCCTATAGGAGAGGCAGTGTGAGTTCCCATTCGAAAGGGAACATTTCAGATTAATCATGTTAGGGGAACATGATGATGTGTCGCTTTGCCATGCTTTAGGAATTCCTTAATGTCTCCTTCAGACAAGAAGTGGATAACATATGAAAACCGCTCAGTATTAGAATAGCACAGTGCAATAAACATTAAAACTATTTACACTGGCTTGACAGATGTCCAAAAGACAACCACTGACACCTTGCACAAGGAGGGCAAGACACAAAAGGTCATTGCAAAAGAGGCTGGCTGTTCACAGAGCTCTGTGTCCAAGCACATTAATGGAGAGGCGAAGGGAAGCAATAGGGATAACTGCACCCTGGAGAGGATTGTGAAATAAAACCCATTCAAAAATGTGGGGAAGATTCAAAAAGAGTGGACTGCAGCTGGAGTCAGTGCTTCAAGAACCACTACGCACAGACGTATGCAAGACATGGGTTTCAGCTGTCGCACTCTTTGTGTCAAGCCACTCTAGAACAACAGATACCATCAGAAGAATATCGCTTCAAAAAGGACTGGAACTGATGCTGAGTGGTCCAAAGTTATGTTCTCTGATGAAAGTAAATTTGGCATTTCTTATGGATATCAGGGTCCCAGAGTCTGGAGGAGGAGAGGAGAGGCACACAATCCATGTTGCTTTAGGTATCATTCTTGCTCACACTAAAGAACTAGGAATAAGACTTAACGCTGAGAAAAGTGTGCTCCAGTACAGAGAACCACTTACAGTATTGTTCAAAATAATAGCAGTACAATGTGACTAACCAGAATAATCAAGGTTTTTAGTATATTTTTTATTGCTACGTGGCAAACAAGTTACCAGATGGTTCAGTAGATTCTCAGAAAACAAACAAGACCCAGCATTCATGATATGCACGCTCTTAAGGCTGTGCAATTGGGCAATTAGTTGAAAGGGGTGTGTTCAAAAAAATAGCAGTGTCTACCTTTGACTGTACAAACTCAAAACTATTTTGTACAAACATTTTTTTTTTCTGGGATTTAGCAATCCTGTGAATCACTAAACTAATATTTAGTTGTATGACCACAGTTTTTTAAAACTGCTTGACATCTGTGTGGCATGGAGTCAACCAACTTGTGGCACCTCTCAGCTGTTATTCCACCACATGATTCTTTAACAACATTCCACAATTCATTCACATTTCTTGGTTTTGCTTCAGAAACAGCATTTTTGATATCACCCCACAAGTTCTCAATTGGATTAAGGTCTGGAGATTGGGCTGGCCACTCCATAACATTAATTTTGTTGGTTTGGAACCAAGACTTTGCCCGTTTACTAGTGTGTTTTGGGTCATTGTCTTGTTGAAACAACCATTTCAAGGGCATGTCCTCTTCAGCATAGGGCAACATGACCTCTTCAAGTATTTTAACATATGCAAACTGATCCATGATCCCTGGTATGCGATAAATAGGCCCAACACCATAGTAGGAGAAACATGCCCATATCATGATGCTTGCACCTCCATGCTTCACTGTCTTCACTGTGTACTGTGGCTTGAATTCAGAGTTTGGGGGTCGTCTCACAAACTGCCTGTGGCCCTTGGACCCAAAAAGAACAATTTTACTCTCATCAGTCCACAAAATGTTCCTCCATTTCTCTTTAGGCCAGTTGATGTGTTCTTTGGCAAATTGTAACCTCTTCTGCACATGCCTTTTTTTTAACAGAGGGACTTTGCGGGGGATTCTTGAAAATAGATCAGCTTCACACAGACGTCTTCTAACTGTCACAGTACTTACAGGTAACTCCAGATTGTCTTTGATCATCCTGGAGGTGATCATTGGCTGAGCCTTTGCCATTCTGGTTATTCTTCTATCCATTTTGATGGTTGTCTTCCGTTTTCTTCCACGTCTCTCTGGTTTTGCTCTCCATTTTAAGGCATTGGAGATCATTTTAGCTGAACAGCCTATCATTTTTTGCACCTCTTTATAGGTTTTCCCCTCTCTAATCAACTTTTTAATCAAAGTACGCTGTTCTTCTGAACAATGTCTTGAACGACCCATTTTCCTCCGCTTTCAAATGCATGTTCAACAAGTGTTGGCTTCATCCTTAAATAGGGGCCACCTGATTCACACCTGTTTCTTCACAAAATTGATGACCTCAGTGATTGAATGCCACACTGCTATTTTTTTGAACACACCCCTTTCAACTAATTCAACTAATTGCCCAATTGCACAGCCTTAAGAGCGTGCATATCATGAATGCTGGGTCTCATTTGTTTTCTGAGAATCTACTGAACCTACTGGTAACTTGTTTGCCACGTAGCAATAAAAAAATATACGAAAAACCTTGATTATTCTGGTTAGTCACATTGTACTGCTATTATTTTGAACAATACTGTATATGGGTGTGCGAGCCAGGGCATTAAGCGAGCTGGGCGGGGCTCATAGCCTCGGGCCAGTAGCACCGAGGCCAGAATAGCGCAGGGTTTCAACAGTGGAGCCTGAAGCTCCACTGCGCGTCACTAAAACACACCCTTTACACGCCTCTCAGAACAACGTCATGCAACCTCATCATTTCACCAACAAAGATAAGTAATCAGAAAACTAAGAAATAAGTCACTGGTACATGCGCGATCACAAAACGAAGATGATAAAAGCGGCCGTTTGTTTGTATGCTTTGTATATTCAAATTCAAAAGCATCAATGTAGAATAAGTGATACATTGATCATATTGATTTAATTTATCAGGACTTAAAATTAATCACACATAAATACACTTATTTCTATTTTATTTATTTATTTTTAACGCTTATGAAAATAGCCTGCTTATTCAGTCCAGTCTGTTTCTGTTTATTTGTAGCCACAGTAGCCTATACTTCACATTTAGAATGAATGATAATATCTCTATTTTTATAAAAGCTCCCGAACAAAAATCATTATTATATTTTGTTATGATAGGCAACGTGAGCTAAACTCTCGTGATGAGGCTTGTGACAGATAATATAAGTTACTAAATAAATACACGATTGTGATAGAGAATAAGAAGCTGACATCTGATTTCTTCAAGCTGTCATATTTACCATGTTTACTATGGTAATGTTAATGCCTAGCGTGCATACTTTTACTTCGCTTAAAAATATTTCTGCCTTGTATGGTGATTAAAATCCACATTGGATCAAGTTATAGATTAAGTGAGTTTTGAGCTCGACTTATTAAAAAAAAAGTGTTTAATGCTGGCGTTAAAGCTGTTATCTTTCTGAAATGATCCACACTGATGAGCTCTCCAGACACGGAGAAACTCCGCCTTTGTTCATAACCCCTCCTCTAGCCCCAGCTGGACCGCTTTGGCCCAAGGTTTTCGTCGGGCCAAAAATCCTGGCCGTTAGCCCAGAGGAAGCCCCGGCGAGGGACGATCAAGCCCCGGAAGTGACAGTGGAAACGCGACTGGCCCTGGCACGCACTAGCATGCCCTGTTTAAGCTCGCCAGTGGAAACGCGGCTAATGAAGGCACAAATGTCTCCTGCTCGGATCAAGTCGATACTTAATGCAGTTACAAGAGTCAGAGAAGGCCAGTCACTCACTATCAAGCTGTTCCAGACTGCTGGGTCTCATGGCAGCTGCGTCCAATGTGAAAACTCTTGGCCTGCTATACATGAGACCCCTACAGTGGAGGCTCAACACCAAAGGGTTCTCCCTGAGGGGAAACCCTCTTTGCATGCTAAAGTTCATGTGGAGGTCCTACCTTATTATATGGAGGAGACCTTGGTCATTGTTTCAGGGCCTGGTGCTGGGAGCTCCTTGTTGCCGTCTAATGCAAGCAATCGACGCATCCCTCACCGGTTGGAGTGCGGTCATGAGTGGCCACCCTGAGGTGGTAAAGCAGATTGGAGAGTGTTTGGCCAGGCTCAGGTGGACCTGTTTGCGACTTGAGAGACATTGCACTGTCCCCTCTGGTTCACTCTCTAACTCTTCCAGCTACATTGGGGCTGGATGCCATGGTACAGAAGTGGCTGAGGCTTCGACTTTACACCTTTCTACTGATTTCTCTGCTCTGGGGACTTCTGGGGTTAGTCTCTCCATTCTGGCCGGGCCGATTGGTACAGTTCTGGAGTTCCTGCAGGCCCTTCTTTCTGCAGTGTTGACCCACTCCACACTTCTAAATACAAAATACTTCTATAATGATTTATTCAAAGCAAGAAACTGTGACATTAATTGCATGGATGACCTATTAAGAAATTTGCCAAAGCTTACTGATCATCAGAGACAATCACTTGGCAGACATTCAATTAGACAAAATATCAGAGGCTGTCAAGCAACTCCTGACATCGATGGACTTCCCTCTGAGTTTCATGAGCAATTCTGAACTCTTTTAAAAGAAGATTTACTTGATGTTTTTAGAATTTCTCATAGGAACAATTAACTGCCAACAAGTTGTAGAAGAGTGGTTTTATCTTTACCTAAAAAGGAGACCTTCGAATGTCAACCCGAGTTGGCTGGTGCTGAGCCAGAGAGAGATGTGGACTGCTCTAGTAGTATTATCACAACTATGCAGTGTTATTAACCACATAATGCATATTTTAGGTTTCAGATATTTAAATACATATAAATACTAGTAAAATAATACATTTAGAGTTTGAAAAATACACATCTCTATGGAAGCAAAAATAACAATCCATTCAAATTTAATTTGAAAATGTGTTTTATTCATATCAGATACACATAGTGTAAGTAACTATAAAGTTCACTCTATTCTTCACCCAGTTCACCCGCCACTTATTACTTGTATTTCAGGAGAGATTGATAAATTTATATGCTGTAAATCTGACTGACAGGATGTGAACAAACATGGTGGCGCCCATCCCACATTACAGATCACGATCAAGATAATTTAGAAAGGTTTTTATATGACAAAACACACCCATTTACACATATTTATGAATTGGAATATCAGATTGTTCATGACATGGTATGCAAGTTTGTGAATATTTTAAATAAAATGTTGTGTATATTTTTAAGAGTCTACTAAAAGTAAGTATAATTTTGGATTATTTATTTTATAAAAACTATGAAGAATATTGAATATTTTGAAAATGTATGGGATTACAAAAATATGTTATGCTCTGTTAAGGCTGGATAACAAATTTTTGCTAAGTGTCTTGAGTGACATCTATGTTTGTTAATTGTTTTTAATGGTGAAAAATAAAGTGTTATAAAATCTCTCTCTCTCTCTCCCTCTCTCTCTCTCTCATACTCATGATAGTAGACTCATCACAGAAATGTAATGTGCTCCTACTATCACCATAGCTTCATCCTGCCAATTATCCAAATATATTTAACATTATTTTATATCTCATTATTATTTTATTTATTTAGTGATAAGCAATATATTTTACATGTATTATGCCTTGCTTGATTATTAGCCTGTTGTTTTGTGATTCTTGGAATTTGACATTGATATGACAAACAACACTGACCATTTTGGAACATCTCTATATTATTTATCCCCGCAATTAGATTCTGGAACACTGAAGGGGGTTATACAAATGTTCCTTCAAGGCAATATAGGCAGGCAATAAAACTCAATGAGCACAGCAGAAAGTACAATTATTGGCACAACAGTAGACCAACATTTAGCTGCCTCATTACAGCTATCAACTAGAGTCCTGCTTAGATTTAATACCACTTAATGATCCCACCTTTTCTTCAGGCATCACCCTGCTTTAAACTACTCATTAAACACCACATAAAAAAGACAAACTCCACACTTCACGTCTCCATACTTCAGATCAACGCCTTGGCAGTGGACAGTATCATACATTTTTGTGGGCCTTAAGCAGAGGTAGATATGTATCAGATGGCTGTTTGCTTGAAAATTTCAGCCAGGTTTGCTCATTGGCAAGGGCCAAGAAAAAGCTCTCGCAGATGAGTATGAATACACTCACAGCTGCGAAGGACAGATGTCATGTTTGGCTGTCAGCATAAGATGAGATCAGTTCAGACATGGAGGACTGCCATGTAACGCAGTTAGAGTAGCTAACGTCATATTTTCTGGACATAAATTGGAGGGAATTGTTTTAATATGAAATCACGGGGAAAGAGTGCAAACCACTGTCTCTCACCTTTCCTTCTTCTCATCAACATCTGCCTCTTCATACATCACTCATGTCTTTTCTTTCATGCATAGCATGTCAAGCTACCATGCGACATTCCAAGCTCAGACATGTCAAGTTAGACATAAAGACATTCCCAACACCTCTGACCTACAAGGCTCAGAACTGGTGAACCAATAAGTAATGATACCACCATTGTAACATGCTGTAACATGCATGTTGTGCAGAAGAGAGCCAAATTATTAATTCATAACTCTCAATCACAGCTGATGATATATATATATATATATATATATATATATATATATATATATATATATATATATATATATATATATATATATATATATATGAAGGAAAAGAGATATTTACTGTGCATTAGATGTCAGATTATATAGCTCTAAACACAATAAAACTGTGGCAGCACATGCTCCCCATCTTTATGATGCTTTCTTTCTCTGTTGTAGATTGTGGCAAAGATCTAAATCATTTAAATTATGATAGATCCTAATTAGAGTTCTCAGTAGGAGCTCACATGGCGCTGATTGCTCTTTGAGAGAGGTTCAACTTGGCTGATTTCAACGGTTCCTATACAGAAAGGGATTTGTGTGCATGCTTTTCTTTATGTCTCAAACAAACGACAGACGAATGAATCTGGCATTGCAATGAATTGGTTGGAGAGAGAGGGATGAGCTAATCAGAAAAGTTTGCTTAATGATTCAAAGATGGAGACAGACGTTACAAAAGCACTAAAAGAGTTGAAAAGAACTTGATGAGGATACACTAAAAATAAAGTTTATCTCACAAAGTCTAACTCTCTTTTATTTCCTATATAGATCACACACTTTATCAGTCGTGCAAGAACACTTTCTAATATGAAAATCTCTTAATGTTCTAATGGCTGAATTTTCTTTTAGCTGCAAAAGTAATTTTTTGACTGTCTGAATGATTTTGATGTAATACAATACAAACAATCACAGCAAAAAATAAGTAAATAAAACAAATAAATAAAGTGTACCTCAGGAACAAAAAAACAAACAAAAAAAAAAAAAAAGAAAAAGACAAAAAAAAAAAACACACACACTTTACTGAGAATAGCTGTAAAAAAATTATCTCCTTATGTTTCATCTCTGTGAATATTCCATTATCTGCTACAATTGAAAATGTTCTCAAATTAAATGAATCACTTTTATAACCCCTCTTCCCACCACAGATTAGAGTACTTGAATCACAGGAGCTGTTTTATAAAACTTCAGAAGCCCTGGAAATGTTAGACATTAAACTTTGATGTGAGAGATTAGAGGAAGACAAATGGGAAGTGGGAGGTGGTTTCTGATGTGAGACACAGGCTCATTGCACATTTATATTCCTTTGTTGTGATCTCTGTCAAATAAAATGCCAAATATAGTGCTTATTTTGAAACCAGGTAACAGTTGTTTAGAGAATTTTTAGGCTTGTGTTTAAATAGTTTTGAATCCCCAGGAAGTGGTGGTCTGGTCCAGCTCTGCATATCACACTGTTGAATCCAAAAGGGCTTTTTATACTAAATTAATATTTCTGGGCTATCTTCTAAATGCTTATTGTGATTTTAAAATCGAACTGAGCCTAAGCAATCCCTAAGCAATCATTATCCTAACAAACATGAAGTATTCTTATTTTGCAGCCTCTTATTTTTTAAGCCTGCCACCAGGTTCTTTGAAGCAAACTCATTTGAGTATTACAAGTTCAGGTCTCCACACTCCAATTGTGTAAAATTAGCCTACAATTCATCCACTGTAAAGTACTTCCA
The DNA here is from genome assembly GCF_023724105.1 of Carassius gibelio. Taxonomy (NCBI): domain Eukaryota; kingdom Metazoa; phylum Chordata; class Actinopteri; order Cypriniformes; family Cyprinidae; genus Carassius; species Carassius gibelio. The sequence continues at coordinate 19,100,992 of NC_068375.1, read as the reverse complement.
GGCAGCCATTGGCTGCTGAAAATGGGGCCTTATAATGAGTTCTGGCTGGAAAGAGTGAGCTGGACTAGCCTCTGAGTACCTGCAGCTGGAGGGACAATTGGAAAACAGGGTCCTCCTAAGCAGGGAATATTACCATGAAAGCCTTTTAATTACACCTACTTAGAATGAGGTTTAGTGTAGAGAATTCCCTTCACGAGCAGTGCGGGTGGAATAACAGAGTGGGCATTGAGGAAGCTGAGAATGGATTGGCGGTGATATGGAAAGCGAGGGCACGAGAGCAAACAGGATGCAGAGCAGGAATCAGAGAGGAATCACAGCGACCAGGACAAACCTCTGTGCTCAGGCTTTTTCATTCTGTCACAGCAGGCCTCGAGGCCTGAGGTGATGTTGTTGTGCTGATGTATATATATATATATATATATATATATATATATATATATATATATATATATATATATATAATGAGCTTTGAAGCTAAATGATTATGCCTACATATCCAGAAGGTTTGAAAATGTAGCAGATGCACTGATGTAATTTCTCAAAATATTCTCTAATCTACTAGCTTTCATTAAAAACATGATTGTATAATACACATTTGTTGCATCTGTTTTAAATAAATAACAAATGTTAGTCAGGACTTGAACTGGAACCTTCTGACTAGAAGATGACAGTTGAACCACCCATCACAGCATTGTAATATCTCAAATTTATGCATTTTCTGGTTATAACTATATTTTGTAGACATCCATGGTCAGTTTTAATATACATTTATATTCAAAAGGATTTAAATTCAGACTGTGTCCAAGAATCTGCTGACACTGCCTGTCGAATTGCTAATAATGTCTTGATTATTCAGCTGTTTAAGATACTTTATTTCTGACATGTTATGTAGCTGGAAATTTGATTTATAAATTAGCATTTGCACTGTGAAAGTAATGAATGCACAAACAAGTAATATGAATTTGCAGCGAGACTTTGTTTGCAGAGCTTTATTGGCATAATATTAGACTTGATGTCTCTTTGACTTTGCATTTTATGCCTCATGATTTTTTCTGGAGTATCATTAAAACCATTTGATGTCCTTCGGCAGGCTGACAGTTGTAATTATTTTGTGATGCCATTGGTTCACAGTATGTAAATACCAAACCTCATCATTTATTTTACAATGTGCTGCACTCATAGATGCCACATTCAGTATCTCAAAATATAAATATATATAATGTGATTTTAATTGGTTCCAAAGAGAGCATGGAGCAGCATGCATGTCAATCGATGCATAGCATTTGATGCCGACAGGACAAAAGGCATTAATTTTTTTTTTTTTTTTTCATATAAATGTTATGTGAGGTAGTTCTAGATCTCTGCTGGTGCCTTATTTTTGTTTTATTTTCTCAGTCAGTTCACGTTAATTAATATTTTTAATTGGATCAGTTATAACTTGTCCTCCTTAACTGTATCAGTTCAACATAGATCTGTACATTTACATTACATTTACATGTAGTCATTTAGCAGACACTTTAAGCCAAAGTGATTTAAAAATGAGGACAATGGAAGCAATCAAAATCAACAAAAGAGCAATGATATACAAGTGCTATAACAAGTCTCAGTTAGCTTAACGCAGTACACATAGCAAGGGCTTTTAAATAATATAATAAATAAAAACAGAAAACAGATATAATAGAAAAAGAATCGAACAAGCTAGTGTTAGAGGACTTTTTTTTTTTGCTTTTGTGAATTGTATAATAAATGAAAAGAAAACAGATTGAATACTAAAATATTAGAAAGCTAGTTAGATTTTTTTTTTTTACATTTTTTTTTTTAAAGAATAGAATTAGAATAGTGAGTTCTAAAGTTATAGGGTCAAATAATAATGGAAGAGATGTGTTTTAAGCCGATTCTTGTAGATTGCTAAGGGCCCAGTTACTCGGAGTTGGGGAGGTCATTCCACCAGGAGGGAACATTTAATTTAAAAGTCCGTAAAAGTGACTTGTGCTTTTCTGGGATGGCACAATCAAGTGACATTCACTTGCAGAACGCAAGCATCTAGAAGGCACATAAGTCTGAGGTAATTCATTTAGGTAAAGGGGTGCAGAGCCAGTGGTGGTTTTGTAGGCAAACATTGAACATGCCCTGAAATTTATGCGAGCAGCTATTGGTATCCAGTGCAAATTGATAAACAGAGACGTGACGTGCATTATTTTCAGCTCATTAAAAATTAATCTTGCTGGCGCATTCTAGATTAATTGTAAAGGTTTGATAGAACTGGCTGGAAGACCTGCCAAGAGAGCATTGCAATAGTTCAGCCTGGACAGAACCAGATCTTGAACAAGGAGTTGTGCAGCATGCAAGGAAGGGGATGATCTTCTTGATGTTGATTAAAGTAAATCTGCAGGAGTGGACAGTTTATCAAACGTGGTCTGAGAAAGCTGATCGTCAATCATAACTCCAAGGTTTCTGGCTGTTTATGGTGTAGGTGACCCTTACTGACTATCACATATTATATTTATAGTGCCTTGAATCCAAATAAATGGACAGTCAACGAGGGAGCTTCTCAAAAACATTGCACAAACTTAGACACTGAAGAATGAAATTATGTGTCTTTTGTGAAAATGTGAAATCTGCTCTAATACTGCATGTCACAGTATTTTCCCCCCTTTTTTATTGCAATTATAACCCTTTTAAATTAACCTCTAAATTCAAGGACAGTAATTAAATGTGAAGCTAGAAGTGAGCTTTGAAATGAACCTGCACTGCCAGCTCAGTGATTTAAAGGGTGATAATATTTCATTTATGAGGCAAAAGCTCAAGTTATTTTATTATACAGAAAACACAAATATATAAATGACCCCACATTTTTTTTTCATTATATAAATGTTAGCAGAGGTGTTCCGAAGATGTTTTCACAATGGTGTGATTTGATTTTAGGTTGAAGGATGTTGAGGATGAGAATATTTGAGAGTAAATAAATGACAAAAACTGCATGCCATTTCATCCTATTGCATCGCACTTAACTACAGGTTGCTCCATAGGGGATTGTTTGTGCAATGTATTTTAAGTTGCTTTAGATAAAAGGCACATGCTAAATGTCAGCCAAAATCAAAATGCTCATTAATAGATGTTTTAATAATGTATCTTCTAGGACATCAAGGTTATTTTCATATGAAAGATTTCTCACTGCAGTAATTTCTCATTTGAAATAGGTCAAATCTTTTCATTAAGTGCATTCATCTAATCCTTGTGGCAAAACGATCTAAGAGTATATTGGTCAAGGAAAACCTCATTCAGTCTGAAAAAAAAAAAAAAAAGAGTTCACATTAGACCTACTTTCAATTTGAAAAAATACTGAAAAATGGCATTCAAATCTGCATTCTGTGTACAAAGTCAGCTTCATTCTGTCAGTGACTCCCGGAAGACAAGACAATTATATAATTGTCTTTCAATGTGCTTTGCTTGTTTTTCTGTTCATGAAGGCTTTAGCTCTCACAGTAATAATAAAAAATCTACAATATGAAAAGAGGCACACCACAAACAGTAGCACATCTCAGATTCAATTATTATGCAGTTTCAAGTTTCACAAAAACTGTAGGAACACCTCACAATGAACTCATCTGTAAACATCAGGCAGGCTGTCACCGGAGATGGATGTGGAGGGAATTATCAGTGAGGTCCAGAGATATCTTAGTGTGCAACACACAAGGTACAAGCACATCACTCAAAATGATATATCTCATCTCAGTGATAGCTCTGAATATGTGAATAAGAAACCTCCAGGGGTTCTTTTGCATATGCCCTGAGATCTGTCTGCTGTTCACACAGACAGCATTTGTCTTGTATTAATAGTGCTGGTAAATGTAATATATATATATATATATATATATATATATATATATATATATATATATATATATATATATATATATATATATATATATATTACATTTACCTTTAGTAATTCATAAGATGTTTTATCCAAAAAACTTACAAATGAGGACAATGAGAATGACAATGAGAGAGGCGATTTCTGATTTCTTATTAATGTAGGGCAGGTTTGTAAAGAAGGATAGAAAAAATCTGGCAGAAATGTTTAAACTTCTAACATAACTTACAGCATCTTTAAAGATGATGAAAGAAGAAGAAAGATTAAACAACTTTTTCTTTTATTTTATTATTTCTCTTTTCAGCCATCTCCATGGAGACAAACTGTTTTTTTATTTTCTTTTAATTTAAGAAAGACTTTTCATGTTAAAATCATCATGTAAGCTTTGGCCTTTTTAAAAGATCATTGGAATGCAGAGGGAGAGATATGAAAAGAGAGAGAGAGCTTCTCAACAAATGTCATTGTGCTGATAAATGCCATTATTTACCCGACCTGAGACAGTGGGGTCAATTACTGAATTTGCCATATTGATCCTCTTGACATTCTCAGAAACTGTCCTTGAAGCTTCAATAATAAACTACTCCAGAGATAAGTTTATGGGGTCAGGGTTGCATTTATGATTCAACAAAGCTGTTTTCTGTTTATCATTTAGTTCCTCTTCCGCTTTGGGGAACGCGGCCAGCGTGCGCGACTCTGAATATTGTGTGAAATCAGACCAATGGAAGAGCGTGACGTCACCGGCGGAGTGACGTAAGCGACCAGGAAGCTATAAAAGCATGTGCCACGCAGCTGGCGTCAGCTTCGCGTCTTTCAGTAAGTGCTGTGTGTGAATGTCAAACTGTTTGTCTTGTGAGTCTTATTTACTGTTGTCTGTCCAGTTAAGAGCTCCTAGACATGCCAAAGAGCAAGGCGAAAGTTAAGCACAAAATGTGTAGACGTGGCTCTGGTCCCCCTGCGCATGCAGGGCATCCGCATTCTCAACTATATCGACGATTGGTTGATCTTACCTCAGTCAGAGCAGGTTGCAGTTCGGCATCGAGATGTCATCCTCGCACACATGGGGGAGCTGGGTTTGAGACTGAACACCAAGAAGAGTGTGCTTTCTCCGGTTTAGAGAACCACCTATCTAGGCGTAGTATGGGATTCGACCGCGATGCAGGCACGATTGTCCCCTGCTCGTATCGAGTCGATCCGCATCTCAGTCGAGAGAGTCAAAGAAGGCCAGTCACTCACTGTCAAACAATTTCAGAGATTGTTGGGTCTGATGGCAGCTGCGTCCAACGTGATACCTCTTGGCCTCCTGAACATGAGACCACTACAGTGGTGGCTCAAGACCAAGGGATTTTCCCCGAGGGGCAATCTACTTCGCACTATCAAGGTCACGCGGCGCTGCCTCCGTGCCTTAGACATGTGGAAGAAACCTTGGTTCTTGAAACAGGGCCCATTGTTGGGAGCTCCTTGTCGCCGTGTAACACTAGCGACGGACGCATCCCTCACCGGCTGGGGAGCAGTCATGAGTGGCCACCCTGCCCGTGGTCTATGGAGCGATCGCCATCTAACATGGCATATCAATTGTCTAGAAATGCTAGCAGTTTATCGTGCACTGAAGCACTTCCTCTCTGACCTAAGGAGTCACCATGTGTTGGTGTGCACCGACAACACATCGGTGGTCTCTTATATCAACCACCAGGGAGGTTTGCGTTCGCGCCCTTTGTACAAGCTGGCGCACCAGATCCTGGTGTGGTCCCAGAGCAAACTCCTCTCATTAAGAGCAGTATATATTCCTGGGAAACAAAATATGGGAGCAGACATACTGTCGAGGCAGGGGCGGAGGCTCTGGGAATGGAGACTTCACCCAGAAGTAGTGAAGCAGATATGGAGAGTATTTGGCAGGGCTCAAGTAGACCTATTTGCATCTCAAGAAACGTCACTATGACCCCTTTGGTTCTCTCTAGTTCATCCAGCTCCTCTGGGACTGGACGCCATGGTACAGACTTGGCCGAGGCTTCGTCTGTACTCATTTCCCCCTATCACTCTGCTCCCGGGAGTTCTGGCGAGAGTACGCCGGGACGGGGTCCGTCTGTTGTTAGTAGCCCCGTTCTGTCCGGGCCGAGTATGGTTCTCAGATCTAGTCTCGCTCCTCGACGGCTCTCTGTGGGAGATACTGCTCAGGACAGACCTACTCTCGCAGGCGCAGGGTATGATAATTCACCCTCGCCCGGAGTTGTGGAATCTGTGGGTGTGGCCCCTGAGGGGTCACAACTGTTAGCAGCCGGTCTCTCAACCGATGTTGTTGAGACCCTTCTCCAATCCAGAGCTCCCTCAACGAGGAAACTGTACACCTCATGGTGCAGAGACCGCCAGTTAGACCCAGCAAACTGTCCGGTTGGTACAGTTCTGGAGTTTCTACAGGCTAGGCTCTCTGCAGGGTTGACCCACTCCACGTTGAAGGTCTACATGATGGCCAGTCTCTTGGGAAGACACCCCCTAGTTACACATTTCCTCCGCGGTGCGCTAATTTTACACTAAAATACTGTTAAAATAGCAGTTTTTGGAAGTGAAAAGAAAAAGTAATTGTATAATTTCCAGTGAAAAACCATTAAATTCTCTACATGACACTTAATTTTGTTTGTTGTTGTTGTTGTTGTAATAACGGTTGAAATAATCAAATGTTTTTAAATGAATGTTTATTGCATTATCTCAGTATTTTGTGTTTGACCATGGTGTTAAGTATTTTTCTGAATGACGCCGACACTCATATATTAGTATTTCCCTTATCAGCTTGTGAAAAATCTATTGGTGATGAACTTTGATTCATCATGTGACTTTCTTATGACCACCTGATTTTGGTGGTTATCAGTGTATTACAATGGTTCAAAACAGATATTAGTACTTCAACTGTTTGTTTTATTAATACTAATAAAAATATGTTTTATTATTGTGAATACCAGTTAAGTCTGTAAAACCAAAAATGTTGCCATATTTTTTTTATGGTAAAGTTTTGGCAACCACAGTTGCCGGTACCATAAATGTAGGGTTTAATTAGTACCTGGGACATTCCAGAAGAAAGACCTCGACCAATGCCAAAACAGCATTAGGAGATTTTCCCTAATGCTTTCCTGTGGAATAATAAAAAGTTTTTTTGGAGCAGCAGATGCAGTTTGTCCACTGGTTTTGTACAAAATGCCTGCCACAAGCATTTAGTCAAATGTATTTTATTTTCAGTGTGGGTAGATGAACAGATGGCATTGTAATCAACATGGATACATGCAGAATTGCTCTCTGAAAGTCACTGCATAACTGTATACCTTTATGACAAACAATTGGATTGGAATAGTCTTTGTGCTGAGACTTTATGACATGGTGATGGGAGCACAAGCCTGAACATTCTTGGTGGTCTTTTTGGGATTGGTCTCACAAACCTTTTGAAAACCTCTAATAAAATCTGGCAAAAGTGAGCCTACCTTGGCAAAACTAAAATCTGTGGGAATAATTTATAAATATGAGAATAAAATGTAATAGCATCTTAATGACTTGACAAGGGTTACAGTATGAGTCCAATGCATTACAGCAATGCTTGGAAAAAGCTTTTGCAAACATTTATAAAATGCACCACTTATTGATCAAAAGCTGTAAATATGGATATAATTATTGATTTCTCAGTCTGTAATTATGGTAATTGCATCATCAGACTCTTTAGACCCAGTTTAGTGCATTGTGCACACTGATATTCTCATGCTCTGTAATTGCTGTTCACAGATATTATTTTGTTATGAAACCATGGTTGTGAATAAGTATATATATATATATATATTGTGACGAGTCAGCTGCCTCCTCCCTGATTATCACCGGCACCCCGTCCTAAATCGCCGCCCTTCACCAGGCTCCCGACTGGAGTGGGTGTGTGAGAGGAGGGGCGCTGGACGAGTCAGGGCTGGCGGCGTGTGATGGGGCACACCTGAAGGAAGTGGAGCCTCATTACCGCCGCTGTTTAAAAGCCCAACGCGCCTCTCCTCAGGAGACCGGTCTCTTCCCCGTGCATGCACGCTGGTGTCCTCGTGGGTCCAGGAAGGGAGCGTTGAGGGACTCCCGCGCCACCAAGACGTGAGCTGCCGGACCCGCGATCCGGAGGAGAACCGCACCCGTTTACACGGCCGACGGGCCAGGATGCCGGGCCGTCCATCCCCTACCAGCGCCGCGGCCAATGAGAGAGACGCGGCCGCTAGGAGAAGCCGCCGCCCCTCGCGCCCCGGACCTAGGAGGGGATCGCGTGCGGCCGCCGGACTCCGCCCCTTGCCTGGACCCTTCCTCGGTGAACACTGCCCGACCCACACAAACCCCGCAGCACAACGAGGACACCAGATTCCCTGTTATTTTGGACACTTTCCCCCTTTGGCCACTTTTATTCCCTTTGTTTTATGATTTCTGTTAATAAAAGCCTCTCCGAGGCCTGACGCCACGCCCACTGTGTCGGTCTTGTGCTCCTCCCGTGACAATATATATATATATATATATATATATATATATATATATATATATATATATATATATATATATAATACTTTTTGTTCATGAAGAAAACAAAAATAACTAGACCTCATGAAACAATAGTCCCATAAGATCAGGGTTGAGTTGTCCTGTTTCAGCTGATAAAACACAATAATATATGTTTCCCTATCAGATTTTCACGTTTTGCATCACCAGACAACACTCATGCCAGTAGTGTATTTGTAGATGTGGCAGCCAACAACTAAAAGAAAAAATATCTCATGCATTTAAGATTCACTGCGGGTCATGTCATTTAAACATGGCAATATACACTGAGGGGTGACCGTACCCTACATTATTAAGACTATTTTTATAGAAAACTATTATGAGTTCAGTCTTGATTTCATGTGAGTACAATGCACCAGTTAGATTACGTTGCACAAAACAGTTTATTTCTCAATGTGTAAAACTTTTTAAATGAGCACCAAACTATTGAATGCTCGTTTGAGATTTCCAAGACCTATGACTTATTGACTGAAGACTTTAATCTTCTGCCAGTATGTGATCTGCATGTGTAGCACACAGCTGTGTATCAATCTAGGATAAGACTGATTGTCTTTACTGAATGATGCCACAGGCAGAGGCAATCAGCTGTTACAACTGAATGCAATTCTAATTTACAAATGGAAAATCAAAATGGAGCAGGATAACCTTTATTATGGAAGAGATCCCAGCATGGTTGCTAATCACACACCCTCCATTTCTCTTAGCTTTTTGCTTGTGACACCATACCCACCTCCTGCCTTCTGCTGGTAAAGGAACGGTTTCCTAGCAATAGATTCATGCTAACATTAAAAGCCATTGTGCTCAGAAATGGGCTGATTGAGAATGCTGATTTTAGATTGCATGGGTTTCAAACCAAGACAGCTGTATAAAGTCATTGTCATTAAGTCATTAGAGGCATTGTCACAAAGATCCTAAAACAATTGTGTGCTTTCTGTTTATCCACATAATCTATTGCGCTATTGCAATACAGCATATATTATGGAGGCCCAGTTGTGCACAACACAATGAAATCTCCACAACACATCAAAATCGCCACAACACATCGGAAACAAGCCTCAACACAACAAAATAGCCACAGCACAACAGAAATTAGCACAACACAACGGAAATAAAAAGCCACAAAGAAAATAACACAATACAATGGAAATGGTCTTATGCACATAAACACTACTTTTTAAAGCATGAGCTCCTCTTACAGTGCTTCTTCTTTTAAAGAGCTGTTACAGTTGAATGAACAGAGGGATGGTCTAATGATCTAGCATAATCCAAATGTTGATATCCAATATATTTTCACAAACCCTTACATTTTCTATTGGATATTTATATATACAAGCTATTTACAATGTAGAAAATATTCCAAAAGTGGAAATAATGTGCATAACAAGTGTTTAATAATGAAGTATATTTGGGGTTAGGGGTATAAGTGTATGGAGGACTTAATTGTTCCAATAATGGCATCCATTTGATATTTTTAAGAAATATAGGCCTAATAATTTACAATCCACATTAACAAACATCTGCCACTGTGTAGCCTATAAATAATATCTAATGACTATTTACACTTATGGACTCTTGCACATATTATTACTGTTGAATTCATTTAATAATGCTGTTACTCACAGCTACGTAAACAATGCTTTAAAGCTCAAATTTGGGCTTCGTAATATAGTAAAGGGTCTAAAAACATTACTGATTTTAAAGAGCTTTTACTGCACCAGGATTTTTAGATGACATTCTCATTCACATAACCATATAAATGACTTAAGCCAATGGTTTAAAATAATAATAATAATATATATATATATATATATATATATATATATATATATATATATATATATATATATATATATATATATATATATATATATATATATATAATTGGTACTACGTAAAATGCCCAAAATGTAAATTTTATTAGACCATTACCTCTGGTATAGAGTCCTTAGTTTTAATGCATCCTCTAGAGTGGCCAAGAAAAGGAGCGGTAGCATTTCCATTGTGTTGCGGCAATTTCATTGTGTTGGGGAGATTTTGTTGTGTTGTGGCTTGTTTCTGTTGTGTTGTGCTAATTTAGTTGTTTTGTATATCTCACAATTTTTAGTTTATTTCTCACAGTTTTGAATTGCTAGACAAGAAGTCAGAATTGTGAAATAAAAAGTCACAAGTATCCTGTGGCAAAAAACATCTGTATAGTTCTTCTCAATTTCATGATTTATAATCTGTTGTGGCACAGAGGTTATAAATTCATTGCTGGACATCATTTTTTTTCCTCACATGAAGTGCCATATGAATGATATCATGCATCATATAATCTGAAATCACATTGATAGGCTGTATCTCGTGCGATCCTGATCAGAGAATAGCTTGGGAGAAGGAGGAAAGCAATCAATGCAAGTAAAAAACACAAGCCACATACCAAATAATGTACTGGAACAAACATCAACTGGAGAGTCAAAACAAAAATAGTAGTGAAGGAATAACAAGAAAAAAATGATTATTTTTTTTTTAACAGATGTGTTTTTATTTGTCAAACAAAAGAGCTGTCTATGTTAGCAATGGCTGTCCTCCTTTGTACACTTTACTTTAACCAATAGTGGATGTTTTACCATATAGCACTTGCTTGACACGGTATGAATAAAAAATAAATATTTTGTAAAACATTTAAATTTTTTTTTGGAACAGCTGACAGCATAAATGCAAAACCAAAAGAGTATGTGGCCCACTCATGACTTTCACTATACATGTTTTCAAACAATCACTATTCAAAGCACATTTAATGGAAATGCTGGACTATTGTGCCTGTAGACCTTATATTTCGATTTTTTTTTCTTCTTAATACACCGTCACCTTCAAAAGGTCTGCACAAAACTGTTAAATGTGCACACAATTTATTTGAACAGTGTTAGAGAAAAATCTCATGGACACCGGGAAATTTTAGACAAGAATTATTGATATTACTTTATGTAGATAATCATAGTAAACATAAAAACATGATGCCAACATTTATCTGTTAGTTAAAAATGATGATTCTGCTGTAAGATATACGCTGAATTCTTCTTCTTTTTTTTTCTTTTTTTTTTGACGTTCAATATTGTACAAATAGTGTTAACCCCCCACCCCCACCCCCCGCCCACCACCAACACATGGATTGTTGTATATATATTACATGTATGTCTTGAGCGCTGAAAATTTCCAGATGCAAAATGATGCAGTCACATAAAATGATTTCACAACCCACTGGTGCTGACCTTTGAAATAAGTTGATTTCCATGATTACCTAGCAGCTGTATAAACATCTGTATCTAATCTTTCCATACATGAAAACTGTTATTTATTGATGATTTTATTATATGCCAAAAAAAAAAAAAAAGAAGGAACCCCACTTAGTGCAGTCAATACAACACATTTTTTTGTATGTTAATATTCCTTCACATTTTCTAACAAGCACTCCAAAGTTTTAATCATAACATTGCAAGTACTAAAAAAAGGTGACATCTATCCTGAGGTTTTTACAATCAAGAAAATTAAATAAAAAGACAGTAGTACAGGTAGTTAACAGGTAAACAGACTGAAAAAACTGAGACGTCTGTAAATTAAACAGTAAATGTAAATTAAATTGCATACATTAAAATACCTCTAAATTATGAATTTCCCAAGGACATTATTTTCTTAAAACAAATATCCTGTTGTTGTTACAGACTGCCTACATAACCTTTAGGTAAATGTACCTTTACCTTCAAATTAGTTAAGATTAGTCTGTAATAGGTGCTTCCAGTACTGTAGTGTTGCTTTCATTATGGGATGTCATTATGTTATGGGGCATGTAACAGTGTCTTTAGAGAAGTATGAGAAAACTGATCATAAAAATGTGAAATGATTGAAAAAAAAAAAAAAAGATTTACGAAATGGTTTAATTTGAACTTATACATCTTGTTGTCTTATACTTCTATTCACTTTTGAATCATGCAGTTAGTTTGCATTTTACATATAATACAATACCATCATATTTATTGTCTACACAACATCAGTGTCAGTGGAGATATAACTTCAGACAGGCCTGCTGTTAAAATGAAAGTAGAAAGATATTTTATACAGTATGTTAATGTTAGTCTTTTTTTGTCATGTGTTTGATTATGGCCCAATAAGCATTGCATGTCAAATTGTTGTTGTTTTTTTCTTTCTGATTTAAAGTGACACTGTACAGTGGCTATTGTTCAGCTGCATAAACCACAGTGAATTTTTAACCTCCATTTAGCTCTTTAAAAAAAGAGTAACAGACCATAAAAAGGACAAACAAGCAGGACATAATAGATGACTGAACCCAACCTCTGTAGGGTAAAATAAAATAAAATAAAACAAATCATAATATTACAAAAATTGAAAATTCAGATGAAAACAATTTAAATTGTAAATTTTAAAGCACAGTTTATATCGAATGTGGGCCAGAGAAAAGGGGTCTTCACTCTTCCTCCGTGCATCCCAGTAATTCTGCACGCAAAGTGATTCTTCCATACCACGACCATGGAAGAATTCGGATGAATCTGGTGTAGATGGGAGGATCTAACACATTCTTTCTGTGGGTGTCATTATCAAAATTTCCTTGAAAGACCTGTTGGAAAGAAAAATAAAAATTCCTTAATTATATACTGATTAATTTTCTTATTCTACAATGACAGGTTAGATTTTCGTGATTTTTTAAATAAAATGTCAAAAGGATTAATAATGCAGATTTATTTTCACACCCTTCTTTGATCATATTTACCAAGGGTACCAACAATTCTGACCATATGTGTATGTTAAGTGCGAAGAGTTCAGAGATAGGGGGAATTCAGCAAGAGAACCTGTGTGTCTAATCGCTGGTGTCGCAAGCATTACATAAATGTGTGACATATTCCCTCACTTTCTCTCTTCCACACTGAATCAGCATTCCCTTTTTGCACCATGGAACCAATCTTGTGCTTTGCAGCTCAACTCTCTCCAATGTACTCTGAGCCAGATCGGGGAGAAATGTCATAAAAAAAATAAAAAAAAACGGATTTGGTAAAAGGGCAGCTCAAAACAAACCCATTTGCTGAACTTCTCATCTAATGCCCTGTGTGTTTGCAGGGAATCTACATACAGAAGAATGTTTTTTCAGTGCCAAGCTTTTCCCAACATGCTTTTATAATGATAAAGTCTGCATACTTTGGCCGTGAGCGTCGATAGATAGTATGGCAGGAAATACATGAGAGTTAAGCAAGATTTATTTGGCTACTCTTATGTCTTTCATTGACATTTTATAACCCTGATGACACCACAGGCGCCTGTGTGATTCTAATATGGCCAATTACAGTACAGTATATGCAAAATCAAACACGAGTGTATGTGCAGGCAGTGTTGTGGATGAACGCTGAATCTGTGGGAAAAAAATCAAATATAAATCAAGTGGTTCACAAAGAGTCCATCAGAGCTATTTCTATTGACCAATTGATTTGAGACTTCGTACCAAAGTCACCCAACCCTCATTATTTGTGTTTGTAAAGATAAGCTGTATCATCTGATGGATAACTTAATTGCTGCTATTGAACTATACTTTAAATTATGAATACCTTTAGAATTTGCACAAATAGGTTATTTGATACTGTCTGTAACTGTAACAGGGCTGTAACAGCACACAAAAATCATGGTTTGGTACATATTTTAAGTCACAGTTTGGTATGTTTTTGGTACAGTGGGAGAAAAAAAAACATTGCATAAAAAAGGGGGGAAAAAAGAAAGAAACTGATTTACTGTACAAACTATGCCACTATCTTTAAATAATAATACTAATAAATTGTCAATATTGCTGAAAACATGAATTTTATGGGAAACATAATTTGAAATGCTTTCACTTTTGAATGCAAATTATTTTAGCATTATTAATATCTAAGTAAGAATTATTATGCTTCCATGTCATTGCTCTCCGTCTGTTAGACATACATGCATGCACTCCGATACTCATTCTTTAAAAGATTTACTTGCTTGCTGTCAGGATGATCCTTAATGCAAAATGGAAATACTGGCATGACTTTCTAACATTTAGATAAGAATACAAATGTAGGATATAAGTCGTGCACTGAGGAAAAGACGTTTCAGATGCATTAAACAGCACACACATCTGGCACACAAGTGCAGTGGTTAAAACAATGCTGTATTCAATTGGTATACAAATGTGCCAAACTGAAAGACTTGTACAGGAATTTTTTGGTATGATTATGTGTACCATTACATCCCTAAATTGAATTTACCTCTTAAACTGATTTGTAACAAGTCACAATACAATGCCCATGATGCAAATATTACAACCAGAAATAATTATAATAATGATGTATAAGCTGTTGCATTTAAAGGTAAATATTGCTATAACCAACATTGTAATGTTAAGCTGTACCATCTTAAATAAATAAAAGCAGTGACATATCCTTTGTCCTGTAATACGGTGAACAAGTGTTAACAGCTTATTGAAAATCTAGAATAACATCATGATTTTTCAATTTAATTATGAGAGTTTGAGCTGAAGATCTGTAAAATTAAAATGAACTCCACTAACTAGGTAAGGTTAATTACCTGAACAACAGATATTGTTGCTATTCAACTAGAAAAAGCTGCTAAATAAAAACAGACTCATAGAGGTGTAATGTAGTGAACATCTCTTTTATGGTACTTAATGCATTTTAGTCTTTCACGCAACAGTAAACACTAAAACTCAAGTGAAAGCTTTAGCTTTATGTGACCCTTTCCAAATGAGACATCTCACTCTTCTGATGTACCCCCCTGAAGAAATGATGGAAACAAGTCACTCTCAATTACCTTCTCTCCCTGCGCACCCAAGAATATTCGGAACAATTATGCATAAAAGCTGAAAAGAAAACAAATCTCTAAGACATCCCATAAATCTGTGTCTGGTGTTTACTGCTTAATCTAATCCCCTCACTGCTCCTCTCATCACTGCAGAGCCATGCAACGAAAGTTGTCTTTAGAACACTTATGGCATGCAGAAACAAATGGAGGATTATCTAAGTAGGTCCATCAGGTATAACAGATATTCTGTTTAGAGGTGAGGGCTTTTGGAGTTTGATCACAAGGGAAGGACACTTTATCACTTCATAGAATCTGCAAGCTGCAAGACTGCTCAATTAATAAACATGTGCTCTGAAGTGGGTCCCTTCTATGGAGAGGATCAGTGTAAAAATCCCTTGAGTGATACTCAAAGTGGCAAGGCAATCTCAAGTCCTTTTGCAGCATGGCAAAACAAGGTTGTCTGTAGAGAGATCTGAGTATTAAATCTAAGCAAGGATTTTGCAACTGATTCAATTCTGCCACTGACAGACAGACAGAGATAGATAGACAGATACTGTACATCTGGAATGGCATAAAGGAGAGTAAAGATTGTGTAGTCAGTAAATATACTACATAGACCGTTAACAGCAAAATAATTAAACAACCAAGCACTTTCTACCTTTCAGAATTGATCTCTGCTCAAACAGGTTCTTGAGGTCTAGTAATCGTGGTCTGCTTTTCATTTCCAGATCTCACATTTCTGCTTCTGTTCAGCACATTTTATGTGTGTAAAATGGAAGAAACTTAAACACAAAAATGTAATTTTCAAGTTAAAATTGTGAGGAGTAAAATGTAAAACAGTAATAACAGTCAGTTCAAATAGCACATGAGTACATACGATATAAGATTATCATATGAGCTGAGGGAAGATTTTGTGTTTATCCGTAGCCAAAATGTTTTGTTTTAGCTGTGGCTGTGAGCTGGGAATTCCTTTCTGTCGTGGGATAGAGCAATGTTTGTGTACAGGGCTCATCATTTCTGAAATGTGATTTGCTTTGATGTAGAATTTGACAATCATCAGTGCCACATAATTAACCCTTTTCAAAACCTGCCTCCCTTCCTACATAGGCTATTGCCTTCAAAAGCAGCATAACTGTCATGTTAACCTTATAAGTGACTGATTTGAAATGCTCCACATTCAGGCACCACAATAATACCAACTGAACTGATTTCAATAGAACCTACACGACTGTAAAGAAAGCATGTCATGATACTGTAAGTAGTATAAATACACAGCCAAAAACACCCTCTATGAAACTGAGCATCTATTAAGTACAACAGCATCTTTTATATATTCCTAGATATATAATATTGTTTTATCTTATGTGCTAGCTTGCATTATCCATATAGTTTGCTCATCTGAGCAAAATTCATATTTTGCACTGTTCCAACCTCATCTGTAGAGCACTAGCTCGCTCAATTTAATGTTATTAACTAATGATGGAGATATTGCATGAGCTTTCGCCTTTTCCTGACACTGTCTGCACTGTCTATAAAAGTAAGTGTTTATGAAGTGGCAGGCCACATTATTTACCCAGAGGGCTGACATCCCACACCCTGACAGGGACCAAAAGAGGACACAATCGCTAAAACAAACAAATCTCAAACAATACTGTAGATCAAATGTGAGGGCTCCACAGGTACATTTGTTCTGTTTCCCCTGAGCGCTGATAAAACGGAGAAGCTCTGGTGTGACACAGCAGGAAAGCAATCCTATTAGGACCTGATCTGAATTTCTGTCATGACACAGATCTGTGCCAACCTTTCACTGCTTATTACCTGTAAATAAGCAAGCTTAGGGTGGCAGTTTTCAAATTATGGTTGTGTAATTTATGAAGCTGCAATTGATTATAATATTTATTCATGTTTAATACATAATTAATACATTACACATTTAGTATACATATTCTTAAGCAGTTTTTAAACAGTTGTTTTAAATAAATTATACTAATACTATTATATATATATATATATTATTTCTGCTTTTTGTAATGTATTTTGACCAAATAAATGCAACCTTGGTGATCTTAAATTCTTACTGACACCAAACTTTTAAATGGGAGTATGTATTTGAGAATATTTAAAACTCCAATCAGTTTAAAAGGTTCTGATCAGTTTTTCTAGAAATACACAATTACAAATGGATAGTAAGGCAGACCACTATATATTCATATTTGGCCATTAAGCCACAGCACACAGTTCATTTAACTTATGACAATATAACACATTACCAAACTGCCACTTTTTCCCACACCCATCAAGAGGCTGTTCAGCGATTCTAAATTGATTCTGTGTAAGAGAGGGAATCTCAGTGAATGCTAGTCAATATACTGGGCTAATGCAACTGCTGTTCTGGAGCTCATCTCACCTGAACACAGTAAATAGTAGGTTGCATTGTTTTCAATTTAATCTTCAAGGCCCATCACCCTCAGAACCCTATTGCCAACAACCAGATAAATAGCACTTTAAGACAACCATTAGATCAACTCCAAATCTGAAAGGTTAAAAAAGAGATATGATACAATCTGATATTGCATTTTCTCCCTTGAGTTGAAAGCAGCTGGGGATATGAGGGGGTGAAATAAGATCTCAGTAAAGCTTGAAAGCTGTATTCTTACTATGGAGTGATAAGAACAAGATCACGTGATATGTTTAGAAGAGTGACCAAAACATGCCCCTTTGCCAGCTATGAGGCCATCTTTAAATTTTTCATGTTCAGAAATAAAATCTGTTCTCTGAACGTCAAATTTGCTATTTAAAACTCTTCATATGATTGTCTGCATGTTTAGACAGTTTTTCAAAAATGTTTAGGGTCTATTGAATGAAAATGATCCCTGTGAGATGCTGAAGGAGTGAATGAGGCTTGAGAGAGTTTTGAGTTAGGGCGCGGGCGCAGCCTCTGCCGCGTTGCCAGATCCAGCAATATAATCAATACTTAATTTGACACTTTAGAAAGTTAACAAAGTGGGATATATTTATCTTATCTGAAAAGTATTTGAATTATATATATATATATATATATATATATATATATATATATATATATATATATATATATATATATATATATACAGGGTTCTAAATTAACACCCACCAACCCGCCAAATGCGGGTTAAAATTCATTTTGGCGGGTGTTAATTAAATCTTACTAGGCAGTTTGGCTGGTGATGCATGACATGAGGTTCTGTTCTTGGTCATTTATCCCCCTGGCAGCACTTCCTACATTTCCCACGAACACTGTGCTGTAATGCTACGTGATGACGTTTCATATGCTCATTGGCTGCACGCAGTTTGCAGTGAAACCAGCGCGAAAAAACATGGAAACGAATAGCGTCCATCAGAAAACACAAGGAAGAAGAATGAATGGAGCCAGAGCAGGGAGCATAGACTGAAAGATGAGGGAGTTAGCTATTAAAGAAAAAAATTAAGATTAAACTAAATGTGGCGGTGGTTGGGACAGATTTCTGGGGGCGAAAAGAGGAACGAGGCAGGGGATGAGGATATTAAGGAGAGCCCCGCACGTCACCTGTAGGAGAAAAAAAATCAATCCGTGACGACGGTTTTGCAATCCGTCCCCTCAGTTTATAAACCGTACTCACAAATTCATTAAACTGTTCCCTCGGTTTAACAAATTGTACCCACGGATTAACAATCCGTTCCCACGAATTCCCAATCCGTGCGCTCAGATTTTGTAAAACGTACCCTCGGTTTTTTAAATCTGTACCCACAAATTCATAATCCGTGCGCACACTTTCACAATCCGTTCCCTCGGATTTGTATTTGTAAACTGACACGCATTTGTAGCTCCGCCCCCACCGGCAGATTCATTTCTGTTTATTAAACATTATTTTTCATAGTATCCAATGAGTCCACGATCAGCATTCACAAATAGTCTTCTTTTTAGCGTTTATTTTAATAGTGATTATTATATTAATCACCAATAGGATAAGACACAGCCGCCTGTGTTTTATGACCAAAAAAAAAAAAAAAAAACGCTAAAAAGAAAAAGAAAATAAGGGTAAAAAGCAATACAAAACAAATAATATGCCGGTTATGTTTTCATTCCTTTTCTCTCTAACTGAATGCAATGTTATTTTCGGCCTCATTATTTATTAATAACATTAACAGTGAAACATGCATCTAACTCCGGCAGGTGGGGTGGATGGAGCTTAGTATAATAAAATCAGAAAAATAAGTCTTCATGCATGTTAAGAAAGAATTGTAGACAAGCATTTACAAAACTGTCAAAGTTTATTTAAAAATAAAGCAATACATGAATTATTTTCTTGTAATCGTTTATTTAGCCTACAAATTAAAATGATAAAAATAACTTTATTTTTATTTTTATCATTATTATATATTATTATACAGGTTATGCATAAGAATCTTTTATCCAAAACAATTTACAACAGGAACAGGAAAAAACAGGAAAAATTTACTCCAGAGTTAGTCACAATGCCAGGTTTATTTTACAATAATAATCAGTTGCTATTATAAGATTATTCCTTTATTATTATTAAACCTATTCCACATAATAATAGTCAATAAAACTGTATGTTAATAGGAGCTTGCTGCATGAATCCGTGAGTACGGTTTACAGATCCGTGGGAACGTATTGCGAAAGTGTGCGCACGGATTATGAATTTGTGGGTACGGATTCAAAAACCGAGGGTACGGTTTACAAAAACTGAGCGCACGGATTGGAAATTCGTGGGCATAATTTGTTAAACCAAGGTAACGGTTTATGAATTCGTGAGTACGGTTTATAAACTGATGTTTTTCATGCCAACAATGTTAATAAAATGATCAAATGCATTTAGTGGCACTCATAATTTGTTATTTTTACCGGAAAAAAAAAAAATGGCTAGTGGAAATTCTGATTGGCTGGTAACTTTAGAAAGTTACCAGCCACATTTGCTGGTGATAAAAAAAGTTAATTTAGAACCCTGTATATATATATCTTTGGCGGTATGGTTCCATATGGGGGTTCTTACTCCCAGAATAATTGACATACGAGAGCTTTAACATTAACCCCCCGGAACCATGAATTTTAGAAATACATAACAATTAAGTCTTTAAAGCAAACAGTGATAATCATGTGGATGTGGCAGTGATACGTCTATCCTGTAGCCTGTTTATGAAGATGGGTGACTCACAGCGGTGAGGTCAATACCAGCTAAGATTTTTGGAAGCCTTAGTGATCTGAAACAAAGAAGACGACAGCCAGAAGGTGCGCAGTAATGTGCTCATGCTTATAATGGGGAGGGAGGGAGGGTTGCGAAAGGTTGAGCATACTTACCGAGCCATAGTGCCACGTATATATAGGTCCCGTGTCTAATAGGAGAGAGGTGGTGATTGGAGCGATTTGACAGCTGACCGCATCAGCTGTTCACAGCCTTGCCTCAATGGCCTGACTGAACTGACGCTGCGCTCGATTAGTTACATTTTCACAGAATCATGCTAAAAACATTCATAAGGGCACTAGATAAAGTTATTATCTATATAGCAATTGTTATTAATGAAAATTATAACTGTAACGATATACAAATCTCCATATTCATCGGGAAGAAGGAGGCGGGAACCGGCGCACAATCAAAACAAAATTTTAATATTCAAAATAAATAAAACAGCAAAACACAAATAAAAAGCAAACACATAAAATATTGTCCAGGCCTGGTCCTCTCTCGTCCTTCACGGTCGTCGCTCCAGTTTTATATCCTTCCATCTCCTACGTGGGACTCGATACTGGCGGTGGGGCGCAGGTGTAGCTCATCTCCAATCACTACACCTGGCCTCACTCCTCGTTCCCACGCCTCTCGGCCCCGCCCCACTCGCCACAATAACATATGTGTATTGTTGCATGAATAATAAGCAACTGATAAAATTATCCACCCCAAACCTATATTAAGGTATAAACAAATTTTGATGCAAGAAATATGGTATAATTGTGGTACAATGTTCATCCCTCCAAAACACCAGAAAATATCTTTCTGTCTCAAATGTGTTTATTACATAATGAGTTTGTAGGGGTTAGTATAGCACAGTCCCCCCCCCCCCCCAGACCGATTTTCAAACCCTGGCTAATGCCATGACGGAAACATGCCAAAAATCACAAAACATTTTTTTTTCCCAACATAGAAAAAAGGAAGAAACTGCCTGTACTGTCCATCTATATCAAGTCTTCACAGATATTAATGCAGGCATTTCAGAGGAACACCTCTAAAATTCAGAAGGTGCTCTCCTTAATAATACCCACTATGCCCTTTGCGGTTCACTAAGCCTCACCTGAACTTCCTGCTCAGTGGCTGGAAATATAATTTTACTTTTCCCATCCAATCAGTTCTGGTCTGTGCCTTCTATTTAACCCATTGGGCAATGTTTCCACAGTATTGATTTCTGCAATGAGGACATTAAGAGCACCTTCTACCGAAAGACAAGGGAACTTGTGCCATTCCTGGTTGTAAGTCATGGTTTTGACACCGATACAAATGATACAATAAAAGATTCCATATTGAAGAACCATATATTTCCTTCTGTTCTTACCCATCATGGGAATCCAATCACATATCTTTTCTTTCTTCATTCAAATGCTGATATGAATCTTCTAAGCCTATGCATTGCTGCTAATCAACTGCCATCTTCAAAATTTACAATACAATCAAAAATAACATAGAAGTCAATAAGTATGCATATACACAATGGGAATTTGTCTTGGCGACAGTAGCTTCCAGAGCAGAAGAAAGCACAGACATAGTGCAAACATACATGATACTGCAGACATACATGGGAATTACACCATAGAGATAAAATATAATATTAACATAAGAAAAAAAAAAGAAAATTAAATGCAATATATACAGAATATTATTAGAGAGAGAAAAAAAATATGCTAATTACAAGTGTACATTTTATGTAGTTTACAAATGTAACATACATTTTCAGATGGTACGTATAAATGTGTCAGTTATTATGGATATATAAGTTGAATATAGCTTTCAGAAAAAAAAAAAAAAAAAAAAAAAAAAAATTATTGTGCCCGGATGTTCTGGTTAGTGCTTTGTAGGGCCAAATAGAGGGCAGCATTTGAAAGAGAGAGTGGGCTGGATGTGTGGGATCCAAAGTGATTTGCTTTACCCTTTTCCTCACTCTGGAGGTGTAAAGATCTTGGAGTTTGGGCAGTAATAAGAACAATAATCTTCTCAGTAGTCCTGACTGTCCATTTTAGTCTCTTGATGTCTGACTTCGTAGCTGAACCAAACCAGACTGTTATGGATGAACACAGGACAGACTCAATAATGATGTTTCAGCAGCTCATGTGGCATGTTGAATTTACTAAGTTGGCAAAGGAAGTACAACCTCTGCTGGGCCTTTTTTTTAGCAGTAGAGTCTTTGTAAGTGTCCCTCTTTAGGTCCTAACAGATGGTGACCTTTAAGGTGCATTAAGCGATTTTTTGCCAAACAATGTTAAGATAGCTAGTTAAGATGATTAACTAAACGAGATGCACCAGTGCCAAATTGGATGATTATCTGATCGTTCATCAAGGAGTTCATCTCTGGTAAAACCTTATATAATTATAATGATTAAACACAGAAAAAAAAAGATTAAAAAAAATGGCAGAAGAATTGCGGAGCTCAGCACCATGGTTGCCATTTGTGGCGGCATCTTGATATAGACCACAGAGCTTCATCTTCCTCTTTAGGACCACATCAATGGCACGTGGCTACATGCTTGTATGGGGGAAGGGAATCCACTGACAGCTAATCTTGGGACGCGATGTTATTTACTGCCATCTAATGTGCTATTGACCCCACTGCTTGTGAGGGAATAGTTCTATTCGCAGGCTAATTGACCCCTTGACGTTGACCACAGCTAATCAATGATGTCTTGCATGACTGTGCCAATCAGAGTTTCTTCACTGCCAACAGCTTCAGGTGGGCTGATTAATGTTGACAGAAAACAGGTAAAATCTGTTTTAAAGTTGTTGTTTGTCTAGAAAATATGGGGTTAGTAAGCATTATGTGAGTGTGTTACCAAAATGGCTTGTTTGAAATTATTTGGTGTGTGTCTCTTGAGGCTAAGCACATTTGGGTTTTGCCCAAAGGTAGAGTAAGATCTCAGGAACAGACTACAAGAGATATTAGGCCACACGAGTACACAATGCAGCTACATTTGGTTGTCACTACTCTTCTGAATGCTTAATGCCATTCTTTACATACAGAGTGGGTTATATTGGGGAGTGACAGCCAGAGCAGAATCAGTTTTCATTAAATCCTTGAAGTGTTTACAGAGCCAAGATGAACGAGTTGTTAATGCACTGACGCCACTCTCTTGTGGACCATGAAAACTTGTCAATTTGTCTCTTTTTTTGACAGGTGCAAGGCAAGCAAAGCACAGGGAAACTGTTACATTTATTTACAAACTCTCTTGCCACTATCCTCGCTTCTAGACAGGGCCGGCGCTAGCCATTTGGGTGCCCTAAGCACAAATGCTTGGCGGTGCCCCCCCTCCCCAACCACCCACCCACCAAAGAAATAACTACCATTCAGAATTTCTTAGTTAGGTTCTCTTTACTTCCAAAATAACTGCTGCAAATGAATAATTGGAACTGAACAAAGTAAACACAGAAAGTTAAAAGCGCAAAAAAAGTTTAGTGCAAATAACCGTATAAGTGTATTAATTGTATGAAGTATGAATTTTAAAGTGCACATTTTAAACTGCAAATAACCATGCATAACTGCACCGTATAAATTACTCAACAGAGGGACTACATATCTATAAAGAGACCATTCTGCTATTATATAGAACTATATTAAACATTTCCACTACCATCAGTTGTCAGAGGCCCTACAGAGGCACACGCCTACATTTCCTAGCTGCAAAATCAGCTATCAGCAGTGTTGGGAACGTTACTTTAAAAAAGTAGTTTTAGTTACTCACTACTTGTTCCAAAAAGTACTTGTTCAGTTAGTAACTGAATTACTCTATAATAAAAGTAACTCGTTACCAGGGAAAGTAACTATTTGCGTTACTGAAAAAAAAAAGAAAAAAAAAAAGTTGCTACATGTCAGAGAATTTGTACCTTTTTTTTTTTTTTTTTTTTTTGCAGTTTTCACAAGTCATTTGAAATGAGTAGAACAGACAGGTACATAACTTTCAATATTTATTGCACGTCAACAGACAGTAAGAGTTTTATCCTACACTTCAAGTATTATCTTTGTAAGAAAGGGTGTTTTTGGCCACTAGCTTTGTAGATGCGTGTCACACATTACATGTACACATTACATGCACGTTCTTGCCTTTGACCAAAATGAATTTGAAGTAGTGCTTATATCTTAACCTTGAAAATGCCAACTTTTCATCAGATTGCTCCTGACTCGCCATCTCTGCTGCGAATCTCTGTGTAGCTGTTGCGTGTGTGTGTGTGTTTGGTGCCGCTGGCGTGTGTGCTGGCATGTGTGTAAAAACACTGGCTATGATTGGCTACCATGAAACACATGACACCAGAGGGAGACTGGCACAGAGATTCACTTTTTCTCGACTAATTTGGTCTGAGCCTATATTACTTTTGTATTGCTTTTGTATATTAACATGCTTTTATAAATATTTTATTTGTTATCCATACTAGTAGCCTATTGTGACAATTTTTTCACGACCCAGATTTTTTGGTGCCCCCCCAAGAACTTGGTGCCCTACGCGCAGTGCGTAATGTGTGTGTGCAGAGCGCCGGCCCTGCTTCTAGAGATTGCTAGTAGAATTACATATTTTTTATACCTTATGTCGTCTGGAAATTAGCAATTGACAAAAAAAGCTAGGATTTTTCCAGACAAGTTCTGTGACCATTAAAAAAAAGTTTCTACTTCATATTTTGTTTTTCACCAAGATAATCTAAAAAGCTTAAATGCAATCATGCGTTATAGACGGTATGTCAATCAGTGCAGTTACATTGGTCTCCCATAAGGTGGCGGTAAGACATTGTCTTTAAAACCATTAATTCAACTACACATTCAAAAACACTGATTCATTCAAAAAGAGATGTAATGAAACGTTGAAGTCATGTTAGCTTTGAGCATCACTTTCAGAGATTTATATTTTACAAATATGACTTGGCCTGAACGACAGATGCAAGTTATTGTGGTTATCGATATACATTCTTTTTACAAGTTGAAATGTAGTTAAAATGGTATGCAAAAGAAGATGTAGAAGCAGACTAGTACCGTATTTCGACAATGACAATAATTCCGACAATCTTGGTAGGGTGTCAATTTAGCAACTTGTCGCCAAATAAACGCACACACACAAGTAAAAAAAAAGAAATAATAATAATAGTAGTGTGTATATATATATATATATATATATATATATATATATATATATATATATATAATATTTT
Source organism: Carassius gibelio (assembly GCF_023724105.1). Lineage (NCBI taxonomy): Eukaryota > Metazoa > Chordata > Actinopteri > Cypriniformes > Cyprinidae > Carassius > Carassius gibelio. Next base: position 19,075,309 of record NC_068375.1, on the reverse strand, counting down.
TTTTTTTCACTGTGTAATGCCATAGCAACAACCCAGAACACCTTAGAAACTTAGTAACACCCTGAATTCTACTCTAAACTTACAACCTCTTACAACATTCTAGCATTATGCCAAAAACTTGGAATCGGGTCATGTTAAAGGCTATACTAAAATTTGTTTTATCCTCATAAGAACCATAAAAAGAAAAAATTAGTATGGGAATTTTCGTGCTTACTGCTGCCTCCATTAAAAAAAAAAAAAAATAATAATAATAATAAAATATATATATATATATATATATATATATATATATAGTGATTTCTACACTTTATCCAGAAATTACAGTTTATTGCATCTTATAAGCAAGTATGATTAAACATTTTGTGAGATGTAGTTTTATGTCATAAAACTGGAGCTAAGAACTTTGGGAAAACTGAAAAAAAAAATCATTAAAGAAGAAGTGAGAAACACTGGGGTGCAGATCAGCTTTTAATCATCTCATTATAATCGAAGGAAGCTATCTCTGGCTTTTCACATTTTCATCTGAAGATCCATGCTGTGCTTTGCTTGCCAAGGTGTTGACCCTGTGCCAGCTAATATTCACCGGCTCTCTTCCAGCCATGGCACACATCTTTATAACATTAGCCAAATGCAGTGCAAATCTCAGTGCTGAATATGAACTAAAATAAGAGCTGTGACACAGGGCTGTGTGACAAACATTACAAATATTAAGGTCACAAAGAGACATATGTCTACTGCTAAAAGCCATGTTTCAGTCAACTTTTAGCTTTTTCATTTAACAACCCTGACTCCCAGATAAAAGTGTATCTTTTTCAAAAACTAGCAAGTATATTCAACAATGTTTCCAGAACGTACATAGACAAACAAACCCTGCCGTTGCTAGGTTTAAATAACGCCAGAAGCCTCATAAGACAAGCTCAGGCAAATGGAATGGACATTTGTAACCCACTAGAGCCTTGTAAACAAACATGTTTGGCACACTTTTCACTGAGACTGGGCAGATTGAACCATTATCTGGTTGTAGGCAGACCATAGAGAGAGAGAGAAAGAAAGACAGAGTCTGCCCTGGGACAGTGCAGAAGGGAGGGCATGGGAGGAGAATATACAACCCTCATTCCAGACAAGGAGGTGCTTCTTTCATTGACTTTGGGATGTAAACTTATCCATGGAAGCCAGGTTTACGAAATAAACTAGAGTAGTGTTTAGGTTTAGCAAAAAAAATAAATAAAATACAACCTTTAGATCAAGGCAATTCAGATCAACCTTGAGATAAAAGTGCCTTTGGTTAAAAGATAAATGTTCTTTTGGTCTTGCGATAAGTTTTTGAAATAATCCTACCTTGTCTGTCTTCTGTTTTTCATCTTGATATATAAGCCATCTCTCGCCATTATTGCTGTAAGCCAGTTTGTAGGAGCCGACAAACTGAACATGCCCAAAGTCTTTCGCCCCCTGGGTAATAACGCCTGTTATTTTTGTTGGCCGAAGCATGTCAACCTGAAACACAGAGAACGAGAGAGAGAGAGAGAGAATGAGAGCGTTCTTCTATCAAGCAAGAGATTTTATTGATTACTTGACTCCCCAAATAGACTGAATCTTCCACTCTAATCTTCGACAATAACTTCTAAAGATACTGTACATTTGTTTGGAGGGTATCATCAATTATTCAAAGCAAAGTGGGCAATAAGAAGTATCCTTTTATTTCAGCTCAGCAAAACTGTGATTGCTAGCCACAGCAATATGATAATTGCATTTGGTTAATATTTTATGCACTTGTATTTACTAAGATTTTTTTTTATTGCAAAACTGCAGAGCAACCCCCCCCCCTTTTTTTTGTTTTATTTACTTGTGCTTTGTGTGTGTGTGTGTATATGTGTTTGTGTGTATATATATATATATATATATATATATATATATATATATATATATATATATATATATATATATATATATATATATGTGTGTGTATATGTATGTGTCCTTACTAAACTTGTTAGAGACCAGGGCCGCAGCAGTCTCAATAAAGTTTGACGTTTTCAGTCATTATTATTTCAACTGCATTTGAACTACACCACAAAAAAGAAGAAGAATGGATTAAACTACACCACAAAACAAAAGAAAACCACAGCTCATATGTACAGGTAGATATTCAGAATAGTGTTGGTTAAGAAAAAAAATAGACCCACTGCACTTCATGACAAGAATAAATACACCAAACAGTCAAAAGCCATTGAGTTGTGGTTCAGTGAAATCCATTCTCAGTTGTCCATAGTTTTACAATGTATGAAGGTCAGCTAACACAGAAATCACTTATAAAACAACCAGATTTCTGTTGATCAGTGTGATGAATCTGTGCATGAACTTAAACTGTTGTGAAATTGGCATGGGGAAATCTTATCGTCTGGATTGCATTTGAAATGAAAATTTGCAGCGCAATGGTAAATGCGACTGGACTTTGTTTTTATTTATTTTTTATTTTCATTTTACATGCACTGTTAGCAATTGATGTAATTTTTACAATAAATTTTACAACAACGCACTGTATTCATGTTTTTGTTGTAAATCCAAATGCATGATGGGAAATTAACGGACAGTCCTGTAAAATTATTGTAACTACACTGTAGAAGCATTTTTTTACAGCAACCGCATAGCATTGTGGGATCGCTGGTGTTTGAATTTTGAAATTACGCGGCCAACGGACGGTACCAGAAGTATTTTAACATTTTTTTGGAAGAAAGAACATGTCTCAGGTATGTAACATAAAATTTGTTTTATAAGTCTTTATATATTAATACTGGTGATCTGAGTGAGTGCTGATTGTTTCATTTGGTATAATTCAGTGGAATAGGGTGAAGTTAGTTAAAATCGCGTCTTCATACTCTATCCAGATTTACATCGCAAGAACTTTACCCAGAAACTATGGACTTTGAGCTGGAACTCGGTGTGCTTCCACCGCAGCTTCCATGATCTAAATAAAGTTATGGGTAAAAAAAATGCCCCTCAGAAAGTCCCTGCTCGCGAGGTACTTGTTCAAAGGTAACGTTACTGAACTTTCGGGAGTGGCAATGCAGCATTGTAATTTCAACCGCCGTTTCTTTTGATAATTTTTGAAATATTACTGTCATCGTGTCATGAAAGGTATAGTGTTTTAACTATTTCAGGCGAGAATGTAGTTGTTTAAAACTCAAATATGCGGTTTATTTATAAAGACTGCGTCTATTAAAAAATGTGTTTCGCTGATGTCGGAGACGGTCAACTCCACGCGATCAGCGGGAGCTCAGTGATCATTAATCCGTCGGGAGCACTCTCAACTCGGCTAGACCTTCTGACATTTGCCGCTGGCTGTGATGTCTCTTTAGTGGTAAAGCATAAAATATAATTCGTTTTGGGTGAACCGAACAGGTAATCTTTGGTCTTTATTCAGTTAATCTTTTAATATGTTAAAATGAAAAAAAGGAAACAATAGGGTACTGTTTGGTATAATATTTTGTTTTATATTATGAAGGCCTAACGTTACACATTTCCTTGAACTTCATTTCTGCGGCTATTAATATGTTTAACAAATTAAAATGAGAACGAAAGGAGGCAGTGGTGTTTGATATCATATTTCATCTTATTGAAATGAGGTGGGGTCGGTGGAAACGCGGCATAACCGTACCACGGTCATGAACGGTCAAGGCAGAAGGAAAAGACTGCGCGGGAACAGATGTAGACACTCCGCAGAATCAGCTGCACACTTGCTGCTAGATGGAACATACGTTTGCTTGCTTTAAGCCCTGTTAATAATTGTCATATGGTTATATGTCAAAGAAGAAAGGAAAGGCTGTAATTCAACATAATCCTATTGCATCCTTAAAATGCCTAGTCTAAATTAGGAAAAACCATACCATAACTTTGTCTCCCACCTGATAAAATTGGTACTTTTGCCAATTCTGCCAATACTGCCACTCATGCGTGTGTAGTGAAGGGTTCTAGTGCTCTTTTAGTTATCATATTGTGTATGCATTTCAGGAGAGGCACTAAGTGCAGACAAATGGATGATGTCTTTGGAAGGGACAACTGTGAGATGGGGCCCCACAACAACCTTCTGAATGGAGTCCAGCGACCTTCGCTGTCTACGTGTCTAACTAACAGTATCCTAAAGAGGCCTCAAGCACTAAAGGTATGTTAAAACTGTTTGCACACTTATAAAGAAAATAGACTCTATGATATACTCTATGCATTGATGTCAAAAGACAGGTTTCCATCCAATTCCTTTGCACCTTTTAAGCGCATTCGTAGAAATTTGGCAAAGAAACCCTATAACTGGAGAGCATTTCCATCAGCTCTTTTATGTAAATTGGAAATGGACAGGAGAGTAGTCATGAAACGATGTGGGATCAAAACTTAAGGGGCAACTTAAAACAGCCGATAGAGTTGCAACAAATGTGCATTTATGTTGCATTTATTAGCAAGTCAATCCACATAAAAAGTTTTATTCACATTAGAATATTTTCTGTGAATTTGAACCGTTTCCATTCAGGATTTTTTTGTTTGTTTTCAAAATGTTAAAATGTGCATTAAAAAGCTGGATGGAGACAAAGCTAATGCTATTAAGTGTCTAATATAGAGTTGGTATTGCCCTGCAAGACATTTATGTAAACACAGAGAAGTCTGACAGACAGCAGTTTAACATTACAATTTTCATTAAGTAAATTTTGGGGGTTCAAGTCATTAGATGTGATTTTACTTTTTCCTTTCTCTTTGGAGTGTTACAAGCTCTTGGTGAATGAAGAAGATCTGTATAGGGTGGCCATATGCACCGTTCATACGGGACACGTCCCCGTCAGGATTTTAATATTGCCTAAAACATCCAGGTCGATCGAGAGCTAAAGAGAGCAGAACAGACAGCTCTTTATGCTTTTGAAATTGCTCTCATATGTTTGTTCGTTCATTTGAATTGAAGCGTCACTCTTAAACACTGTTTCTTTAAAAAGGGAAACTACTTTGTTTGGCCTTCCAAAAGAGAATACGACTAGAAATCATGTTTATATCACATTTATAATGGGTTTTGACATTATAATGAAATAAACATTATTTAAATGTTTGTCTCGTTGCTTCGGCCGGACAGGGCACAGTATGTTAAGAGGCATAACATTTCAGTCACATTATAGATAGATTGGATAGCTGGTCAATCAGAGCACACTTCGCTTTTCAGAACGATGAGCTTTGTAAAAATCAACACGTTTCAGAAGGCGAGGAGAGGAGTACCTGTAGAGGAGAAACAATAATGTGTTTTTTTAACCTTAAACCGCTTAAACATTTCATTACAGCAAATACACAAAATAATGTTCTTTTTAGCAACGTCATATGACCCATTTTGTAGACACTTTTGTCCAAAGCGACATTCAATTTACAGTGCATACAGTGACATTATATATTTAAGAAAAACAATGTAAAAGCCAATGTAATTCTAAATGTTATGTTGTTAAATGTGTTGATGTTAAATAAATACATCAACGTCATTTTTTTACTACAATGAAAGTTTACTTATGTTTTTTTTTTTTACACAGTATTTATCATTACCTGATATGAAAACTTGTTTTCACTCTCTTTTTTTCAGAGCTTTTTGTGGAATCGATTCCAAGATGTCAGCAAAGCAGTGAAGAGACGGGGGATCAACGCACCTGTCTGCACCTTATTAAGAAGACTCCTGGGCTTTGAGTTGATGGGCTAGTATTGATGCCCACCCACACCCCACAGCTTCCCCAGTTCAAGACTGGTTGGGACCTTTTGTTATTTATTACCATGTTCCCCCTGATGATAGACTGTCTGGACGTCTGGAAGTGAGCTAGATTCTTCAGTGAAATTGTAATTTTATTTGTATGAAAAAAAAAAAGATAAAATAAGTTTGTAATATGTGATGTTGCATAGTGTGTTAATAAAAAAAATAATAAAAAGTTGCCATTGTTTTGGTTTTAATTTTGGAAGATGGAAAATTGCAGTATTTTATTATTTTGAATTACAATATTGTAATTGTCTCCTGTAAAATTACAGGAAATTCCTGGCAACTGAGTTGCAGTAAATATACAGGAAATTAAAATAAATTACAGCATTTTACTGTAATAATGCTACTTTAATCACAGTAGCACTGCTGTAAAAATACAGGACTCTATTGTATTAAAAAAACAATATATTACCTGTATATTACTTGCTGTAAATTCACGGCAATTAGTTGCCAGGAATTTCCTGTAAAATTACAATAAATTTTTAACAGTGTGCATAGTGTTCTAAAGCATGCTTACAAGGATTAGTGCCTTACAAATCAACACAACCAAGTCAAAGGTGACAATGGAAAAATAAAAGTTCGATACGATGATATGACAGATAAAACACTGGAAAGAACAGTCAACAGACACAATCTCAGGAGTCTGTGTGTACTGCTACAAAGACTGTGGAAGAGGTTATTTTCTCAGTGGAATCAATGCTCATTTCAACAGTACACTAATAAAGTACTATGGTTTATGTTTCATATTTGTTGAATGTATACAATGTTTACACTGGCAGTCTATGTATACTGTATAGGTTGAGGTTATTGTATGCACTATTGTATAACGATGCCTTACTGTTGCATGGCATAGGCTAAGCTTCTCAACCAAGGTCACTTGAGAAACATTTTCTTTTATTACTCTATAACAGAAACAACAATAAACATTCACTTAACTTTTCTTTAATTACACTCAATAAACACACATATATATGAAGATAATGCCTGCTTTGAAGTATAGATTCATACCCTCTTCCACTATAAAACAGAGATCATTTCATTGACTTGACTCATAAAAATTTTATGTTTGCATATAACAATATATGTGACATTTCCAAAGTGATTGATGTGATAGCAGAAAGGGGAGTGAGTGGTCTGGAGTGAATGGACGTGCTTGACACACCTGCACGTCCTTGATTTCACAAAGAAGCTTGAACCCAAAGCTGATCTCACTCAATAAATCAAGCCATGAACGTCTGAACAAAGGAAGACCTTGATGTTGAGGCAGTAATTGCAGTTACTTATAAACCTGAGGGCACAATTTTTTATCTTTAATGTCAGCGAATGAATTCAGGTACGTTAGCTTGTGAACTGTAAAAAAAAAAAAAAAAAAAAAAAACAGCCTGGAATTACCAACAATTAAAGAGATACTCCATCCCAAAATGAAAATTTTGTCATTAATCACTTACCCCGATGTCGTTCCAAACTAGGGATGCACCGAATCCAGGATTCGGATTCGGCCGAATACTGGGCATTTTAAAGGGGTACGGTTTCGGCCGAACCTTAGTTTTTTTTTTCACCGAACCGAACCCTAGGCTTGCGCTACGCTGGTCGACGTCACGCGCCCGTTGATTGCGTGAGGGTGTTTATATGAGGAGGAACACGGCCCGACAGTTCGCTCTAAACTAAACGGTTCAGGAATCTTGAGCGGCTGGGACGATTTACCGTAGCAATACAGAGCCAGCCAGTCACATCGGGTGCTGACGTGGAGATAAGCGATTTTTCGGTGAGGCTTTTGATTCCTCTTAGAGAGGATCCTCTTCAGTGGTGGAAGACAAACCAGCAGCGATTTCCACTGCTGGCAAAAATGGCAAGAATCTACCTCTGTGCCCAGTGAAAGACTTTTCAGTACTGCTGGGGACATTAGTTCTCACACTTGCAACCCGCTGTCACCTGTTAATGCAGAGCGTCTTGTTTTTTATTTTTTTAATTTAATTAAACTCTCATTACATGTGAAAGATTAGAGGTTTTACGTTAATTTAATTATGATGCAGGAGATGTGTGTGATCTTCCGTAATATTTTTCGTAATATTTGGCTACTGTTCTAATTGTAGCCTACTGTTATAAACGAAAACTAAACAGCCTACTATCCATGTTTATTGAGTTAATGTTCAATTACATTCATTTCAGTTGAGTCAACAAACATATTCTGATTTTTAAAAAGAAAAGAAAACGCTAAGCTTGGTAATTGCATCCTGTCATAATGTTGCCTATTCTTTTTTTTTCTTTTTTTTTTTTACAGTTAAAATAAAATTAAATTAAAAATACATTGCTGTGGACGTTGTTTACTTCATTAATGTGTTTACTGTGTTAATGGAATAAGGATGCGAGTAGGATTCGGTATTCGGTTTCGGATTCGGCCGAATCTTAAAGAGTGGATTCGGTATTCGGGCGAACCCCAAAAATCTGGATTAGGTGCATCCCTATTCCAAACACGTCGCTTCATAATGTTACAGTTGAATCACTGATGGCAGATGAACTATTCTGACGATGCTTTTCATAGATACCTGGACCTTGACACTACACTGTTAATTATTTACCAGTCTATGGGACAGTCTCAAGCCTACCGGTATTCATCCAAAACATCTTAAATTGTGTTCCGAAGACGAACAAAGCTTTTACTGGTTTGGAACGACATGGGGGTAAGTGATTAATGACAAAGTTTTTGGGAGTAGTAACCCTTTGATTGCACTCTCTGATTGTGCTGTTTATTTCCACATGCTGTCTGCATTGTTTTTATGCTCAATTCACTAAAGAAATTATGCAAATAAGGTAATGCTGTAAATTTGCCAGAATCACATGGATCCGTTTTTAAAATGTCAAAAGTATGCTCGTCTACACCCTGCAAGATATATGACTGGCTATAATGCTCTTCTCTATCATTTAGTGAGTCAGTTCAATTCAGTTCAATTTCTATGATTGGTAAACAGCCCAATGTAAATTGCACCATTCAAATAGCACTGAATTTGTCAGCAAGACTCAAACTATAAGCACAATTAACATAGAAAGGCAAGTTTGTGCTGAAAAGAATGACAATAACTAATACAACACAGAACGTGTGGTTAAACGCTACATGGATATTGTGTTTTTGTGCTAAAATACGGCTCTCAAAAGTGGTGCAAATGTTTAATGCATTCACCCCAATGTGTTTAACCTTCACACAGACAGTGGGTTTGAAGTCGTTCAGGCAAGACTGACTGAAGATTTGCTTTTGGGAAAGTGTAACAAACATTTGGCTGTTATTTATTTACAATATTTTTCCTCAGGCAGATCTAGATTTTGAAAACACCTTCCACATTCCTAATGTATTTTATCGTCCATTCATTCTATTACAACCCCCACAAGCAAACATATTCATAAACAACGCACATTATTCTGACACATATACTACCTTTGCATAGCCCAGCCAGTTTACATTGAAATACAGCTTTTTTTGAAATTCTGGCACATTAAAGGCATCAAATTAAACAGACTTCATGTGGTGACACCATTGCGATATTAGTGATCCTGTGGTTGGACTAACTTAGTTTTATACTGAAAACCCCTTTAATTTACAATTCCATTAATTCTCTGACCCACTTTCATGCCTACTGAAAAGGTACACATGGGGGTAAAGGAGGTAAGTCTGCTCCACAAGAACATAAGTATAACATCTAATCAAAGCGACAGCAGTCCCTGTACTGTGTACAACACACCTGAGATGTGCTCAGGCCATAGTTTTATGTAGAAACACCAGACAGATTATTTACCTTCTATTTAATTTTTTCTAACCTTTTCATTTTCAGCCTTGAATTAAGGCAGGTAACAGACAATGCAGCCGATGGCACCCTGTTGTATTTGTCTGAATGTTCTTATTTTTGCCTTCTCCCACTAATTACGCACAACATTTTCTGACAGTAAGGGGCACTATGATAAGCACACTTACATTTTTACTAATAACCCTAGAGGTATTAGGACTGCAATCAAATTGTCTTGTTTTTTCAAAAATAAAATAAAATAAAATTAATTAATTAATAAAAAAATGATTGGCTTTATTGGGTTATTGGCTGGCCCATACTGACTTGATCTGAATCTTTTCTGATGCTAGTGGGTGCTATAGCTAAAGAAAAACAAAATCATTAAATTTAGCCATTTGCCACCAAAACAACTACTGCAGCACTCTGGATCTGATCTGTCACATTTTTGAACAATTTTCCAAACTGACTGGATCCTGATGATTGCTTCTTGTGCTTTTTTGGATCTGAAATGTACAGTCAGTTCCAGCATTTCTACCTGTGGTCCTCTTTATAGGAATCAAATAAAGGGTTTTAAAGAAGTTGCTGAACAAGGTACATCAGAAGGGTTTTGGAAAACTTGCGGTCGGGCTCACTAATGGCTTTGCTTAAAGCATAACTCTGTCATATATCAAAGCCTTCACAGCTAGTTAGCTAATCCATTTTTTTTTAGAAAGCAACATCAAGCATTAGCAAGTCCTGAAACAGATGAGCAACTGCCATTGATGCAGAATGCAGACCTCTTTGATTTGGAACTAGTTACTTTCAAATATGTAACAATTTCATCATTATATCTGTGTCATCTACTTTGGATAAAAACACATATAAAAAAGCCCCACAAAACAGACTGATAGTCCCTTGTGTGAATATTTCATTGCTCCACTCAGTTCCTTCAAGCCTGCATCATTCTTTATCTGTACAAATTCCCTCTTGAATCACTTCTTTTCATCCCATTACATTAATTAGTTCAATTAATTCAATTGCTTAACAAATCAGACCTGGAAAATGGAATACCTCCAGTTGAGAGGGAGAAAGAGAGAGGTAAAAGGAAGGAAGGAAAAGAGAAAGACAACATTTTCATGAGTAAAAGCATCTCCAATTCATAGCAAGCTTCCCGATTCGAACAGACCTGACAGAATAAGAGAATCTGAGATTGACATTTCACACACAAAAAGTTTTTTTTTTTTTTTTTTGAGAATAACAAAGATAAAGTGGATTCCATCAATTAAGAGCTCAAACAAAGCATGAGTTATGGTGAACATCTGCATGCAAATCGGACTGCTCTTGTATTAAGACTAACACAGCTATTAACATTTTTTGAGTGATTTTATTGATTAAAGAATCATGCAGATTTTGTTTCAATTATTTAAAAGATCCACAGATAAGTATGGAGTTTAGAAATGGAACGTTTAATGTTACAGAAAATTTGCAGTATTTCTAAAAGTACCACTGAGAGTTAACAGATAATTAATGGATAATGGATTAGTTTTTAAAATGTTAGGAAAATGTTGTCAACTCTACAAAATATTATTTTTATAATCAAATTCAGGTGAAGTTAGAATAATTTTTAACAGTGTTTGGATTGAATTTGTCTTTGCATAGTTTAAAATTAAAACCTACATAATTTCATCAGAAATAAAAAGGTATTTCATTAATTTATTGTGAATATTTATGTGTTAACAGACTAGAGATAATTTTCTGCCATTTCCAACAGTTGGGAAATACATAGGACTTAGTAAATAAGACCTTCAGCCCATTTTAAACACAAGTGAAGTGCACAAGGACCGAGTGATAATCCTTTTAAAACAGATAGATGAAATGGTTGAAGAATGTTAAGTGAATTGCGGTGTTAGATACATCTCCTCTCTTCCTGAAGTAACACCATTTTTTGACTAATCAAATTTATGCTGACACTCGAATTGAATAAAGGGAAAGTTTCATTGGCCTTCATCTTTCAGAGGGTCTGTGATGTGGATTATAAGCACTCATAAATTAGATGAGTTAATCTTTGAATAATTCACAAACAACGAGGTTAACATTCACATGACTTTCTTTTCTGGAGGAGAGAGGACAGACAGTCCCCAAAGTACGTAAACAACCACCCACATACTTGAAGTTTGTCGAAACCACTCTGTAACAAAAAAAAAAAACAGATCACAAATGTTGAAAACAGGCTAAACTGAAGCTTCCCAACATATTTTCTTCAGAGCTACTCAAGATAAATGTGGAATTGACACTTTTAAACACTGATCAGCATCACTCCAGTGCTTCCATGGAAAGGAGCAAAGAACCGTCACATGTCAAAAAAAAAAAAAAAACTTGCTTGCTTTTAGATAGTACTTTAAAGGGATAGTTCACCCAAAAATCATAATTATGTCATTAATAACTCCAATAACATTAATAACTCGTTCCAAACCCTTGAGACCTCCATTTGAGGTATTTTAGATTTAGTCCGAGAGCTCTCAGTCCCTCCATTGAAGCTGTGTGTACGTCTACTGTCCATGTCCAGAAAGGTAAGAAAAACATCATAAAAGTAGTCCATGTGACATCAGAGGGTCATTTAGAATTTTTTGAAGCATCGAAAATACATTTTGGTCCAAAAAAAAAAAACTATGACTTTATTCAGTATTGTCTTCTCTTCCATGTCTGTTGTGAGAGAGCGTTAAAAACAAAGCCGTTTGTGATATCCGGTTCGCGAATGAATCATTCGATGTAACTGGATCTTTTTGAACCAGTTCACCAAATTGAACTGAATCGTTTAAAACTGTTCGCGGCTCTAATGACTTTTTTTAATGTGACTGACACTCCCTCTGAGTCAGAATAAACCAATATCCCGGAGTAATTAATGTACTCAAACAGTACACTGACTGAACTGCTGTAAAGAGAGAACTGAAGATGAACACCGAGCCGAGCCAGATAACGAACAAAACATTGACTTGTCGGTTTTTGGATCACCAGTAGTTATTTCGGACAGTTTGATTCAATAATAATTCACCGGTTCTTTTGTGCTCAATGTAATGATGTCATTGGTGACGATTGTAAGCCTTCGGTTTACCCGCGCTCATAACACTAGCACAGAATCAGTTCAGAATCAATCACCAAAATAATCAGTTCAATTCAGGCGCTCTGTGTGTCGGTTTGCGTCACGCTGAATCACACATGCGCAGCATCATCAACTCCTTGGTTCTCGAATCGGACGCATCTGACAGAAACGGTTCTTGACTCGTGAACGAGTCAGTCTATTGTTCATTATCTGGCTCAGCTCGGTGTTCATCTGCAGTTCTCTCTTCACAGCAGTTCAGTCAGTGTACTGTTTGAGTAAATGAATTACTCCGGGATATTGGTTTGTTTTAACTCAGAGGGAGTGTCAGCCATATTAAAAAAGTTATCAGCTTAATTCATTTGTGGATTAATGCGTATTGGAGACACGAACCGTTTCAAATGATTCAGTTCGATTTGGTGAACTGGTTCAAAAAGATCCAGTTACATCGAATGATAGTAACAGCTACATAACACAATACTTCTACTTTTACTTTCAGTACTTGAGTAGTAAATTTTAAAATAGACTACTTGCAGTACTTAAGTACAAAAAATGTTGAATACTTTAGTACTTCTACTTAAGTGTGGTACTTAAAGAGCACTTCTACTTCTACTCAAGTCACTTTTTTGATAGAGCACTTGTACTTTTACTCAAGTATGGTTCTCTAGTACTTTATACATCTCTGCTGCCAACTACCCTGCCTCTACACAGATTGCATCTGCTCCTTTAAAACCACTGGTTGACGTCTCACCTTTTAAGATCACACAAGTGCTTATCTTCACGTGAGAGTCACTTAACATTGAATGGTGAATTGTGTGACTTTAAGGAAATTTGAAAAAATTTCAAACACCCTATTGCTCCAAACATATAAGGAGCCATTTTTTAAAAAATCATGAAACTTTAAGGTGCCCTTTTAGCCAGTGTGGTTTTTGAAACACATCTGATTTCATCATCCAGTGGTCACAGAAGTCAAAATCATTGCAGCTTTTCCATTACAGACTTTAAAGCAAATATCATTATTCAAAATGCAGAACCAAAAGACAGCGAGCCACAAACTGTTGTTATGCACTAGAGCTGTAGTCAAGTCCGGCTTTGTCGAGTCCAAGTCAAGTCCAAGTCCAGGACTAGTCGAGACCGAGTCAAGACCGAGTCCAAAGAGGTTCGAGTCCAAGTCAAGTCAAAGTCCAAAAGTTTCGAGTCCAAGTCCAAGACCGAGTCCAAATGAAAGAAAAAAGGGTCCTCTTCAAGACCACATACTTAACTACTGATAATGTTTGTGATGCAAGAGAAAGCATATCTCCTATTCTAAGAAAATCATTTTACATTATTATTTGTAATGATCAAAAAGCATGTGCAAAGTAACAACTCTGAAAAGTTTAGCTCCAACTGGCCTTAAAACACCTGGAAGATTAGTGTGTCTAGTAAGAGCTTGATTAGGTTCAAGTGTGTATAATTAGGGTTAAAGCTAACAGGGGCGTTAAACAAGATCCTGGGCCCTATGCATAGGCAGTCCTGATGGGCCCCCTTGGCCCCCACCCATGAAAATATCCAGGTAAAAATTATATATTTCAGATTCATACTTTTCAAGGGCCCTCTCTTCCTTTGGGGCCTTGCTAATGAGTGGTTTTACCCCCAGTCCGACCCTGGGAGCTAAACTTGGATAAACAAAGTTTGGAACTGTAAGGTCAAATCATTTTTATGTACTTTATTTTTTGTTGACATTATATCTGTGGTCAAAAATGTATATGACTATGCCTAATTGGCACAGTGCACAGACACAGGCAAAGCTCGGGATATGACAAATGCGCGCAGCAAGGCTAGAATGGATATGTTTGGCTCTACTGGACATGCCCACATAAATACAGCGACATTTTTGTCATACTGTGCTAGTGTTTGCATAGACTAGTCGAGCACTGTCGGAAACAATCGACTACTCCAGCATGCATTAACCATGATGCATACAAAGTGTTTGCAAGTACGACGTGAATTTTAGAATTACAATATTGCGTGGAGCTGTTACTATATGACCTTATCTATGTTGCATGTAAAAATTAAATATGTAATGTAATAATTAGGGTTGTGCCTGAAGCCGAATACCTTATTCGGAATGGCACGGATAATGGCTTAAAAAACGAATAACGCTCAAGGAATAATTCTGCCTGAATACTCGGCTAAAGCTGACAGAGTCTGGTGTTTGCTAGATAACAGGTGAGCCAGGGCATCAGCGCCAGAAGTGAATGAATGTAAACTTTATGAGTGAAAAGAGAGCAAATCAAACACCGCATTGTTGTCGCCTCTCTGTTTATCTCTCAGAAATCAGAGCGTTGCAAGAGTAATTTTACCTATAATAATACATCATAGCTATACGTTATATTATTTGCATATATTTAAAAGGCAAATATTGAAAGCTTAGGCTACCATGATACGAATGAATGGAATAAGCATAGCGCGCTCACCAATCAAACAGCCGCGCTGCGCGTCTCAGTCTCTCAAAAACCAAATCAGTTCTCTCTCAAGAGTAGGCTAATAATCAGCTTCGATACGGATACATTGTTTACTTGTCCTACATGTTTGCATATTTACCTTTTGCTGGTTTGCGCGGAACACACACATCTGTTTAGTGAAGTTCATTAACATTAAGACTCGCTCAAAGTGTTCTGCGTAATGAGAATGTGTGCATTGAATAGATTCAGTCGTGTTCAAATGATCACTATGACACGTTTGTCATGACATCTCTCTGCTTGCATGATAAATATTATTTTAGAAATTAATAATTATTTCAGTTTAACACGACATACTTGTTCAGTGATAACTACGAAAAAATATATAAAAAGTCATAACAGTCTTATCAAGTAACTGTACGATGTTGTATCCGAATGCAGATAGGAAAACAATTGTGATTGTTACAGATACAAATACTGGCTGTTACATGAAAATGTAGATATGTAATGTCATATATAAAGTTTTTAAAATTTACATATGTAATTGTTGCATAAGGCTATACATTAATACGCGTTTATTGATAAAAAAAAAGGCTATCTAGGTGTAGACGTAAATAAAACACAATCTAACAGGTAGAAAATTAAATTAGAAACATCTAAACTTTTCAGGTCGCAGTAAGTGCACTGCTGGTCATGCACATCCTTTCCCGGAACAATACTGAAAGCTAAGGCAAGATGGAGAAACAGATGATAATAGTTGTACAAGGATAGCCATTTTTTAAATGAATCTATTAGCAGAGCTACTGCAAGTGATTTTAAGTGCTGGAATTCCATTTATTCTTTGCTGAAACTTCTGCGTCATCATGGAGAGCGGGTCATGGTTACCCAGCAACAGCAGACGCCACTGGAGCGCAAGCGCAGGCTACAGAGTGCTTTGGAAATGAGAGCGGCGCGCCTAGCGTTTTCCACACGTTTTCAGTAGCGACATCATGCAAATGTGGTTTTGTTATGAAGGAGAAATTTTTTATTTTATTTTTTTGCTGGACTCGGTCAAGACCAACTAGAAGACTTGGCGAGTCCAATGGCCAAGTCCGAGACAAGTCCGAGTGCAAATTCAACGAGTCCGAGACAAGTCCGAGACGACAGAAAAATGTCTCGAGTCCGGACAGCCCTATTATGCACACACTTTTATCACCATTGCAGTTAATTTTATATTGCTTGTGATAGATATGGAGGACAGATATGGAAGCCAATACATTTTTGACTGGACCCGTTGTTATTTTTGCACATTATTTTGGACTTGAATTTTGTGATAGTTAATTTAATTGGGAAAGGATCAAATAAAAACTGTGTAGAAGTTTTTAATTTTGTAACTCAAATGTGACAAATAAGCTCTTAACTAGAAAAAAAACTTTCTATTGTAATTAATTTTATTGCGAATGAAATTACTTGATTTGGTTTGTGATTTAAACTTGCTGTTCTACAAAAAAAAAAAAAAAAAAAAAAAGTGATTCTGTCCATTTAAAGATTTTTTTGAAGACCAATGTTGTACTGAGTAGCATTTAACAAATGAATTCACTCATATTGGATTGGCAGTTTTGTGCTGAACTTTAAACTGCTTGAGAAAAACCTAAAGTTCTGAAGCTGCACTGTAAAAAAAAAAAAAAGTTGAGAGCTCAAAAACCATTTAAGTTTTTTCAATTTTTTTTTTTTTTTTTTTCAAAGCAACTTCAAATATCAGGTTTTGTAAACAACTAATTGACCTTTAAGTTGAGTAAACTCAAATCTGTTGAAGCTGGTAGCCTCAATCATAAGTTGGGCAAACTTAAAATTTTAAGGCAACAAACTTCAGCAGATTTTTGAGTTTGCGCAACTTAAAGGTCCGTTAGTTGTACAAACTTTTGTGCATGTTTAATCAACATAATGTGAACTTTTAGTTAAACTTTCAATTTTGTGTTTAGCTGACTTAAAATTTTAAGTTGGCCCAACTTGTGACTAAGTCAGCTAAACACAAAATTGAAAGTTTAACTAAAAGTTCACTTAACTTAATATATTATGTTGATTGGACATGCACAAAACTTTGTACAACTAACTGACCTTTAAGTTGAGCAAACTCAAAAATCTGCTGAAGTTTGTTGCCTTAAAATTTTAAGTTGGCCCAACTTTTGATTTTTTACAGTGTAGCACACACGAAACAGCAGGCACACACGAAACAGCATGCGACAACATGGCTACTGGTGAGAGTTGGAAGTTTGTTCCCAAGAAAGGAATAAAATCATCTGTTGTTTGGAACAGGTTTGGGTTTGCAGCAACAGACGTAGAGCAAGAGACCCCACGCTGCAACATTTGCCCATCGCAGTCAAAGGCAGCAGCAGCACAAACCTATTCCAACACCTGAAACAGAGACATCCATCCGAATATGAAAATGGGGGTTACATTTGTCTTGCTTTTGATTAAATAAAAGCAAAATTTGCTTTAAGTTGTGTGCCATTTGTACTTATTGCTTTCCTTAAGTAGGGGGGGAAATCGGAAATCAAAAAAAAAAAAAAAAAAAAGGCCATATCGCCCAGCCCTAGAAACAATGCTCAGGTAGGCCGTGGCATTTAAACGATGACCAATTGGCACTAAGGGGCCTAAAGTGTACCAAGAAAACATCCCCCACACCATTACACTACCACCAGCAGCCTGCACAGTGGTAACAAGGCATGATGGATCCATGTTCTCATTCTGTTTACGCCAAATTCTGACTCTACCCTCTGAATGTCTCAACAGAAATCGAGACTCATCAGACCAGGCAACATTTTTCCAGTCTTCAACGTTCCAATTTTGTTGAACTCGTGCAAATTGTAGCCTCTTTTTCCTATATGTAGTGGAGATGAGTGGTGGGGTCTTCTGCTGTTGTAGCCCATATGCAAGGTTTTGCGTGTTGTGGCTTCACAAATGCTTTGTTGCACACCTCGGTTTGTAACGAGTGATTATTTCAGTCAAAGTTGCTCTTCTATCAGCTTGAATCAGTCGGCCCATTCTCCTCTGACCTCTAGCATCAACAAGTCATTTTCACCCACAGGACTGCCACATACTGGATGTTTTTCCCTTTTCACACCATTCTTTGTAAACCCTAGAAATGGTTGTGCGTGAAAATCCCAGTAACTGAGCAGACTGTGAAATACTCATACCAGCCCGTCTGGCACCAACAACCATGCCACGCTCAAATTAGCTTAAATCACCTTTCTTTCCCATTCTGACATTCAGTTTGGAGTTCAGGGGATTGTTTTGACCAGGACCACACCCCTAAATGCATTGAAGCAACTGCCTTGTGATTGGTTGATTAGATAATTGCATTAATGAGAAATTAACCAGGTGTTTCGAATAATCCTTTAGGTGAGTGTATATATACACACCGACATACATACATACACACAACGAAATATGTGCTTACTGACAATAACAAAAGGCTGTAAAGGAATGGTTGTGTGGAAAGCCCTTGAATGGAAATGTTTTGGGTATGTTTTATTTAAATTACAGGCATGTAGGTTGTGAATAATTTTTTAGAAGCTGTCCTGTGCATATAAATAATCTATGCAGTTATTAGTGAATGAGATTCGCTCTTTTATTTCACCCAGGACCCTGTGCTTGCCCACTCTGATCTAGCTGTTTCCCATGTGAGCACATCAGCACCATCTGCCTTAAAACCCCTGATGCATCTGAAAGTGCTCTTGCCCTTTACCTTCTCACACCTGCACACATCAAGCATTACCAAAAAAAAAAAAGCAAAGCACCTTTTATTTGCAAGTGAAAAGTGTTGCGTTCTCATTCTTTCAGCAAACAATTAGCAACAGTAATGTGTTGAAGGTGAAGAGAGCATTATTTAATAGTAGAATACTTTTTCCTAGCTCAGTTTAATGTGTAAAGAGTGGCATAAGTAACCCAACTGACTTCTGCAAAGTGTTTAAAATCTGCATCTGTAGTGTTGGAACCTGTTTACTGAATCTCATAGCAGAATAAGCACCAGTGTAGACCTTTTTTTATTTTTATTTTTCAGTTGTATCCGGAAATGCCAGAAACACAGAAATAGCTTATTAAAGTTATACAAAAATTGTTGTGACTGACCAATTAGAATCAACTGTGAAAAAGTACATAATTTATGATTGTAGATTACATAACTGAAAACTAGTGGGAAAGTGAAATGTATTGCCTTTTATTGAGAAATAAAGGCTTATTTCCCTCAAATGGGACTCAACTCATTGAAGGAGCTGTTCCATTTCATTTACGTGCTAGTTTGGTACAAAGAATAATGAAAATGCTTTTATTTTTTTCTGTTCAATAATTGTTTTGAAACCCTGAAGACGTTGTTTCCATCTCACAATTAGTTTAGTGAGACAACATGGCTTCAGGTAGCGTTTCTATTGATTCCTTTACAAGGCTGGGTAAAAAGACAAATAACATTAAAAGCTATTCCATTCAGCATGAAGCAATGCATGTCAACCAGCCATACTTATGAATCTAATAGCTTGAGGGAAGGGGAAAAAGGGTTTAAAAAGTGGCTACACTACAAGGATGCCATTTACTATCATATTTCAGACTTTTTTTGTGTGCCAGAATATATCTGTGGACTCTTTTGATCCCATGAAGGGTAAATCCCAAGGCATACTGTAGATCCTTCTTTCCATGAGCACTGATGGACGCTTGTTGAGCTTCATTTTTCATGTGTGACATTTAATCAAAACAGCAGTAGCCCCAGCCTTTATTTAGCTAGTCATCATTACTGCTCTAGGAGACAATTCCAATTCCTCTCAACTTCTGTCATGTACCTCATACTTCCATGGCAGCAGTTATCTCAGATATGTTGTCTTGGGCGGTGACACATTTTTTGAAGTGTGTACATAATAAATAACTGTGACAGAGCAGAACTTTAATCAACACGCAAGTAGCAGCTTAGAGCTGTGGACATGACAAGATGCACCCGCTGCTGTTGACTAAGGGAACCTGTTTTCATCGCCAGAAGCATCCACCAGGTTACATACCAAAACAGCCCTCCTAGCACAGAGCAATTATACCAGACCTTTTAATTAACACAAACACATGTTTCTGTTTGCAGAGAGCCTGACATTAATCAAGGTATTGCCTCTGAGTACGAATCAATCTTGCATTACTCCTAATTACTGTCCCACGCCCAGACTCCTCAACTCGAGCAATTTGTTCAAGCGTAGACAGATCACTAGTCTCTTTAGATTGGCCTCATGTTTATGTGGTATCAGTAAAACAGTTTGGCATTTATGGGCACTGGTTGTCTTAAGATATATTTACACTGCAGCATTGAAACTCTGCTCAGTGGCACTGACTTATTTTTGGAAGATATATATATATATATATATATATATATATATATATATATATATATATATATAGTATATCTTGCCTTGGTCTCAACCACAGTTGTACTCCTGTCTTGCTTTAGTCTCAAATTCAAAGGATTTGGGATTTTAATTCAAGACTGTTCAAGACCACAACTGCAGGAATATCACTAAATTGCTGATGCATTGTCTAAAACATGTAAAACTTCTTGCTCCAAATGCAATCATTAACCTCATTCTAATTTCATTTATTTTGATACTGTTGTGTTAAAAAAGACAGCTGTTTTCACGAACATGGGCACAACTGCAAATGTGATATTGATTTTCTACAAGCGTTCAACAAACAAGAATTTAAGTAAATCACATTTTAGTCAGTTTTAAAACTGAATATTTTACTATTTCAGCAATTAAAATAGTTCCAAACCAATTCATAGCAGAACTGTTGTGCTTTTCTGAGCAACATACAGAGATGTTTTGTGACTGAATATATCCACTGCTCTGAACGATTCAGTTAAAAAAAAAACATTTCTATGACAAATCGGTTGAATAATGATCACAGAGTGATTTGCCGCCACTTAGCCTATAGACGATTTTGATTTCGTATTTAAAAGCATAATTTTATTTTTCCATCATATTTCTATATTTAAAATGATATCAATTAAACATCAATGTCTACAACAGTGGTGCATTTGTGATGGTACCAATTGAGATGCAGCTTCGGTGCCACCTCTTCAAACTATTATTAAGACTCTCATAAAAAAAAAAAAAAAAAACACAACTTGACCCCAAAGAACTAGTTGATTACAGAGTGATGTCGGATCTTACTTTTCTGTCCAAGAAAAGGTTGTATCCTCACAAGTATATTCCTTCTTACAGAAAAAAAATAGTATCTTTGAGGATTTTTATAGTAGCTTCTGATGCACAAGTAGGGTCAGCATAACATTTAGCATATGCTTGCATTGCTGTAATGATTCTGTAATAGGAAAGTTCTAAAAAGAGCCAAGTGCACTCTGGCAGGCTCTCTGTGTTATGTGTTTAGCTTGTTAATGTGTATAATTAACCAATAAGCCTCTTCCAGCTGGAACCAAACGTATTCATCGTTTGTTTTGTTTTTTCTAAAGATTTCACCAACTCATCTTCAAACATTTTCCAAAAGGGACAGAGCTTCTAAACTCAGGCCCATCTCTGCCACCGTGAAGCTTGGTCAGTTGCCAGGAAGGAAATAGGAAAGCTATAAGGTTTGTAATTCTCAAACAAGGCAGAGGTACATCAAATTCTCTGATTAAGAGATTTAGGAGGGAGTTAGCCAATTATGCCCGCTGATTACCCTGTTTATTTGCACATACAGACTGTGCTGTTTTAGCACCCAAATCCCTAAAGGAATTATGTAAATCAAGTAACGTTGCTAAGAAAATGTTTGCTGTGTACAATTTGCACAGTGAAATTTCCCTTCTAACATACCGGTTTTGAGTGTGTGGTTGTAAAGGATACAGCATACTATTGTGATTTGTTATACTTTACTGTACAGCATCACTCTCCATCATCCACTTTCTAGACACTTGAAACAGTTGGCATCAGTAAAGCTGACTAAAATTGTCAGAAATCAAGAGTTAACTACAAACTCTTCACACAAAAAGACTTTAATAAACAGCCATGGGATTGACACTGGCAGGCAGGAACACACATAGCACAAATGCATTAGACATTTAATACCAAACAAAGAACTAAGTCCAGAGAAAGAACTGAGAACAGGAAACACTTTAAATGCAAAAGACATGACGAGGGGATGACGAGAAACACCTGGAACCGAAGAAACATAATAGTAACAGGAAACAGCAAGGACCAAATATGGGCATGGAGGGAGAAATTCAGAACAAAACACAAGACTAGACAGGAACACAGGCTCTATGCACAGTGATATTTATACTATTGTCCTAAAATTTTGAGACAGTAAGATTTTTAATTATTATTTAATTTTTTTTTGAGAGAGAGAGATAATTTTCTAATGCTCACCAAGGCTGTATCAAAAAGGAGTAAAAAACAGTAATATTGTGAAATATTATGAAAACTTAAAATACTGTTTTATTTTAAAATACTGTATTTTAGACTGCCACTCATTCCTGTCATGGCAACTCTGAATTTCCATCAGTCATTACTCCAGTCTTCAGAAATCATTCTAATAGGTTTACTTGGTTCTCATGAAACATTTCTTATTATTACTAATAATTTTTTACCTTTTTTTCAGGAATAATAATAATAATAATAATAATAATAATAATAATAATAATAAAACATATGTGACCTAACAAAATTAACATGACATTAACGTATTCCTACTTGACTTAAAACTAAAATTATTTTGCAATATGTCTGTGAAATGACACTTTCAAACTATAATTAACATATAAAGTCATGCTTCGTTTACATCTACGTTAGTATGAAGTCTTTCTACTGAAAAGAAAGACCCCTCTAGAAGATAACGATAGCAGGCCGATTAATGTTATAAATGCTTTTAAATAGAGGACAAAGAAGATGGCTCTAAATCTAATCCTGAGAGACTTATAACTGGCCTACCATGACTCAAAAACAAAAAAAAACATTAATGTTTTAATCAATAGTTTTCTACTGTATCATCATAGAAGATTTTAATATATGAGTACACAATCTTATACTGTTATCTTGTTCAAATTCTGTTTAAATTTGTCTTAAAACCAGATGTTTTTAGAGCCATGGGTTGGTTGAAGACTTACTGAACAATGTTCTGAAATGTCTATATCGGAAACTGGATCTCGCGAGCCAGATTTGAGGAACACTGGTCTATATGGAGAAAATGAATGGGAAAAATTATTCCAGAACCCAGGCTTCTGGAAAAGAGAACCATCTCGGCATTATATAATATGCTTTGCAGAAAAATATATGTTCACAATTAAAAAATTTCCCACAAACCCCCTGGCTATTTGAGATGAACCTCGGATTAGAGAAATGCTGACTGAGACAAAAGTTGCTATAAATTCTAGTCCTCATCTTTACTGAAGAAAACCACTGCTAAGGTTTCTCAAACTGTCCATGCATTAAGTCCATAATGAGTAGACTTAAGATCCATAATGAATGTAAGTGGTCTTTCTCATGCCTGCCTGATGAAGCCTAAAAGTTCTCTCTGTGGGACTGAGGTCACATCTCTGTTCGAGTAATGGTGAACGCACAGGAAACCACAAATGAAGATACTAAATTGATTCATTACACACAGAGAGAAAGGAGAGGAAAGAGCTGAAAAGGCAATTTTTCAAACTCTGAGGGGAGAAAAGCTAGAGATAGACCCAGGAAGGCTCGACAGATGTAAGATAAGGAGGATGGGTGTCTCCTCGCTGTCTCTTGGTCAACTCAACATGTTTGGAAGCAATCAACAAAAACTTCAAAAGGCTTTCTTGCTGTGGAGTATGTCCAAACAGAGCAAAAAGAGCTGACATTCATTGTGTATGTAGGATTGGTGAGTGATTGTTTCATTCAAACAGCTCCAAAACCTGTCAATGGGATTTATATGCATTTTA
This sequence comes from Carassius gibelio, assembly GCF_023724105.1. Lineage (NCBI taxonomy): Eukaryota > Metazoa > Chordata > Actinopteri > Cypriniformes > Cyprinidae > Carassius > Carassius gibelio. The sequence goes on along the minus strand of NC_068375.1, from coordinate 19,051,350 downwards.
ATGTGAGTGGTTTGTTTGACTTTAGAAGTCCCTGGAGAAGCAGCATGATTTGTTTTTTGATTGGTTAATGGAGGGAAACTTTATGACAGATGTAAAATATAATGTTGTTTTTGACTCAGTTTGACTCCTGCCTGTATTTTAATTCGCTAAAACAAATTGCCCGGAAATATAAGAATTTGTTTGCATCAGTTTGATGCAGTTCCTTAGCCAGCCTAATGAATATAGGCAAATTAACTTTTCACTTGGAGTCTCAGTCAGCATTGACGTGTGCATGCAGCATGTTAAATATCTGCTTGACTGAACATGTCAGCATAAACAAGCCAAAACATTTAAAAGACTGAAAGTACCAAGATCACTAAAAAGTTCCAAATAAACACTGGGAGTAACAGCAGCTTTGTTTTCACCAAAATCAATGGACATGCAAATAAACGACTCCCAATCGAAATGTGCACTTAAAAGCAACTGAACTACTGAGACACTGACAACCTGATGATTCTGATGCCGTTTGATTGAGCACATCACTGTGCTCCGTTCGGTCAAAATGTCTCTGATGTTACTGCAGTTTGGGAGGTAATTCTTGCCTCTGCAGCACTGCAATTGTCTTGATTAATTAGACTACTTAATTTGTCATTAAGCTTGATTAATTCCATTAATCTATTAAGCCTAAAATCATTCTTGGATGCCACTGGTATTGATTATTCCATTGGGGCAGCCACTGCAGAAGCTCACACAGTTCACCATGACAACTGATGTTTGAACTGTGCCAAACAGTGCCTCACATTCACTCAATTTCTGCGGTTGCACTGGAGCATTTATTCGGTAATCTAAGTATATTAATCATTTTTAACACCTCATGAGCTAAAAAATTATTCAGATGTGATGACATTGCCTGCATCTCATGAACAACAGTCCATTTGCCCTGAAAGATGGCACAGTCCTGTCTATTACTAAGCTATCAAAGATAAGAAGAACATTTATATTTATGCTGGACCAAAACAATCAACAACAAAAACAATCCATGCGTATCCATATATTTTACTATAATAATACTATAACAGTTTTATAATGAGCCAGATTAATTCATGATGATGAATTTAAATGAAAAGAAAAGTTTGAGCCAGTTATTTCTACAGCCTGGCTTAAAGTGAAATATGGTTAAATATGATGCTTGGCTTGAATGATGGCAAATTGCTCTCGCCTGAAGCCAGAGGAAAGGTGGTCGGTTTCTTTAATGAATGCACTGACAAGAGAGACAAGGGATAACTGATTTTTGTTGCAACTTTGATTCTAGGAGCTAAATGGCAGGATTCACAATAAAGCTTTGATCTTTGTTGAGGTTCTGTGTTTGGGATCATCTGAACGATGCATGCCGTTTTATGTAAAACTTGGTGCAGCTGTGATGATTTTATGACAACACATTTCAGCATTACATTTAATCATTCAAAGGCATTCTGCGGAATTCTGTAGGATCAGAGCCAATAACAGACACAATAAAAGTAGTTTGTCCCTAAGCAGATGAGGACATTTATAATAAACCCTACCTGCAGCCACTGGGACTGGTCACTGTGTCCAGATGTCCAGGCATTGACCTTGCCTTGTTTATCCAGTCTTGCTTTCCCAGGTTCCCAGGTGAACATGTCCATGTTAAGAGTTCTGAATATGCTTGAGGCTGTGATTTGAAAGTCCTGAATATGCCCAGACTTCATGCCCATTGGCTCCGAACACCCTGAAGAATTCAAAGGCATGTCCTTAACCTAAAACCATATTACCCTAAAACCATTTTACATGCTGTAACACAATAATGTACGCTGGTTAGTATCTGAAGACCAGTCATGTTGAACTTCTTACTTCAACTAACAGACTGAAGCTAGACTAATTATCAAATATATAAATACCTCATATAAATGTATCATATAAATTAATTATAATATAAGCTTCTTCAGGGTTTAACAATAAGGATATCCAAGGCCAATGTGAAGGAGATTAAAGCCAGTTAATAACACTTTAACTTGCCCTAATAGGCCAGGACTAAGTTCTTATATCTATTGTTCATATTAAACACAAATATGAGTTTTTATGCATATTAAGATAAAAATGTGTGGCCATGTTCTGAACATTTAAATATGTCTTAATGGTAGTTGAAGCCGATGTTTTGTTGGAATTGGGTAACTTGTGGTAGTCTTGGTAGAAACAACATGCCATCATGGTCAATGAAAAGAGCATGTATGAATTTATAGTAGTCATGAAGTTATATCACAGCTGTAGGATTCCCACCTATAATTTTTATTAAAAATCCAATAACAACCTAATAAACAATTTGTCAATTTTTGGTTATAAATTTTTCTGTCAAATATCAAAATGCATAAATAATTGATAATTTTGCTATGGAAAAACGTGAAAAGATTGGCAGGGCAAGAACAAATTCAAACTACTTGCACAATCTGACCAACAGAAGAAGAAGAAGAAGAAGAAGAAGAAGAAGAAGAAGAAAGGGGGGGGGGGATCCTTATTATTGAGCTGTATGAAAAAAATACTGAACTGGCAGGCTTCAACCATGTTGTGTTGTGCTTTATTGATAGTCTGGACAATGTTTCAGAGGTTATATCACACTTCTGAACACCCCTTTGGACTTCCGTTCAGAATGATATATGCTGTCTATTGAGGTGACTCACCAGTGAGCTCACAACCCAGGAGCTCCATGCGAAGAGTGCAGTGTCTTCTGCACACCTGTGGGTAGATCCTCACATACTGAGCCTCAATAGGAGGGGTGAAGGAGTTGGCAAATGGAGTGTTGTTATCAATATTCCCACGGAAGATCTGGAGGGAGAACGTGGGGAGATTTCACAAGATGAGAGCACAAAGAAAGGTCAACGCTACTCCATCACACTCACCCCAATTTATTATGCTGGTTTTAAATCAAAAGAGTATTTACTAACAACAAATCGAAGTCATTTGAGAAAAACGTTTGAAGACAAAAAGGTCAAAACTAGATTAAAACTGGACTAGGTCTACATTTCTCATAGGAAATATCAGAGCTTACAAGATAGCAAAAGTAGAAATGTTTTAAGTTTAAGTTACCTTAGGTTCTGGATAAATGAAATGAAATACAAAAAATTGAACCAATCACAAATATGTATGCACAATAGATTTAAAAGAGAATACTGATCACAATTTGATATGTAAATATTTAGATCTTAAGTGATGAACACCGTATGTCATCTGAATCACCTCAAAATCCAGCATGAAAATGCATACATCAGAGAAGGAAGTAAAAGCTCATGCTGAGTGACTGATGTGAATTTTTATTTTTTTTTGCTAATAAAAAAAAAAAAGTCTCACTATATCTTCATCCGTGCCCTTGACTTTGTATGTCCCCCAGGTCTTTCCATCATCGCTGTAGGCCACTTTGTACGATTTAACATATTCTGGGCTCCCGATGCGCTTGGCTCCTTGGGTTATCACTCCTGTGACGCGCATCCTCCTCTGTAGGTTAATCTAAGAGAGAACAAAATATAGAGAGTGACAGATGCAGAGAGAAAAAGAGAGATTCATCTCTAGAATCTCCTTTACTGTTATCTAAGTATTATTTATTTAGGTTAGTAATTTTGTTATGTGCTGTTGTAACATAATTCCTACAAAATATAAATAAATCCATGATACTTTATTTTTTTCTCAAAATGGAATAAATCCATTGAATCAATATGAAAGTTATTTTTCATATTGAAACTGATAAAAAAAACACAACATAGTAAGCTGATTCACATAACAGCCTCTGAACTTGGTCAATACTAATCTTAGATAAACCCACTGTACTAAAAATACATTCATCATTCATCGCTTCCAAAATGAATTCAATGGGTCATCTTGTTATGAGTGTATAAACAAGAACATGAACAACAATATCACATTAGACCACAGAAATTCCAAAATTACATTTCCCTTACATTCAACTTCCAAAACTGCATTCATCTTTGCTATGTTACATTCATTCAGTTGATAAGTGCTATGTGCCGTATGAACCAAAACATAAATGGCATTAATAAAAACACTAACACTGACAAGCTACACCATATTGCGTTCATAAACGAATGTGATTCATCTAATTAACGCAATATAGTGTAGCTTGACAATGATCTTCAGCTGTGTATTAAATGCATCGGAATAATTTAGATCTGAAAGCACGTGAAGATTTACCGGTACTATTAATCATAGAACCGGCTTTACTGACAATATGTGCATGACAATCACATGCGATTTATCGTGTAGCCCTTGTTTGTTGAACACAAAGTACAAAGTAGATGAGGAAAACTAGGATGCCGTCTATAGTGCGTGGAACGGTGCGCTGTGATTGGCTGCGCAGATATATTGCATTCTGCAAAAAAGGGAGACTGCGAATATCACATTTTGCGTAAATTTAAAAATTTACTTTTCAATACAATAAAGCAGATACAGATACAATACTGATTTTGGCGGAAACTCATTATTATTTTTTTCATGCCGTTTATCATGTTTTGGAACCAATATACAGTATATAATTTCAGGTTAAGTGAATTTAGTACTTTAGTACAAAATAGTACAGGCCAAGACATATAATGTAAAAATACACAACAATACCACAACATATTTTGTGTGTCATTGTTTTTATGTTTAAGTTTAATAGACAAGGATGTAAATAAGGAAAAATCAAGGAGTGGCCCAAAAGAACTCATACCCATTCGAAACCACAGCTTGGTCAGTTTCTGAGAGGTTATTGGTGTAAAAATGAGGCAACGTGATATTAGTTTTAAATAACAGTACAATATACAAGAAGTAAAAGAAGAAAAGCTTATATTTTAGACACATGCTCAGTGACTTTGTCTGTTTTTGGTCTACCAAGCAAGCAGAACTGCCAATCACAAAGCATAACAGAATGAGTCAGCATTTTTAAAGGAACTCTGAATAAAATGATTTGCAGACTCCTCCGTAAAGAAAGTCATGTGTCGCCACCTATTGACATAATAAAGAAACTGCCACTGAAAACCCCTTATCAATTCACCTTTTAGGGGGTTCTTCTCAATTCTTATTTGTGCGTCCTTCATGGATGAATTGAATCAAGTGAAATTATATGTCATCGCTCCCTTTAGCGTCACTTCAAAGCCCCATTGGCTATGCTAAAGGGATCTGTCCTTATGTTGTTAAAGTTTCTTATTTACAACATTCATAATAAATATTAATAAAGCAAGATGCCCTGTTTGAAATATATGACATGTATGGCTTATTTAAACTGCAAAGGTAAAATATAAATAACAATAATTACAACAGTTGTAAAGGGGGAGGATAATTTATACGTGCGTCAGGTTTTTCAATGAAAAGCACTTCTGCAAAGGATACACCTATGTATCCTTGCTCATAGCTCCTCTGGAAGTCTCCTCACTCCTCGATCCTTGCAGTGCAATTAAAGAATTGAGATGTCCTTCAAACTGGTTGAGCATGATTAGTTTCCAGGACATAGGATGAAGGAGGAATGAGAAAACGAAGAGGGATATTTAGCAGCACACAATGTGTCACATATAATCAGACATGGGCATACTTTATCTTTGTAAAATGTAAATATACAACACTTTTGCATTCACTTATATAATAACCACTTTGTGAATGTCTTCTGCACAGTTTGACATCTTTAAAATGTCAAATGCTGCATCCATACAAGCACAGTAAATGTGGAGTGTTTAAAAATGCATTTTAAATCGCAACTGCAATTTTTTATATCAGAAAATCAATTTTTCCCCAAAATTGTGCAGCTCTACTTCAGTAGTCAACAGAAAGCATTTTAAAAAATCCTCTAACCATAAACTGTATTCCCATGTAGCTTGACATTAATATAGTGAAAATAAAGTGGACCCAAAACACTTTACACACACAAAGCACGTACACCAGGCAATGAGTCATTTACAGCATTCAGACATAAGCCTAAATTCTTGCAAACAACCCTAAAACTAATCAAGTGTCGACTAGATGCAGACAGAAAAGCAAGTAGGACATGACTGTTTTTGCACTGTTTAGGAGAACACAAATAGCATGAATCTGGTAATGGAGATATAATCCCTTTCAGTTCTTGGACATTCAGACATGTCTGATTTCACACAGCCTCTTCATCATCAGTGCAGAAACGATAGCAGAGATTGCTTAGATTGATTAGAGTCATTTATATAAGGAAAACAATGAGCAGCCGACTAGTCAACTGCTCTTCCAGACCAGTAGTTGTGGAAGCCCCAAAGACAGAATTTCCATTTAGACAACCTGCCAAAACTGTTTCCACTGGACTCTCCCAGTCTTTCTGAAGTACACCACTGGCTGTTAAAACCAAGCCCTTGGCTTTTTACTTGAGATTACTTACTTTTCTGTATTTTAGCAAGCACTTTCAGCTCTTCACAGTGAATAGCTACAAGCCTCTGGTTTTAAAGTAGGCCACACAACCTGACAGCTTTCTGGGAGTTTCTTAGCTTTGTAGTTAGCCTGTAGCATATATATATATCCACCACAGCAGTGTTAATTTCGTTGACTAAATATTTTCGTCATTATTTTCGTCACAAATATATTTTTGCCTACGAAAACGAAACGAAAACTAAAATAGAAGGCACTGATGGAGACTAAAACTATGACTAAATTGATTGACATTATCGTCAACGAATAAAGGACGAGACGAAAATAGACTGTGACGAAAATCAAATCAGCAGACGGGAGAGATGCGAGGAATGAGCAAAATAACCGGCAAAACAGAACAGACTGCATTAGAGAAGAGAACCAATCAGAGCCTGACTTATTGAGACGTGAAGCGAAGGTTTTCAGTTTTTATGAGCTCCCGGGAAGTCGGCATTCGAAGAGGTGAAGGGACTTTAAGCAACATCCTCTGGTGGAACGGCAACGCCATTCTGGCGTTGTATTGCGCCTGCGCGAATTTAACTGCTACTTTGTGACGTTCTAATTTAACGGTCTACTACGGGAGAACAGCTGATTTGCCGGAGTCGCTACAACGTGAGAGGTTAGGTAAATAAATGTTATGTTTTTAGACTTATTTACATCATACAATATTAAAAACTCCTCTTCTGACAAAAGATTGTCATTTAACGCCAAAAGCAATCCTTCTCTTGCTTTTTTAAATTATATATTTTTTTGGATGTCAATAAATGAATTAATGCTGCGTTGCGCTGTTCTGTTTTACCGTACCTTAGTGACTTTTACGTTCTTGGCTACAGCGGTGTGACGGCAAACTTCCGGTCGCTGTAGCCGTTCCATTCGCAGCTGTTGCTTAAAGTCCCTACTGTCTAAAAGAGCGACAAAATGTCCACAGCTCACTTCACGTTTGACGACGAACAAAACAAAACAAAGTGTAAAGCACGCGGAGCGCTCATTCGTGGCAAGAACACAACCAATTTGAAAAGACATTTACAGACGAGCCACCCGGACATTTTCTCAAATGTAATTTTACAACGATGTTCCTTTGTTTATTGAGCTAAGCAAAATTGGAATAGTGCAGTGCGTAGATGTTGTAGCATTAAATATTACGAACTGAAAAGTACTGTAAAATAGCCCCTTCTTCAAATTAGATGCGAGCACAATACTAATACGTAATATCATGATAAATACATTTGATTAATACTAATGTTTAGTATATTTTATAATGTTCTACTTGTTGACAATATCACAAATATTTCTATATTAGTCATGTGAAACATGAATGTTCACATCCTATCATTATACATACAAATCTAGCAATATTGTAGTATTTAAAACATACAATATTGCTAGACAAATGAATACCTTATAAAATCTTGTTACTTTTTTTATCCACCTAGCTGCCAACTTATTAAATATTTACTTTAAATGTATGCACTTATTGTTTAGCTCAGCTGTAAGCTTTAAGGTCCTGGACCTAACTTTATTTTTCTTTTATTGATGGTCAATTGGCAGCTAGTTATTGTTTACATTATCATGACAGTGTTTGTTGCTGCATAAAAGCTTTTGAATCGAAATAAAGACACAGTTGTGTTGAAATAAAGTTGAATTTGTGTTTTATATATTTTGGTTAAGTTTGTTTCCTATACCAGCTGTAAAAAATTGTCTAGTAAATCTGTTATTGATTTTAGTCTTATTTTAGTCGACTAAAATACCAAGCAATTTTAGTCGACTAAAATACCAAGCAATTTTAGTTGACTAAAATAAGACTAAAATTAAAACAAATCAGATGACTAAAACTTGACTAAAACTAAAAAGAATTATAGTCAAAAGACTAAGACTAAAACTAAATTAAAATTTCGTGTCAAAATTAACACTGCACCACAGGTACAGTACAAACACAACATGAATGTACTGCTTTCAAAAACAGTTTTCAGAGTAAATAGATAAATAAATAAATAAATAAACAAACCTTTTTACTGTAAGATTTCTTGCAACTTTTACAAACAATAACAAAGAAACAACAAGCAACACCTTGAATAAAACATGAACCGGAAACAAAAAAAAAAAAAAAAAAAAAAAAATCCTTTTAAAATGACTTCAATTAACTTTTTAAAAACTTAACTAGCAATAAGTAGCAATGCTTCTAATGTGAGTATTAATCTGCAATGCTACTAAAATAAATAAATAAATAAATAAATAAGACATTTTAAAATATAGATATTTACGGGTTTCAAGGGACTAGTGTTTTTTTTTTTTTTTTAATCTTAGTCTAAGTGTTTTATATTAGTCTTAGTCTTTGTCCTGTGTCAAATGTAACTTTTAACTGTTATCATATTTATTCAACCTTGTCCTGTGTTTGACTAGTCAGGTTTTAGTTGACTAGCATTTTAGCATAGCTTTTGACATGCTGCATAGTGGTTCAACTGATAAAAATAGCAATATATATATATATATATTGTTCAAAATTATAATCTCGATGATTGTTTTCATTTGAGAAATTTTATTTGCACTTTATTGCACTTTCACCAGCACTAATTATGTGAACTCATTGACATGCCTTATATTATCTCTTCAAGTGTACTGACTATTTGTCAATCGTTTGCCGCATTGATGCAGCTACTTTGCAGAATAAAATATCTCTAGAAAGACAAGTTTAACCATAAAATAACTGGCTCATAACTTCACCCTGTCTTCACTTCATGCTACAATTGTCTGTTTGCTTTTCCACAGCTGGGCACATCCTCAATGTTATCATTAATCTGAATTACAACTGAACCTGCTGTGGGAGGGAGGACATGCCCACAGGGTCTGACACCATGCCAAGCCAAACTGTTGTGCAGGACACAAATCTCTGGTCCAACAAACAATATCAATCAAATTTAAGTGCTTAGTGGGAGAACATGAGAGAAAAGAAACAAAAATCTAAGATAATATGATGTAAAAATCATCTGCTTTTGCTTCAGGGCCTAGAATTTTCTTTGGACATCAGGTGATTTTCTTCCCCATTTTTTTTCGCTGTCTTAACCATGCATGATTATATGGTTTGTTACATTTTATGTTTGGCAAACAGCATTGTTTCCTTTCCCTGTTGTCTGTGACCCTATATCAGAGCAAACCTGCCAGCATTTTTGGGGTCATGACCCACCATTTGAGAAGCACTGATGTAGCAAATACATGCAGTAGACTGCAAAAGGCTAAATTTAAATGAATAAGTTTCAAATCTTCTTCCTCCTACACACTACATACGTCCAGCATGCACCAGAGAGAGAAGCACTAATGTCCTTCTTTGCATGGCTTCATGACAGGGGGGAGGCCGAGGGCAATATGGAAATGAGCGCATACTGATGCTCAACTCACAGCCTGTGTTACTGCCATCTGAATGAATACACGTGTATTAATGCATACACTTGTGCACATATGGCACAACTCCATTCATCACACTCTACATATGTACACATAAACCGCCATCCTTGAGCAAAGAGGTGATCTGCATGTAATGAGCCTTTCAAAATAACTCCCACACTATTTCTAAGCCTAACTCCTCTGTGGAACTAATGGAGAAACGCCTGGAGACCCAAGACTAAGTTAAGGCGTTTAGTCAGCCTTCAAACAGCGAGTGAGAGCAGTCAGTCAAGTCTTTGTTTTCCCCAGAGGTACATGTAAAAAGCTGTCTGAGAGGCTCCTAAGGGATGGGGCGCGGAGCAAAGCTGAGGGCTCAGAGTGTGAAAGGAAAGAGGAAGACAGCTCAAGCTCGTAGACAGACAGCCATGAAATGGGGGGAAAGTAATAGTCATAATACAGGGTTTAAAATGATTTGTTATTGCTGAGTGGGGAGTGTGTGTGTGCGTGTGTGTTGCTTCACAGTCAGCTACACTTGATGACAGCTAATTCACTATCCTACTGTGTGTGAGCAATGGGTTGGGATCTTGAGGGGCCACACAAATCACTAGCTGAATTCGTTCTCCTAGCCTTCTCTCTGAAGATATATCAAAAACTCACTAGACCACTGACAGTGGCTACAGCACAAGCTGAGAGAACACGCCAGGTTTTGGCAAGAACAATCACTTTCTGAATTTCTGATTTAACAAAGTTAACACTTTACATCATAGTTTCCTTTGTAGAAGGCTTATAAAGGTGTTCATAAATGACAAATTTACAAATGCATTATAAACTATTTATAAGCAGTTATAAATGCTCAGATAGAAGGGGGATTTTAATGCAATCCCTGCCTAACAGTGAGCTATTTAAATGTTATAAATGCTTAATAAATACTGTAATAATTATTTCATAATAAAAAAAGACTATTGTAGTGAGACTGAAGGGTGTTGTGTTACTTTTCTTACTATGCTTAGCAGAATCTACTCTATATCTTACCCTTTATACTCTGCAAAAGTTCATTATGCTTATCCACAGCAATGATTAAACATCTTTTATTTATCAAGATGAAATTATCAAACTTTATTTCCCGGGTCTATATTAGTTACATGTTAACCTTAATGTAGGATGAACAGCTGTGAACCATTCATTAATGAGTAAATAAATAAATAAATAAATAAAATGTTATCACCACATGGTCATTTAATATGTGTTATTTTAGAAGAAGAATAAAAAAAAAAAAAAAAAAAACATAAAATAAACTCCACACACTTGTTATGCTGATATAACTGTGAGCCTACTGTAATATAAAATTTTGGTCACATAGCCCCCTTCTAATGTTAACTATAGACCAATTAATCTCAATGTATCGTGTCATAGACTCGCACAAGACAAAAACAGGGGAAACCAATTAAAGCTGGGTGACTCAAAGGCCACGACTAAGTGATACTTCATGTTCATAATGGCCACAGATGCTGGAGTCACTTCATCTAATGGAGCAAACACTGGCGCCATGTGTGAAGGGGCCACTGGAAACATCTGGCATGGCAATATTTGTCAGTTTTGAGGAAATTGATTTGGTTGTGGATGGTGGACATAAAATGTCCATAATTCCCAAAAGCCATTTATCAGCCTGACACCCAGTCACCCAAGGTTTTTTTTTTTTTTTTACAATCATGATCTCAATTCTCCAACCACTGACAGGGTTTTAAAGTTGTTGTGGTGTGTGGTAGGAGCACAAATAGACACACAGTCATACACATACACCACTTCAGACTGCACTGATTTCAGTAATAAAACATCTCTCTTTTTTTTCTGTGTAAATAGTCTGTAAATGACAGGTCTTGAGTCTTCCATTAGGTTTTTTTTTTATTTTAATTTTTGGGTTCATTTTGTTTTAACCCAATGATTCATTTATTATGATTCATCTTATGCAGGAACATGCTTGTAGGAGTGAACTCCACCACTTCAAAAGTGGTTAACCAGCCTGTTAAGCATATACTATGACACAATCTGCTGAGTCACGCAAAGCCATAATTATCCCACCTCAAACATTCAAGCTCTCTGCTGCTGTGAACACATTTTTAAAGATATCACAATGTGCTACCTTTTTTATTTTATTTTTTACCAACAGTATCATCCCTGCAGGATGCCGAGTCTGATTGAAACACCAATAGAGGAAGAAGAACTGAGACTAACAAGTAGTTAAGGCTGCGGTTATTCATGTCTGAATCCATATGACTCTTCACCAATTCATTATTAGTTAAATGTCAGGTAGTTGTGGTTTTAGGAAAGTGCACAAAGAAGGAGTGGAGATGAAGGAATCTTTTAGTGAACTTAAACACACGTCGACCATATAACATCAATCCAGGTCAAAGAACAGAATAAGACTGAAAACTTTAAAAGAAAGGAAAACAAAAGAGCAAACAAGATGACTAATATAACACAGGTGAAAACTAATGAATGAAGATTAACTGATGAGAACAGGAAATTAACCAAGTGAGGACAGAGCAGAACTAAACAGAATCTAACACATGACATCAACACCTTTAATAATAATTAGTATATGATGAATTAAGTATTAATTTGGGCATTAGCACACAATTAGTTGTGTACCCTTATTGTAAAGTATACATCTCTGACTGTGACAGGCAAGTGGGTTAACTGACTGGAGTTAGTGAATTTCTATTTTGGGCTGTTCAGCTAGGTTGAGTTTGGGTCAAACTCATAGACCAAAGCATGACAGAGGCCACATAAGGACCAAAGCAGCTCTGGTCCACCCAGATTGATAGCTACAGAACATACTAGTAGTTTAGACAAAAAAAAAATAAAAAAAATAAAAATGTGAATTTTGTTCAAATAATCCTAACATCACTGCATGATATCATATTTCAGTTGTGTATGTGCACTACTGTTTAAAAGTTCACGATTGGTATTATTTTTTAAAGATGTTTTATGAGATGAAATCTTTTAAAAATGTAAAATACAGTAAAAACAGTAATGTTGTGAAATATTACTACAATTATTATTATTATTTTTTTTTATTCCAGTCTTCAGTGTCACGAGAACCTTTATAAATCATTCTAATATGCTAATTTAGTGTAATAAACATTTATTATTATTGAAATCAATGTTGAAATCAGTTGTGGAATTTAATATTTGTATAGAAACCGTGACCATTTTTTTTTACTATATGATGAATAGAATGTTCAAAATAACAACATTTATTTGGAATAGAAATCTTATGGAAATAGAAGTATTCTGTGTATAAAATTATAAAAGTATGTATTGCTACCATTGATCATAGTAAAGCAAGAGAGCAAATATAAGCTTCTTAAAATAAATAAATATATAAATAAACAAATAAAAATCTAAAACAATTTAAAACATCATTATGGTGACATTAAAAACAAACATCGGGTCATGATAACTGTTCCATGCTTTATGGTTTTGTATTACCTTTGGAATTTTCCTCTTATATTCACCATAAGACTTCCTGAAACTGTTGTATAATGTTATACTGTATGTGCTTGGCTAACAATAATCTAGAGAGCATTTATATTTAGTATACTCAATGAATTTTGAGAATAGGCACAGGGGTCTATTCAATTTCACCAAGGTGGCAACTTGCAGGTTTCTGGCATTGACACAGTTAAAGAAATGTGAGTGTTATTGGTAAAGTGATTAATAGACTCAGAATTGACAGCAGTCACAAATTTATACCTTGATATACTTGACGTAATCTGTGGCTGCAATATCTGTAAAGATAAACTGAGGATAAAGGACATAAATTGACTCTGACAGGTTACTCTAACATGTGTCTGGCAAGGATAAGTGCTGATATTTTCCAATGAAAGCCTTGGATGTTACAGTAAAGAACTTAAAATGAATGGTGAGATTCAAGATATTGAGGAGACGGGCCAAATTCTAATCCCCCTCAAGAAATGAAATAAATAAAAGAAAAAAGCATGCTGCTGAGTATTCCACGTCCTTCATGTCCAAAAGTGCCACTTCTTCAGTTATGAAATCTCACACTTTTGTCCACTATGGGCTTAAAGAAATTTCCCCAGTGTGTCACAAAGCAATTTCACACAACTGAGAAAGTTAAAGTGCTACTGACAAATCTGCTGCTCCTCAAAGAAATCCATGTTTAGCTCTAGCTCTTTTTCCTTATATTTTATAAACAAATTCACCTGTAAGAATTTTAATAAAGAAATTAATGCTTTCATTAAGCAAGGATGCACTACATTGATCAAAAGTGATAGTAAATAACATTACTGCATTACTTCATCCCTACATCTGCTTACTGTCAGTCTTGGGAATTTATAGCTCAGTAGATATGCATGGATCAACAGCTTAATCCTAATGATAAAACACTGGTTCACAGAGACCATTTTACTTTGATTATGAGGCCTTTGGTTTCTATTCCACTCTAACGTAATTGTATATAAAACAATTGGTGCGGACCTGTTCCCAACACCCCCACCCTAGATGACACTAGCATTTGCATTCTATTCACCATCACTGCAACTTATGTCTTATAGACAGTAAAAATCTGAGGTAGAAATGACTGGAAAGGATGACAGTAAAGAAGAATGATGTTAATGAGAGACAGACAAAACTGGGTGTATGTCGCCTCTAATTTAAATGACTAGAGCTGAAGAAAGGTCATGTGGCAACTACCACAGAATTTCGCCTTAAACCAATCTGATGTTTATAACACAACTCTCTGTGTTCTAACCCAGCAGCTCCACAGCACCAAAAGCTTCATCCCAAGAGGCATCATTAAAGTCAAGCTAACTCCCTAAATACTTGGAGATTTCTCCCTTTTTTCTACTTTCCCCTCCCCGTCTCTCTTTCTAGCTCTCCGACCATCCATAATCCTCACTTTTTACCTGCGAGAAGCTACTGGTGCAAACAGTGGTTAACTTGTTACACTCAAAAGTCTGCAGTCAGACTCTGCCTATCATTTATTTTTTTCGGGCGAATTTCATCTCAGCTCCTCACAGAGGTCAGAGTTTTAGACTACGCTTCTGCACAGACTACCCCGCTGAATATCAATTCAGTGAAGGATCCAATTCAGTCGCTCTTTCTTTTACAAGCAGGAATTTAAAGAATAAATCTGAGGTTGACATGAAGCTACTCATCGTAAAACTAGAGGTAAATGGACTGAAACTTCCATCCACTGTGATTGTCTGCATTATCAATCAAATGTACTCTGCTGAAGAAACTGCATATGAATACTAATCCATCCACCAAAGAAGCTCAAATAAATGGATTGATACACAAAGATGTAAGCCTGCCATCCCCATCAATCATTGGTAATGGACTGACATGAAATGGTTCTGTGAATGGACAACGCTTTTGAAACGTTTCTAATTATTGACAGAGTTGCAGCCAAGGTGGGAATTTGTTAGAAAGACAACAGTTTTGATTTCTAGAGTGGATAAAGGAGGGATCTTAGTAAATTCAGAGCTTCCCTGCTGAATAAAACAAAAAACAACAACAACAGCAACCAAAACAGCATAAATTGTCACTAGCATGCGTTATGTTTTGGGGGCCCTAAGCAAGTGGTAAATGGTGGCCCACCTCAGTAGAAATCATGTTCCTCCGGGCCAGGGGAGTCATGCACATGTGCTGGTTGTGGTGGTGGGAGGGGGTTATGTGACACACAGCAGCCAAGTTAAAGCTGTATAACTGATGTAGGCCTCTTGGGTTTACTATTTTTTTTTTTTTTTTATTCCCAAATGTGTTAACTATATCATGAAATATCAATTTGAATTGGGCAACTGATGATATTCACACTGGTCTGATCATATTAAACTTAAAGATATTATTAGGCTATTTTTTTGTCTTTTGGAAACTGCATTCAAAATCCACTTGGGTCAAAAATCTGAAGGGCATGTGTGGGTTTGAATGGGCATGATGCCTCTGCTCTTTGGCACCCCGGACCGCAGGGCCCCATGCAATCGAGTGGTTTGCATGGTGCCTAAATACAATACTTGGGTGTGTTGGTATTTCAACAAGGCTTCTTGACTGGATTAATCACTTCTTTCAGCAGCCAGCTCCACCATAAACAGAGAGAGCGATGGAAAGAGAGAGAAAAAAAAAAACACATTCCATTCAACCAACCATAGCAGCTAAATGTTTCTTTTTCAACACCGATGCTGCTCGACCAGCACTAACCAGCATAAACTAACCAGAATATTTTGAAATGACATTTATTCCTGTGAAGGCAAAACTGAAATCATTACCAGTTTTCAGTTTCACATGATTGTTCAGAAATAATTTGATGATTTGGTGCTAAATTATTATCAAATATTAATGGTGTTCTATTATTATTATTATTATTATTATTATTATTATTATTATTATTTTCTTCCTTTAAAGTTTTATACATGTATTTCTGCAATGCTTTGGCAATATGTACAAAAAAAAAAAACACTCTATCAATGAACAACAAGTTAAGATAAACAGATTGACAGGAAGAAATATTTCTGCAAACTACAGGTTCATTCACTGATGATGGATCTTCACCCAAACTTAATCTGCCCGTGTCAATCTGTTACCTGAATCCAGGGCCATCTGTCATTCTCGGCTGAGGTCCAGGCATTCACAAGACCCTTCTTATTCAGCCGGGCAAAGTAAGGGTACCATTTCTGGAGGCCGAAGAGAGCTCGGTGAGTGGAGGAGGCCGTTATCTGCTGGTTGGAGATGATTCCACCCTCCATGCCCAGCGGACCGGAACATTCTGCTCAATACACAAAAAAATGACACACAAATGGTGAGGTTAGACTTACAGTGTACAGACGAACGCAATCATGGATCAATCAACAAATCACAAGTTTTTGACAAGTGACAACAGCTCTCAGTACAAATGTGTTATTTGCACATGATTTTTATATTTTGTGTGAAGTAATCATATACTACTTGTTAAAAGTTTGAAATAATTTTTTTTTTATTAAGTCTGCATTTATTTGATCAAACATACTGTTTACTGTTTATTAAATTATTTTTATACATTTTAAAATGTGATTTATTTCTGTGATGGAAAAGCTGAATTTTCAGCAGCCATTTGTCCACTTTAGCAGACACATCAAGTTAAACTGAAAGTGACAGGGAAGACATAATGTGACAAAAGATCACTGAGCACCAAATCAGCATATTAGATTGATTTCTGAAGGATCATGTGACACTGAAGAGTGGAGTAATGGCTGCTCATCTTAGTCAGCACAGGAATAAATTATGTTTTAAAACTTATTAATAATATTAATAATAAAATTAAAATTGGAAATTAAAACAGTGACATCTGCTGACGGGCACCAAGCTGCGTTGTCACAGGAACATGCCAGCTGAAGGTGAGGACACTCCCTTTACCAAGTGCATTCCAAACAATTAAATAATAGCACACACATGCCCTGCTCGCTCCATAGTCCCTACTCCAAGGTGATAGGGATGATAACTTCCAGTTAGAACTTGCCGGTGAACCGTATGGTACACAATACACATACCATTACACCCCTAATATTTAGATGTCTGTGGCCCATTCCAGAGTCTGTGTCCTTGATAGAATCACTCTGGGAATCACTAAGCTTGCTTGTATGCTCCTCCAAGGTCTCTCCAGTGGACACATTGTCTTCTTCCTCTTCTTTTTAAAAAAGTAATTCCTTTTATTCAGCATTTGAGCTGATTTCCAACGTAATGGGACACGATTCCACCCACAGGAATCCCCTTTGCACATTGTTTTAATTAAGGACAATATTGGTCTTGGCACTTTTTCAAAATACTAAAGCACACAACAAGCCGCACTGTAAGTGAACATGTTTCCATGCATTTATAATCTTCATCCTTGAAAGGTGTGATTTGATTCTTCTCAAGGCACTCAGGGACATGTCTCTTATTTATAAAGTCAGCATGGTGTTTTCACAGACTGCACACATAGCTGTGTGAACATTTAATTGGAGAAGCATGACTTCCATATGTAATGCAGTTGAAGCATTGCCAATGACGTCAATGACAAAACAGCTTTAACCAGAGCTTGTGCTTTTAATCATCAGAGATAAAATGTGCAAATCGCTAAAATGCAATTGGGTCAACGACTAGGTTTCACCTAAATTTTGGCTAAAAAATGTTTTTAATAAATCAATATTTTTTTAACATAATTTGCATGCATGTTAAAATGTAGTTATATGCTAAAGATCAAAACAAAGGAAGATAAATACAGTGTTGTATGAAATATTGTACACCTGCTGCTATACAACCTACTGTTTTCCAGAGAGAGAAAATAAAAGGAAGCTCTTTCAAAGATGAACAGACAATCTATCCACCGTGTGGCTGCTAGTTCACTACAGAGCATTCTGTAACATACAGCTTAAAGACTTAAACATTAGAAAGTTGGTTTGTAAGTAATAATGTACAAATCTTATATCATCAGTCTGAAATTGATGGATGACTTTATGAATGAGAATGGGGAGTGTAAATCATGAATTTTTTAGACTGAACTTTTGACCAACAACTGCATATTTAAAACAGTGGCTAAAATGTACATCAGTATGAAGAAATTAATTCACTTTAATTTAAAACTGTTTATTAAATCTTTACTCCAGTAAAATAAATATATATATATATATATATATATATATATATATATATATATATATATATATATATATATATATATATAATAAATACGTTGTATAGCAATCCAACACTATATATAATCATTCCGTATATGCAAACCTGGACCACAAAACCAGTCATAAGGGTAAATTTCTCTAAATTGAGATTTATAAGATATGAGATTTATATGAGTTGAATAAGCTTTCGTTTCATGTATGGTTTGTTATGATAGTATTTGGCCAAGATACAGCTATTGAAAATCTGGAATCTGAGGGTGCACAAAAATCGAAATATTGATAAAATTACCTTTGAAGTTGTCCAAATGAAGTTCTTAGCAATCCATATTAAGGACCAAACATTAGGTTTTCATATATTTATGGAAGAAAATGTACAAAATATCTTCATTAAACATGATCTTTACTTTTTGAAGTTCAGGGTCCACATTTACAATAATTATACTAAAAATAACTGACTAAAATATATATTATAATTATACTATTCATGGAGTACTGAGTCATCAGCATATCTCCATACTTCCCATACTGTCAGATTCAAACTTTCCACTATTAAAAAAAAAAAGAAAAGAAAAAAGTCCCCAATCTGATCAAAACTGTTGTAAAAACCAAACAATAAACTGTTGAATGAGCATGATGACATCTTGTGTGAACCACCTACTACCTGTTCTAAATGCACAACATCACCATAGAATACCAACAAATGTGCCCTCATTTCCCACTCCATTTCTGTGCAATTTAACACTGTTGCTGGGGTTGTAACCCCACAAACACATCAATTAATATTTTTCAGGATCTACCTTTTCCCATGTAGCAAATACCTCTGTAGTGTTGGACTGATTTGAAATGCACGTAGGACACAGTGTTGATAAACATCTTCAATTCCATTTGGGGTTTGACATTTCCAGTGCCTTTTCTTTACTCCGGGTGCTCAATCTTAATATTCACCAAGGCTTGGCACTCCACAGCTCCCGACTGATTCATCTCAATTGCCTGGTGCTCTTTGAAATACACAGAAGTTTCTCTTTTTCTTCTTACTTTTTCATCCCTCAATCACAAAGACAGTTTTGTGAGGAATCAAAGACAAGGCACATCACAAGAGTAAACGTATGACACCTACAGTCACAATGGATTTCTATTCGCTGAGAATCCGTGGATTCAGAGTTCAATTATGTCAAAACAAAAAGACTTCGCCTCTCTCCATGTCTCTCTCTCTCTCTCTCTCTCTTGCCATGTCTTTTTTTTATACCATTCTTATTTTCACAAGTTTAGCATTAAAGAGATATTTGTATATGTTTCACAAACACCATACAGTTCTTTCATCATTGTGGATCTGCTGTTTCTCTGTGGGGTATTAATTTAAGCCCAGTGGAGACTGCAAGCACACATTTACAGCACTGAACTAATATATAAGTGATTCCTCTGAGAAACAGCACATTTATTTTATATAATTTTATCTGCTTAATGGATAAAAATCTGAAGCTATCTATCCATCTATATGTGAAATATACTTCCATACTTCAGTTCAAATAGCAATTTTAAATCCTGTTTGCAATTCAAATTTAAAAGGCATTCTCAATTAAATTCTAAAGGGCTGCTTCAGGTTTGAACGAGGGAGCAGATTTTCAGTGAATAGTGACATAAAATGTAATTTGTGAATCATATACAGTAGGACTATTTTTATGACACTGTATGACCTGGATTTAAAGCTTCAAAGTTACAATCACCATTCTTTCATCCCTTGTCCAGCAACTACAGACCAAAAGTTTGGACACACCTTCTCATTCAAAGAGTTTTCTTTATTTACATGACTATGGAAATTGTAGAGTCACACTGAAGGCATCAAGGGCTATTTGAGCAAGAAGGAGAGTGATGGGGTGCTGCACCAGATGACCTGGCCTCCACAGTCACCGGACCTGAACCCAATCGAGATGGTTTAGGAGTGAGCTGGACCGCAGACAGAAGGCAAAAGGGCCAACAAGTGCTAAGCATCTCTCGGGGAACTCCTTCATGACTGTTGGAAGACCATTTCAGGTGACTACCTCTTGAAGCTCATCAAGAGAACGCCAAGAGTGTTTTCAAAGCAGTAATCAAAGCAAAAGGTGGCTACTTTGAAGAACATAGAGTATTACATATTTTCAGTTGTTTCACACTTTTTTTGTTATGTATATATTTCCATATATAATTCCACATGTGTTAATTCATAGTTTTGATGCCTTCAGTGTGACTCTACAATTTTCATAATCATGAAAATAAAGAAAACTCTTTGAATGAGAAGGTGTGTCCAAACTTTTGGTCTGTACTGTATATAATATAACGTGTGTAGCAGGAGTTATCGGCTACATATATATACTGAAGAAGAAAAAAAAAACACACCCTGTATTAGTCTTATTAAAACTGAGACATAACAGAATTTGTATCTGGCAGCATTGTGACTTGCGCTGACACAAGGCTCAGCATGTGATCTGCCATCTTGAATGAATTGCCTACTAGCCACCCACCGCAGTAGCAGTAGCAGCAGCAGCATGCAGATCTTCAATACTGATCTTCCAGCATACATCAGCAGCCCAACAGACAGTGGCCATCACTAATGATACAGCCACAGCGGCACGGCAGATGAATCCATATCTCAGCAGGCCTACTTATATAATCCATATATTGAGTTGAATTCCACCTCAATCTTTGGTACCTGTGCTAATGAGGAAAAATGGGAATTTAGCTCCTCCTTGTCAAGATTAAAGGAGATACAAGCTACAAGCACAGCATTATACATCAGTTTTGATCATTCATGGTTTTGTTTAAAACATGTAAAACAGGAGTTGCATTTTAATGTATAATTCTAAAAGGCTGAAGAAGAACCACAAAGCTTAACTCCTACAACTGGAGCTTGTGAAATTAAAAATAAAGCGGAATGTCATTATAGAAGCACATGAAGGTATTTTCTGAAAATGCACATTTATTATGTGATTTCAATTTGTAGCCGGTAAAGACTCCACTTCTGTCTGTAATGCCCTGCTGTGCTCTGAATTTATTATTTTGGCAATTCCAATTTGTGATATTTCTCTTATTGAAACTAGCAGGTGCTTTGAACACTGGATTTCCCATCTGTTACTTTCATAAAAAAAAAAAAAAAAAAAAAAAAAAAAAAAAAAAACTAGGTCTGTTGATTTATTTTAAATCTTTACATTTCTCTGCAAGAGGTAAAGCAATAACTTTATACAGCGCTGCATTTACTGTACATTCCTCTTTGTCTTCAGAAAGATCCCTTAATATATTGTTGTTTTTAAGATTTTATTTTTTTAAAGATTACATTTTAATCAGATTGACTCCTGCTGGACATTTTATTTTTTTATTTATTTTTAATTTTTTCTTGCAGTCCCTCTCAACACATACAAAAAGACACAAGTGTTCCTGTCCCATGTGCACATGTTGAGTATCCAAAGACCTTTCTAAAAACCTCTGCTAATCAGCCTACTAAATATCGAATGGCATAAATTAATACATTGATGACCATAAAACAAATTCATCCTCTCTATCAAGTTCACATTTTCCTCTACAAATTTGTCATAGGTTGTCCTGGGCTCACTATGGCCCTCTGCGTTATAGTCCACTCATTAAGCCTGTGGAAATACGAACCCATCCATAAACATTTTGTCTCAGGCCCCATGAATTTTAGCGATGACCCTGTCGCTATGCATTCACTGGCACTCTGTACTGACTAATGGTTGGACAGAGAATAAATGTTTATGAAGCAGAAGGAGCTCCTTCAGGAATAAATAAGCTGCCAAATATTGATTTCAAAACTCTGATGAAAATGATGGATGTTCTTTCAAGAGATGGATTATCTGACTGCGCCCGCACTGTAAAAAAAATTGCCGTTAAATAACAGTAATTTTCTGGCAGCAGGGGCGCCAGTAAAGTACTGTTAATTTACAGCTCTTAACCATTAATTTACCACTCTTATTTTTTAACAGTATTTTACCGTAAATTCTACCATGGAAATTAACTCCACTCCCACTGCTTCAAACAGTTCAAGTTTTTAAAACTAGCATTCCTACGATGTTAGCACTATGAACTTATTTCATTTGAGTCCACTGAGAAGGAATATTTCTTAATATAACGATGCAAACACTTAATGTGCAGTAATAAAGTAACTAAATACATGACTTTTACTCAAATCACTGCAGCTCATTGTCAGCTATAGCACACATGTATATGCTGAAGTACTTAACGCAGAGATCATCACTGTATCAGCGACTCCACATTTACTGCCTTTACATAAAGCAGCAGAAAATCAGAAATTGTGGCTCATCATTGACTGAAGCAAAGGCTCTACTCTCCAGCACAATGGTGAACAACAAAACTACATTAAACTAAACGATTTCTCTTGTGCAAACACACATTAATACAGTCAAGTTCAGTATTTACTCTCATTATCAGTGTATGACTTTGCCTAGTTTTTTTTCTATGGATGTTCACAAATACTTTAGTTAAATTAACTTTTTTTCCATTTGGTAAATCTGACGTTTACATTTTACAGTATATTACTGTTTTTCCTTGACTTAACGGCAACAAACTGTAGAAAAACACTTTTTTTGCTGGCAACCATTAATTTACGGCAAGAAACAGTTGAAAAACAGTTTTTTACTGCACTGTTAAAAATCGCTGTAAAAAAACGGCCAAATTTCAACAGTAACATACTGTTTTTCATTAAAACAGTGCATTCTGGGTAATATTCATCGTTTTCGAGAAGTAGCCTGCTGCTATATATCGTAAATTAACAATGTTCAAAGTCGACACTCAGCGGCTGTGTTTCAAATCACACCCTACACCCTCATTCACTATTCCCTGCATGAGTTTACTAATATAGTCCACCTGACAGAGAGAATGAACACTAATGAGTGAATTCAGACACTGATCAACAGCTGCTGTTAATGAGTAGAATCACTGAAGAAAAAAAAACATAACAAGACAAACACATGAAATACAACTGACTTCAGCCACAGCCTTAGATGAAATCAACTGAAGATTTAAACGATCAACAAACAGCTTCACCAACTTCACACATTACTAACCAGACTGACTTTATTTCTGTCAGATCAGAGAGCAGAGATCAAAAGATCTTATTGAGAATTACAGAGATTTAGATGATAATGTTACTGTTTCGTTTAGCGTCACCATTATGGAGATCAGTGTTTGCTTTAGTTGGGCTCCTGACCATTGACTTTTGCACTTTACATTTTGTTTTATTGCTGTATTTGTATCTTTATGATGCATCTGTTACAGCAGTATTAATTTTGATAGTCAAGTGATTATGGTTGTTTCTAACAGGCATGATCTACTAGACTGACTTAAAGTGTTGCTATAATAATCAAATATTAATTTGGTGTTGAAATATTTGAGTGAATGACACTTCAATTTGGTAAGATTGAAAAGTAGTGTGATAACCAGGATTTATGGATTTAACGACTAGTTTTAGTTAAAAAGTATTTCGGGCAGCAGTCCCCACAACACTCAAAGAGAGAAATCAACAATCAGCATATGAATCTCAACAATGGTGACAATGAAAAGGTTCATGATGCAATGCATGCTGGGTACCAGCACAGGATAAAACTCATCCATGATTCCCAGCATGCATTGCGGCATGAATAAATTATGCCCCTGAATTGTTCACTTATTTTCTTGAATTCTTATGTGCTTATAATTTTGCATTTGTTTTAAGTTTTAGTAGCATGTGTTGTGATGTTCAGAACTGATCTGTTCATTTATTTTGTGGATTGTCACCATTGTTGTGATTCATACGCTGATTCTTGATATTTCTGTCTAAATTTCAGCAAAGGTTTTTTTTTTATTTATTATGAGTGACATTTTCTTAACAGTCTTTCATAACTTATGGCTCAGCAGTGTTCCTTCTCATGCTGTAGTATCAATTATTAGATCAGAAATAATAGTATTTGTTCTTGTCAATCTATAAACAACAATATCAGATTTTTTTTTCTTCTGTGTACTTTTGTTTTGCTATAACAGGTTCCAAAGGCGCATTGTTACAGCATGAAAAAAAAAAAAAACATGGTTGTTGAAAAGTCACGTTCAAGAGCCCAACTAAAGTAAACACTGATCTCCATCATGGTAGTGAAAAAAACACCTAAACCTATTTAACTCTCCATAAGTTCTTCTGTAGACATCTGACAGAAATAAAGTCAGTCTGGTTAGTAATGTGAATCTGGTGAAGCTGTTTTAGTAGTTGTTTAATCAGATCTTGAGAGATTTGATGTATTCTTTTATTCAGTTGATTTCATCTAAGGCTGTGGCTGAAGTCATTTGTAGTTCTTGTGTTTCTCTTTCCTTCAGTGATTCTGCAGGTGTTTATCACTAATGCTCAATCATCAATTAATCACCGAATTATCTCATTAACTTCACTGATTCAGTGTTACTCTAACACTCTGTAGTGTGCACACATTATAAGTGTTCATTTAAAACTGAGGATTTTCTTGTGGGGTTTAAAGGGTTAAAGATTTAAGATGAAGAAAAAACAGAATGAAACATAATTTAACAGTAATAAACTGTAATTAATTTACAGGAAACAAACTGTAGAAAAACAGTTATTTACTGGCACCCCTGCTGCCAGTAAATAACTGTTTTTCTACTGTTTCTTGCCGTAAATTAATGGTTGCCAGCAAAAAAGTGTTTTTCTACAGTTTTTTGCCGTCAAGTCAAGGAAAAACAGTAATATACTGTAAAATGTAAACGTCAGATTTACCAAATGAAAAAAAAGTTAATTTAACTAAAATATTTGTGAACATCCATAGAAAAAAAATTAGGCAAAGTCATACACTGATAATGAGAGTAAATACTGAACTTGACTGTATTAATGTGTGTTTGCAAAAGAGAAATCGTTTAGTTTAATGAAGTTTTGTTGTTCACCATTGTTCTGGAGAGTAGAGCCGGTGCTTCAGTCAATGATGAGCCACAAATTCTGATTTTCTGCTGCTTTATATAAAGGCAGTAAATGTGGAGTCGCTGATACAGTGGTGATCTCTGTGTTAAGTACTTCAGCACATACATGTGTAATACAGCTGACAATGAGCTGCAGTGATTTGAGTAAAAGTCATGTATTTAGTTACTTTATTACTGCACATTAAGTGTAAGAAATATTCCTTCTCAGTGGACTTAGTACTAACATCGTAGGAATGCTAGTTTAAAAACTCGAACCGTTTGAAGCAGTGGGAGTGGAGTTAATTTCCATGGTAGAATTTACGGTAAAATACTGTTAAAAAATAAGAGTGGTAAATTAATGGTTAAGAGCTGTAAATTAACAGTACTTTACTGGCGCCCCTGCTGCCAGAAAATTACTGTTATTTAACGGCAAATTTTTTTACAGTGTGGCAGCAGGGGCGCCAGTAAATAACTGTTTTTCTACAGTTTGTTTCCTGTAAATTAATTACAGTTTATTACTGTTAAATTATGTTTCATGCTGTTTTTTCTTCATCTTAAATCTTTAACCCTTTAAACCCCACAAGAAAATCCTCAGTTTTAAATGAACACTTATAATGTGTGCACACTACAGAGTGTTAGAGTAACACTGAATCAGTGAAGTTAATGAGATAATTCGGTGATTAATTGATGATTGAGCATTAGTGATAAACACCTGCAGAATCACTGAAGGAAAGAGAAACACAAGAACTACAAATGACTTCAGCCACAGCCTTAGATGAAATCAACTGAATAAAAGAATACATCAAATCTCTCAAGATCTGATTAAACAACTATTAAAACAGCTTCACCAGATTCACATTACTAACCAGACTGACTTTATTTCTGTCAGATGTCTACAGAAGAACTTATGGAGAGTTAAATAGGTTTAGGTGTTTTTTTCACTACCATGATGGAGATCAGTGTTTACTTTAGTTGGGCTCTTGAACATGACTTTTCAACAACTAAGGTTTTTTTTTAACATGCTGTAACAATGCGTCTTTGGAACTTGTTATAGCAAAACAAAAGTACACAGAAGAAAAAAAAATCTGATATTGTTGTTTATTTATTGACAAGAACAAACACTATTATTTCTGATCTAATCCCGTGTCTCTTCTCTTATTGAATATTGATATTACAGCATAAGAATGAACACTTCTGAGCCATAAGTTATAAAAGACTGTTAAGAAAATTTCACTCATAATAAAAAAAAAAAAACCTTTGCTGAAATTTAGACAGAAACATCAAGAATCAGCGTATGAATCACAACAATGGTGACAATCCACAAAATAAATGAACAGATCAGTTCTGAACATCACAACACATGCTACTAAAACTTAAAACAAATGCAAAATTATAAGCACATAAGAATTCAAGAAAATAAGTCAACAATTCAGGGGCATAATTTATTCATGCCCCAGTGCATGCTGGGAGTCATGGATGAGTTTTATCCTGTGCTGGTACCCAGCATGCATTGCATCATAAACCTTTTGATTGTCACCATTGTTGAGATTAATATGCTGATTGTTGATGTCTCTCTTTCAGTGTTGTGAGGACTGCTGCCCAAAATATTTAAAACTCAAAATTTCATTAAATCCATATCCAGATAATCACATTACCGTTCAATCTTATAAAATTGAAGAAACAAACAAAAGAAAAGTGTTATTCACTCATATATTTCAACACCAAATTATGAATTGACTATTATAGCAACAAGTCAGTCTAGTAGATCATGCTTGACAGAAACCGTCATAGTCACTTGACCATGAAGATTAATATTGCTGTAACAGATGTATCATAAAGATACAAATATAACAATGAAACAAAAGTTGAAGTACAAAAGTCAAGGGTCAGGAGCCCAACTAAAGCAAACACTGATCTCCACAATGGTGACGTCAGACGAAACAGTAACATTATCATCTAAATCTCTGTAATTCTCAATAAGATCTTTTGATCTCTGTTCTCTGATCTGACAGAAATAAAGTCAGTCTGGTTAGTAATGTGTGAAGTTGGTGAAGCTGTTTGTTGATCGTTTAAATCTTCCGTTGATTTCATCTAAGGCTGTGGCTGTAGTCATTGTATTTCATGTGTTTGTCTTGTTATGTTTTTTTTTTTCTTCAGTGATTCTACTCATTAACAGCAGCTGTTGATCATTGTCTGAATTCACTCATTAGTGTTCATTCTCTCTGTCAGGTGGACTATATTAGTAAACTCATGCAGGGAATAGTGAATGAGGGTGTAGGGTGTGATTTGAAACACAGCCGCTGAGTGTCGACTTTGAATGTTGTTAATTTACGATATATAGCAGCAGGCTACTTCTCGAAAACGATGAATATTACCCAGAATGCACTGTTTTAATGAAAAACAGTATGTTACTGTTGAAATTTGGCCGTTTTTTTACAGCGATTTTTAACAGTGCGTAGTCCACAAGAAACTTTTATTCATGTAACTGACAAGGTTTCTGTTGTTGTTGATGTTGTTGTTTGTTATTCAAACATTGTTATTCCATTGTCCTATTAAATTCGTATGAGACAGAGATATAACTTATTGGACCAAAAAGCAGTACCGTATTTTTTGGACTATAAGTCGCAACTGAGTATAAGTCGCATCAGTCCAAAAATATGTCATGATGAGGAAAAAAAACATATATAAGTCGCACTGGACTATAAGTCACATTTATTTAGAACCAAGAGAAAACATTACAATCTACAGCTGCGAGAGGGCGCTATATACTGCTCAGTGTAGACTACAGGAGCACTGAGCAGCATTAGAGCGCCCTCTGGCGGCTGTAGACGGTAATGTTTTCTCTTGGTTCATTTCTCTTAGTTCATTTCTCTTGGTTCATGTCATATTAATTTTGATAAATAAGTCGCACCTGATTATAATTCACAGGACTAGCCAAACTATGAAAAAAAGTGTGACTTATAGTCCGGAAAATACGGTACACAGAATCTCTTGGTTTCAATTTGATAGATGGATGTACTGTTACCTCTTCTACAGTCCAAAATCTGGGTGTTATACTAGACAGCAACTTATCTTTTGAAAACCATATTTCCCATATTACAAAAACAGCATTTTTCCAACTTAGAAAAATTGCCAAAGCTACGAAACATTTTACTGTATCTGTTTCTGATGCAGAAAAGCTAGTTCATGGATTCATGTCCTCTAGACTGGACTATTGTAATGCACTTCTAGGTGGTTGTCCTGCATCTTCAGTAAACAAGCTACAGGTAGTCCAAAATGCAGCGGCTAGAGTCCTTACCAGGTCAAGAAAATATTATCATATTACCCTACTTTTACAGTCTCTGCACTGGCCATCTATTAATTTCTGGATCAGTTACAAAATATTATTGCTTACCTATAAGGCCTTTAATGGTTTAGCTCGTGCGTACATAACTAACCTTCACTTGTACCACGCTAAAATCCATCATACTCCCTAAAGTTGCAAAACTCTGGGCTTTTGGTAGTACCTAGGATAGTAAATTGCACTAAATTAGGTAGAGCTTTTTCGAATCTGGCTTCCAAACTCTGGAATAGCCTTACTGATAACCTTCGGGGTTCAGACACATCTATCTATCTATATTTTATTTTCTGTACCTATTATCTGATTTAGATAATACAGCAAAATAGGTGATGACAAATTGATACAATATATTTTTAGCAAAATGTCTGATCATGTCTAAATCAAAGTGTTTCAGTCCTTTCATACAGCTTATGTTAAAACATCAGCCTGGTACATCAGCGTTGAGTACTGAAGGGAGGAGGCAGGTTAAATGAGATGTGATTCCAGTTTGAATAGTATGAGATCTGACAGATCGAAAGTTGCCACCTTTTCATTGTTGCATTAAAGGAAAACACCAAAATGAGAATTTGCTAAAAAATAAATAAAATACATTTACTCACCCTCAGGTAATCCAAGACGTAGATAAGTTTTTCTCTTCATTGGAGAAATTCAGCATTGCATCGCTTGCTTATCAATGGATCCTCTGCCGTGAATGGGTGCTGTTAGAATAAGAATGTGAAAAACTGTGATGTTTTTATCAGCTGTCTGAAATGTAATTTCGATGGCACCCATTGACTGCAGAGGATCCACTGATGAAGAATCAATACTAAATTTCTCAAAATCTGCATCTTTAATGGCCTAAAGGGGAGATAATTATCATTTTTGGGTGATCAATTCCTTTAATTGCAAATGGTTCTTCAGACTCTTAGCTTGTGAATGAATGAGGGTATTCTTACAGGTCCAAGAAGGAAGTTGCTAATGTTCCCAATGGACACTTTATCTTTTTATGGTTGTCAGGTCCCATGAAATGCCTTATCCTCTTTCATTATGTAACAGTTTTCCCAATGAACATTCAGTCTTATTTTTAATATTTACATTTTAATTCAAATAAACCTCTCTCTGAGTCCTGTCGCCACACCAACTGTAACCGTCTCTTCACCCTACCATAGTGTATCTCGTGAGTGTGGGTATAACTGTCTTTTCTTAGCAGTCCTTGCATGCTTCTCCATGGTCCCGGTGAAACAGATGCTATGAACTGTCACAAAATTCACTTAATACTTAATACAAAGCCCACTGGATGGACTGAGGGAGAAGAAATGGGGCAGGGAAGAAAGTATCCATAAAAACAAGAATATGTACTTACTGTACTGGCAGTTTCTTCCCATATATTCCCCTGGGCATTCACAGGAATAGTTTGCAACCAAATCCGTGCAGATCCCTCCATTTTTACAGGGGCTTCTTTCGCATTCATTAACATCTGCAAAAAAAAAAAAAGGGGGAAAAAAGGAATCAGTTATATCAGGCTTAAAGGCAATTACTGCACTGTTAAAAATCGCTGTAAAAAAACGGCCAAATTTCGACAGTAAAATACTGTTTTTCATTAAAACAGTGCATTCTGGGTAATATTCATCGTTTTCGAGAAGTAGCCTGCTGCTATATATCGTAAATTAACAACGTTCAAAGTCGACACTCAGCGGCTGTGTTTCAAATCACACCCTACACCCTCATTCACTATTCCACATGAGTTTACTAATATAGTCCACCTGACAGAGAGAATGAACACTAATGAGTGAATTCAGACACTGATCAACAGCTGCTGTTAATGAGTAGAATCACTGAAGAAAAAAAAACATAACAAGACAAACACATGAAATACAACTGACTTCAGCCACAGCTTTAGATGAAATCAACTGAAGATTTAAACGATCAACAAACAGCTTCACCAACTTCACACATTACTAACCAGACTGACTTTATTTCTGTCAGATCAGAGAACAGAGATCAAAAGATCTTATTGAGAATTAAAGAGATTTAGATGATAATGTTACTGTTTCGTTTAGCGTCACCATTGTGGAGATCAGTGTTTGCTTTAGTTGGGCTCCTGACCATTGACTTTTACACTTTACATTTTGTTTTATTGCTGTATCTGTATCTTTATGGTACATCTGTTACAGCAGTATTAATTTTGATAGTCAAGTGATTATGGTTGTTTCTAACAGGCATGGTCTACTAGACTGACTTAAAGTGTTGCTATAATAATCAAATATTAATTTGGTGTTGAAATATTTGAGTGAATGACACTTCAATTTAGTAAGATTGAAAAGTAGTGTGATAACCAGTATTTATGGATTTAACGACTAGTTTTAGTTAAAAAGTATTTCGGGCAGCAGTCCCCACAACACTCAAAGAGAGAAATCAACAATCAGCATATGAATCTCAACAATGGTGACAATCAAAAGGTTCATGATGCAATGCATGCTGGGTACCAGCACAGGATAAAACTCATCCATGATTCCCAGCATGCATTGCGGCATGAATAAATTATGCCCCTGAATTGTTCACTTATTTTCTTGAATTCTTATGTGCTTATAATTTTGCATTTGTTTTAAGTTTTAGTAGCATGTGTTGTGATGTTCAGAACTGATCTTTTCATTTATTTTGTGGATTGTCACCATTGTTGTGATTCATACGCTGATTCTTGATGTTTCTGTCTAAATTTCAGCTAAGGTTTTTTTTTTTTTATTATGAGTGAAATTTTCTTAACAGTCTTTCATAACTTATGGCTCAGCAGTGTTCCTTCTCATGCTGTAGTATCAATATTCAATAAGAGAAGAGACACGGGATTAGATCAGAAATAATAGTATTTGTTCTTGTCAATCTATAAACAACAATATCAGATTTTTTTTTCTTCTGTGTACTTTTGTTTTGCTATAACAGGTTCCAAAAGCGCATTGTTACAGCATGTAAAAAACAAAACAAAAACCTTAGTTGTTGAAAAGTCACGTTCAAAAGCCCAACTAAAGTAAACACTGATCTCCATCATGGTAGTGAAAAAAACACCTAAACCTATTTAACTCTCCATAAGTTCTTCTGTAGACATCTGACAGAAATAAAGTCAGTCTGGTTAGTAATGTGAATCTGGTGAAGCTGTTTTAGTAGTTGTTTAATCAGATCTTGAGAGATTTGATGTATTCTTTTATTCAGTTGATTTCATCTAAGGCTGTGGCTGAAGTCATTTGTAGTTCTTGTGTTTCTCTTTCCTTCAGTGATTCTGCAGGTGTTTATCAATAATGCTCAATCATCAATTAATCACCGAATTAACTTCACTGATTCAGTGTTACTCAAACACTCTGTAGTGTGCACACATTATAAGTGTTCATTTAAAACTGAGGATTTTCTTGTGGGGTTTAAAGGGTTAAAGATTTAAGATGAAGAAAAAACGGAATGAAACATAATTTAACAGTAATAAACTGTAATTAATTTACAGGAAACAAACTGTAGAAAAACAGTTATTAACTGGCACCCACACTGTTAAAAATCGCTGTAAAAAAACGGCCAAATTTCGACAGTAAAATACTGTTTTTCATTAAAACAGTGCATTCTGGGTAATATTCATCGTTTTCGAGAAGTAGCCTGCTGCTATATATCGTAAATTAACAACGTTCAAAGTCGACACTCAGCGGCTGTGTTTCAAATCACACCCTACACCCTCATTCACTATTCCCTACATGAGTTTACTAATATAGTCCACCTGACAGAGAGAATGAACACTAAAGAGTGAATTCAGACACTGATCAACAGCTGCTGTTAATGAGTAGAATCACTGAAGAAAAAAAAACATAACAAGACAAACACATGAAATACAACTGACTTCAGCCACAGCCTTAGATGAAATCAACTGAAGATTTAAATGATCAACAAACAGCTTCACCAACTTCACACATTACTAACCAGACTGACTTTATTTCTGCCAATCAGAGAACAGAGATCAAAAGATCTTATTGAGAATTAAAGAGATTTAGATGATTATGTTACTGTTTCATTTAGCGTCACCATTGTGGAGATCAGTGTTTGCTTTAGTTGGGCTCCTGACCATTGACTTTTGCACTTTAAATTTTGTTTTATTGCTGTATTTGTATCTTTATGATGCATCTGTTACAGCAGTATTAATTTTGATAGTCAAGTGATTATGGTTGTTTCTAACAGGCATGATCTACTAGACTGGCTTAAAGTGTTGCTATAATAATCAAATATTAATTTGGTGTTGAAATATTTGAGTGAATGACACTTCAATTTAGTAAGATTGAAAAGTAGTGTGATAACCAGTATTTATGGATTTAACGACTAGTTTTAGTTAAAAAGTATTTCGGGCAGCAGTCCCCACAACACTCAAAGAGAGAAATCAACAATCAGCATATGAATCTCAACAATGGTGACAATCAAAAGGTTCATGATGCAATGCATGCTGGGTACCAGCACAGGATAAAACTCATCCATGATTCCCAGCATGCATTGCAGCATGAATAAATTATGCCCCTGAATTGTTCACTTATTTTCTTGAATTCTTATGTGCTTATAATTTTGCATTTGTTTTAAGTTTTAGTAGCATGTGTTGTGATGTTCAGAACTGATCTGTTCATTTATTTTGTGGATTGTCACCATTGTTGTGATTCATACGCTGATTCTTGATGTTTCTGTCTAAATTTCAGCAAAGGTTTTTTTTTTTTATTATGAGTGAAATTTTCTTAACAGTCTTTCATAACTTATGGCTCAGCAGTGTTCCTTCTCATGCTGTAGTATCAATATTCAATAAGAGAAGAGACACGGGATTAGATCAGAAATAATAGTATTTGTTCTTGTCAATCTATAAACAACAACATCAGATTTTTTTTCTTCTGTGTATTTTTGTTTTGCTATAACAGGTTCCAAAGGTGCATTGTTACAGCATGAAAAAAAAAACCTTATTTGTTGAAAAATCACGTTCAAGAGCCCAACTAAAGTAAACACTGATCTCCATCATGGTAGTGAAAAAACACCTAAACCTATTTAACTCTCCATAAGTTCTTCTGTAGACATCTGACAGAAATAAAGTCAGTCTGGTTAGTAATGTGAATCTGGTGAAGCTGTTTTAATAGTTGTTTAATCAGATCTTGAGAGATTTGATGTATTCTTTTATTCAGTTGATTTCATCTAAGGCTGTGGCTGAAGTCATTTGTAGTTCTTGTGTTTCTCTTTCCTTCAGTGATTCTGCAGGTGTTTATCACTAATGCTCAATCATCAATTAATCACCGAATTATCTCATTAACTTCACTGATTCAGTGTTACTCTAACACTCTGTAGTGTGCACACATTATAAGTGTTCATTTAAAACTGAGGATTTTCTTGTGGGGTTTAAAGGGTTAAAGATTTAAGATGAAGAAAAAACAGCATGAAACATAATTTAACAGTAATAAACTGTAATTAATTTACAGGAAACAAACTGTAGAAAAACAGTTATTTACTGGCGCCCCTGCTGCCAGTAAAAAACTGTTTTTCAACTGTTTCTTGCCGTAAATTAATGGTTGCCAGCAAAAAAAGTGTTTTTCTACAGTTTGTTGCCGTTAAGTCAAGGAAAAACAGTAATATACTGTAAAATGTAAACGTCAGATTTACCAAATGAAAAAAAAGTTAATTTAACTAAAATATTTGTGAACATCCATCGAAAAAAAAACTAGGCAAAGTCATACACTGATAATGAGAGTAAATACTGAACTTGACTGTATTAATGTGTGTTTGCACAAGAGAAATAGTTTAATGTAGTTTTGTTGTTCACCATTGTGCTGGAGAGTAGAGCCTTTGCTTCAGTCAATGATGAGCCACAAATTCTGGTTTTCTGCTGCTTTATATAAACACAGTAAATGTGGAGTCGCTGATACAGTGATGATCTCTGTGTTAAGTACTTCAGCACATACATGTGTGCTATAGCTGACAATGAGCTGCAGTGATTTGAGTAAAAGTCATGTATTTAGTTACCTTTATTACTGCACATTAAGTGTTTGCATCGTTATATTAAGAAATATTCCTTCTCAGTGGACTCAAATGAAATAAGTTCATAGTACTAACATCGTAGGAATGCTAGTTTTAAAAACTCGAACTGTTTGAAGCAGTGGGAGTGGAGTTAATTTCCATGGTAGAATTTACGGTAAAATACTGTTAAAAAATAAGAGCTGTAAATTAATGGTTAAGAGCTGTAAATTAACAGTTCTTTACTGGCGCCCCTGCTGCCAGAAAATTACTGTTATTTAACGGCAATTTTTTTTACAGTGCACTGTAAAAAATTTTGCCGTTAAATAACAGTAATTTTCTGGCAGCAGGGGCGCCAGTAAAGAACTGTTAATTTACAGCTCTTAACCATTAATTTACAGCTCTTATTTTTTAACAGTATTTTACCGTAAATTCTACCATGGAAATTAACTCCACTCCCACTGCTTCAAACAGTTCGAGTTTTTAAAACTAGCATTCCTACGATGTTAGTACTATGAACTTATTTCATTTGAGTCCACTGAGAAGGAATATTTCTTAATATAACGATGCAAACACTTAATGTGCAGTAATAAAGGTAACTAAATACATGACTTTTACTCAAATCACTGCAGCTCATTGTCAGCTATAACACACATGTATATGCTGAAGTACTTAATGCAGAGATCATCACTGTATCAGCGACTCCACATTTACTGTGTTTATATAAAGCAGCAGAAAACCAGAATTTGTGGCTCATCATTGACTGAAGCAAAGGCTCTACTCTCCAGCACAATGGTGAACAACAAAACTACATTAAACTATTTCTCTTGTGCAAACACACATTAATACAGTCAAGTTCAGTATTTACTCTCATTATCAGTGTATGACTTTGCCTAGTTTTTTTTTTCGATGGATGTTCACAAATATTTTAGTTAAATTAACTTTTTTTTCATTTGGTAAATCTGACGTTTACATTTTACAGTATATTACTGTTTTTCCTTGACTTAACGGCAACAAACTGTAGAAAAACACTTTTTTTGCTGGCAACCATTAATTTACGGCAAGAAACAGTTGAAAAACAGTTTTTTACTGGCAGCAGGGGCGCCAGTAAATAACTGTTTTTCTACAGTTTGTTTCCTGTAAATTAATTACAGTTTATTACTGTTAAATTATGTTTCATGCTGTTTTTTCTTCATCTTAAATCTTTAACCCTTTAAACCCCACAAGAAAATCCTCAGTTTTAAATGAACACTTATAATGTGTGCACACTACAGAGTGTTAGAGTAACACTGAATCAGTGAAGTTAATGAGATAATTCGGTGATTAATTGATGATTGAGCATTAGTATAAACACCTGCAGAATCACTGAAGGAAAGAGAAACACAAGATCTACAAATGACTTCAGCCACAGCCTTAGATGAAATCAACTGAATAAAAGAATACATCAAATCTCTCAAGATCTGATTAAACAACTATTAAAACAGCTTCACCAGATTCACATTACTAACCAGACTGACTTTATTTCTGTCAGATGTCTACAGAAGAACTTATGGAGAGTTAAATAGGTTTAGGTGTTTTTTTCACTACCATGATGGAGATCAGTGTTTACTTTAGTTGGGCTCTTGAACATGACTTTTCAACAACTAAGTTTTTTTTTAACATGCTTTAACAATGCGTCTTTGGAACTTGTTATAGCAAAACAAAAGTACACAGAAGAAAAAAAAAATCTGATATTGTTGTTTATATATTGACAAGAACAAACACTATTATTTCTGATCTAATCCCGTGTCTCTTCTCTTATTGAATATTGATATTACAGCATAAGAATGAACACTTCTGAGCCATAAGTTATAAAAGACTGTTAAGAAAATTTCACTCATAATAAAAAAAAAAAAACCTTTGCTGAAATTTAGACAGAAACATCAAGAATCAGCGTATGAATCACAACAATGGTGACAATCCACAAAATAAATGAACAGATCAGTTCTGAACATCACAACACATGCTACTAAAACTTAAAACAAATGCAAAATTATAAGCACATACGAATTCAAGAAAATAAGTGAACAATTCAGGGGCATAATTTATTCATGCCCCAATGCATGCTGGGAGTCATGGATGAGTTTTATCCTGTGCTGGTACCCAGCATGCATTGCATCATAAACCTTTTGATTGTCACCATTGTTGAGATTAATATGCTGATTGTTGATGTCTCTCTTTCAGTGTTGTGAGGACTGCTGCTGCTGAAATATTTAAAGCTCAAAATTTCGTTAAATCCATATCCAGATAATCACATTACCGTTCAATCTTATAAAATTGAAGAAACAAACAAAAGAAAAGTGTTATTCACTCATATATTTCAACACCAAATTATTATTTGACTATTATAGCAACAAGTCAGTCTAGTAGATCATGCTTGACAGAAACCATCATAATCACTTGACCATGAAGATTAATACTGCTGTAACAGATGTATCATAAAGATACAAATATAGCAATGAAACAAAAGTTGAAGTACAAAAGTCAAGGGTCAGGAGCCCAACTAAAGCAAACACTGATCTCCACAATGGTGATGCTAAACTAAACTAACATTATCATCTACATCTCTGTAATTCTCAATAAGATCTTTTGATCTCTGATCTCTGATCTGATAGAAATAAAGTCAGTCTAGTTAGTAATGAGTAAAGTTGATAAAGCTGTTTGTTGATTGTTTAAATCTTCAGTTGATTTCATCTAAAGCTGTGGCTGAAGTCAGTTGTATTTCTTGTGTTTGTCTTGTTTCTTTTTTCTTCAGTGATTCTACTCGTTAACAGCAGCTGTTGATCATTGTCTGAATTCACTCATTAGTTTTCATTCTCTCTGTTAGGTGGACTATATTAGTAAACTCATGTAGGGAATAGTGAATGAGGGTGTAGGGTGTGATTTGAAACACAGCCGCTGAGTGTCGAATTTGAACGTTGGTAATTTACGATATATAGCAGCAGGCTACTTCTCGAAAACGATGAATATTACCCAGAATGCACTGTTTTAGTGAAAAACAGTATTTTACTGTCGAAATTTGGCCGTTTTTTTACAGCGATTTTTAACAGTGCCCCTGCTGCCAGTAAATAACTGTTTTTCTACTGTTTCTTGCCGTAAATTAATGGTTGCCAGCAAAAAAAAGTGTTTTTCTACAGTTTTTTGCCGTCAAGTCAAGGAAAAACAGTAATATACTGTAAAATGTAAACGTCAGATTTACCAAATGAAAAAAAAGTTAATTTAACTAAAATATTTGTGAACATCCATAGAAAAAAAATAGGCAAAGTCATACACTGATAATGAGAGTAAATACTGAACTTGACTGTATTAATGTGTGTTTGCACAAGAGAGATCGTTTAGTTTAATGTAGTTTTGTTGTTCACCATTGTGCTGGAGAGTAGAGCCGGTGCTTCAGTCAATGATGAGCCACAAATTCAGATTTTCTGCTGCTTTATATAAAGGCAGTAAATGTGGAGTTGCTGATACAGTGATGATCTCTGTGTTGAGTATTTCAGCACATACATGTGTAATACAGCTGACAATGAGCTGCAGTGATTTGAGTAAAAGTCATGTATTTAGTTACTTTATTACTGCACATTAAGTGTAAGAAATATTCCTTCTCAGTGGACTCAAATGAAATATGTTCATAGTACTAACATCGTAGGAATGCTAGTTTTAAAAACTCGAACTGTTTGAAGCAGTGGGAGTGGAGTTAATTTCCATGGTAGAATTTACGGTAAAATACTGTTAAAAAATAAGAGTGGTAAATTAATGGTTAAGAGCTGTAAATTAACAGTACTTTACTGGCACCCCTGCTGCCAGAAAATTACTGTTATTTAACGGCAAAATTTTTTACAGTGTGGAACGCCTCTCATTCAAATGCACTGGAAGTGGCTGTTTATTGGGTTACCACTCTTTGTTATTTTATATTTGTTTTCTCATTTCACAGCTTAGAAAAACATTCCAGACATCAAATTATATTGATTGAAAATGGCAACTATTGATGATAAAGAAATAACACCCCCTCACAAGCAAGTCTTTGATTAATTAAACATTTATAAATTCAAAGCTTTTTGTTGCATCTGAAACAGACAAAAGAGTAAAGAAAATAAAATATTAAATAAAACTGAGGCAGAAAATGTAGGAATACACAAACACTTCAAATATTTACAAGACTCTTTTTTATTTATCGGACGTATATTATTATTATTATTATTATTATTATTATTATTATTATTATTATTATTATTATTATTATTATTATTTTGCCTTTATTAAGGATGAGGCATGACAAGGGGCAGTTTTGACAAGTTTATTTGACTCTTCCAGGATTTTTCCAACAACAACATTATTACAATTTAAAAACATCTTTTTTTCAATTTGAA
Source organism: Carassius gibelio (assembly GCF_023724105.1). NCBI lineage: Eukaryota > Metazoa > Chordata > Actinopteri > Cypriniformes > Cyprinidae > Carassius > Carassius gibelio. The sequence continues at coordinate 19,012,243 of NC_068375.1, read as the reverse complement.
TACATTTTAACATGTAATTCATTCCTGTGATGACACAGCTGAATTTCCATCAGCCATTTCTACAGTCTTCAGTTTCAAATGATCCTTTAAAAATTATTCTAATATGCCAGTTTTACTATGGGTGACTGGTAGCTCTGCAAAAACAATAAAGAGAAGTGGATAGTGGGATTTGGAAATGATCCTAACCAGATTCAGACTTGTTTCACCCACACATAAGTCCAGGACCCAAACATCTTGTTTATTCTGAAAACACATTGATAAGAGGAATAGCAGCATTGAAACATACTGAGGTTAGGATCAACAATCGCAAAACTAATTCCAATAACCATTTGTACTGTTAACCTTTTGTTGGAATGTTTGTAGTTTATAGTCAAAGAAAACACCTGCCAAGAGAATCTATGTAAATGTAAATGGGAATGTAAATGAATGTAAAACCCCACACAACTCCACTGGTGAACACTGCTTTGTTAAAAGTCCATCTTTCTTTTAATAAGACATGTTTACACTGACACAATAAGCCACTAGACCTATGCATCAGCCCAGATCATGAGCCCTTTAGAGTGTTTGAACAGTGGAAAAGGAAAACCTAGAAAAGTATCTGTTTCAAGACATACCAAGCTCACCGGTGATGGGTGGTCATTGCTGTAGCATCTACTGCAGCACACACACAGAAGAAATATATTAAAATTCAACCCTATTATCTTGAGGTTTCACCAGGAATTAGCCTGATGAAAGGCACACCTCTGTCTTTATTCCATTGTGGTTAGACTAACAGGATATAAACAGCCGCTTGCTGAGAAAGAGCAGTCCCAACAATCCAGCCGTGTGGTCTAGGGAAGCCCTTAGCTCTCCAAGACTGAATTCCAGGAGACCAAACTCATGTAAGTCTGCCCAAAGAAGAACGTTAGAGTGTGTGAAATTTTGCATATTAAGGTTCAATTATGTCAACATTTACTCCCCCTCATGTCATTCCGAACCTGTATGACTTGTTTGGCATTTATATATTTTGAATATATCCTTTTGTCCATACAAAGAAAGTCAGTGTGGCTCAGTGTTTGTTATTCTTTAAAATATCATGTTTTCTACCCCTTTTTCAGCTTTTCATATGCGGTGACACTTTAGCTCCTTTATCCTTATGGAATAGAAAAGTGTCCAATGGAAAATGACATTATTCAATACAAAAATTATTGTATTAAACATGTACACAGCAAGTCACACTGCGAGTTTCCCCTTAGACACATCTATAGATAAAAGCTGTATGTAAATTATTATTGTTTTCTGGGAACTTCTAGTAATGTTGGCAGTCATATAATCATCTTTCAATACCATTCTGGTATCGTAAATGATGGTATTGTCTGATATTCTGAGCTAGTGGCTCAGAAAAGTTAGCTGTGAAATGCTAGTGGCTCAACAGAGTAAACCATCAGAGCTAAGCTGAAGCAAACCACTCAACAAGTAAATGTATGTTGTGTGTGTTTGAGGACATGATCGTTTGGAAATAAGCCTTTATGTTGATCCTGAAAGATTTCACAGAACTGAATAAATCCGCAAAGGCAGAAAATGTTACAAGCAGCCATCACAGAGCTGAAGGACTTAACTTTGATGTTTAGAGGATTTGCTTCCATTCAACAGCAGCCTTGATTTGGATAAACTTATCTGGCCTTAATAAATCAAAGACTTAAAATCCTGTTGGCATTTTGGGAGATTGAATGCACATGTAAAATAAATCCAAATATATATATATATATATATATATATATATATATATATATTTTTTTTTTTTACTTTATTTATTTATTTATTTATTTATTTAATCTAGGTTTTGGATTGAGATTAATACTGTATATCCCTCGAAAAAAAAGTCAGTGACTATGCTCGTGATTTATATAAATTTAATTTGTGCTCCTATATTAATTTAGTAATACCTTAATCTTCTCTAAGTTATGTTAAAACACAAAAAAACACTTTGCAAAATAGTAAGTTGGCCAGTAGACTGACATTACACAAAACAAATCACTTTTGAGTACTGCAGGTCCTACACACAAACTCTGTACCCCTTGTAATAAAAAAGGAAATTCCACAACAATTTAAACTTCTTAATTACCATGCAACTTCAAATTAGAAAGCTATGCTCTAAGCACTTCTCTCCGAACAAGTGCTTTATTAGCATGAGTGCACAAAGAAGCCCTTGTCAGACATAGTGCCATCGTCGTAGCAGGAGATTGTCACAATTACAAGGATTATGTTTTAATTAATTCAAGTGAGAGAGGCTTAACACTCTCATTAACTATCATTAACTTGACAAACAAGGACCCGAGAGCACACTGCTGACAACAACAAGGGCAAATTATCATTAAGTTAATAGCTACTTCAAAATCAAAATTGGCCACTAATGCTTGCTTTTATATTTTACAAATCTGTTGATTCGTTTAAGGGGACATATTTTTCTTAAATCTTTACACGGTAGATAAGAGGTCAGCCTACTATGAAAACATACTGTCACACTCAAAAATTCATTACAGGATGAAAAAACTTTTTTTTTTTTTTTTAACTAAGCTGCAAATTTTTTTATATATTTTATATATTCATCTTTGTTCATATTTCTGACATAGGAAACCCGAAAACATTTAACTCTGCATGCCTTTGACAATATTAACGACACAATGGTTCCCAGCCATTGACAAGTTAGTCCAGCAATCTGTGTTTTCATTGTAGTACTGTAGAGGACAATGTTACAGAACTAACAATAGTACACCATCTCTAGATTCAAAGACATGCAAAGAAGATCTGTGGAACCAAAAAGAGTGGATAGAAGTTGTTTATGGATAAGTAAGCTAAAAACCTCTTTTTTTAAAAAACTACTTCCTAATCACAGTCGTACAGATATACAGCCATATTGCACGGCTACGGGTGTGATATTGCATTTTTATACCATGGTCTGTCTGAATACTTGATTCTGATTAGCAGTTTATGTATTAAAACCATTTAATTCACAGGTAGTTCCAAGTCAGTTTAATTAATCAAATTAATGCGATCTAACTGATGCACACAAACGCATAATGTAGTTTTAAGATGCAAAGGTGCAAATGTACATGTTTAGGATTCAAATTAGTGTTGTTTTTGGCAGCATGTTTCAATTTTAGTTTTAGTCTAGTCTTTGTGTGAAGCTTTAATTTTAGTTTTTTTATAACTTTTAGTCACATTCATATTCTTTTTAGTATAGTCAAGTTTCAGTCAACTAAAAGTCTGAGCATTTTAGTCTTGTTTTAGTCAGAATTATCCATGACTAATGTATTTTTAGTAATGCAATTCTATTTAAACCAGTCAGGATAGTATAAGTACATAGTAGTACAGACAAAACCAAAACTTTCTTTAAGCCAAACCCTTTTTAAACAAGGTTATCTTATTATAATATTGTTATCTTATCTTAGGAAACAGAAATACTGCAAAGTAATAATAATAATAATAATAATAATAATAATAATAATAATAATGTCACTAAACAAGACAAAATAACATTTTGTTTCGTCTTGTTTAGGTCAACGAAAATTAAGAGACATTTTAGCATAGTTTTTATTTTGTTAACCACACTTAGTCTTATTTTTATTCATCAACAGTATTGCATTAGACATTTAATTATGGTCATCATCACATGACCAGCATTTACGTTGCCTCTCGTCTCATTTTCGTCACGTGATAAAGGTTAATTGACGACGATATTTAGCCATAATTTTCATTGACAAAAGCAACACTAATTCAAATATGTGGTTTGTTAATAAAGTTAACATCTATTTGATTTTTTTTTTTAGCCCAAAACTGCACTGAGTCATTGGAAAGCACTATTAACATATGAAATGTAAAAGATATCGCTTTCCTCAGTGGACATTCATTATTGAGATGGAGCTCTAAAGTGATGTTTTCAAATTAGTAACAGAGGCTTGGGCTCAGCTGTTAAACTGTCAAACTGAGATTTGAATCCACGGCTGGATGAAGTAGTTCTGCACACAAAAAAAAGAAGAGTTTTTAAAGACAAGTTGTTGTTTCTTATGCATTTACACACTCATGCCATCAAACCGATGAATAAACACAATATCACACTCATAGCCATCCAATATGACTGTATATCAGCACGCTGTAATCCCAACCACAGCCGTGATCGCCAATGAGATGACCGCTCATAAAGGTATAAATGATTAGTAAACATTTATAAACATTTGCACAGATGATTAGTTTCCACTTTAGATTGGGTACTGCAATAACATGAACATATAATATATTTAAATATAAATTCTATTCAGATAATAGATTATTTATTAAGGTGTGTAAATGGAGGTCTACACAACAAAGACAAACACATGAAGATCATATGAACTGAAAATTTACTAACATTTAAGGATTTCAATTTACATTAAATAATCATATATTAATAATTGGGTAATGTTTAGTAGTATAGTAAACATTAAAAAGAACATTATATAATATTTCCAGCTATGTGAATATACATTAACTAATGTTCTGTTAAGCATTAATGAATGAATGAATGAATGAATGAATGAGGCATTTATATAGCACTTTATTTTGTATTGCTGTCCACCCAAAGTGCTCTCCTCAACCTCAACCAGTGTGAAGCATCCACCTGGATGATTATATAATGTTTGTTAATGATTTATAAATTAAAGTTATTATAAAGTGTTACTGAATAATTCTTTCAAAGTACTGTAAGCCACTTGAATGACAAACTGGATAAAATGCTCTCTGATAAATAGCTAGGAACTAGCTATGAAAATATTTCGGACTTAACAGTGTAGTAAATAAGTGTTTTCAGAGCTCCCAAGCTCTGTGAATATGAATCAAGTGAATATGAATCCCTGTGCCTTTAGTTTTCTAACCATGACATGCCAATACACTTATTTAAACTGTCAATGGCAGAGCATATATAAAAAAATAAAATAAAATAAAAAACACATTCAAATTATGGAACCTTCTTTCTCAGCAGAAAGCATTAAAAGCCTTATCATTTGTTCAAATGAGTATGTGGGCATGGACTACGCTTTGCACATTCACTGCAATTTGCTACAATTAGACCTTGCACCTGCAGTGGGCATTTAATGACAGAAGTGTCTCAGCTTATTCTTTATTTGAAGAACTCCTGCTCTTTGTTCCATTGTGTTCACTGATCCAATGAAACAAATATAGATGATCAGGTGGCATTTGACACTTCAGGTGAACATGGAGACAAATTCAACCAGGCAAGAGTGGATGTCTTTTTGAGATGGTGCAGCCACCCTGGACTGAGAGGCAGCTTAAGGACTGAGAATTTACATCAGTGAGGGGCAATTAAATCTTTTGTGTGCATGTGTGAGTGTGAGAGCGTTAGCGAGCATGAGAGTGTGTGTGTGCGCATGCTTGTCAGAGCGAGAGAGAGAAGATTACCTCAGGGAAAAAAGTAGCTAATCCACACAGTCGGGAAGACACAGACACTGAGAGGCTCAAGGTCAGGTAAACAAAACTCTGCCATACCTGACATCAAGATCCCTCAACTAGAAGCCATCAGACTCAATGCTCTCTGACCAAAATACTCTCATGTGCACTGTGCTACCCCAAGACACGAGGAATACCAAAAGAAATATGATTATAAATATTATAAAACGTGTGCTGTTCCAGAATGAATGTAAGCTCTATTATGAAGACGTAATCCCTTAAGGAAAAACCTCATACATTTTACATTTGAATACTCCAATAGATGAGCACATGTGTGAACCTTAAATTCATGTTTTTTCTTTTAACCCTCATGTTCTATTTGTGGTTTGGGAGACACAACGGGCGTGAAAACATACGTAAAATTTAAGCATAAAGGTGATTTTTCATTCCCAACCTTCCAGTCTAACAACTGATTAATTATAAGCAAAACACAAAAATATGTGTGCTACAGTGCCTCCCAGATTGTTTTTATTCATTTATTTAATTATTTAATGTTGAGCTACAACACATGCACCCCCCCCCCCCCCCCATCTTTTAGTTCAGGGCTTTCATATTTATCTGGGCTCCATAAAATGTTAACATTATTTATTTTTAAGAAAAAACAACAACAACAAAAAAACATTCATGAATGCAATGAATGACCACAAATAAATGCAATGAATTTGCACATTCTCAGACTGATGTACACACTCCAGCCAGCCGATTACTCCTGCTAAACACGTTATATTACATATATTTAAAGCATCTAATCTCATTTGAGTGTGAGGGTTAATGAGGAACAACATTAACAGAATTGATTAGTTATTGTTTATTTATTTATTACTATGGTAAAACTGAAGGATAATGCTTTAACCCTTTAAAGCCTGACATATGCAACAATAATAAATGTGTGGTGTTGTTGTAGTTTTTTTTTTCATAACAGTTTAGAAGGTATTTTTACATTTACCTCATAAAAATATGTAAAGATACAGCAACAAAACACAAGTACCACAACCAGAAGGTTCTTACAATTACACTAAAGGACCATTTATTTGCTAATATAGAATGACCTATGAATCAGAGGGCAGACAGCTCGTAGTAGATTGTGTGCAACAAGTTTTTCAGCTATGTTTTAATCATGCTGATAATTTAAAGGACCGTGTCAAGTATGATACAGTAGGCTTTATACGGTTAACAATATCTGCCTTCTGCATTTTGATCGGGACAGATGAATGTGTGTAATTGGGATTTCTAATATCCTAACCATACAGACATTAAAGTCAACATGAAAGTTACATCACATGCATTTTGACTGAATTAGAATTCAGGGATTGGCATGCAAAACAAAACCTTTTTTCTGAACAAATATGTGAAATTCATTTCAAACCTGCACCAGGTGGATTTGTAAAGATCAAACAGAGACACAAAAATGTTGGAAGGATTTTACAGCTCATATCTATTAGTATGCACATGCAGAGGCAGACAGAGAGGAGGGATTGTCCTTTGCTGTGGCATTGACTGTGGCGTGTGAGTGATGAAGTGCTCTGCTAGCCGGGAGACAGTGGAGGCTTAACCTGATTTAGTGTTCAGAGCACATAGGGTCATTTCCACAGAGCAAGGGGATGGAGGTGAAGTATGTGTGTGTGTGTGTGTCTGTGTGACAATGGTGCATGTGTGTATACATGTCTCTTAAACTTCTGGCCTACCCCCAATCCACATTAATTGCTGTGCCTCTCCCAAAACTGAAAATAACTCCAGAATCTTTCTCGCTTTCTCCACTATCAAAGGATAAAATATATATATATATATATATATATATATATATATATATATATATATATATATATATATATATATCTTCCAAGTGTGCTACATTCCACTATAATTATCTCCTAACCCTTTATCAAGCCTTTAACAACATCTGTTGTTATAGTTAGTCTCAGTCCAAATTGGCCTCTGATTGGCTACTATGGCCGATGGTCTTGTGCTCTTTTCCTGTTCGCCTCAAAGCAGTTCTTAGTCAGGGGACAAAGAGAGAGACGAATAGCATGCCGGCATGAAGGGCTGTAGCGGTAAGTGCTGAATTGGTTGCCATACATCGAGGGAATGCTGAGGGAAGGGGAAGTGGCCTTTCCAGTAGGCAGCAGTGACCCCTACTGCGTGGACACCTGATCTGGTGCTGCTCTGAGACACTCAGATGAGGAGTAACTGTGCAGTGGGAGACTGCAAGAGAGATGGGGAGCTGCAGAGGCCGGAGGGGGACGATAATAGAAGGACTGAACTATTTTTAGTGCAGTTCAGTCTGTAACAGTACAAGAAATGGAAGTTGGATAAATGAGATTAATGGAAATACAGGAGACAACAGCTATTGCTAGATTGACAAGTCAATTATCAGGCAAAAATAATAATAATATCAATACTATGGCGTTTCAATATGTGGAGGGAGATTGCATCCAAACAATATTCCAGGTCTTCTATAATGTTTATATTGTGTCCACTACAACAACAAGCCTCATGCATATTTAACAATCCATTTGAATTACCGTAAAAGAGGAATGAGCCTTATCAAAATTATTCAGAACTAATAGCTTGTTGGACTTCACCTCAGCACTCTTGTAATGTTGCCCATCCAGTCAAACTGAAAAATAGAACTCACTGTTGAATAAAACATTGTTTCGTTTATAAACTCAAAAACTCAATTCATATCAATATATTTAAATATTTAAATGTACACTAATGTTCTAAGGTTTATTTTTTTTTATTTAACAAGAACACACTGAATCTATTAGAAATATTTAAGGAAATATATTTATGTTGACATAAATGTTGTTCTTTTGAACTTTCTATTCAGAAGTCATGAAAAAATAATGTATTTATAAGTAATATAACAAATATATATTGAACACCAAATCAGCATATTAGAAGTATTGTGTGACATGAATAACTGGAGAAAATTTTGCTTTGCCATGACAGCAATAAGGAATCATAGACAGGAATCATAAAATGAAATAATATTTTATTAGATTACTGTTTTTACTGTTTATCAATTACTGTATTCAAATACACGAAGCATAAGAGACTTATTTTCAAAAACATAATATCTTAACCGACCTCAAACTTTTGAATGGGAACGTAAAACTACAAAATAACCAGTTATTTGAAACACGCCATGTAGCTGAAATATGTTTGAGTCCCAGTGTTTCTGCCAGCCAATATTTCCACTGGCTCTTGAGGTTCCGATTGTTTAAATACTACTTGTTCTTATGTGTTTTATTGGCTATATTTCATCTAAATGGGGAAATATGTTGGAGATGTTTTACTAGAGTTCACTTCCTTGGCCTTCCTTTATTTCAAGTGGTGATCCTTTTGTACTTTTCAACTGAATGCACTTAATATGTCAGCAGTAGATGTGAAGCTATTGAAGGTCAGGTAGAGAATGCAATCCTTACAAATAAATATCTTTGTCATAACTTCATAACGGTGGATCTTTAAATGCTTTTCAATTCCCCTTGCAGTATGAGAGCTAGTAGGAACTTCTCCAAGTGATGATTCAGTAACTCAAATGAAAATGTCATGGTCGTAGGCATTGTATTAATTCATGCAATTCATATCTATAAAATAGGCTGATGAAAAAGTGATCATTTCTCAGAGGTCTCAATAAACAAGCTGTAAAAATACACAGCTCATTTTTACTGTTGCCCAGAGCATAGACAACTGCAATTTGTTTGCTGACAGAAACCATACTGAGAGTATATCATTAGTTTATCAGCTTATCTTCTGCTCAGCTCAGTGGGAAAGAAATAGCAGATGCTAAGCTGTGGCATTCTGGTTTAAGACATAAAAATGGCACTGTGTTAACAGTTTTATCTCAGCCCAAGCTGCTGTGATTTATTCAGTGACTGTTTAGAATAGTTTTGTCATGATTCTGCCCTCGTGTCCTTGATTTTTCCTAGTCTTGAGGCAGGATCATGACAGACCCGTGTTTTGTGTACAAGCGCATGGCCTTGTCTTTGGGCCATGTGCTTGTGTTGTCTCGTTCCCTTGCCCCGCCCCCCTTGTTATCCTAGTCGTGTCGTGATTGTCCTATCTGTAACACCTGTCGTGTCTTGATTAGTTCCCCTATTTAGATCTCCTAGTGTGCGTTGTCTTTCGTCGGTTCATTGTACCTCTGATGTGATTTGTGTACCTGTGATTGTGATTGTTCCACTCTGTGATTGTTCCTTAAGAAGTGTTTGTATTACCGTGAGTGTTTGTTTATAGTTAGTATTTAGAGTCCTTGTTTATCTTGTCAGTCCAGTCCTGTTTTAGTTATTTAGTCTTTACCTTGCTCCGTGTTTTCCCCCTCGTGGGTTTTTGTTTCCCCTCTTTGTAATAAACCCTTTGTTTGAGAATCCCTGTCTGCACCTGAGTTCCTCCCTTACCAAGATCCTGACAGAATGAACCGACCACCAAGGAACTCAGCAGACAGGAGGCAATGCTGGATGGCATCAGCCAGCCAGCGAGATTGTTTTGAGGGCTCTCGCCTTGTGGTGTTCCGGGGGACCAGGGGAGGTCGTTCCGGAGCGAGCGGGCGAGAGGAGGAGCCCCAGAGGTCCCCACCTACCCAGCTGCCGGCGATCCCGGAGGGTCGTGTCCTGGCCGTGGCAACCCTGGGGGGTCAGGCAAGCCCCTCCCAGAGTCCTGAGGTGCCCTCCTCAGCCAGCAGTCTCCCCATGAAACGAGGGAGACGGTTTTCATGGGAGTCAACTTCTGAGTCTTCGGCGTCCGAGACTGCCCTGCCCGAGACCAAACTCCCCCAACCCGCCTCTGACCCAGCTGTGGCCTCTGCACCACGCCCAAGGAGGAAGAGGAGGAAGAGGGGGCCTGCCGGTCCTGTGACCCTGTCTCCTCCCGTGCCAGCAGCGGAGAGCGCTGGCGTGCCCGTGCCAGCAGCGGAGAGCGCTGGCGTGCCCGTGCCAGCAGCGGAGAGCGCTGGCGTGCCCGTGCCAGCAGCGGAGAGCGCTGGCGTGCCCGACCCAGCAGCGGTGAGCGTGCCCGAGCCAGCAGCGGAGAGAGCTGGCGTGCCCGTGCCAGCAGCGGTGAGCGCTGGCGTGTCCGAGCCAGCAGCGGTGAGCGTGTCCGAGCCAGCAGCGGTGAGCGCTGGCGTGCCCGAGCCGGCAAAGAAGAGGGCAGTATGCAAGTCGGCAGTCGTGAGAGCGCAGGAGAGTGCCGCGGCCGACTCTGCAGCAAAGACTTTAGTTCAGTGTATCTCATCTCGTAAGGAGATGCCAATTGTCTTAGCGGCTAAAGCCTTTTCTGATTATTTGTCTAGTCTTGTCCGTATCCTAGAAGTCCCCGTCAGTCCTGTCTTGTCCTCAGACCCTGTCCCCAGAAATCCCGAGTGTCCTGATGTCGTCTCCCCGTGTCCCGTGAGTGTTGCCCCGTGTCCTGCTGATGAAGTCATGTATCCTGTTGATGTGGCCCCGTGTCCCGTAGATGTCCCGTGTCCTGTTGTCCCCCCGTGTCCAGTAGATGTTGCCCCGTGTCCCGTTGTCGTCCCGTGTCCAGTAGATGTTGTCCCCCCGTGTCCAGCTGTCGTCTCCCCGCGTCCCGTAAGTCTTGCCCCGCGTCCCGTAAGTGTTGCCCCGCGTCCCTTGTCTGCTCCTATCATGTCCCCTGTCAGTTGTCCCGAGACCCCTCCCCGCCCCTCACCACCCAGACCTGCCCGTACCCCCCGTCGTCACCCTTCGTCCTGTCCTCCTAAAACTCCTGCCCCACCCACTCACCCTGGTCTGTCCCCCATGAACTTTGTGGTCCCGCCTCCTCCCCTTCCCTGTTTGTTTTTTTTGATTTGTCACCCTAACCCTGCCGTCGTGTATTCATGTCTGCCTTTGTTATTATTTGTCATGTCTTGTTGGTTTGTGTCGGTGTCCCAGTCTGTCATGTCAGTCGTGTCCCGTGTTTGATGTTCCCTTGAGGAGCGTCTGGAAGCCGCTCCTTAAGGGAGGGGTTCTGTCATGATTCTGCCCTCGTGTCCTTTATTTTTCCTAGTCTTGAGGCAGGATCATGACAGACCCGTGTTTTGTGTACAAGCGCATGGCCTTGTCTTTGGGCCATGTGCTTGTGTTGTCTCGTTCCCTTGCCCCGCCCCCCTTGTTATCCTAGTCGTGTCGTGATTGTCCTATCTGTAACACCTGTCGTGTCTTGATTAGTTCCCCTATTTAGATCTCCTAGTGTGCGTTGTCTTTCGTCGGTTCATTGTACCTCTGATGTGATTTGTGTACCTGTGATTGTTCCACTCTGTGATTGTTCCTTAAGAATTGTTTGTATTACCGTGAGTGTTTGTTTATAGTTAGTATTTAGAGTCCTTGTTTATCTTGTCAGTCCAGTCCTGTTTTAGTTATTTAGTCTTTACCTTGCTCCGTGTTTTCCCCCTCGTGGGTTTTTGTTTCCCCTCTTTGTAATAAACCCTTTGTTTGAGAATCCCTGTCTGCACCTGAGTTCCTCCCTTACCAAGATCCTGACAAGTTTTTTGATATCTCCTTTGTGATAACTCAGTACTTGATTTTACCTGCATACAGCCCATATATTCACTACATCTATTAAACATAATTGAATGAACCTGAAACGTAAGAAGGTTAATTCAGATGTTCTAGTAAGTTCTTTTGAAAAATTAAATAATTTGGTTAGCTTGACATTTTTAATACAACCTGAAATATATTGATCCATTTAAATGACTGCTTAGGAGGTCTAAACTTATTACACACCCTATGAAATCAAAATGAGAGTCTCATGGCTTTTAGTCCATGTCTGTTAAGGTTGAGTCCATCTATATGAGTTACTGCTATAAGAGCTCTCTGGATGGTGTGAGGAACTGAACGTGTTTTGACTTTGGTTTGTCAGTCATCTTTTGTTTAACAGGTGTCTAGAGCAGTTGGGGGTCGGGATCTTTCATGCCCCCCCGAGTTTAATTACATCCTGTGTGTCACACCAAACATCTGTCATGTTTCAAATTATCTTGAGGCAGGCCTGCTTCAGAATGAAAATTAGATAAGATGATGTAGTAAAGTGGAATATGTACAAGCAGAATTAGAATATTACATATGAATCTGTCTACATTAACACTGTTTAATGCATATCTATTTTGACACACACAATGTGTATATATATATGTGTGTGTGTGTGTGTGGTTCTGCTGCACGGAAACATCTGTTCAGCCAATGAAGCTGTCTACACTGCACAATGAATATCTTCACATTCATGAGCGTGCAGAACTTAGACGGTCTGAGTGGTAATGAGGGGATTCTGACTAACTTTAACATCTTTGATTGGTCATATTTGATTGGCTCAAGTGCTCAAGGCTGCAAAATATTTGAACTGGAGGATTTGCCAAATCTGTTTCACCAATATTCCATTATTAGAGTTTAAACTAATGGTGCTCTTTCCTTCAACTGAAGGACCCTCATAGAACTGTTTGTCTTGACGTGTGATACTCAAGTAAAATTATCAAGTAAAATAACATCTTTTTTTATATTCCATATTTAATGTAAATAAATCTTTTTAAATACATCTATACTATAAAATATAAATCTATAAATAAATACATAATAATTATCTAAGATTTTGCACATTAATACAATACTGATCTTGAGGTCAATCTAGGTTATGCCATTTACTGTTTAAATTGTCTGTTAATTGTCGGGGAAATAAAGGATGTAGATTTAGTCTTTAAAAATCAAATCATGTTTTCACTGTGAATCTGGCTGTTTTACAATAAAAACATAAGATGTTCACAATCCATATTTTATCTGTGAAAATAAATTAGAAATATAAAAATCTATATGTATAAAGTACAATATATATATATATATATATATATATATATATATATATATATATATATATATATATATATATATATACAAAATAATATAATGTTTATAAATAAATTAAATACATTCACAAAACAAACAAACAAGAACAACTTGCACATGTACATTTGTTTTTAGCAAATAATGAATTATGCAAATTAGCTTTTGATCATCAACAGATGAATTACTTCCACCATTATCATTACAAAATGTTCACAACACCCAGGGGCAGATTAAGGTGGTCAGGGGCCCCTAGGCTACTCTTTGTGTTTATGTGCTCTTTCTAAGTAGTAGTAATTTATTTATTGTCTGCATAAATATGAATGTAAAGGTAGGGAAAAAAAGTATACTATTTAAATTCTTATAAAAGCTACAAATACCATTCGTCTTTTGTTGTTTGATTATCATTAATGCCAACACTTAACTCAAGACACAAGACGTGACACAAAATTTTTGTACATGTAAAAATAATAATAAAAATATATTAACACTGTTCACAAAGCAGTACTGCTGCTCATAAACGCTGCTTTATCGGGCATTACAGACATGATGAAATGGAAATGAGACCAATTGGACCGATAACCACAGTTTAGCATCACACAAAGAAGGGGTTTGGAAAAAAATAATAATCATTAAGAAAATCATTTGGGAGTCGTTGAGCAAGTAAGGTAAAAATAAATGCATATTATAAGACAATTAAAGTATTTTTGACCTTGCATGTATGCCATCCTGTTATTGGAGACTCACAAAACCAAAATATGAACCTTTCATTACCCATAATAGAATCACTTTAATTGTTTATTGCTCAAAATAAGCCAGCAGCTGCCATGGATTCCAGACCTTCAACCATCAGTCTGCAGGTCTGGCTACATGAGACTATCTCTGAGCTCTCTAAAGGCATCAGGGAAAACAAACACTAGGGATAAAGCCTGAATAAGAGTTTCATGGGTTAGTGACCCTGGTTTACAACATCAGTCCTCGTACAGAAGTCTTGTTCTGCCCAGCCGTCAAACACAGGTCCTGTAGATCACTGCTGACCTTTTTGTTTTCCACATGAATATTTGGCAGGCTGGACAATGCAGGTGAACATCACTCATGCCATGCCACAGTGTACATGTCAATCATGCTGGTGTGTTTGGAAGCTGAAAGTAACTCAAGCTTGGGAGGAGGAGGGGAGAAGATGGTGACCCCCCCCCCCCCTTTTTTTTTACTTACATTGACTGATAGTGCAGTAGAGCAAAATATATCATCTGGTTTGACATCCACATCTTAACATATTACATACATGGATGTAGATTTGAGATGTACTGTACACACCAGGAGTAAACTCGTCTCTCTGGCATGACCTATATATATTCAGGAACGTTATTGTCATATCACCTGGCAATTCTAGCTGCAATGGGTAACCAAGTTTTGTACGTAAAAAGTGTTTATTGGTTTTCCTCCCACTTTGAAAGGACACTATCCAAAACATCAGTTGATATTCAGTTGATATAAAGCCTCATTGAAGGAGCAAAGTGTAGAGACGTTGTATTGTTCTTCCCATTGTTCTACAATCCCGTCGAGACAGAGATCCACTCTGTGTCCCGTGGTTCCGCTGCATTGTCTGCCTCTTGACGATTTTCCCTGTTTTCCTCTCTTCTTATTCTTATTCTTATTCCTTTTCCTTCTTTTCCATCTGACCCAAGTACTCTTCTCATTTCTTTCTCTTTTTCTTGACTCCCCAATACTTCTCTCCCCACCCATTCCTCGGCTTTCTCTCTTTTCATCTCATCTCTGTCATTTTCTACCCTCTCTACTCTCCTGCCTCTGCTCCTTCACAGAAGGTTTATGTGCTTCTTTTGCCTCTTTGTGCTGCAGCTGAGCCTTCATCTCTGCTGCCAGAGCTCCATTGGCAGGCTGCCAAAGCCTGTTAGTAAAGAAACTTGCCCATTCCTCAAACACCATCCACTGCACTTGCATTAGGACTCAGCCCATCATTATAGCCAGGCCATCAGACTGGAGTTATCCCATCCGCTTTTTAAAACACTGAGGAGTAAATACACTGAATAGTTGTGACCCTAGGATTTCACCACAGAAGCCTGTGTTTCATTAACTAATCAACTGCAGTCCACACAATATTTACTCTTGTGTAGTACTGCAGCATGGGCTTTTAAATGGTAATTTATTTAAGAGAGATGTATAGTCAGGTGTGAATTAATGCACAGGCTTGCCTAGGCTGCAGCCTGGAGGCCCCACATGTGCAGGGGCCTTGGATTGGCCGGACTATTTTTTATTTTTATTATTTTAAATTTTCTTCAGTTCAGACAAAAAAGACCCTCATTGGCCCATAAGAAATATCAAAGGTGGATTTGTTGCAGTGTCAGTGTCTTATCAATTAACGAGGAAACCGCTAACTGCTACCTAATGGCCAAGAATTGATTTGCATTTTCATTAATCAAAAAGACCAACAGGTGGATGGGCAATATGCTAAAATCTATTTGAAATGGCTTGGGATTTTAAAAACTTCTTGTTTCAATGATTCAGTGTTGACTGTTTATTTTTGAGAGATAATAACTTTATACATAGTACACTTTCAGCTTTAAAACTTTTCAGGATGTTTTCATTCACTTAGAGCTGTTTCACACTGCATGGAAGGTAATTTTCAAAAATCCATAATTGGGGAACTTAAACAGTCTCCTGCAAACTGTTTATACAATTTGTTTTAGCACATTATGGCACAGTAGTACTTTGATATTTATAGTCTCTCTCTCTCTCTCTCTCTCTCTCTCTCTCTCTGATTTGTCAATTTGAATGTTGCACCACAGGGCTTTAGAAAAATGCCATTTCAACCCCTTTATATACTTGTATAGACCTTATGTAGCTTCTCCCCTTTCCAGTGCTTCACTGGTCTTCTGTCTTCCATTTGTATTTCCACAGTGTAATAGTAAGACTGTACTGTACTGAACTGCTCATTTTTTTAAATTTCCTGGTCTACTGACATTCATATCAGCTTTGAGCATTACAGTGCACACAATAACTTTTGTTAACTAGTTAATCCATTTAACCAGCTAAATACTCTACAGTGAAGCTATAGAGCTACCGCAATAACAAAAGTTCAAAGACAAAATTCTAAAGATGCACACTTGTTTTTCTGACGCATAATGTTCATATGACTGCTGTGACAATGAAATCTTTTTTCAATGTTTAATTTCACATTTCACACTTGTTTGCTCAGGGTTTCTCTTTTCTTTTTTTTTCGTGAGGTAATCAGTGCCACAGTTTCATAAATCATATGATACCAAAGTCTGTATTCAAGTAAAAAAAAAAAAAAGATTGTATAAACAGTCCTAAACATATATTATATGTTATAACTTATATTGAACATATTATATCTTGAAAAAAAAACAAGCAAATTAAAACATGTAAATTTGTTTTCATGCATGTGCACAAACTGTTTTTCACACTCTTATTTGTTAGAAATATTCTCAACAGACTGCCTGAAGAACAAAACCCCTTTTGTGATGTTCTCTTTCTTCTTGTATTGCCACTAAGTGTAGCTGCAGGTTATTTTAAATAATTCATTTTCTTGGCTTGAGGGTGGAGATACAAAGAATTGCTGATCATTCACAGCAACCCCATTAAGCACTGGCTTCCAGCTACACTTTGTCAAGTCAAATAAACTTTCATTAGCAAGCTTCTCCTTAGAAGAAGAAAAAAAAATGGAAGGAAAGGAAAGCACGACCGCAATAGGGCATCTTCGGGGCTCTTCTCAATGAGAAGAACACCACTCGACGAACAGATTCCACTTCAAGGTGTAAGCGTGTCTCGTAGATGGTGCTCTTGCCGAAGTGATGGTGTTCACTACCTCCTGGGGTGGGTCACCTAGAACCTCCGTGTAAACCACAGCATGCCTGGAGATCTGCTCTAGGGACACCCCTGCCCTGAGAAATGCAAGATCTGACCACGGGGTGAGGGTTAGCAACAGGCTGGTGTAACTTGGACCTGGTGAGTGTCGCGCTTCCACGCCCACCTCGGGACTCGGCCATAAAGCCAGTGCTGGAGTGGTGTCATATGTAACAGGCCAAGCGGTGTACTGTAAGTGCTGCCGCAGCCGCCACCATATGCCACAAGAGCCTCTGAAAACGTTTCAGTGGGACCGCTGTCCTGCCCTTGAATGTATTCAAGCAGGCTAGCACCGACCGTGCACGTTCCTCTGTCTGCATGCTGTCTGTTCGACCGAATCCAACTCCATACTGATAAAAGAGATCCTCTGCCTCAGCAAAACTTTGGTTTTCCCAGTTGACCTGAAGGCCCAACAGGCTCAGGTGCCAAAGCACCAAATCCCTGTGCTCGCACAGGGGAATTGGCCGCTTGCAACACGACAAGGGTAGTGCAGCCTGACGTGTGCAATCCACTCGACACAGGAATGACCGCTGCTGAAGCGCCGTTTCGCCAACACACAAAGCTTCCGAGAGCGTGCTGAACTCGTAGTTGACAGCAGACACAGTTGAGCAGAACGATACTAACGCTCGGCTCCTCAGTGAAAACCTGGTATGCATTGCACCTGCTGCCTTATTATAATCACGCAGTGATTAGCTGCAGCTGGATGCAATAATTGCATGCCAATGTGCATTGGCTCGTTTAGTTTACACTCAACATAGATTGGTCTATCGAGGCGATATCCCATTTTGCATCGGTCACTGACATGGCATTGAGAGTGACCAACTGAAAGGGAACTAAATATCAGAGTCATTGACATAGATACAGTAAAAGTATCAGTTCAGGCACTGGTACTGTTTTAAAAGTATCGATATGACACCAGTATTGTAAAAAACCCAACTGATACACCAACCATAGCCACATGTGTACAAACATCCGATAAAAGATGCTATTACAGTTTTTGCCCATTGCTTGAACACTATAGACTATAGTCTTGAAGCTTTTGTTACCACATCTCAAACACATGTACCCTTACCTTAAACACAAACGCTGCTTTGGACTCTAGTTGCAATTCTGCAACACACTTACTCCTTTATGCAACACACTTGGTCCTGCATCCTACACTCTATTTCATACATAAGACACTTCGTTCAAAAATGAAATCTCAGAGTGCCGTTTGGAAAGCACATGTATCCAAAATAAAATACACATCGGGTAATTGCTACCACTCAAATACACAACTGAAGGCACTTACTTGCAAAACTGAACACCTATCAGCCAGCTACAAAAAGCCCTCAGTTTAGCCATTTCAAGAAATTTGCAAGCATGGATGGAGGGAGAGCAAGAGGCAGAGGAAGAGGAGGAGGAGGAGGAAGAGGAAGAGGAGGAGGAAGAGGAGTAGGACGAGGAAGAGGAAGATGAGGAGGAGGAAGAGGAAGAGGAGGAATAGGAAGAGGAGGAGGAGGAAGAGGAGTAGGAAGAGGAAGATGAGGAGTAGGAAGAGGAAGAGGAGGAGGAGGAGGTTGAAGAGGCCATGCACGGACACCTATTTCTGATGATATATGAGCAACTTTGGTGGACCATGTCATCAACCATGGCCTGACTGTGAAGGAAGCTGGGCAGAGAGTCCACCCACACTCCGCATGTCTCTTCTGCATGCAATGGAACTGTGGTGACATTCAGGTGACAGCAATCCATGGATGGTTTCGACATGCAAGGGGATATTTTCCCCGGTGCCTATTTTTTTTTGCTTTATCTGAGTTCATGTTACTGCAATGTACAGTGCTACAATGTACAATATTGAACAGGCCTATTTGCTTTTTTGGTTGTTTGAAAATGTGCCTCCTGAATAAACGGTGAAAGTTAAAGATTGCAGTGTTTTATATAAAGTAGACTAGTGTGTTCCCCCTGATCTGAAAGTGTATGCATATGATGCAAGAATGTGTCATTTTGTCATCAGAGTTACATATTGACAAAGGAATGTTAGGTTTTGATAGCAGAGTTTAGGTTTTGATAGTAGAGCTTCAATTTGACACAGATGTGAATGATATATTTCCCAGTGTTGTGTTATGTTTACTTGTGTGTAGAGTTTTGGCACAATGAGCGAAGTTTTGCAAAATGTGTTCAAGCAACCGGCAAAAACTGTAAACATCTGCTTCTCATTCTAATATTCACAGGCAAACCATTTTTAGTGACATATTGTAGAAAACCCACAGGTTATACATATATATATATATATATATATATATATATATATATATATATATATATATATATATATACAAGTAGCAATTTCCACAAACAAGGCTAGTGATAGGCAGGAAGAAACTGCGATGACTTCTGTCAGCTCGCTTTCTGATTGGATATAGGAGATTAATAGAAAACAGGTGCATGTGATGGAGTGTGTGCAGGAAGGAACCAAGAGGGATTCAGGCAACTGTAGGGATGGAGACTGGGGATTGTGATAGAATTACCTCAGTCTTCGGTGTCACATGATCCGTCATAAATAATGTGAGACAGAAGACTGGAAAAATGTCAACTGAAAATTTAGCTTTGCCATCACAGGAACACATTATATTTAAAATTGTACTAAAAGTATTTCACAATATTACTGTTTTTACTTTGCTTTTGATCAAATAAATGCAACATTGGAGAGCATAAGAGACTTTTAAAAATTTAAAAAAACATTAAAAACTAAATTATTATAAATGTATACTTTCCAAGAAGTCTATAATCAGAAGCATCTGGGATCAACAGGAACTTCAGTATTCCTCTGTTTACACTTTAGGCACATACAGTATGTCACTGAGACATCTTAGAGCTGAAGATCTTTGCCCGAACCCGATGGGACCCGTCGGGACCCGACGGGTTCGGGCTTAATTTCTATCATCTTACGCGGGCTCGGGCCGGGCTCGGGCTTGCGCTCCGGTTTGCGAGGTAAACGAGCGGTCATGTGATATGTTTCGATTAGCGCGAGAAAGATGCGAAAATGAATGCTGAGCAGGTGTAACGGAGGCTTGCCTCTAGTGATTACGTTTTGGTTGAACCAGCAACTAAAGCAAACTCTGAGGTGTGGAAAAGTTTTGACCATGTTTATAATGAGAATAATGAGTGAATAATGACACACCATCAGTGAGCGCAGGAACGCGCTCAAGACATCTACAGTGGATTCAATCATTTTCCTCCACAAAAACATGTAGACCTAGCCTAATCTCTGTGAGTAAAGGTTTTTCAAATGATAACTAAATATTCATTGAGTCTTAAATGCATAATGTTGACAGAGTATTCACGCTAATGTTGGCATTATTCTTTTATTAAATAAATCAAATCCGGCGGAGCCTTTATCTTAATTTCGTTATTGCCAAATACCTTTCTTAATTTAAAATTTAATTTATTTATTTTTTTAAATGACTCGTTTTTATTGGTGCGTTGGTATATTTATAGGTTAAATGAGCCTATGTCTAGAATGCTGAGATGTTACGATGTGACACAGGACTTATTTTATTTCTTTATTCCAACTACCTAGTTGTCTAGTCCACGTTAGTTATGAGTAAATTATGTTAAAACATGAATAATTTACTCATTGTTGACAAAAGGCAAAAGAGCTGTGTGCGTGCGCACATTTGAATAATGTCGGGCTGTAAACGGTTCGGGCTTTAAAAAAGCTGCACTGTAAAACCCGACAAGTTAACTTAACTCAAATCGTTTGAGTAAACCGATTGCCTTGACTGTAATACCCGACAAGTAAACTTAACTCAAACGGTTTGAGTAAACAGACATCCTTAAGTTATATTAACTCAAACCGTTTGAGGAAACCGATTGCCTTAAACCGTTTAAGTTGAAAAAACTAACAGTTATGAGTACTCTGAACTTAATTCAGTCGAGTTTACTGAAAGAAGATTTACATTGCAATTAAGTAATTAAGTGATTAACCGAGTGATAATTGTGAATTAGTGATGAACACCTGCTGTTAACAAACAGAATTACTGAAGAAAAGAGAGAAAGGAACTACAGCTGACTTCAGACACAGCCTCACTCAAACCTGACAAGTTATGTTAACTCAAACCGTTTGAGGAAACCGATTGCCTTAAACCATTTAAGTTGAAAAAACTAACAGTTATGAGTACTCTGAACTTAATTCAGTCGAGTTTACTGAAAGAAGATTTACATTGCAATTAAGTAATTAAGTGATTAACCGAGTGATAATTGTGAATTAGTGATGAACAGCTGCTGTTAACAAACAGAATCACTGAAGAAAAGAGAAACACAAGAACTACTACAACTGACTTCAGACACAGACTTAGATGAAATCAACTGAAATAAAATACATGAAATCTCTCAAGATCTGATTAAACAACCCCACAAACAGCATCACCAGCTCCACTTATTAATAACCAGACTGACTTTATTTCTGTCAGACGTCTACAGAAGATCTTATTGAGAATGAACTAAGGTTTAGATGTTGATTTATTGTTTCATTTGAAGTAACCATGTTAGGGATCAGTGTTTGCTTTAGTTGTGCTCTTGACCCTTGATTTCTGTCTTTTCTCTGGCTGTTATAACCGTGTGTTTCTAAAACACATTTGTTGTAACTCAAAAGCCCAGAAGAAAAGCCATCAGGTGTTAACCTGTACCTAGGTGTAGGTTGTTATACGTTTAATTACTTGAATGCAAAGTTTTAAAACTTGCATGGTTTAAATCAAGGCAATCTGTTTACTCAAACGGTTTGAGTTAAGTTAACTTGTCGGGTTTTACAGTGTGTCAATCAAAATGTACTTGTCGGGCTCGGGCCGAAACCTGTCGGGCCTAACTTTTAAGGCCCGATTACAGCTCTAAGACATCTATTGTTAATTTGTTATCTAATAAGATGCTGTTCTTAGAATTTGTTAAAATGCTTTATGAGGTTTATAATTTTGAGTCTATGTAAAAACTCCCTATATTTAATGAGGTGTTTGTAGTCAAATATGACATGTAAAACGGTACCTAATGCTTTCCAGATAATATGCTTATTCATGTCTCAGCTGCAATTGTAGTCTTACATTATCTACACTTAGTACAGGACATAGGAAATATGAATAGTATGGTCCATCTCCAGTTAATGTTTTCTGTTCTGTCAAAGGTTTAAATGTCTGTTTTTTTCTAGTTTTCTATTGTGTTAGAGGGTTGTGATGTGTGTGGGCTGTTTCTCTGATCTGAATGTCCAGATGGTTTGGTTTTCCACATAATACTAGATCATTGAGCTCTGTGGGAAGGCCACCCAGATTGTGAGAAAGCTGGAGAGTCATGGTGAGAATAAGGTTTGTTGGTGTACTGTTACTGTTTAAATAATAATAATAACAATAACAATAATAACAATAACAATAATAATAACAACAACAACAACAAGACTGTATTTATGTTAATATGACAAGTTTGTCAAGACTGAGCTCCCACTGTGGTAATCATTGTCCAAAGCTTGGATTCTTACAATAGAAGCTCACCGAGTCTAATTTCAGCACAGAAGCACACTTTAACCAAAAGGACTCTATGTATTAGTGGGAGAAAATAACATTAAGAATTTATTGACCAGAATATCAACTAGGAGATTGGGGAATAGGTGATTTTTTCTGTGAACATGAATAAAGTAAACATACCAAATCTAAAAAGTCATATAAACCCCTTATATAAATACTTTTATTATTATTATTATTATTATTATTATTATTATTATTATTATTATTATTATTTCACAATTAATGCAAATGTACCCCAGCCAATAAATACAAAAATTACTCTACAAAAACAGATCTTTTTTTTTTTTTTTTGAAAGGTTGAATAAGGTTCACTGCATAATATGTTCTGTCAGGTAACTTAAATGTACTTCATGTACTT
Organism: Carassius gibelio; assembly: GCF_023724105.1. NCBI lineage: Eukaryota > Metazoa > Chordata > Actinopteri > Cypriniformes > Cyprinidae > Carassius > Carassius gibelio. The sequence continues at coordinate 18,989,141 of NC_068375.1, read as the reverse complement.
CATATAAACTAACTTGTTTTATTCAAGTCTAAAATGTTCCTTAATATGGCAATAGTCAATTGCAATATATCAGGATACCAAAAAAAATATATGCATTAAAAAAATAACAGGAAAAGAATAAAAAATGCTTGTAAAATGCTTATAAATCGTTTAGGACTTGAGAGCCAAAACCCAATAACTACTTAAAAAAAAAAAAAAAAAAAAAAGACAAAAACACAAAGTCTACTGACGTTCAGCTGGAACCCTGTAAATCAAGGTTCAGGCAAATCAATTTAAAACTCTTCTCATTAGGCTGGGATCTGAGAAAGTATTTTACCTTTTAAAAAACTTGACACTTCACCTAGAAGAAAATCTAGTGATAATGGCAACCTTTAAGTTTTCAGAACAACCAGTGAGTAGTACACACAGTGGCACAGACAGACAGACACACATAGACCCCTCTCTATTTCTCTCTCTCTCTCTCTCTCTCTCTCTCTCTCTGTCTGTCCCTCAGAGTGGTGCCTACAAGCATGATCCTATTTATTACCGGAGCAGTTTGTGTGGGGCTCTGAGAGGGTGATGAGCTAGAAGCTGAGCTAAGAGCTGTGTAAGGACAAACTCTCACCGACATGCCTGCATATCTCCACTCCGTATGCTCTCAGTCACAATCACAACAGAAATGTGGATCCAGGTAAACATTCCCACACATTCTGACAGATGTGCCTCTGAAAACCAACAGTACTGCATATGGCACAGTATAAACACAATATTGGAGCAATATAGGATATTAACTGATATAGACTGATACATTTTAATGAAGAGTTTAAAGAGATGTTTTGGTTGCATCTGCTTTACTTAAAGTGGGGAGCTCACAGCATCTATTTACAGAACATGTTGCTCATATTTGTATAGGATTAGCCAAGATTGTTTTAATGCTTCTGAGCCTGAGAGGCAGCATGATATGGTTCCCGTCACAACATCATCTGCAAACATTATAAAAAACATATTCATTAGCATATCCCCTGCAGACACATTGCCATATTTCTTTTAAACCCACCAAGCGGCCAAGAAAACAAGCCTCACAAGCTCCTGTCAATATTTAATCAAATACAGATCAAGTTCAAAAACACTGCATATGTATCCTCAATCCAAATCAACCGCTGTAACAGCTGGAATATTTCATAAGAAACTGAAGATTGCTTATTGATCAAAGTACAAATGAAATTACCCAAAAGACTTCTTGCTCACTCATAAAAGTCCTGGCATCTTTTGAGTATTAGCAAAAGCGTAATACAGCCCACAGCGACTGGAATCCAGTGGGACTCGGTCAGAAATCATGTTCATGGATGAGCTAATGATTTATTAACGTAGTAGAATGAAACAGGGTGATGCTGAAAGCCGTTGAAGCGAAATGAGGTCTCTGAACGAGTGTGACACATGGCTCGAAAGCAGCAGCGCTTTTAATATTCCACAGTCAATCACTTCCGCTCCTTCCTGTCGTGTGTATTTGGGGAAAAAAGCAGCCATGTTTCATACTAGATACACTGGAAAGTTATGTTATAATGCTACTCTGTGCGATCGTCACCAGTCTATTAAAACATATTAAGGGTGCTTTCACACTTGGTTCACTTGCCTGGTCCGAACCCGAGTTCGGTTGCTCCCCCCTCCCACTGCCCCCACTGGACTGTGTTCATATCATAATATTTGAGTCCGAACCATGGTTCGCTTGCATCATCAAGCCAGCAGCTGTTTACCCCGTTTCTTGGTAACGACAGCACAGGAGAAGGCGGCAAATGCATAACATTACTCTTTGCACGTTTATGTATTCCGTTTTTGAACTGTTCGTTTTGTTGATAAAGCTTCGGTACATAACGGCACTTGCGTCTGTCTTACGAATTTAGTGAAAATGCTCTAAAGAACGTTGAAGGTGAACATAAATAAGATGTACAGCTCTTGCAGCACGTCAGTCACGCTCATCAGGAAAGTGAGTGAAACACACACACAAACACACATTTTCATCAAATTATTTGTCATTAAAAGCCGTTCACTTCCGCGATTTGGTACGATTGCGTTCACATGAGCAGCGAACCGTACCAGAGTTCACATGAAGTGTACCCCAGACCACCGTTTTTAAGTGGACTCGGGTACGGTTCGCGGGTGCGCATCCGAGTATGGAAGACAGTATTCACATCATCCAAACGAACCGAATTCTGACGTCAATCGACCACAGGTGCGCACCAAAAGTGCTAGTGTGAAAGCACCCTAAAGCGTCTTTGGTGTTTCTATGTTTTCTACTGAACAAAACCAGAAATCGAGGGGCTATGATGTCATTGGCAGGCAACACAATGACATTATGCACACTGTCACAAGTTAAAATAGCTTATTTCTCTGGATTCAGAACATTTGGGATAATGTTAGTACAGGAGCACAGAAAATATATAATGCTGTTGTAGTGTTTCTGGCTTGCATATTATGCCTTCAACTAAAAATAAGAACTAATACATGAAACGTGAAATGTGAACAAAGAGAGATTGCTTGTGGATTTTTGTCTCTTGCTTGGCCAACAGTACATAGATAAATGTTTAAACTATATTAATAATGTTTATTATGCCATTGTATCGTTTACTGTTCTAAACTGTTTAGGCTTGCACAAGTGAGAATGAGAGCTGGCTGAGTGGAGAAGTAAACACAATTTGAATCCAAGGAGCTTTCACTGACAACGTGAACAATGCTATACATGGCTTTTCACATCAAAAGTTTCTAGTCATTGTGTTCCAAGACATGATCTGGGGCTTGTTAGTATTATAACAAATACCAGTAGTAGTAGCAAATGCACTCTGATTCCCCTCTCCTCTTTTTCCATCATGACAAAATCCACATGCTTCTCTGCTTGCCAATGGCTTGTCGTGACGTGCCATTATAATAATTGGCCATTCGCTCTCCACCCACACTCAAAAAAATATTTAACCCCAAAAGTTAAAACTTATTTAATTCAATTAGATGTCAATTTTCCATCCAATGTAATCACATAAATCCAACGCAAAAGTTTATATTTGTTTAAGCTTCACCTTTTCATGTTCAGTTAACGTAAATGAATTAAATACATTTTATGAAAACTGATGAACTGTGATTTAAGCTTGTATAATACATAAACTTTACTCATTTTCAATAACTTATTGTTACTTGCTTTATATAAGCACCTTACATTTTCTTAATTCTATTGAATAAATGGACAAAACATGTTACATTTTCAAACCTTTCTTGTTGTAATTGAAAGTGACAAAAGTGAAGTGACATTCAGCCAAGTATGGTGACCCATACTCAGTATTCGTGCTCTGCATTTAACCCATCCGAAATGCACACACACAGAGCAGTGAACACACACACACACACTGTGAACACACACCCGGAGCAGTGGGCAGCCATTTATGCTGTGGCGCCCGGGGAGCAGTTGGGGGTTCGATGCCTTGCTCAAGGGCACCTAAGTCGTGGTATTGAAGGTGGAGAGAGCACTGTACATGCACTCCCCCCACCCACAATTCCTGCAGGCCCGGGACTCGAACTCACAACTTTTTGATTGCCAGTTCGACTCTAACCATTGGGCCGCAACTTCCCTATTTTTATAATTTTAGCTAACTTGGCAGGTCCTCAACCCAACCACAAGCTCCACACTTCACCACAACGGTAACTCGCACAAAATACACCAATATAAAGTCTTTTAAAATGCCCATATAATAGAGCATTAGACATGAAAAAATCTCCTTATTATCACATTTTACTAAAAACTGCATAAAATAACACTTTATTTCAACATTTTCTCTCCCCATATCCAGTCCTGTGCAAAGCATGATGGGAAGTGTAAAACTTATTTTGAGGTACTTGATTGAAACATGTTCTTTCAAAATGAAAACTTTATGTTAAACCAACGAGTCACAGTTTTAAGTCAGTTTAACATGACACAATCATGTTGAACTGAAAAATAGCCAAAATGGCATTAATTCAACATGAATTGTTCAGGTAAAGTGAACAAATGTGAAAAATCATTTTTTTGAGTGCATGGTTGGCCTGCCAATAAGCCCATTGACACAGTGTGAGCATGGCAGCCCATCATTCCAGTAATGACAACACAGCAGAGATTCAAGCTGGATTTCACCAATAATGATGATGACGGTAATAGAGCTAACCACCAGTGGGCCTCATCATCCCAGCGAGGTCACAGAAAAAGGACGCGAAATAAGTGCAAAGTTTAATAGAATTCATAAATTTATGAATGTGTATAAGTTTGGACAACATTTGAAATATTGTTAAAAGGGATAAATTAAAACTATTAAAATGGATAAATGGAAAATTTAGTCACCCTCGTGTAGTTTCAAAACTGTATAACTTTGTGTGTGTCTAATATATATATATATATATTTTTTTCTGGTATCATTGTTTGTTTAGGTATTAGTATGTAACATTTACATGTACAAAACACTTTTGTTTTGTTTGATGTTGAAATTAATTATTTTTGACATGTTAAAACATCTAAAACATAAACACTAAATCATAAAGATATTTGAATAGATGCACTTAACTCTATAGAATAGTTAAGTGTGAGGTACAGAACAGAATTTAAGTTGTTAAATGCCGAAAATATTTTCCCGATCCACTCTGTGAAGGTGCACATTTGTCATTCTCAATCTATGAAGAAGCAGACGAGAACCAGTAAGTGTTTCATTTCAGTTGTGTAAAACTTGTAAAAAATTGATTCTGCAATTTTTGAATGTTTAACGAGCATGAGGTCACTGCTGAGAATGGAGATGATCACTGAATAATGTCTACAAATAAACAATAGTTATACAATTAGAGAAATTATATTCATTTTAAGGTTTTAAGGTCTAGTCTTGTTTAACATTATGCAAATCTTTAAAATTAATTGGTAGTAGATGTTACGCAGAACAGAATGAATTGTCATAATTTCATATTAAGTAAATAAGTAAGCTGCATTTAATAAATGTGATTATGATATGATGAAAAGATAATGCTTTCAGTTATAATGGTAATGATTTCAGTATTCATAAGGATTCATTTGAATATCTGTAAAGTTGTTTACACATAATTTAGATGCTGTTTTAGATACTGTTTTAGATTGTTGTTTTTGGGACCTATGCAAATGTATGTGTGGTATTGTTGTTATTTTTTTATTTACTGATTGATTGATTTGTTTTCTTAATATTTTTTTTTCTTTTTCTGAGAGGTTATTAAAATGATTTAAACTTTTTAAATCAATATTTCATGTCTATTTATTTATTTGGCAAAAAAAAAAAAAAAAAAACGTAATGAGTAATATATTGTACACTTCGCTGCATTGTCATTATCTCTAAGGTTTATCCATTCTACACTGAGCCTAAGAACACCCCTTATCCAAGATAAAATCACTATAACATAACACTGCAGGGCTAACTGTTTTAATAAACCCCTTTAGGATATTTTTTGTGATAATGACAGGCTGACTGTACAGTACATATAGGTACCATCCAGTAATTGAATCTGACCTTAACATTTCAATCCATTCTAATGCTCATGAAACAGGCATTATTATCTACTTTGTCCAGTACTGTTGGTTCTGACTGCTCTAAATAGCAAGGTTGCATTGTCAGGCCGTGCTAAATATAATGTGCACAGCTGTGAAATTGTTCTTGATGCTCACAGTTCAACCAAGTGGTGTACTAGATGTAGGCTGAAACTACCTGTGACATGCTGGAAAAATGAAATTACATTAGTCAAAATTAGACCTTTAACAATTTCTGAGATCATTTTAACCATCAACAGAATGTGCAGAGGATGGGTTACAGCGAATAGAATGATAAATAACAAAGAATTGTATTTGTTCCATTGATGGTTCAGTTTATATATATATATATAATTTTTTTTTTTTTTTTTTTTTTCTACATTGAGTAGAATGTTGCTAAATGTGCACATGTGAATAATTAAATTAATTCTTCCAAAAAAAGCAAGAATTGTTCTAATGTTGTTCCTAATTGTTGCTTGGATCTACATTAGCAATGTTTCCACTGTCGGGCCAGAAGCTCAACTGCGCTTCACTAAAACCAACCGTTAACACACCTCTCAGAAATACCTCCACAAAACCCCATCATTACACCAACAAAGAGAAGTTATCAGAAAACTAATAAAAAATAAGTCACTGCAACTAGCGCGATCACAAAACGAAAAAATTGCACGCTTTGTTAAATATTTAAATCCAAAAGCATGATGTTTTACTATAATATGTTTTACTATAATAAGTCACAGAAATAAAGCATTATCCTGCTTATTCAGTCGAGTCGGTTTCATTTGAGGTCACAATAGCCTATATACATCACATAATAATGATAATTTCTATATTTTTATAAAAGTTTCCAAAAAAAAAAAAAAAAAAAAAAAAACATTATTATATTTTTATGATAGGCTATGCGGAGCTAAACTTCCGAGACGAGACTTATGACGGATAAAATATGTTACTAAATAAATACACAATTGTGATAGAGAATAAGAACCTGACTTCTGGCCCTGGCATGCCCGCTTTTGGTCCGACAGTGGAAACGTGGCTATTGAATGTGTCTAAAAGTAAAAACTGACCACTAAGCCACAGTGCAGCACCAATATGTATTTTAGGGGAAAAGTTTTGGAGCTGTTCTTGGTTTTCTCTGCTGGCCAATTAAACTAGAGTAATATAGATTTATTTTCATGTTATATGCTTCACTAACAGTGCTTTTCCCATTTCCACACTGATTCCAAAGTCATTTCAAGTTCATAATAGAGTTCATAATAGAGAACTAACATTCAGCACAGGGTTTATTTTTGCTGATAAAATCCCTCTAACTCAATTTTATCAGTCTATTAAGCCTGTCAGCAATTACAAAGCCTGAAAACATGACTATGCTCAGTCACGTTGTGTCCGCCATGCATATTTTGTGTGCATTTGCAATGACATAAGGTGACTGCAAATGCACCTGGGTTTGATACAACTATTGAGTGTGAAAGCAGACCAACGCTGTGGGCGTTACCGGGAACAATCATGCTCGGGCTCAGACCACAGCACACGAGCCCAGTGTAAAAGCCCCTTCCTCAAATCTTGCCCTGGAGGTCCAATGTGCTACAGAGTTTGGCTCCAACCCTGGTCAAAATCACCTGCCTGTGATTTTCTAATGATCCCAAAGACATTGATTGCCATTGATTAGCATTGCTCAGGTGTGTTTGATTAAAGTTATAGCTAAACTCTGCAGGAAAGTGGATCTCGACGTCCAGATTTGAGGATCCCTGATCTAAAATGTGCAGAGGTCGGTAGTAACGAGTAACATTTACTTCATTACATTTACTTGAGTACACTTTTTGGGTAATACTTTTGGAGTATATTTAAAGATGGGTACTTTTATATTAAGTAATATTTTTTGGAAAAATCTGTACTTTTAATTCGTTATTGTGAGCGAAGCTCCTCCTTTAATTACAGCATCTGCAAGATTAATTACAAGCTGTCTTCTAATATATTTAAATTCAAATAAATAAATAATGTTCCCTGAAAAAAAACAACAATACTGACAACAGCAAAATGTTATATGATAATGTATGCTATTTGGTCCTGAATTTCTGAAAATTTGACAAGGCATGGCGAATAGCTATTATTCTCTATGATGGCACCACTGCACACAGCAAACACGGTAAATGGCATGAGGTTTGCACTTTTCTTAATGACACACTTACTGTTTTATTGTGACACTTTTGGGATTTGGGATTTCACTAATCTGTACATTTGAAATAAATGCAGAATAATATAAGGAAATAAACAAAGGAAAATATAAATGTATCTGTATCACTGACCTGAATTTTTATGAGCACTTGAACACTGTTGTTTTTTTAGGAAGTTTTCAACAGTGTATCTTATGAATCATGCCGACATTAACATATTTAAATCTAACTTCTACAGTCAAATGTATCGTTATGCTTAATTAACTACTGTAGGCATGCTAAATGACACTGTTGGGACATTTTATTTGCTAACAAAACACAACCCTAACAGTATAAAAAAAATATTTTGTGATCCACCCACAAGCAACGTTTCTCATTTTCATTTAGTTGAAATTGCAAAATTGAAATAGAAATGAATGAATAAATGATTGATTGAATGAATGAATAAATAAATGAATTAATATATATATGATAAACAGAAATAAAAACAAATAAATAGATATAATTAAATTTTCATTATATCTATGATACTACAGAATTTAAAGGTTCCCAAACAATCCAACTAAAATCTCCCATATGCCTATTGATTGTAAAGTACAGGAGACAATAGAAAGGAACCCCAGGTTAAAAAAATATTGAGATAATTTTAAGATTAATAAGATAGTAAGTAGTAGCCCTTTATTGTCACTAGTCACAAGTTAAAATTAGAGAGTAAGACTGTGATGTACAGTAGTAGAACAGTTAAGGAGCTTATATTCAAATCCCCTTCCATTGCTGCTTTATCCTCCAGCTTGTATCCAAACACAATCATACACACACTTAATATGCAAAAGTAAATGTTGCCTTTTTTTCAAAAGTGGCAGTAGATCAGACTGCTTCTGACCATATGTTCAGCAGAGGAGTAAAAATAAATCATGCAATAACATCTGTCACTGTTTGCTATAATCAATGCAAAAACGCAATGTGTGTTCAGTTGCATTAACACAAACATAAATTAAATTAGGCCCTTAGACTCTCAAGTAGGCCTCCATACTCCGTGAGCTACTGAAAAATCCTACCGTCTATATAGAAATAAAAAATAAAACTTAGATATATTATGTGCAAATTTGAAAAGTAGACTAAAGCCCTATTCGGACGGGACCAGTTTTACAGGGGGTCATTAGAGAAATCTGCATTTCACAGACGTACTTGGAGATTTTAATCCCGTCCGAATCTGCCACGTCTGTGTTTTTCTCACACAACCTCTGTGATAATTCCAGAGAAAATTACCTACCGTTTTTCAGCAAACTCAGTGATCCTCTGAGAAAACTAATCCCGTCCGAATGCGAATGTCTGTGATTGCCGGTGATATTTTATTTCACAACGCGTTTCCTTGTGTGTTTTGGCCAACGTGAATTACCGTAGATGCTCTTACCGCGTGGATGTTTGATATATTTGCTTAGCGGCAAAGAAATAATAATAAAAAAATAATACAAATAATAATATCAAGAGCAAGATCACGTAAACTGTTAATACCGGCTATTGTAATATCAGCATCAGGTAAGATTACTCACGTTCATTTATGTACTCAGTTACATAATGTTTTAATTACATTTAATAAAGAAAAAAAAGGAAAACAAGTTAAACTAAAGGAACCACACATTAACATGGTTTTGCTATACTAGCCATTTAGTATTTATTGTGTAATAATACTAAGGCAATCATTCTGAATGAATGCAATGCACGCATACAGAGCGCGTGATCTCTGTGACGCCCAGATGCACAAATCAGACCCTCCCACCTCTGTAAAAAACACGGAGATACTAGCCCCGTCCGAATTGGTACATGAAAATCACAGACGTCAGGTGGTAAGAATCGAAACTCAAACGTAGTTTAGAAAACTAGTCCCGTCCGAATAGTGCTTAAGTATGTGTGTTAAATATATAAGTGTATGAGTTTATTAATAGTGTTGTGTGTTCCACAGTTAATGTCAAGTGTTGGATTGATGGATTGAAGATGGATTGCCTGAAGGAAGAAACTGTTCCTGTGTCTGGCTATTCTGGTGCTCAGTGCTCTGTAGCGCCGACCAGATGGCAACAGTTCAAAGAGGGAGTGTGCTGGTTGTGAGGGTTTGCTAGCCCTTTATCTCACTCTGGATGAGTACAGTTCTTGGAGAGAAGGGAGGGTTGTTCCAATGATTTTCAGCAGTGTGGACTATCCTATCCTCCTTCTGAGGTCAGATTTGGTAGTACAGCTGACCAGACAGTTATAGAATTACAGAGGAAGCATTCAATGATGGCGGAGTAGAACTGTTTCAGCAGCCCCTGTGGCAGGTTGAACTTCCTCAGCTGGCGAAGGCTTTTTTTTAATTTTTTAATTTTTTTTTTTTAACAATGGACTCGATGTGATTGTCCCACATCAGGTCCTGAGAGATAGTGGTGCCCAGGAACCCGAATGACTCCACTGTGCTGTCCATGATGCTGAGTGTGGGGAGAGCAGGGTTTTTTTTTTTCCTGAAGTCCGTGATCATCTCCACTTTTTTGAGTGTGTTGAGCTCAAGATTGTTAAGACTGCAACAGACAGCCAACTCTTTAACCTCCTGTCTGTAGGCAGACTCTACGCCATCCTGAATGAGGCAGATGAGTGTGGTGCCATCTGCAAATTTCAGGAGCTTGACAGAGGGGTCTTTAGATGTGCAGTCTTTGGTGTAGAGGGAGAAGAGCAGTGGGGAGAGTTTATTCAAACCTGCAGTTAAACGTATTCAGATCATCTGCCAGTTGTTTATTCTCCACAGTGCTGGGGGATGGTGTCCTGTAGTTGGCGATTTCTTTCAGACCTTTCCACACTGATGCTGAGTTGACTCATGGGCGTAGGTTTGGTCTCAGCTTTGGTGGGGACCACCCCCATACACCCTGGAATTCTATTGTTGTAAGATACCAGTGATTTAATGGTGATTTCCTTTTTTATTTCAGACTGTTGGCAATACAGAATATCACAATACAGAAGTGAATCTACTTAATCTCATTATATTGTATCCTGACCCTGATCCTGTATACTGGCCCTAAAGAGCTAGTATAACTATATAATCTCAAAAATGCACTCTCAAAAAATAAAAAATAAAAACCTGAGACTGTAATGCTGAACAACCAAACGTTTTATTAACATAAATTAATATGTACATTAGTATTTACACTAACAAAAGATACTCTGTCACAAGGAAACAAATCTGAATAAATAAATACAATAACCTTTTTCTATTATAAACACTATTTACCCTCCAGTACACTCACATTTATGTTGACTGCAAGATTCTAAGTTAAGGTACAGACTAATTGACATTCAGTTACTTGCTAACGCAGCATTCTATCATCTTGGGTAACACATACTACTATCTATCACCAGTTAATACTATTTTCCACAGTAGAATCTGCATTTGAAAGCCTGGTCAGACACTACTGCTAGTTTATTTGTGTGGCTAGCTAGTTATTTTGCCTTCTTACACTCTGACTCTGCTTTATGAAAAAGCTTCTTATGTCCCCTTTCTTCTTCTTGTGTGGCATCTACAAAGTACAATAAGGGGAAAAAAAAACCTGAATATTAAAATGTTTTTACCCTGGCATTTGTATGTGGCATAGAGACAGCATTGGTAAATATTGGAGCTTGCTAAATATTGGTGGGGACAAATTAGTCATCTCAAAATATTGATAGGGACTAGTACCTAGCATCCCCCCCTAAACCTACGCCCATGCTGGAGGTGAACTGAGTCCTTAATTTCCAAGAATACTTTCTCTTTGCCACTCTGATCTCCTTTTCCAGCATGGCATTGCCCCCCTTCCTGTAAGCATCTTCTTTGGCTTGACAGAGCTGTCTGAGTTTTGCAGTGAACCACGGTTTGTCATTGTTGTAAGTTTGATGAGTCCTGGAAGGAATGCACTTATCCTCGCAGAAACTGATATAAAAAGTTACACAGTCTTTGTGAGCTTCAGAAACACTCCAATCAGTGAGGTCAAAACAAGCTTTTAAATTCTGCTCTGCTTCATTCGTCCATCTTTTTATGGTCTTTAATACAGGTTTAGCTAATTCCAGTTTCAAAGCATGTTCCACCACCACATGATTTCTCCATTGATTCTGTGTCATGATCCGTTATAAACAGCTGAAAGCTTGGCAGTTGGACCACGCTGTCCAGTATGTCATCATTCAGCCAGGTTTCCATGAAACACAGAGCAGCAGAGTGTTTGAAATCCTTATTTGTCTGGGAGAGCAAAATAAAATTGTCCGTTTTGTTGGTTAGAGAAAAGAGGTTTGCCAGATGGATGCTAGGCAATGGCGTTCGAAATTCGCGCTGCCTGAGCTTGACGAGGGCACCAGCTAGCTTTCCCCATCTGCATCTCCTGAAGTACTTAATCAGTGCTGCTGCTCCGCCAACTACTATGTCCAGCAAGACATCAGAATAGTCAAAAAACTGTAAAATATCGGGTGTTTTGTAGTGCTGAATGTCCAGCAATTAGTCTCTGGTGAAACTGATTGCAGGGACTTAACTAAAGACAAAAATAACTGTGGAGCATGGCATGGAGGCCGCCATCATCAGCGCAATAATCATGAATTAACCATCATATTTTCACCACTGTAATATTCTTAAGTAATTGTGTGAAAATTACGCTTTATTAATCGAAAATCTGTAAATGTCTGTAAAAATGAATAAAAGGTGTCAGAGTTTTACCGACTCTAGTGTTAATTTATTTTGGAAACTGCAGTGATATGTGTACTTATTGGTACGTATTTTGCGTCTTGTGAAAAACACACTCACTGCAGTATAAACACAGTGTTAGAGTGGTTTCAGATCCATCTAAAATCGGACAAGTTTACATGATATGCATTCATGTGTTCAAAAAAGTGAAGCACAATGAGTTTCAAATGAATGCAACTACAGTACTCATCCATCATCACATGCTTAATTAAAAATCAAGCAGAAACAGTTCTGTACAGCCACTGCATGAACTTACTGTGTTGGCAGTGGATTCCGTTGAAGCCTGATGGGCACTTGCAGATATATCCAATGAACGTGTCACCCCTGAACGTTTCGCTGATTTCACAGGTGCCTCCATTGTGACAAGGGTTTGGATGGCAGGGTCCTGTAATTTAGACAAAATAGAAATAAGCAAGTGGACTGAAGCGTTTTTGATGTACGTAAGTGTTCACAACCCACATGATGGTTTAGATAAATAGTGGCATAGAAGCAGACATCAGCAGTTTATAACATGGCCTGCATTGGAAGTGCTTGTATTGCTGTCTCCAGTGGTTTACGTAACAGCATCTGTGACTTAAAAATAATTTACAGAAAAATTAAATGAGAAATCAGAAAAAATAGAGATATTTAGAGAAATTTAAGTAAAAGCATCACTTGCTGAGGTCACCATGGGTCAGAATGAGGGATAAATAATATCATGTGCTCTGTGTTAGCTCTCCTGGCTCTCCTGCTATGTGTCAACATAGACATAGATAGAGATAGAGAGAGATAGAGAGAGAGAGAGACAGAGAGACAGAGAGAGAGAGTTCTGGCATTTCACGTAATTATTATAAACTGTCAGAGTTAAATCGGAGCAGAAATTAATAGATGAGTATGTTAAAAGGTCAATAGAAGGTTATGGGAGCAATGCTCTTTGACAGGATACTAGTTCAATGACATTTTAGTGAAAGATGGATTCAGAAAAGGTGTGACCGTTATGGCATTTATTATGTAACTAGATAATATATTTCATATGTACATTTATTGTAATTTGCCTTGGCAGGAAGATTGAAGTAACCTGGAGACGTTCCCCTTCAGGATCTCAAGCTGCATCTAAAACATTAAGGGAATGGGAATGTTCACGCTGCCACACTTTCAAATCCCTGTGTAGTGTGGAAGAGCACAGCTAAGACGAGAGAACACAAAAGCAGGGAGTGGCTCGCATATCTAGCCATAGAATCTGAAGAATGTAAGGGGCATAGACCATCCTGCTGACTTGCAGATGTCCTGAATAGACACATCTGCTAGGAAGGCCTTGAAGACCGCCATATTTTGGGTTGAGTGATCCTTGATCTCCATTGTCGAGGGGAGATCAGACTGTTGACTTCCTGTTCTAATACCAGAACCTGTTTGAAGCCCACGAGTGTGGGAAAGACCCTATTGAACAGTGGTGGAGGACCGCCGAACTGAATGCAATAGCCTTTCTTTACAGTGTGCAGAACCCAACGAGATACATTTGGTAGCAGTTTCCACGTTGCTAAATAGTCTACTAAGGGAACCAGTTTCCCGAGACTGGCTTCCAGTGTACTTGTAGCTGCTAATTCAGTGCCCGGTTCGCTGGAGACTGCTGTGTCCTGATGCATTGTTGATGGCAGGGTTGACAGAAAGAGCTCCCGAGGGCACTGAGGAGAGACAGGCAGGAGAGACAGTCACTGTATACTGTGGTGCACCCCACTCTTCCCCATTAGGGGCTCCCCCCAAAGGCCCTGAACCTCTCAGGTCAGGGCCTTTTTGCCGAGGACTTCCACTGAAGCAGGTCAGATCAGGCTTTGACTGTGAAGCCTTTGACCTAAAACACCGCTGATCTCGGTCCCTTTGCGGGGAAGCACGACAAACAACACTCTGCTTTTGAATCTGGATCTAGCAGGTGAGGAAAAATCCATATGCAAACCCCACAAATGCAACGCACAGACTGTGTGTATCCCCACTCGTGATGTACCAAGGGCAGGGAGGAACACACAGCCTAAAACGCTATTCACTTTCACCCTTATTTTTTTGTTTTTTTTTTCTGTGGCCTTGGACATTTTTTCTTATTTCTTTTAGACAGACAGCATCAAATAAGATAACAGAGATTTGACTGACAGAACACAAAGTGCTTCGCTAAATAACAGAAAGCTGGCACTGGTTCCACCTCATGTGCTTTTATAGCTTCCTGGTCATTATGTCACCTGCCTATAATGTCTCGCCCTTCCATTGGACTGATTACATATGATTCAGATCGTTGTCATGCTGGGGGCACTCCCATAGCATTTTCGATGCAGATCGAGTTTCTGAAGGGGAAACACTTTGATTTTATCTATCGCCTTGGAAAAAAATTTAATAAAATGAAAGTGTTGTGAAAAATATGCTGATTTCACTAACAGCTTTTAAACCAACATTCAGCCACTGGACTAACGGTTCTAAAGTAGCTTCTAATCTCTTAGTCTTCTCAAATCCTGTATTTAAAAGCAAGTCAGCCTCATAAGAACCCCCGGAGGGCCCATATATCATGGCCTATCAATACCATTCTGATGTTTAAAACATTAGAGTGCCTGCATCAGGATGCATGCTGTCCAAAGTTGCTTGATAAAATTGCAGGGCAGTCAGTATAATCTTTCAAAATATCAGCAGCAAGTTCTAAAGGAGGACATGGGTGGAGTAGTGAGATGTATTACAGAGACATGATCAATGTGCTCTTAAGTGCAAAGACAGACTACGTAAATGTAGATTGGTTAATAATACTACTAATACTAATACTAATACTAATACTACCACTACTGCTACTACTACTACTACTACTACTTCAACTAACAATAATAAATGTTTGAGTATCAAATCACCAGTAAAATTATAACTAAACTAAAAGAGAATATAAAGTATAGAATCTAAAAAACCTTTGCTGAATTTTTTGCACTCCTAATAAAAAAAGAAAAGAAAAAAATGTAATGCCTGCAAAAAAATAATCTATGGAATAAATTAGATTTTAAAACAGAGAACTTTTATTTAAACTGTAATAATATTACACAATATTACTGCTTTTATTGTCTTTTGGTGAAATAAATGCAGCCTTGGTGATCATATGAGATGTAATATTCTACCATGGTTTTACAAATGGAAACATTACATGAACTCAATTTGTTACAAAAGTAAAAGATAATGGTGGTCTAGACAACATTAGTGTAATTTTTTTTTTTTTTTTTTTTTTTTTTTACAAAAATTTTATATTCGTCACTTATAGAAAAACTGAGGGTGCCACAGAGGGTAACCCTATCGACATTTGTGAATTCCATTACTGCATCTCAGCTTTAATGAGACTAGCATCTAATTAAAGGGACACACCATGTAATAACCTTTCCAGAACTCTATTAAAAGTCCTCTGCATCCCGAAGGAGAGGGTGACAGCTA
The DNA here is from genome assembly GCF_023724105.1 of Carassius gibelio. Classification (NCBI taxonomy): domain Eukaryota; kingdom Metazoa; phylum Chordata; class Actinopteri; order Cypriniformes; family Cyprinidae; genus Carassius; species Carassius gibelio. The sequence goes on along the minus strand of NC_068375.1, from coordinate 18,973,285 downwards.
TGCCTGCATTCTGACATGACAATCTATAACTGCACAAAGCTTTGTGACAGTCCCTTCTCTACCTCCAGAGATATGGAAATCAGAAGACGGAGAGCAAGAACAAGGGATGGAGAGAGACAGTAAAAGAAGGAGTAAAGGGAGTGGGAGAATGGAAGGAGGGGGGATGTATGCCACATTCTCACATGTTCCTGAGAGACATTGCCAGGCACTGTGGCTGATGAAACAAAGCTTTGTCCTCTGTGCTGTTCCCCTTTGTGGTGCAAGTCAGGGGGATCAACAATAATGTCAGCCGTTGTTTGGCTGTTTGTGATTGTGGATGGAAAGTGATTGATGTTGGCTGGCACATGCATTCTGATTTTCCAACAAATCACAATAGAATCCAGTCTATCAGAAGAGCCTGGTTCCAATGCAGCATAGCAAAACCTAAGCAGTAGTTAATAAACACAGCAAATCGTCCAATGTTTCCTGTGCAATTAAACTCTTATATGGACGCTGCCAGCTAAATTTCCAAAAGTGAATTATTTTGCTTATACATACCAACCTTAAACATCTCTGAAATGAGGCCGGTAAACAACCCAAATGTGATACACTTGCTAATGTATTCATTTTTTTGCAGATTGTGGGTAATGTGACTTGGATGGTATGGAATCGATTGATTGGATTACCTATATTTGACTTCTGCGAAGTCCATGTAAATAAAACTTTCACTAAATAAAGCAATCCATCCGTGATATTTACACACTACACAGTCTATAGAGCGTTGTATATAACAAATGTCTCAATGTACCTTGGTAGCCAAGAAAGAACTGTAGGTGTTTTAATTACTGTTCCCTCAAATGATCTCCAGGTGGAGGTGATGGAGGTGAGAGGGGCTCAGACAGACTCTCTGTGTCTGAGTCATCATGAGCAGATTGAGTCGAGCTTTTGGGAGGTAGGGAGGTGAGCAAGTGGGCAGTTGGAGCTCAAATCACAATTCCTGTAAAGTAAAATCAAGCACAGCACCAGCGCAGAGCAACAGTGAGGTCATGTGCACATGACCTGTATGTATCTTATGAGTCTGGGGACTGCAGGATGCTTTTTTTCCACTACAGTCAGGTATTCACTTAAACAGTAAGGTTCAACAGACTGAGCACACATTAAAAAACAGAGATATATACAATCAATTCTACAATTCTGATTTTTGCATAATCCTCAATATTCCCCAATAAAAAAAGGAACATACAATACTGATAATTTGGGTAATAAGACACTGATTATTCAAATTTGTCGATTATTGCCCTCCATTCAAGCCTTCAGCCTCATAATATTAGCACAGAATCAGTTCAGAATCAATCACCAAAAGAACCAGTTCGGTTCAGATGCAGTGTGTGTCAGTCAGTTTCATGCTGAATCATGCATGCACAGTATCATCAGCTCCTCGGTTCTCGAATTGGAAGAGTCAGACAGAAATGGTTCTCGGTTCAACCGTTCTTGACTCGAGAACGAGTCAATCTCTCTTTTGTTATCTGGCTTGGCTCGGTGTTCATCTTCAGTTCTATCTTCACAGCAGTTCAATCAGTGTACTGTTTGAGTAAATGAATTACTCTGGGATATTGGTTTATTTAGACTCAGAGGGAGTGATCAGTCATGTTAAAAAAGTTAACAGCTTAAGTAATTTGTGAATTAATGCTTATTGGAGACGCAAACCATTTCAAACTATTCAGTTCAATTTGGTGAACTGGTTCAAGAAGAACCAGTTAAATTGAATCATTAATCCGTGCACTGAATATCACTAAAGAGAAGAGAATGCTGAATAAAGTCGTCGTTTTTGTTATTTTTGGACCAAAATGTATTTTCGATGCTTCAACAAATTCTAACTGACCCACTGATGTCACATCAGTGAATAATTTGACTAATTTGATGATATTTGTATTACCTTTCTGGACATGGAGAGTATACCATACATACATTTTCAATGGAGGATCAAAAAGCTCTCGGAATAAATCTTAAATATCTTAAACTGTGTTCTGAAGATGAACGGAGTTCTTACGGGTTTGGAACGACATGAGGGTGTCATTAATGACATAATGGCTCAAAATTACAGATTTTTCTTTTAATGCGAAAAAAGCTTCATTTTTGATTAGTGATATGCATTGCTAAGAACTTCATTTGGACAACTTTAAAGGCGATTTTCTTAATGTCTTATTCATTTTTTTTAATTTATTTTTTATGCACCCTAGATTCCAGTTGTATCTCAGCCGACTAGTGTTCTATATTTACAAACCAAACTTAGTTATTTAGCTTCCAGATGATGTATAAATCTCAATATCAAAAAAAGTTACTCTTATTACTGGTTTTGTGCCCCGGTAAAGTAATGTCAGTATGCTGTTATTTAAAGCACTGTATACATAATTGAGAATCACTGTACCACAGAAAAAAAAAAAAAAAAAAAAAACACGACACATTAAAAGAGATGTTCTGCTCACAGAGATTGCAGGGTAAGAGATTACACAGCTCGTACGTGGCCTAATTCTGTCTTCATCCTTTACGGGAGTGCAGTATCAGCCTCCTTCCAGTTCCCAACTGCATGCCCAATACACTCGCCTCTCCCACTAAGAACTATGGCCCGCAGAGAAAAGCACTCACTGCTGGCTTTTAGAGCCGTCTGCCCTGTCTCTAAATCCCACTGTGCACACTATATGACAAGAAATGCTGACTAAGCTGAATAGATGCAACAACGAGTTAAAGTAAAAACAGAACAGAGGCAAAAGAAATAAATCAGTGGCCATCCAGCACTCCGCCAAGGGAGAAAAATCTCTTAGGGCTCACCTTGGAAAGTCTTTCAGATATGGAAGGTGAGGGTGTAAAAGGGAGGCAGGAAATGCCATGAAAATGTCACCATGATAGCAGTCTGGCAGGAGAAGAACAGCCCGAGATTCTCTCCTGTCAACTCACATCCATCCAAGAATGCACGGCTGATAAGAATAAACATGGCCAAATGAAAACTCCTTCAACAGTTTATTGTGAATAGACCAACTGATTCTTATTTTTATTATTGGGTTCTTATTTTTGTAATCCTAATTGCATTTCTGAAGGACTTTCACAATTTATGAACAAATAAGTCAGTTAAGTTGAATTTATTTGTATAGCGCTTTTCACAATACACACTGTTTCAAAGCAGCTTTGCAGAAAATAATTATATTATTGTTTATAATATCTTAATATTTTCAGGTCAGATTTTGCATATTAGAACTTGCCAATAATATAGTTTACATTTTGTAACAATAAAGACAATAAGGCAGTACGCAAGTATATACAGCAGCTTTGCAGAAAATAATTATATTATTGTTTATAATATCTTAATATTTTCAGGTCATATTTTGCATATTAGAACTTGCCAATAATATAGTTTACATTTTGTAACAATAAAGACAATAAGGCAGTACGCAAGTACTGCCTTACTTATAAAAAAATATACAGCAGTGAACACACACACTCCTGGAGCAGTGGGCAGCCATTTACTGCAGCACCTGGAGAGCAGTTGGGGGTTCAATGCCCTGCTCAAGGGCACATCAGTCGTGGTACTGCTGGCCTGAGACTCGAACCCACAACCTTAGGAATAGGAGTCAAACTCTCTAACCACTAGACCAGAACTTACCTATCTATACTGTATATATGCATAAGGGTAAACTATACTATATATGAAGTGTTGAGTGATAAAGTTAAAATTTATGACAAAAATAAAAATCAGGCAGTTGAGATTTGCTACATTTGCTATTACATGAATGCACTGTACTATGTACAAAAAAAGTTGGAAATAATACCCATCTTACTTTATAAAGAGAGCTGTGCAATAATACAGTTTACATTTTGTGGAGTTACACATTATCAACAAGACAGATAAGATATAGCAATGCTTAGTTAAATAATTAGTTTTAGTTTATTTTTTCCTCTCTAGTGTAAGATTAAAGCAAATGTAAAAGTCCTTCCTCATCAATTACCTGCTGTGTATGTTTTTTCATTGAAAATAAAATAGCCAGCTTATGTGTTTATTTTAATGTAGAAATGTTTATGTATGTTTCATAAAACAGTTTGAAACTAATGTTTCAAATGTTTTCAGACACGTTTTTTATAATATACAGCAAATGCTGTGCTGACAATCTGGTTACAGAAGTCTTTATTCTGAGATTGAACATGCTGAGCCTTTCAAAAGGCCACATTTATAATAAAGCTTTCAAATTATTGGCAGCCATTTGATGCAAACAACTACCAGGTAAAGCAGGACCTGCCTGAAAACAGAATTCACCTCTTTCCATTTCAAAGTTGAAATGTGCAACACAGCATATTGAAATAATATTTCTCGGATTACAAAAAAGCTGCTCATGTCAAAAGCAGGGCATTTAGAAACGAGGGGTTTTTAGCATGTCAGTGTCTGATGGAGGGGTCATAATATTAGCCAGTGAACGCAGTCAAACCTTATATAATGGCATACTAATGTTTCTTCGGAAGAAGAAAGTGTATCATTCATGCAACATATTCCTCCATAGCAACTACACTAATAAGGGCCCAGTGGGCTACGATGAATATTCCCCAGCTGTGTATATATATACATATCAATATACATATCAGATCCATAATTGAACAAAGAGTAGAGAAAAGCACAGGGATGCAGTTAAGAAATAAAAGAGAACCAACCTAGACTGTGTATTTGTTGGACATTATCTCGATGGAAGTTCTTGTATACATGGATCTAATGTAAAAATGTCTTGGTTACATTTGGTAACCCTCATTCTCTGAAGGACGGAACGGAGACGTCACAACGAAATTGGGATCCCTCCCAAAGTGCCATGGGTGCTGCCCCTTCCTGTGCCTGTGTGAGCTGCCTGCACCTCTATTAGGTGTAGGCCGGGGCTCGGAACAAGTAGTTCCACTCATCATTTTCAAAGCACTACCGTAGTGGGTGAGATTGGAGAACACTGGGAAAAAGTACCCGTTCCGCTTTAAACAGAGATGCCGCGGAAGCCCCATCCTTCACGAAGGATTTTTCAGGAGCAAATAAACAAAGCATCCGTTTAGGAGTATATGGAGAAATTTGAGGTTATTAAAATTCTCTTGGAAAGGCAGAAGTCTGCCAGGGAAACACGGGCTCTAATGCTATAACATAGATAGACTATATGCATACGAGTACCGCTTAGGTCTCAATATGGAACCCAGCCATCCATGGTTCTCATGAATTCATCATGAAGGCCTGGCGCCAGATGTTCCGCCACGTCCAGCTAACTAGGTTGATGGAGGATCTAAACAGGGTCTACAGTACGGACCCTCTGGAGCAGTTTTAGCAAGCTGACACTAACCGGGGCCTCTCAGTGCCACTACCCATTTGAGGTTAGAACACAGGAGGATACCGGCTCTACACAAAATCTATAGAACCTAGTGAATGTGTCAGGGGTTGCCCAGCCTGCAGCTCTACAAATATCTGTCAGCGAGGCACCACGAGCCAGCGCACAAGAGGATGCAACACTTCTAGTTGAGTGAGCTCGCAATTTGAACGGACAGGGCACACCCTGTGCCTGATAAGCCAGGGTTATGGCATCCACAATCCAGTGAGGCATCCTCTGCTTAGAGATGGCATTCCCCTTCTGCTGGCCTCCGTAACAGACAAAGAGCTGGTCTGAGGCTCTGAAGCTTTGTGTCCGGTCTAGGTAGCATCTCAATGCTCAGACGGGACAGAGCAAAGCCAGGGCTGGGTCTGCCTCCTCCAGGGGTAGCGCTTGCAGGTTCACAACTTGGTCTTTGAAGGGTGTAATGGGAACATTGGGCACGTAGACGGGCCGGGGCCTCTGGATTAACTAGGAGTCAGCCACCCCATCCCCTAGGCACGAATTGTTGACCCTACCCTCTTGATGGTGGCCAGTGCAAGCATGAGCAGAGTTTTCAATAAAATAAACTTTAGCTCAACTGAATGCAATGGCTCGAATGGGCCTGGCTGTAGTGATTTTAGCACTAGAGTCAGGTCCCAAGAGAGTATAGAGGGGGGACAGGAAGTATTTAACCTCCTCGCCCCTCTAAGGAACCTGATGACGAGGTCATGCTTACCTAAAGACTTCACATTCACAGGGTCAGGGTACGCAGCAATAGCGGCAACCTGGACATGGGTGGTGGGAGACAACCTTTGATAGAGCCCTTGCTGCAAAAAGGAGAGCACGACCGCAATCAGGCCTCTTCAGGGGTCTTCCGGGCAAGAAGAACACCACTCAATGAACAGTGTCTCAAAGACGGTGCTCTTGCCAAAGTGATGGTGTTCACTACCTCCTGAGTTATGTCACCTAGAACCTCCGTTTCCAAAGGTCTGGACGCGGGTGCCAGACAGTGCCCCATCTCTGAGTCAGTTGATCCTTCCTTCGAGGAATCGGCCAAGGAGGGGCTGTCACAAGGAGCACTAGCCAACACGGTGCCACTAGCAAGACTTGCTCCTCGTACTCCCAGACTTTGTTAAGTGTCTGTGTGAGAAAGCTCACTGGGGGAAACACATATTTGCATAGTGCATTGCCCTGTGGCCAGCTGTGTACTAGTGCATCATTGGTCAGAGAGAGAACAGCTGGAAGTGAGAGTCCAAGAACCAGAAGTCTCCGGAGAACCAAACAGGTCTACCTGAGTGGCTCCGAACAGTCTCCAAATCAGCTGGACCGTCAGGGCATGGAGTCACCATTCTCCTGGGAATATTACTCGAGACAGCTCGTTACACGGCGAACAAGAGCTCCCAGCACTGGGCCCTGCTGCTTCCCATTTACCTCTTGCTCACAAACTGGGCAATTTAAAATGCCAATAGCTTTGATAGGAATAATAAGGTGTAACAGGGTGCTGTAATACATGTAGGAATAAATGCATTTAGGGGAATAAATGATTGCCTATTAATCATGCTTTTGGTCCCGTTTAATCTAAATAATTATATCAAACAGGTGACATGATAATAAGCTAACAGCATGAGGTCTTGTTTGAACTGTACAGTATACTACAGGAGCCACTGATTCAAGTGTCACATGCCACATGTATACCAATAAATGAAATGATGATGCACACACACTCATGCATGATTATTACTGCATGTACTTACCATCCCTATGAAATGTACAATTTTGTTATCGATAGGCATAATTCTAGGTTTAAAATCTCAATTCAATGCTGAAATGCTTCAGGCCTAAAGAACCCAATGAGGTCATTGCTCTAACCTTTGTGGATTATGGAAAATGAAATAATGCAAAATAATTCCAGATTAAATGCGATCTTTAGATCTAAAACCAATCCAAACGATCCCAAACAACAATCTAAAGTTAATCCACTCTGTGGATTGCTTTTGATTGTGGTCCACATGCAGAGACTCATGGCAAATGAAGATGCATGTACACTTTTTATCTGTCAAAACAAATGTAAGCAAATCAGATTAATAACAAATTTCATAAAGCATTTTTGTTTTATCCATGACAACATCTTTCTTTGGGTGCAAGCCATACTTTTATCCACAATATATTACTCACAGTAGGACAGTTTATCCCAACTTTATGTTTTCCTAAATTATAAAATATGAAATGGAAATTATCCACAATTAACTACTGTTAAACTATTATATTTTGGGATTTAACAAAGCAAGCAAGGTAAAAAAAAAAAAAAAAAACATCTTGGGCCCTATCTTGCACCCAGCGCAATTGACTTTGTACACCGACGCATGTGTCATTCCTATTTTGCACCTGCGCAAAGCCCGCTTTTCCCTCCACAGAAGCACATCGCTAAACTAGTGAATGAACTTGCGCTCCCTGGGCGGTTCAGCGCAAGAAAGGAGGCGTGTTCTGGCGCAAACAATCCCTGGTGCTATTTTGCTGTTCCATTAAACAATTGCGCCACTGACCAGAAAAAACCTAGTCTAAAGTCAGTGGCGCGTTGCGCGTTGTTCATTCTGCTATTTTAAGGGCGCATGCTTGACCATAATGTATAGCGTGCACAACGCGCATACACTTTGCTCATGTAATCTACACAGATGCAACAGTTATTTTTGCAAATCATAAATTGTTACACTTAAAAAAAAATATTAACACATGAGATGACGGAAATCATTGTGGTGTGCCACGAAGATGTGAAAAAATAGGCATAAATCTAGCTTACAAATTATTCAGGCTAATTGTAGTAATTAAGGATCAGACCTGTTTGAGGTCATATATGTATATAAGGACATCTGACAAACTGGTTTGTCCGTCAAGAACCAGGAAAAAAAAATCGATGAAACAATTGTGGCTATTTCCTCCCACGCCTGTTTAACCGACGCTATTTTGGGTGGGTTTCTCCCATCCCCATACAACACAACTTCTCTGTCTTTCACTGCTCTTACAAGAAAATCAGTCTCCTCGGCTGTGAACCGCTCCTGGCGTGCACCTGGTAAAAACGCCATAATAATAGCAATCCATAATGGAACTTGCGCACCTGCTTTTAAAGGGAATGTTGGATGACGCTCTGATTGGTTTATTTCACGTTACGCCCAAACCACACCTATGAATAATGAAGCTACTTCAGACCAACCCATTTTAGATTTGCGCCGGGCGCACGAGCCATTTATCCCGCCGGGAAAATAGCAACAGCGCCGAGACCCGCCCACAAAGTTACTTGCGCTTCGCGCTTTGACACTTGCGTTTCAGATCGTTAAAATAGGGCCCCTTGTGGTTAAAAATAATTTATTTAGGACAGCAGCACACAGCATGGAAAAAAAAATAATAAGATGAAATCATAGTTTTATTGTGAGTAGTGGCATTTAGATGCTTTTATGTGCATTAAAGATCAGAACATGCTTGGAGAAACCAACAGATGTTAGTAAGTGTAAATTATAGAACATACAGTAGTATAAAGCTGGTAGCATCAGCATAAAGTACGGCTGGCTGAAGAGTTAACAGAACTAAAAATTTTAGAATAGGCTTAAAAAGCCACTTTGGATGCTAAACTAACATGCAATGACAGTTTTTTAGATAGGATATGACAGCTGCAATATAGATAGTGTGGTTTTTAGAGAAAAGTCTGGTTGAGGTAGAGAAGATTACCAACTCACTACAAATCTGAATGGGAGAAACCATAACACTAAATAAAGTTGCAGGAACATTGGCTTTTGATTATACCTGACTGAAAGGAAGAAGCTAAAGAAAAAAAAATTAAGGAATAGTGCACCTTCTATAGACACTCAAACTTTTCACAAGTTATCTAATGTTCCATAGAAGAAAAAAAGTCATAGAGGTTTGGAACAGCATTAGTAAATTATGATAATTTACATTTTTGAGAGAACTAACTCTTTAAATAAACTAAATTGTATTAAACTGTTGTTGCCAGATAAAATAAAATCTGAAATCTGATTGGATCTAAAACTTTCAGATGACACAAAGCTAAGTTGTCTGTCACTGTATGTTACCAAATCCATGAAAACTTGCAACACACGGTAGACATGTGTTTGTACAGTAGAGCGGCTCCTTCTCCAACCTGGTCTCATAAAAATACGAACCTCTATGCACTTTTTGTGCAACATCGTTTTTACGTACCTTACTGCATGTTTCGCCGCAGTTTCAAATAGAAATGTCCACTGAGTGACGCTGAAACACTGGTTCAATTTGTGAACCCTGACACGTTTTTATTACATTGAAATAGGTATTTATTGCAGTGTTTTTATTATGTTGCTTCTGGTACACATTGTGGCAGTTCAGAATTCTGTCATTAAAAGTTAATACTCTTATAGTTTTTGAAATATGCCCTACACCAAACCTAATCTTAACCCTACCCGATAGGGTTAACAAATGCAAAACTGATAGAAAAACACATTTGTTGATGCAACAGTGCCATTTGAACTTCCTTATATGCATATTTGAACTGCTCTGTCAAACCGTCGTTACACGGGATCCACACTCGAGATCCTCACCTCTCAAGTACATCTCCTTACTCCTTGAGCTACCTAACAAACCTTCCGTCCAAGAAAATCCAAAGATATTAAGCTGATTATGCGCGATGCTTACATTCAAAAGCAACCGTTTTCAAATATCCCAGCATATTAATATTGTTTTGAAGTCATTACATGATATTTTTAAAGCAATTTTATGAAATGTACAATTTATTAATCAAAACTTTGTAAATTTGTGTGAAAAGGTATAAAAAGTGTCAGAGTTTTACTGCCTCTAGTGTTCATATCTTTTGGAAACTGCAGTGATGTGTACTTATTGGTACATTATATCACGTCTCGCTAAAAAGTGCACCCAGGTATAGTTTTCCAGTTGTGTTTCATTCTCACAGAGCAGTTTTTCCAAGAATGTGGTCGCGAATCCTTAAAATTTACGGGTGAGTTTGGTTCCAAAATGAGGTTGCCTTGCCCGTAAATAACTGTACTGTGTGTAAATGTAACTGTAATAAGGACTCATATACAGGACTGACAACCGCATTCTGCTGCTGTGAGGACATAGCCCAAGAGAATCTGAATCATGATTAATGATTTACCTTTTAAAAATAAAAATTTATAGAAAAGACTATGTCTATGGTGACAGAGATTAATATATAGGCCTCTTGTTCACAATGTGAAAGGAACACCCAGGATCATGAAGACAGGAGGGCTGGAGTGTTTTATCAAAAGCTTGGAACCGGATAAAACAATGTGCCATGAGAGAAGAGTCTGAGCACTCTTGAAAGCAGCTGTGCTCAAAGAGACCAGTGGGCTTGAGAGTGAGTGCTGACCAGGTGCGATGAAAGGGATCAATGGGTGGGATACGAAGGAGCCAAGGAGGTCGAGTGGAGGTGGAGAAAAGCAAACACCTTAAATTATGGGAATGTGTGTCTGTGTGTGTGTGCCAAATGTGAAAAACTATCAACATGTAAAAAAGCAAAAAAAATACGTCAACAGTGGCGGCAACCAAATTCAGCTGTGAGCAAGCAATCTGAATAATAGCATTTGAAAATGAGACTTGGTGATAAATAATAAGCAGGGGATTTCTGTAGCAGGTTTTGAGATGCTCAATGCATCAACTTTATGGTGAGAAGACAGAATAACACAGCAAGGATGATGTGACATCAGAACAGATCTTGAGAAGGTGTGAAGAAACAGGTAAGGAAAGAGCTCTGAAATAGACGTGTAAATTTCATGCAGGGAAGGTCACATATACCAAAACTGACAACAGTAGAAGGAAGTGTAACAAAGAGATACAGGAGCCAAATGACGGGAGCACAACAATTACCATATCTAGATATATCCCACCTGCTGAAGTTGGATCCTCACCATCTGCTGCTGTAGAGGGATATAAAGGAGGAGGAAGGAGAAAAACAGAGAGAGACATGGTCAATCCTCTGCCACATATCCTCTCTTTTAACACAAAAGCTATTTGCAGTTTAACAGGTGATGCATTAGAATCAGACCACAACAATACTTTAATTAATATATATATATATATTTTTTTTAAAACAGCACGACACAGCAATATTTTTCTTTATTTCACACATCACATTGGCTACATACTGTACCCACAGTCAGTGTTTGGGACAGACAATCAGGTTGTTGTGACTCACCACCTACTGCCCTGTTCATTGTGTAAACATCTGCAGAACAGTAAATATATGTATGATCACTTAACCAAAGTCATGCTCCTTAACTAACTAATCTTGAGCAATGCCTGAAACCATCTTAACAGATAAAGACAGTTAATATATTTGTACGTCATTCTTTGTAAGTGGAATTGTCATCTCCAACTCGCAGCAAACATCGAATGCATATACAGAGAAAAAAATGACATGTAAGTTGTAAATGAAAATTAAATTAACAGCATCCATCATTTAACTAAGTTATATATGTGCAACATGACAACCGTTGTATCCGGTGTAGACAGTGCACTGTTAAAAATCGCTGTAAAAAAACGGCCAAATTTCGACAGTAACATACTGTTTTTCAGTAAAACAGTGCATTCTGGGTAATATTCATCGTTTTCGAGAAGGTAGCCTGCTGCTATATATTGTAAATTAACAACGTTCAAAGTCGACACTCAGCGGCTGTGTTTCAAATCACACCCTACACCCTCATTCACTATTCCCTACATGAGTTTACTAATATAGTCCACCTAACAGAGAGAATGAAAACTAATGAGTGAATTCAGACAATGATCAACAGCTGCTGTTAATGAGTAGAATCACTGAAGAAAAAAGAAACAAGACAAACACAAGAAATACAACTGACTTCAGCCACAGCTTTAGATGAAATCAACTGAAGATTTAAACAATCAACAAACAGCTTTATCAACTTCACTCATTACTAACCGGACTGACTTTATTTCTGTCAGATCAGAGATCAGAGATCAAAAAGACTCATCTTTTTCGCCTGCACTTAACCTACTAACACCAGTACTTTTCCTTTTCTTGTCTTTTTCATTTAATAAAAAAAAAAAAAAAAAAAAAAAAAAAATTATATACACCTGGCTATGCGTTCTATACTAGACTAACTGAGACTTGTCATGGCACTTGTATTCTGTTGTTGTTCTCTTGTTGACCTGACTGCTTCTATTGTTCTCATTTGTAAGTCGCTTTGGATAAAAGCGTCTGCTAAATGATTAAATGTAAATGTAAAATGTAAATCAAAAGATCTTATTGAGAATTACAGAGATGTAGATGATAATGTTAGTTTCGTTTAACATCACCATTGTGGAGATCAGTGTTTGCTTTAGATGGGCTCCTGACCCTTGACTTTTGTACTTCAACTTTTGTTTCATTGTTATATTTGTATCTTTATGATACATCTATTACAGCAATATTAATCTTGATGATCAAGTGATTATGACTGTTTCTGTCAGGCATGATCTACTAGACTGACTTGTTATTATAATAGTCAAATAATAATTTGGTGTTGAAATATGTGAGTGAATAACACTTTTCTTTTGTTTGTTTCTTCAAATTTATAAGATTGAACGGTAATGCGATTATCTGGATATGGATTTTTGAGCTTTAAATATTTTGGGCAGCAGTCCTCACAACACTGAAAGAGAGACATCAACAATCAGCATATTAATCTCAACAATGGTGACAATCAAAAGGTTTATGATGCAATGCATGCTGGGTACCAGCACAGGATAAAACTCATCCATGACTCCCAGCATGCATTGCAGCATGAATAAATTATGCCACTGAATTGTTCACTTATTTTCTTGAATTCTTATGTGCCTATCATTTTGCATTTGTTTTAAGTTTTAGTAGCATGTGTTGTGATGTTCAGAACTGATCTGTTCATTTATTTTATGGATTGTCACCATTGCTGTGATTCATACGCTGATTCTTGATGTTTCTGTCTAAATTTCAGCAAAGGTTTTTTTTTTTTATTATGAGTGAAATTTTCTTAACAGTCTTTTATAACTTATGGCTCAATAAGAGAAGAGACATGGGATTAGATCAGAAATAATAGTATTTGTTCTTGTCAATCTATAAACAACATTAATTTTTTTTTTCCTTCTGTGTACTTTTGTTTTGCTATAACAGGTTCCAAAGGAGCATTGTTACAGCATGTAAAAAAAAAAAAAAAACTTAATTGTTGAAAAGTCACGTTCAAGAGCCCAACTAAAGTAAACACTGATCTCCATCATGGTAGTGAAAAAAACACCTAAACCTATTTAACTCTCCATAAGTTCTTCTGTAGACATCTGACAGAAATAAAGTCAGTCTGGTAAGTAATGTGAATCTGGTGAAGCTGTTTTAGTAGTTGTTTAATCAGATCTTGAGAGATTTGATGTATTCTTTTATTCAGTTGATTTCATCTAAGGCTGTGGTTGAAGTAATTTGTAGTTCTTGTGTTTCTCTTTGCTTCAGTGATTCTGCAGGTGTTTATCACTAATGCTCAATCATCAATTAATCACCGAATTATCTCATTAACTTCACTGATTCGGTGTTACTCTAACACTCTGTAGTGTGCACACATTATAAGTGTTCATTTAAAACTGAGGATTTTCTTGTGGGGTTTAAAGGGTTAAAGATTTAAGATGAAGAAAAAACAGCATTGAACATAATTTAACAGTAATAAACTGTAATCAATTTACAGGAAACAAACTGTAGAAAAACAGTTATTTACTGGCACCCCTGCTGCCAGTAAATGACTGTTTTTCTTCTGTTTCTTGCCATAAATAAATGTTTGCCAGCAAAAAAAGTGTTTTTCTACAGTTTGTTGCCGTTAAGTCAAAGAAAAACAGTAATATACTGTAAAATGTAAACGTCAGATTTACCAAATGAAAAAAAAAGTTAATTTAACTAAAATATTTGTGAACATCCATAGAAATAAAATTAGGCAAAGTCATACACTGATAATGAGAGTAAATACTGAACTTGACTGTATTAATGTGTGTTTGCACAAGAGAGATTGTTTAGTTTAATGTAGTTTTGTTGTTCACCATTGTGCTGTAGAGTAGAGCCGGTGCTTCAGTCAATGATGAGCCACAAATTCTGATCTTCTGCTGCTTTATATAAACACAGTAAATGTGGAGTCGCTGATACAGTGATGATCTCTGTGTTAAGTACTTCAGCACATACATGTGTGCTATAGCTGACAATGAGCTGCAGTGATTTGAGTAAAAGTCATGTATTTAGTTACTTTATTACTGCACATTAAGTGTTTGCATCGTTATATTAAGAAATATTCCTTCTCAATGGACTCAAATGAAATAAGTTCATAGTACTAACATCGTAGGAATGCTAGTTTAAAAACTCGAACTGTTTGAAGCTGTGGGAGTGGAGTTAATTTCCATGGTAGAATTTACGGTAAAATACTGTTAAAAAATAAGAGCGGTAAATTAATGGTTAAGAGCTGTAAATTAACAGTACTTTACTGGCACCCCTGCTGCCAGAAAATTACTGTTATTTAACGGCAAAATTTTTTACAGTGTGTAACCCAGAAAGCACATACCTATTTCATACATACAGTATATCAATCACATTGCCATTCTGTTAATAAAGCACATATCAGCTGAATTCACTCTCAAAATCCATTTGTGATAATCCAGAATATAAGAGGAATATATAATGCGGCAGTCATTTCCTTTCATACTCTTTACTCATTTTAGTTCTCCCAACTGGCCAGCTGACTGCTGCTTCTGTGTGAATGTAGCCGATGACCATTCTCATAATTGCCTGAAGGTCAGGCTCTTTGAAATTAGGACAGTCTCATAGGGTAAGTTTTAATACAATATCTAAACTTTGCTGTTGCGTCTGACCCTGCCGCTTGCTCAGCCGAAGTCCAACCTGTTTTTATTATTTAGCAGCAGCTCTCAGATTATTCTGTTGAGCATTCATGCATTTGAGTGTTAATTGTTGTGCTGTGAACATTAAAGGCAAGGATGACCCTAACCTGTCTCCAGCCATTGTCATTGACCTCCATCAACCTGATCATGCTACAACAGGAAGTTCCTCTGCAGGAACTCCAGCTGCATCGGAGGATGCTTTGGGAACACCCTTCAGCATGACTGGCTCTGAACAACGTGGGTAATCAGTCATTGGATAGGTGAGACGTCTCAGGCGGAGTGACATAGCAACCAGGAAGATTAACCCTTTCGCACATGAGTTTAAAATATTCTAGCTGAGTTTGAGTGTGCGTGAGTTTTTTTTAGATGACCGTTATTTTAGAATGTATCACCTTATTGTTTCCATGGCGATGCACCATGCTTGTCATAGATCTTGTAATAGATCTGTATGACACATGTATCACTTTTATTTTGTTTTTCCTGTTTTATTCAAAATGTTCCCAAAACATTATGAAATATCTGATATTCCGATTCTGAAATATGTGCGAGTAAATATATTTTGTAGTTTAAACAACCTTTAAATTAACCGTGTAAGTTGATCTTTACCGGGTGACGGACGCCGCCATGTTATTTCAGAGTAAACTTTAGTTACCAACACAATCTGTATATGATATCAATAAAAACATGTCGTCAGATTATATTTGTTAGGATCATTTTTGCCTTTTCCACAGACATCAGCATATGTTTTACAAACTGTAAATGTATGTTTCTGGTAGTACTCATGTGTAATTAAATGTCTGAAACTTACTGAATGTCTGAAAATACTGAATGAGTGCAATAATATGACAAGCGCTCAGCGATCTGGCCCTTCACTAGCCAAAGAGCGAAAGTGGATTTAAATTCAGCAGTTGATGTGACACACTGAAAATTCTAATCACACCGGTGTGATCGAACACTTCAGGGACCAGCCAAGACTGATCACACCGGTGTGATCGTACGCGTCAAAGGGTTAAAAGCATGAGTGCTGAAACCGGCATCAGCTCTTTGTCATTCAGCAAGCGCTCTATGTCAGTCTGATATTTGTTTGTGAGTCTTATTTAGTGTTGTTTGTCTCAAAATCTCAAAAGCACAAGCCAAGACCAAACACTTAAAAAAGGGCGAGGCCAGACTGCATTTCAGGCTTTTTGTTCCTCCCTGTCCGCGTTACATTACAGGCAGGGATACACAGTTTGTGTGTGGTCTGCCTGAGAGCGGAGCATGCTTCCCAGGAAGTCCCTCTTCAGGAACTCGAGCTGCATCGGAGGAAGCTTTGGGAACACCCTTCAGCATGTCTGGCTGAGAGACTTAGGAGGAGTTTCTTCCACCATGCCATCTTGCTCCTAAACTCAAAACCAGTCTCCTAACTTTTACATGACTTCACCTAATTATCAGTAAGATACTTAATATACTGACATTGTCACCAGCACACAGCATTTTTTTTACTACCTCTATTGCTGCTATGTAAATACTCTGTACAACCTTTTGCCTTTTGCATATTCTTCTCTTGTACATCCCTGCTCATTATATTTAATAAGTCTGCAGTATACTGTCTTGCACATTTTTTATCTTACTTTTTCCATACCATATTTATATATTATTTTCTTGTGTTTGTATTCTTTAATAATTGCATTGTCCATGGAGCGGACCTGACTTACATCTCACTGCTGGTCATATGCTCTCCATATAACAATGTATGTTACAAATAAAAAAATGTGAATCTTGAACCTTAAATCTTCCCCTGCATGTTCTCCACTCCCAATAGAGGCTCTCTCATCCTCCAAATTCAGAGCTCTCTCAACAGCTCGACCAGCTCCACCCAGTTAACTACCCAGTTGGTACAGTGCTGGTATTCCTGCAGCCTGATTCTCAGCAGGGTTGAACCACTTTATTCTAAAGGTCTACATGGCGGCCATTGCAGCCTACCACTCCCCTTTTGGTCACCAGTCAATGGGCAGATACCCCTAGCTACACATTTCCTCCACAGTATGCTGAGGCTCAGTGGCGTAGCCAGGGGAGGGGCCATGGGGGCACTGGCCCCTCCTGAAAACTGATTGGCCCCCCAGTGTGCCCCCACATTTCTACTTGTCTGTCACTCACAAATTCAAATTATAATCTTTCAGTTTAGTAAATAACTCATCTGTACTTTTACTTCGTTACTGTGAGCGACGCCCCTCTCGTTACTTTATCTTAATGCAATAAATGTTATAAATGCTTCAGTTTATTCCAAACGCGCCGTCTACTTTTCTCTGGGCAATGAGCGATGCCCATTCGCCAATGATTCATTCTTTTGAGTCAATTCTGTTCAAAGGCTTGATCAAACCAATTGGCAAACGAGTGAATTGGTTCATGAATCAGTTTGAATGATTCGTTCAGTTCCCTGCCTCACGCACTGAGCGTCTGAAGCGGTTCACTCAGAGTTGTAACGTTTAGCATCAACAGCGTTGAAAACGGGACTATGGAACTGCACTGAATTGAAAGCAAATCTGCAAAGGCTATTATTTGCTTGCGGTGGAGATCCTTATTAGATGAACACCGCGTGTGCTGTCTACTGTTTAACAGGTAATAACTTGGGCTACATTCGATTACAGTACACGATACCACTATGACAGTAGTTTGTTGTACGTGTGTGGCTTATAACAGAGGGGAGTCAAGTTGAATGCAGCTTCCAAAAGACAAAAAATAGCCGATTAAGATTGTATTAATTTTAATTCAATCACACCGGTGCGAGTACGTTCAGCAAGTCATATCATCAGCTGTTAAATTCAGATCTGTGATCGCTTGCTGGCGCTGAGCCAGAGATAGATGCGTTTTACAGCGTTGCGCATTATAACCAATCACACACGGTTCGTTTGAATGCATTGGCCAATCAGAGGTGTTCCGATGAGTCATCGCTGAAATGCCGGTGCTTCCTTCACTCGCTCACTGACTGAATACCTCTTTCTGGCGAATTCTCTCGTCAGAAACAACAAAGTGCAGATGTGTGTACGAATCTATAATTAAGATATTGATTTCACAGTGTTAACAGTTTCAGTGATTTTAATGGGAGTTTCTGAGAGTGATTGAAATCTAGACTGTCAGTGAAAATGATCTTTAATAATGTTAATGTTATTTGCTCTCTTTCTGAACAATGAAAGATTAGTAGCAATATTTATATCACATTAACTTTCAATGTTAAATTCACATTTAATATAAAGTCAGTCGTATTAAAAATATGTTATGGCATGAAACCTATATCTGTTACTTAAGTAAACAGACAGGGTTTTATAATAAATTGCAGTAAAGGCTGATGAAATGTATACATTTACACACGCACACACAAATTACATACATTTATCTATATATCTAAATAAAAATAGGCTCCGTATATATGACCCAAAGTAACTAACTACTTGAGTAGATTTTTTATCCGATACTCTTTTACTCTTACTCAAGTAACTATTCAAGACTAGTACTTTTACTTTTACTTGAGTAAATATTTCTAGAATTACTTTTACTTTTACTTGAGTAAATTTTTTGGGTACTCTACCCACCTCTGGACACATGCAAAAACATCGTTTTTTTTACTGGTCAATTTTGAGATTTGGGCCTGTTTGTCTTCAGTAACATATCTTCTTTCAGACTTGTGGTGAAAAAAAAGTCCAAAATACACATATAGGTCTTTATTTTTCTACACCTTTAGTCTATTTGCGTCTGTAGATTCCTAATAAATTCAGTTGGCGTTCTAAATCACCATGGTGCTCCGCGATTGCTGTTTTATAGGATCCACATATTTTACATGTTAAACTAAAGCTACCTTTTTGAACAAGTAGCTTTCTAACAAAGTATGGATATATGATATTTTTAAATCAATATGCTCAAGATTAATTAGCCTTGACATAAGTAGATTTTGTTTATTCGTCAATGCAAATTTACTGCAACTGCTGCTATGCAAATTGAATGGGACGTGGATAATAAACAAAAACATATTATGAAATTATATTAAATTTATAGTAGTTATATTAATTAATTAATTGTGTATTTATTTCTATGAATTATTAATGTTATTCTGATTATTATTATTTGTGAGTTGTACACTATTCATACATTGGATTCTTTTATTTATTACAGTTTTTCTTTCACTTTTGTAAAGTGAAAAGTTAATACAATTTGTATTTGATTTTTTTTTTTTAAGAGCAGTGAATAACTGCTATTAAAATATAATAGGGTATCACTGTTTATTACTGATTTTAAAGGTTACTGAACTCTTGAAATGATTTGGATATACAGTTCAAACAACACAAGATTGGCCCCTCTGTATTAATCGTGGCCCCTCTTGTGCCCCCCAGTTGAAAAAATCCTAGAATCGCCCCTGCTGAGGCTGAGGCCTCCTGTACGATCTCGTGTCTCCACATGGGACTTGGCTGTAGTGCTATAAGCTCTCTGTAGGCCTCCCTTCAAGCCTATCAAGGAGATCCTTGATTACCACCATACTATCAATACTACCTTTCTTCTGCCGATATATTATTTCAAGAGAGTTGGGAATCTGCAGGCTCTCTGAGTGGCTCCTTCCTATTACAACTTTGCATCCGGTCTGGCAAAAGGATCTCTGTCCTCGAGCTGGGTATATTCCTAAATTCCCCTCCTCTACACCTCTGACTGTCGTACTCCAGGCCTTCAGTCCTCCTCCCTTCAGGGAGCCAGACCAGCAGGAGCTTAACTGTATGTGTCCAGTGCGAGCAGGGAGTGGAGAAGGGTGGACCTAATGCTTGTTTGCTATGGTCCCCCTAAGAGAGGTATGAAACAGACCCTCATTCGGTGGATATTAGATGCCATTTCTATTGCTTATGATTCCGTTGACCTCTCTTCACCTCCAGGGGTCAAGGCTCATTCTACTAGAAGTATGACAACCTCTAAGGCCTTCTTGGCAGGTGTCTCAATACAGGACACCTGCTGTCCAGTCATGCTGAAGGGTGTGTGTGTGTGTGTGAAAAATATATATAATGTGTTACATAAATTAAGCATAATACTGTTTCAATACTCAATTCAAGTCATCTAATATTGCACAAGTTTATTTCCTCTCCTCTGTGTACTCTCTTGTCAAGTTTAATAATGTATATATAAATATCTCTTTCATTTTCATATTGAACGTCACTCTAATTTATTTGGTATTTTCATACAGATGTGGCACTTATGTGTAGAATGTCAAAACTCCAAAAATCGGGTTGAATAATCTATGTAAAAAAGCTGAAGACAGAGAAAAAGAGAGATCAGAGCTGTGTGGATGCAGGTGAGTGCCAATGTATGCTCCTCTACAACATCCATAAGAGTGATTATATGAGCCAAGACAGAAGTTTGACTACAGAGACATGCACAGACACAATACTATAGCGTCTGCATGCCAAACACAGCTTTGCCTGGCAAGTAAACACACATTCACACCATGGTACAAAGTATGCCTTTTATGTCAATAAAACAATTCAAATGCACAAGAACAAACACAATACACACCATTAATAGTCATAAAAGAGTTGTGTAGTCCTTTAAAGAGCTACATGAACAAAAACACAACATCACACATCTAAGCTCTTGAATCCATCCACTGTGAACTGTATCTTGTTGTGGTTTTCTTCTGTTTTGCCATTTCTATCTTTCTCTTACAGAGCATAGTGACAGCTCACAGACATAAAAGGGCCTGTCCCCATCTTCCTACTTTCTTGCTCTCCCTTTTTCAGCTGGGTCTGGTTTCTAGAACCTCCTTTGAGTTTTGAGTTATCTGCTCTCTGAAACGTTCTGCTGCACACTGGGGATTCGGCCCAGAGCCCCAGACATGAAAAACACATTTTTTTTAGGTGTGTGTGTGTTGGTGGCAGGAGGGTAGGGGGATATATGTGTATTTATGTGTGAGCTGGTCAGGTTGGTGTGTTTTTAGGGAGGAAAAACAAAAATGATATCCCATATATTTGAATAGTACTGTACGCATTTTGCACATGAACCATGATAATACCCTTATATCCTTATATTGCTTGGAGTATTCATGTAAATATCATGATTACTATATGGTAATCATTCAACACTAGGTCTGGGAAAGATTGGGGAAAAAATACATGTAATCGATTAGGAAGGTTTATTGGTTAATCTAGAGTTATCTAGTAACCGGCAGCACAAAAATTTGCCTTGTAAGCTTCAAAGCAGCAGTTTTCTAAAAAATTTCAAGTCCCGTCCCGTTTGAAAAAGAAACCTGTGCCTGTGTGAAGAGTGCATAAGAAATGTCCACTATCAGGCCAGGTTGACCCTAGTCTCAGCCTCAGAAGTCATGCCCAGGCGTCCACGTTGGCTGTACATCTGACACACACAAAATGGGAAATACTTTTGGAAGTCAAACAGTCTCTTGGACTGTCCTTGGCCAATGAAAGCTGCCATCAGTCTGAAGATCTGGCTACAGTAGATTAAGTGGAGCTTAATTATACAGGCTCATTTAAGCCCTTAAGATTTTGTAAACAAGTAGTTTAGCACATCACCTCTCAGTACTTTAGTTTAACCCTATGATATCATCTCTGCATCATATCACAGCACTGCACTGCACTTTTATCAAAAGTATCGTGGCGTTTTGCATCAATGTGATAACGCCGTGCTTCCTTTGAAACACATAGGCACTGATATAAATCTGGGTTACATATGGGTGGAGTATTATGCAGCATCTTCCCCTGAAGCATCTCAAACAGCATCTGGGCCAAACAGTGGCACTGCACAGTCTCAAACACAGACTCACTAAACTGATTACAGGAAGAAAGACACTGCTGTCAGACGTCATAGACTCATTCAATTAGTGCTGGAACTGAGGTGTGTTTGGTCCACCCTATCCTTCTGACACTTTGATTAATTATGTATAACCATATGTAAAAGCTCATTCTATATTTTAATTCAGCTATATTTAATGCCTGATAAACAGCTCATTCTGAAAATAAAATCTGACCATCTGCTTTATACACAGCCTTGGGTCTAAGAGAGAATTTGAAATATGAGCTATTTTATAATTACCGTGAAATGGTAGTTAGCCCGAGTGGTTGTTAGCAGCCGTCATTATATTCATCCCAGGCATGCTACTGTCGAGAGGAACCTTGCCTTACACAGCAACTCTTTTAAGATTCAGCAAGATAAATGTATGTTTATATCGTTCAGTTAATTAAAAATGTGAAAGAAACACTTAATTGAAAAGATAAAGTAGAGGAGGTCAAAGAGAGCTACTCCTGAATGTCAGAAACTGAAAATGGATTTAGCTTTAAACATAACTGTGTACATAAACAAGACAACTCAGTCATCAATTAATCACCAGACAGACTCCAAGCTCCTCACTAGGGTTTTCGTAACACTGTCATTTTGTGTGAGTTAATTAACATCACAGAGAAACAATATAAAACGTTTTGTGATGCAAAACTCTTCTACTTGGACAAAGACTTGAAATGTGTTTGAATCATCACCTGTTTGTTGCAGGCAAAAAAACAAACAAAAAAAAAACACCCTACCTATTCTTCAATATTTTGTGTTTTTGTAGGGATAAACCAGAACCACTGAACATTGTAAGTAATCTGAATAATATGTTTTCCTTACATAGAGATGCCTAACAGTACAACAGCACTAAGCAAACAAGATTGTACAATGCATGCAACTATGCAAAGTTCATGCATGCGATTAATGAAGTATACTTAACACATAAGCTCCCAATAAATGCTATGAGAGATAACCGATAAATAGTAGACATTGAAATGATGTACCATTTTGTCTAAATAGATTAAAAACAACACACTATTTTTTTTTTTTTTTTTTTTTAATGCTACAAAAGGAATTTAGGCATAGCAACATCTTAATGTACAGTATGAAAAATAGATATAATGATTTTGATATTGATAATATATATTAATGATCTTGAGATCTGCTAAAGATCACATTTAACATTTATCAGTTAATAAATTAGTCTAAGAAAGCAAGGGATGAAAAGATAAAAAAAAAAAATGTTATAAAAATATAAATATGCAAATATTGCATAAACATTTTGATCAAATATATACAACAGCAAATACAGAAGAAAAAAACTTTATTATTTTGAAATATTATTACAATTTAAAATAACTTTTCTATTTTAACATATTTTAATTAAATTATTGTTTTTATTATTATAATTATTATTCTTGTGAGGACAAAGCTGAATTGTCCGTTAACATGGTCCATCATAAATTATCTAAATTTATGTTAATTTGCTAATCAAGAAACATTTCTTCTTATTATTATTATCATCATTAATGTTGAAAACAGCTATGCTGCTTAATATGTTTAAAGATCTACATCAAGAATAAACACCATCATTCCAAAGTTGGAGGTCAGTGAGATTTTTGAAATATTTTTTTTTTTTCTTTTTTTTTTTTTTTTTTGAAACTTTTGAAAAATGTTGAAACATTTACTTGGTCAAAAACTGTATATGAAATTTTATTACAAACAACTCAAACATTTGAACAGCAGCATATGGGATGAAAAAGCCCTGCAGACATATATAATCTTGATAACACAAAGCCAGACATGCACATTATCTCAGTACACATACAGCCCTAAGCCATTATGTCCAGCCACTGACTGCTACGTTTATGATGTTTATTATTCTGTTAAGCACTCGCAAATCTCATTCCATCTGCTCTGATGATACACCTATAAAGCACATTCCTAAATAATAATTTCTAAAGAGCTTGTTAAAAAAAAAAAGCCGCAGGCAAATTTAATCAATCTAAATTATCAGCTCAAAATCACATTTTCTAAAGAATACTATGAGTCTGTAATGCACAGATTGTTAATTACAGCCTTTTAAATGAGCACCAAGAGTCATAGTGCTATAATACATGGTCCAGACAGATCTTCATACATTACCAGGGATTATATACATAACAATTCTTTCATACACTTTCAAAATATGGATTAGACTTTTTTGGAATTAGCCTTTTCAGAGTAACTACACAGACCATACTGACATTGTATGGCAGGTCTTTTCACCTGGTGGCCCGCAGGCCAGGTTAGGCCCGTCAATCATTTTAATACAGCTTTCAGACTGATTTTGATTACATGGCTCTGCCGCCTGACATATTAGAGAGCTCTTTGTGCAAAACTGCGACAAATCCAAATGCAGTCGGCAGACTGCAAATCAAGTTAATTTCTGAATGGTGCAAGCGCCACTAGCTTCCCCACACATGACCAGGCACAATTTCGACATACATGTTTGACTGTGACTTATCTAAATGCATCTATGCACATAATATATCTGCAGACAATTCTCCAGACAGAAAAAGCCAAATAATCTCATAAAACAATACTGTATTTCAACATATGTACAATAAGACTTATTCAATGAAAGACAAACCTCATACCTCAGAAAACATTATATATATATTTTTTAAATGGCTTTAGGAATATATCTTCATAAATTTACTACAAATTTGAAGTTAAAACTGCTTCATTCTTACAAAAAAAATCTTAAAACAAAATTTTATCAATATTGTTTTCATTTTGTAAATGGTAAACCTCAATAAATTTTATAAAGACATATTTGTTAACTGAAGCTGAGAAGTTATGCTAATACTCCTGCCAGTCCTTTTTGATGGAATTTATGGCTGAACCCTAAAAACTTAAATTAAATACCCCTGACAATTATGTTAAATAAACACTTAGTAGTATTGTTATTTTCTTTTGTTTCTAACATGCTACTTCCTATTAAACTACTAAAATCAAATAAATGCTTATATATTCATCAACCTACATATATCCATCTGGTTAATCAGGTCAATGCAATAGTTTATTTGTATTATAGGTTGAATATTATGTGTGTGTTGTTTTTGTGACATATCAGGACACAACTTTGTATAATGACATGGGTATGACACAGGTATTACAAGGAGAGGGTGACTTACGAGGACATAACCCATGTCCCCATTTTTCAAAACGCTTATAAATCATACAGATTTATAAAAAAAAATGTTTTTGAAAAAGTAAAGTGCACAAAGTTTCTTGTGAGGGTTAGGGTTAGGTGTAGGGTTGGTGTAGGGCAATAGATTATACAGTTTGTACAGTATAAAAACCATTACGCCTATGGGGTGTCCCCACTTTTCACAAAAGCAAACGTGTCTCTCTCTGTGTGTGTGTGTGTGTGTGTGTGTGTGTGTGTGTGTGAGAGAGAGTTAGTTTAGTCTGGTTTTCCAGAGCTGATTCTCAACATGTGTTCTGAACTACTGCTGTTTAATGAGTTTCCAAGCCTCCAACAGCACTGAGAGATTTATGGAATGAAAAAGAGCCGATCAGATTACACACAAAACCTTTCATCGCCCTTTAATCCCATTTCTCACTCATGCCAGCTCATTATGGAGGAAAATTGATAAAATGTTTTCCCAAACAAATGTAAGATTCTCTGCATCATGATCCAACTAAAACACACAATATCAGAGAGTGATCCACCCAATAACTTTATCTAACATGCAAAAGAATGATGGTGCAAAAGTTCTTAAAGCAAACACAATTGCTGAAATAGTGGAACACAGGCATCAAGACAACAAGTCAACACAATCACGCAGGCTGGCTATTGGCTATTTGAATCTCATTAAAAAAAAAAAAAATAATAATAATAATAATAATAATAATAATTAACAAAAATTAAATTAAAAACAATTGTTTTCATTTCCTATGCATGTTCTATGAGTCTAAGTTTAGAAAAGGCAAGAAGAAGTGAAACATGATGGTGGTTTATTACAGATCACTTCCTACTCATTTACATAATCCCAGGTAATGATAAGGCAAAAGCCATGGGGCTGATTTGACTTAATTTTACTGAAACGGAGAAAGTAATATCCAAATATAATGTAACATGTATAGAAAGCACAAGGCTGATACCACCCTAAAGGTGCATGCTGGACATATGGTAGCGTGACATGCACAGAGGAACCATAAACGTTTGGGAATGCTGATGAATCATTATTGGTTAGGCTCTATAAAACAAACAAATAAATAAATAAATACATTTTTTAACAACTATCTATTGTATCCATTACAGTCTGCTTTAAATAATAAAGCATTAGTTTCAGACAGTTGTAGGAAGCACTGTGTGACCAGCAAGACACCTTTCAGTCACACCTTTAGTTTTTATAGCTGAAAATCTATTGTATATCAAAAGATCAAGCCTAAACCAAATATAAAAGCCTTTACTCATGGCTTGAACTCACTCACTAGAACAAATAAGTTATATAAATTCCAGGTGTGTTTGATAATTCAGGAGGAAAGCTAGAGGAAAGCTTGGGAAGGGTTTAGGTTAAGTGTGGATTTGAGGGCTTCAGGATCTTCATGGGATATGAAAGAGAGCTGTTGCCTCATGTCAGATATAATAAAGTCAAATGGGAGACAACCACAGTCAAGAAGAGGGGTGCCGCACATAAAAATCAAACTATACAAACAAAAACTGTTTTTAGCAGAAAATAAGAGACATTAATAAATGCTAAAACTTGATAACACATTAGTTTAGGGACACGTACTCACTTTTTCTGCATGACTATATATTAGATCCCTTAAGCCTACCCAATACCTAACTTTAACAACAGCATTAGGAGTATATTGAGTTTGTAGTTAATTGTTAGTTAATTGTGAGAATTTATCCCTAAACCAAAATGTGACCAAAAACATTAAAGTTGATCAAACGTGATAAAGACATTTATAATCTTACAAAAGATAAGTCTTCAAACAAAAAAAAACAAAAAAAACACATATACAATACATATGTATATTGTAAACACACACACACACACGCACACACACACACACACACACACACACACACACACACACACACACACACACACACACACACACACACACATCTTGATTATATAATATTTAATCTTGATTAACTATTCAGCGTGACCATTTGGATGATTTATTTGTCATTACGAACTGTTGAAAAGCTTCACGCAGTGTGGAGTTCTGTGTGAGTCACAGACGCAGCATCCACATCGCTCTTCCAATAGATCGTGACAAGGTCAGAGCAGATTTGGGTAATGAATCTAATCGGCATTTAGCACAGTGGAATTCCAAGTGACGGGAATCTCATGTCAGAAATTTTGAAAATAAACATCTTTTCACTTGGTTTAGAAAACTGAAATAGCAGGGGGTCAAACAGTATTAAGAACTCCAGTATCGATCATAAATAAAATTACTTCTTTATTTGTTGACTCAAGAATCAGTGTAACATTTAAGACAGCATTTGAGATTCCTTCCAAAAATATGTATGAATGTAAAATGATATAGGATAACATAACTGTTTAAATTATCTACAGCAAAATAGAACGAGTTTTGGTGATAACTAAACGAATATGTAATTTCCATAATACTGATTTCTCGCTAGAAATAACATCAAAAGTACAAAATTTTAGTCAGGGATACACATTTACACACAAACTGATCACCTAACACAACTTTCAGACACCATCTTTATTTTTTACCTCAACTATATGATATCACGGAATGGAATGGACAGGATTGTGGGATATCAAAGGCAGCGAAGGATGCATCTATGCTGCCTTTAAGTTTAATTTAAGTAGAAGAAGGTACCTCCAAAGACAGGAACTAAAGCAGAATTAGGGTTTGGATGTGCCTTGATGCCTACCTGCCTTGGAATGCTGCCTCCGAAGGCAGCATTTAAGAGCTTTCAGACACAGCCAGGGACTACAAAAGCTGTTATTATATATAGCATTATTTTCTTCATTATGATATCAGGACATTATGGTTTATATATATAAAATACAAATACAAAATACAGTGAACTGCATGTTATGTGTATATTTTAATAAATTAATTGAAAGGACAAAGGCTATTGTCAAAACATTGAATGATAAATAAAAATAACTAAAGTATAATAGCCTCATAACACCTCATAAGTGTCTTGTATGCCAGTTGCCAGTGCTTAACCACTACCTGAAATCTTCAAACAAAAGCAATCAAACAATATACACTAATCACTTTTACATTTGCTCTCTGCCTCTGGCACACACATAGTCATGTCCACAATGGAGCTAAACCAATGCATAAATGAAACACAAACATGAATCATTAACTGCTTTTCAATCTACGTCCTTCATAGGAACTGTACTGCTCTGAGTTCGGGTCAATTCTCATTTTTTTTTCTGCCACGTGAGCATACAATGCATGCCTATATAAGTCACAGACAATAACACGCACCAATGTGGTGACTTGGGAGTTTAAAGGGCTTGCAAAAACATGCTCTGAGAACCTCCCACGTCTCATGTGGATAACATTGCAGGGCACACAATATTGCCTCAAAGTGTTCTTTATAAAGAGAAAATGTGCAGTTTAATAAAACTCTTTATTTACCATAAAGTTACAAAATGAACATCATAATCTGTTGGGATCTGCTCTCTGAATAAAAAGCAACAACTCAGTGTTAAATGGCTCTTCCAGCCCAACCCATGCACAAAGGAAATCTTTATTGCTCAGACAAATGTTCATTTATGCCATGCCTTATGCATTTTACCCAAAGCTATCTATGGCTACTGGTACCTTTTGCTCTGAATCAGTGTGTTTTACACATCTGTTTTCAAGTATCCTGCCAAATACCTATTGCTTATCAGCGGGATGGTACTCACTAGAGTTTTGGCATGCATAGCTCCACACACTCTGAGATCCAAATGACACTACCTAAGCATTTAAAAGGGCACTGTGCACATCACAGACACTTGTAATGCTGTGTGATTGTGTTTTTATGCATGGCTTTTGTAAGGAACATAAATAAATAGATAAATAAATAATTAAATAAATAAATATATAAATACACACACACACACACGTTTGTTTTTTGTGAAAAGTGGGGACATCCCATAGGCGTAATGGTTTTTATACTGTACAAACTGTATATTCTATGGCCTACACCAACCCTACACCTAACCCTAACCCTCACAGGAAACTTTGTGCATTTTTACTTTCTCAAAAAACTCATTCTGTTTGATTTATAAGCGTTTTGAAAAATGGGGACATGGGTTATGTCCTCATAAGTCACCCTCTCCTTGTAATACCTGTGTCATACCCATGTCATTATACAAAGTTGTTTCCTGATATGTCACAAAAACAAGAGCACACACACACACACCCACACGCACACACACACACACACACGCACACACACACACACACACACACACACACACACACACATATATATATATATATATATGTATATATATATATATATATATATATATATATATATATATATATATATATATATATATATATATATATGTATATATATATGTCTCAGATTAATTTGATAATCAATAGTTGGCTAAGGGATGTAGATCCAAATTTAGTTACAAAAATAACATTTGTCCATTCAGTGGTGCAAATAATTGGTATGTACTGTGTGGTTCAGTGGGTAGCACTGTTTTGTTTTGCTTTTGGAGTGTTTGGCTTTTGATACTTGCATATGCACGAAGAAAATAATTTTAGTCACACGAATGCTGCTTTAAACAACATAGTTGCTATGAAAGGAAAAAAAAGTTGTGAATGGTCTGGAACCCGAGATTATTATTATTTTTTTTTTTTTGACGGTAAATTATTATTATTATTATTATTATTATTATTATTATTATTATTATTATTATTATTATTATTATTATTATATACCAATACTTCAAGCTTGACTTTTTGGACTGTAACTTTTTCATTTGTCTTTCATGACATTTTGTGTAGTTGTGGTTAAACATCTGGACTGGTATCAGAAATGCTACAGTTTCGAATCTCATAAAAGTATTTCAAGAGATTTATGATTATGCCACTGAGCAAGACCATTTGTCCTGATTTTCTGTCCCTGCAATAAGTGTTCTGTGTCGCTTTGGATAAATGACTGACTTACATGTTCCAATTATGATAAACTTCATTGTTAGTTACAAGTCATTGCTTTATTTATTCAAAGCCTATTAAGTTGAAACTAACAAGAAGATTAATTAAATTATTTAGCTGTTCCAAGTGTGTGTGTGTGTGTGTGTAGGTAGAGAATAAGTCAACAAGGCATTACAATATTTTCATGTACAGTATGGAAAAATTATTTTTAGATTTGCTAAAATTAAATTGATGTTATTAAATTGTGAGTGTTTTGAAGATTAACTTTAAGTTTGCATTAAATGACAGCAAAGGTATTGTAATATTGTATACGATCTGATAAATAAAAATCTATATGACCGAGAACTGACAAAGTTCTAATATATCATGCAATGTACTTGTATTATATGTATAATATGTTTCAACCCATTCCTTTTCTGATTATGAACATAATTCGTGGTGAACTTCAGGAAAAGATCATAACGCTCATAATGCAAACTGACACTCTCACTTTAGACAACAAAGAAAAATGAAAGAAACCATCCATGACCTTCAGTGTCGGAGTATGGATGATAATTGAATATTCTCAGGTACCAGAAGCAATGCAAGATAACCCAGAAGAAGCCATATTATAATTTATGCACTCTGCTTTTTAAACTCCCTAAGTCAATCATTAATACAAGCACCTTTTTATTGCATGCAAAACATTGGACTAAGGTGAAGTGATGATAAAAGACCAATTGCTCAAGAGCAAATCAAGAGAGCTACGAGGAACTTATTTTGGACAAAATGATCAGTTCCCTAAAGAAATTCAAGAATGCTGAAAAAAAAATAATTATCCAATAATGAAACAACAACAATGTAAGGAAGAAAAACAAATAAACCTCAATGTTGTGAACTGTACATAAACTCTACAGAGACACTGATATTACTTGGACTTAACACTCGTTAATGCTGGATCATTAGATCACCAATATTTTTTTGCATAAAAACAAAGTGTCTGAAACTCGCTCTTAAAAACGATGCCCCTCACCAATGTAAATGCATGTTGTGTACTTTTTGTAATGTATATCACTTACTTTTCGTACTTTACATTTACTAATTTGTCTGTCTTAAGTTATTTATTACACATTATCAAATGACCTTGTACCTCACATAACTCATCTAGGAAATTAGCAAACATTTACAGAAAATAATAGGGATGAAATGTGTTAGCAGGAATGTATGAGGCATTAATTCATCAATTAAAAGATCCAAAATATGAAATTACTTGCTGACAAATCAAATGCTGACATATGTCTATTACAAGAAACTCATCTACTAAAATCTGAACACAAGAAACTTCACAATCAATAAAACGATACATCATCATTAATTCTACCATTAACATTAAAGCTTTCACTATTGCCATTATGGAAAAAAAAACATGGATGATGAAAACAATCACACTTTCTTCTAAATATTCTCAGAATTTTCATAATCAGCTGCAATAATAGGGGGAGACTTCAACACAGTTATTTATCCAAATCTAATGCTCCGAATCACATGAAAACCTGGTGCTCTGCAGAATTGATAAAACAGTATTTATAAGCAGACTTTGGTACTGGTACCCTGAATACATAAAAACAAAACAAAAAACAACAACAACAACAATAACAATTCCAAGAGAATATACCTACTTCTCTTCTGTTCATAAATCATATTCCTGCACAGTTTTTTTTTTCTTTCTTTCTTTAAAAGGTGATTCTATTATGTCAGATATTCCAAACACAATATACTGAGTTAACACTGCACAACTATCTGGGGTAGCATTCAGTTGCTGCTGTGTTCACATTGCATGACTTTACAATAGGAAGAATCACCAACAACACTGTCTGGTCCGCAAACTACATTTCACAACCAAACACACATGAGAAGTGATAAGGAAATAACTTTTCTGTATCTTACTCTTCAATTAGGTCATTGCGACGTATTTTTTCAGTCAGAACTCATTTCACAAAGCATTATTTTGAATCGCCGACAGGTCCAGATCTTTAGCATTCCAAATATTTCACGGGCATTGGTGATGCATCATTGTTCCCAGTCTGTTTCTTTTTCTCTATTCCTTCCATCTGTCTCTATGAATCTTCTTTCATTTCTCTTTTATATCAATGATATCGGTCTTCTTGTTTACTTGGTTCCTCTTGAAATATGTTTTACTTCCTCTTTTCTATTTGTAAGCTAGTATAATTGCATTCTACATGTATATACCTGATTTTTTTTCCTTGTTTATATGTCTGTATTGATTTGTTTGCTTAATGAAAAAAAAAGTGTTTAACGAATTCTTTAGAATTTTGTACTGAAAGCGTTTGACTTTTTATCACCATATGCTGCATTTTATTATCTTTTTTTATGTTTGTTATTGTGTATTGTAAATTGTTTATCATGTAAAGTACTCTATTAACACTAAAAGGTGCTTTATAAAATAATATTTACTTACTAATAGGACAGCAAAAATAAAAAAATTCTTCCATGGCTGTGGTTTTCACGTCAGTTACTATCCACATGTTGGCATCAATATTCAGTGAGCCAAGCACCTCTATTCTTCACAAAGGTTCGGTTTGAAAAGAGGCTTTAGAGTGGAAAAGAGGCTTAGGAAACATTCAACACCAAAAAGTAGCTTATTTGGATGCTAGGGAATCAGTACTTTATGACTTACTAGTGACTAAAAGGCAGAACAGAACCACCTGCCTCAGAAAAGATATGTATTGCACTGTAGAGACATTAATTTAAATAACATGCAAACTGCAATCCCCCATATTCTCATCTCAGCACTGAAATGACCTATTTGCTTCCTAAAATTCTAATTTCAAAGAGTTTTAGATGGTGAGAAACTAGGACATGATTCAAAACTAACCTATGGGAAACATGCAGTCAGTTACATGTTGCAGGCAATATTTTCTTATACTTTTTACAAAGGCTCACAGCTCTGCACAGCACATAAATCATATAGAGGTTAAGTGGAACTGTGCGGGTTAGCTGTCATTTAATGTTCAGCAGCGTGAGTCAATGTGTCCAACTGTTTATACTGCATTCAAATATTTTGTTGCTGAATTGGGGTTTTTGGTATAGGCCATTTTGCATTTGCAATAAATGTGCAAAGCATTAAGTGTTATTTAGTGTTGTGTGTCCACTTATAAGCTCCATTATGTCAAAACTTAAAAAAAACAAAAAAACAAGGAGCATTTGGGCAAGAGCATGTTGCGACCACCGCGTAGTTGAACCCATGAGTGCTGTCATTTTTGTTGCATATGAGAAACATCAAATGTCAAACGATACTGAAAGCATAATGAAACCACACTACTCATTTGCGCTGTGCAACGCTTCGAGTGTAGAGCCTGGTTTATACGAGTGCGAAGGTGCGCCATCCATTGGACTAATTACACACAGGATTCAGAGCATGGTCACGCTAAAGGCATTCCCATTGCGTTTCGACACAGTGTTTCGTTCCCTCAGGGAACCATGGTTATATGAATAACCTGGAGATGTTTTCTTCCTATTTAAAACAACTCAGCGAAACACACACACACACACACACACACACAAAAAAGACAGTCTGAAAAATCAAAACAATAATACTGCACCCCATTGACTAAATGGACAAAAATAGCATTTCAAAATATCTTATTTTGTGCTCCACTGAAGAAAGTAAATCATATAGATTTGGAACAATGTTTAAGTGATGACATAATAACTTAGAATATTAATGTATAAACATAAGTATTTTGTAGTAAGTAAATAAATATATATTGTTGTAATAACATAAGTCTTATTTAGTAGGCCGTTAAGTAAAACAGCTTACAATACACTGCACTTTGTATTACATATAATAATTGGTTGGTCAAGACATTTTTGTGAAAATGTATGCAGACACATTCACATAATTTTCTTAAATATGACAATGTATTTTGGTTAGCTGTTTGATTAGTACTTAAATAGCACACAGCTATTCATAGATAAAAACAAAACAAACAAAAAAAACCTTCCCCTGATGATCACTCCAAATAGCATGTAGTCTTGAAGCAAACATCACACAAATCTCAGTAAGTTCACAAATAAATAAAAATGTCAAAATGTAATGTAAAAATTCAAGAGAAATGCCTTTAATTTCCCTTAATCCAAAACATAAAAGAAAGACAACAAAATGTGCATTCTAATAAAGGCACTTAAATCATTATTCAGTGAGTAGAGCTTGATTTTGTTCTCATCAAAGAAGCATTCAGCCATAATTCCCCTATACCACTCTGCGTTGAGAGGTCACTAAAGAAGAAAAGAAAGGCTCTTGCTAATTGGATATAATGGCTGGGGGGAATTTGCTTCTGGTGGCCAAAAAGGCAGAGGATAAACACACACACATACAGCAAGACATCTGCGCCAGAGGAAACTGCTGTTATAACAAGCCGACACCAGGAGATAAAGAGCTCAAAGAAGGGAGACTAAACAAGAATACCTGAGAAGAGCAAAAAAAAGAGCGAGATGCAAATTGCCAAAGTGAGAGGCATAGCAGGTACAGCAGATGGAAAGGCAAGACATTTAGCCCCTGAAAGACTCAGTCTCTGTCAGGAGAACTGATTCCATCGAGAGAAGCCAGTGCGAGAGTCTTTGAAGACTACGGAGCCCTTGTGACCCCGTCCTTTCAAAGGGTCTCCCATCTGTGAATTTGTATGCATCAACAAGAACAATAACTGAACTCAAAACAAGGACATGAAACATGATTAGAGTATGTGATGGCTTGATGAACAAAGATTAAATGGCACATCGTTCACTCCCACATTATGACCTTGACCGGCCTTTTTTTATGCAAGGTGGGCGGTTTCATCCACAACCAATGGAATTCAAATACAAATACAAATACACTCCACTATGAAAATCCACATCTGAAGTTATAATTTGATACATCCCGCTGGCCCCTAGAGGGTTCTTTCTCTTGTTTTTCCAATAAACTGAATGAGTACTTTAATCCACACAAGGACCAGTCCATGCTGGGGCCTCTTGTGAAAATGGCAAACAGTTGCAGACTGTCTGGAAAAAAGATTTTTAAGACAGATTATGCTTCTCCACGTGAGATGCCTGTCCAAAAAGGATCTGTCAAAAGTTGCTGTCTGTAGGCTACTCTGGCTGCATCTTCAAACTTTGCAATCCGTAAGTAAGGACATTTTCATTTTGTGGCGTGTAACATTTAAGTTTTCAAAATGATGAGAGGGGGACCCACTCTACTTATGAGGAGATAATGAAAATAGTTTCTAAACAAGTCAAAGTCAACTTCAGAGGAAAAGTTGAGTTGAGTACAAAAAAAAATTAAAAAAAAATAAAATACCTAAGACTTAAAACCAGTAGCTTGGAAAAGGGAACACTTCTCAAAGGGCAGAAGCAAACATATTTATGTAAACATGTTTTATATATTCCACGAAACACAAGTTATGTCATTCTGAGTGAACACACTCCTACATCTGACTAAAGACAGATATACTGTATGTAGTCATGTTGAAATTTTGCCATGTCTTAACCAAAATTCAACATCATTCCTCCCACATACTCAAGGTGAAATACAATTTATTTTGTTTTATTTTATTTGTTTATTTATTTATAAAGGGACCATGCACAATTTTTAACATAAAATTTCTATTTCATGTATTGTACCGGATTTAGCCGAGGGCTATTTTTCATCCGTAGTCCCCCGGCAGTTCAACACTAACATAACATTACACAGGCAGTACCTATGTTCACATACAATACATACATGCATACACACATACTGGCAGGGCCATAAATAAATAATAAATCAATCAACCAATCAATTTAATTACCACAATCTCAATGATTGGTTAAATTTTAAAAAAGATCTTCAATTTAAAAAGACCATGTGCTTTACAGCCTTTTATGTCCCCTGGTAGGGCATTCCTCTGATTAGTGGCTTTCACTGCGAAAGATGATAGTCCAAATGCAGAGGGACGAAAGGGAACCAGACAATTACACATAAATGATAGTCTGGTAGATCTCACAGAAGTTTCAACACGAAGATGAATAAAGTCACTTAATACATAAGGAGCCAGAACGTTTAGGATTTTCTGAACCATACACAAATTTGAATAAAGTCTAAAATTATCAAAGTTTAAAAAATTATCTTTGTCTATTATCCTACAAGAATGAAGATTTTAAAAGTTTAATAACAGTATCACCAGCTTGACCCCAACATGTCAAACAGTAAGACATGTGAGTAAAAATTGTATTGCATTAGTATTGAATTGTTGTATTGTATTGAATTGCAATGTGTAATGGAATGTTTTGTCAAGTAGGTTATCCTTATCATAACTTTCTAAACTATTAAGTCTGTCAGTCCTGGTCTCTTGTTTGAAATGTCTATTGAAATATCTCTGTCAGACCCTGTAATCCAATTCTGTTATGCTAAAACAGTGTCCACAGCATCAACTCCAAGAAAAAATAAAATAAAAATTATATATATATATATATATATATATATAGAAACCGTTTGGCTATAGTGTTGTTGTTGTTTTTTTGTAGAAATGGGTATGTGAACTAAGCATGTTTCCTAAATATCTGTGAATGTATGATGGTGTTTTTATGCTATTTATAGTCAAAAAATACATACAGCACTTTTAAATCTCATTTACTTTCATAGTCATGTTTAATAGGCACTGTCAAACTGTAACTTTAAACAAAAGTTGACATATTGTAAATATGGCAGTTATCAGCACAGCTACAAATGCAAGTCAAGTGCTCAGGCAAATGATACGAAGACTGCAAATACTGTACCAATACTGTCAGAGTGACAAATAAGTGTCGTATACATCAGGTCACTAAGAGGGTTTGCTAAAGATGAGTCTATTTATTTTATACATATACTCCAAGTAAAGCGAGTGGGTATCTTGCAGAAGGTTGCCTAAAGGTCTGTCTGAGTGGAACTGGTTGTCATGATAATGATTGAGATGATTAATGATTATGATTTCACCACAGAAAGCAAAGACTAGAGACATTTCTGCACCTCCACCAGCCAGAACACTTAATTTGAGATGACAGAGGAAGTAGGTGAGCTGAAGCAGCCAGTTGCAGGGCCTACACTTTCTGTTTTGTCCCACTTTACTTCAAGACACCAGGCAATCACTTGGGAGCTGTTTTTGTCCTGTGTTCAAGTATTTCCTAATGAAACTGGAAGTTCTGGAGGAGTAATTCAGAATAAAATAGATCCACCAAACGATTTCATATTTCTTCCTTATTTTCAGTCACTGACGAAGGAAGATTTTTACAACTAATGCAAAATAATGAACAGCAAGTGCAGTGGGTTGGTAAATGACTCTTTATCTGTGTGTTTTAGCTCCAACTTTTCACAGCTCAACTCACAAAGTAGGAGCCTAAAAAATTATTGGCCACAAGTTACTACAAATGTAGTACGAGTCGTTAATATATATAATATATATATATATATATATAGTGAAAAGAAATCTGTGAAAGTGAATCTGATAGACATTTATAAAAGTACAACAGAATATAAACCGCAGGAAGTGTTTCTCAAAAAAAAAAAAAAAAAAAAAAAAAAAACACAAAGGCATAGAGAAAAACAGACCTAAATGACTTATGATTCTAGCTCGTCCTCTTTTGTTTACAGCCTGCTGTTGAATTAGTCACGGGAGGAGAGACCAGCACCAGGCTCAAGTAAATTACATGTGTAATGTCAATGTCGTCAGTACAGAAACCTGAGGGAATAAAAGCAAGGTAAAAGGCAAGCATGAACAGCCATTAAGAACGAACTGCAGGTGAAAGAACATAGAAGTTCACAGATTATGCAACAACATTAGAAAGCAGAGAAAAAGAGGTTAAAAAAAATGAAGATGTGAATTTGCAAAGGGTGGGTGTTAAATGTAAATTATTCATGGGCTTATCTTAATTCGCACAGCTTTCAGAGCTCTTGTGTGGCTTGTATATATCTTCTCAAAAAAATATATAACCAGTTCAACTAGGACTCGCATCAGTAAGAACTACTTCAGCATCCCCCACTTTTTGGCCGAGTCCATAAGAGCCGCCCGTCACAGATTTAGCTTTTGATGATGACTCTTCCTTCCTATGCCAGACAGTCTGCCAAGCTGATCGATGTCACAGATGCGGCAAGAACACCCGCCAACTCTTACCCCCCTCTCAACCACCCGCCGCGTCGACCACGGGTCAGTAGCAGCAGGCACTGCTACTGTCAAAAACTGGTTAGAAGATGAGGCCACGTCCATTTCACGGTTTGTGCAAAACAGCAGTGTGACTTCTGAACTGAAACATGTGCGAGTTGTACAAGACGCCCGGCTTTGTTGATGTTATGGGGAGTGTGCTTGGAAATCACAGGGCAGGGAAATGTGGATCCTAATGGTGGGTTGCCATGAGTGCAACAGCTCACATGGTTTCAGTC
This sequence comes from Carassius gibelio, assembly GCF_023724105.1. Lineage (NCBI taxonomy): Eukaryota > Metazoa > Chordata > Actinopteri > Cypriniformes > Cyprinidae > Carassius > Carassius gibelio. Next base: position 18,934,660 of record NC_068375.1, on the reverse strand, counting down.
AATGAGCGAGGTGGAGATCAAACGATGCCACTCACTCAAAGCACATGGATCTGTGCAAACACAAACACTTACGCTCAAATAGTCAGAGATTTTTCACCAGCTGAAGATGACAGATTTGTGCATTGAGTAGCTAAGCTCTTAAAGCAGTATCAACACATGTTGGTGTTTCAGTGCCTTGAAGACTAGAGAAAAAGCCTTGCGGAGTATAAATTACTTCTTTCAAAAACATCTCAAAATCTTACCTACTTTGTTCCTTTCTGAAGGGTAGTGGATGATAATATATATTATCATGCTGTGAAAACTCACTAAGAATGAATTACAGCTGCTTAAAGCATCATTTAATGTGCACATGCTGTCTTTGTCTGACATACAGTAAGTCGGTCAGGCTCTTCATCCACAGTGCACTCCCTCACTAAGACACTCATCGCCTGCACTTGTACACCATCCAATCACCAGCACCTGTTCACCATCAACCTATCAGCTCGCCTCCACATAAATACACACTCCTCAGTCACCCTCATTGTCAGATCTTGTGATTTCAGTGGATCATTTCTCTGTAAAGTTACCAGCATTGATTCCTTCAAAACTAACCTCTTGTGTTTACTTTCTCTCCAGCAATCCTCCATCTTCCTCCAGTGCCTCCAGCTATCCTCCTGTCCTCCATTATTCCCCATCACCGAGGTGTGTGCTCACTCCCAGTAACTCCGTTCCCCCCCATATGGCAACTACTCCGTAAGAATGCAAGTTCTCTCATCCTCCATCCACCTGCTACTCTCCCTTTGTCAACTCCTACCGGTTTCAATAAATCCTGAATACTCCTCAACCCCTGCCTTCAGTCCGTGTGTTACAATGTTGTTTTATAATTTGAATAACTGTATTATATCAAAATCAGGTAATGCAAATAAGACCATTTAATTAGTGACTTTCTGATTCTTTTTAAAGGCCAGTTACATTTGCACCATGGCGGATTAACTGTTTATATGGCAGAATTTGCAAGAGCAAAGACTGAATGCTTCTCCAGAGAGGAAAGGTTCTGCCCATATGCGAGATTAAAGTGAGTAAGCAGACCATGTGTCACAATAATAATCTTTTACATTGTAATGCTTTCATTTGCAATATTTGGAATGTTTGTGTGCTGATGTGCGTCCCTGTGTGTGTGTGTGTGTAATGAGCAGAGTATGTGCGCCGCTCACCCACCTGTAGGTGCATATTACTAATGTGCTCTTTAACAAAAAAAAAAAAAATAATAATATATATGTATATATATATATGTATATGTGTTTTAGTTGGTCAAAGTCGCAGTCTTAAGTTTCCTTAAAATATCAATGTGATTGAACACACCTCGGTTTCACACCATCATGCCCATGGGTGCAAATTAATTTGCTATTTAAACAATGTGGCGCAGGACGTGAAAAATTACAACTGATTCGGGCTGAAACTAGCAAAAAACACTTGCATCTCATCTGGTGCCGCATTGTGCAGGGTGTATGATAGGGCCCACGGTGTATTGATTAATTAAAGCCACAAAAGCATGTGCATAGATTGCAGAATAAGATATATTTTAATGTTAACCAATAGGTTAATATTTTCCAAATGCATCTTTGAAATAATATAGAAATCCTAAAGGAATAACACTGAAACAATGACAGAGTATTGTATTACATCAGAGGAGAATATGTTCTTTTTTGCAGATGTTGCTAATTTTTAAATGTTACTTAACAAAATGAACAAATTTGAGAATATTGTTCTAGCCACATGCTTTATAAACCACTGATATCCCATTACGGACCTTGTTCAGCACACACGCATTCAGTTATTTTTTTTTGTTTGTTTTGTGTATGGAGGTTCTTTAGCTTGAATTTCACAAAGCTACATGTAGCATTTTCCAGCACTTCCAGTCTGACCCCGGCCAGACTTATTCAGGACCAACTTATTCAATCGAAACCATCAACCCACTCACCCACCTACACAACCACATAAAGTCGTATCTGAAGAATGTCTGGTGTGGTTACCGATTAGCTAATGTCTGAATGCACTGCCACACATTGTCGGTTCTTTCCCAGAATCATCCGTAGCAATTTGGCCACTTCAATGCTTAAATGATCTTAACAATACACCATCATTACATCTTGTAGAGACATCAGAGCATTACATTCCTTGCTGAATTATTCTGTAATCACACACACACACACACACATATATATTATCTCCAGTTAAGAAAACCTGATAAATTATGTTCAAAATAAACACAATTGTAGACAAAATATAAAATTCGAGATCTTTTCTGGGGGTGTTAAATAAGCATTGCAAAAGTATTATTTTAGTGTTATTTGTATTTGTAATAATTTGTCATAGTTCTAGTTCTACTTCACAGTAACAATACTGACTGCAAATTGCAGGGAAACAGAGCATTTCTGTAAGTTATGAAGTCTGCAGAAAAATGCATGTGTTAGAAAAATGTATGTATCTAAACATCATTCCAGTAATGAATAAGAACTGGTTTCTCGTTTTCACTTGTTAACCCATTCCGGACACACAAACGGGTATATACTCTTGTCTATTTATGCAGTAGCCCATTGAGAAAAAAATTAAAACAACCCTGAGTTGTAAACTGGTTGGAAAGCTGAATGCATATTTATTCATTTAATTAGCCAAATGAAAGAGAGAGGATATGGAAATGCAGTCGAGGTGAAAGCAGCCAAAACATTCCAGTAGTACTAAATCCTCAGCAGCAATACAGAATGTAGAAAGTGATTGGACCAAACCAATGTGGATGGACCAAAATGCATCATAAATGATTACTTTAACAACATCATATCACTTCCAACAAGGCCTGTGCTTTCTACCACCTGAATTCGGAATTCATTATCAACAATTCAGTACCGCAAAGACATGCATGATCAGTTAAACACTCAATTCAGCATTATGTTCTGTAATTAACTGACCAAAATCAACCTTTGTAAAGCATTTCAAATAAAGCATTTCTGAGAAGTCAAGATTATTCTTCTATTAGCCACATATGATAGTAATTTATCTTTGTATTACTATACAAACACACTCTCTGATTTCATACAGTTTAGGTAATGAAAGAAAATGAAAGAAAATCACCCAATGCTCTTGATTGAATTACTTTGTAGTTTTAACAAGAATTAATGCACACTCAAACCAAAAATTATTCAGACACCAGATATCATTTTTTATATATTTGACTAGTAGGTACAGGACACTATAATACATTTATGTAAGTGAGTATAGCAAAATTAAGTGAACTGACTGTAACAATTAAACCTTCATAATCATCGGGAAGAAGGAGGAGGGAACCGGCGGAAAATCAAATGAAACTTTAATAATCAAAAATAAACACAAAACAGCGCAACAGCCCCTCGCGGACGACTGTTGCGCACAAATAAAAAGCAAACACAACTAAAAGCCCAGGCCTGGTCCTCTCTCGTCCTTCACTGTCGTCGCTCCAGTTTTATATCCTTCCATCTCCTCCGTGGGACTCGAGACCGGTGGGTCGAGCAGGTGTCGCTCATCTCCAATCACTCCACTCCAATCCATTCCATATATTTCTATCAAAGTTATGACATTATCAAGACAAATGTGTTCTGATACAGTTTAACTCTTAAGTTCTTGTCATATTTTAGAACCATTTTACAAGCGATAGCAAATAAACTGTAATAATGTGAGAAATGGTGAAGGTGTCTGAATAAATTTTGGTTTGATTGTATATTTCATTTTAACATTGAAGACTATCCAGTGCTATTTTACATTTAATTATTCAGTTTCTGTACCTTGACACCTACAAACTTGAAAACAAACTTAAACATTGTGTAAATAGCACAAATAAATAAAAACGAACGAACATACAAATTTAACAATTTCAAACAGGGCCCATTGGTACAACCTTCACTGGGGCCCCGCTGACCCCAGCTACGGCCCTGGGTGCAGAAGCAGCACGGACTCATACTCATTGTGCTTTCACACAGGACGTGTTTGCAATCCGCTACTCGGTACGTAAACGATCGATCACCTGGTACGCACTGACTGGCCGCAACTGTGTGAATGCTGGAATCCATTAACATGGGTGCGTAAAAAAATATGAAACGCATACGCACTGCAGACAGAGTATGTGTGAAACAGGCATAAGGTTGTTTGCACCTTGTGCAATGTGGAATTCGTTTACAGCTTTCTCAAGCAGTTTGTGATGCATTTTGGAAACAGGAGATGAGCCCCTGGTCTAATGCACCACCTGGCTTGAGAAACCCATTCTAAAAGACTTACTTTTAGTCATTATTTTATTAGGGTAGCACACATATTCTGAATGTTTTCGGCAGAATTCAAATGAGCCATTTTAATCTAGATTAATTTCAAGATTACAGTGAGATTAATCAAGATTAAAAAAATAATAATAATCTATGCCCACCTCTAATATATATATATACACTGTAGAGAGAGAGAGAGAGAGAGAGAGAGAGAGAGAGAGAGAGAGAGAGAGAGATAGAGCGAGAGATTTATGACGGTCAATAAACAGTAGCATGAGCATGTAGGTTTTGACATGAGTAGGTGTGCAGAGGGAGTGTCACACAAAGTGCTGTAGCAGAAGTTTCTGAAAAAGTTTCACTAGCTTGTGAAGAAGCCCTTATTAATATGATGACATTTCTGGGTTAGCTTTCAAAGCTTTTTGTGTGTGGCACACATAGCAGCTCATTATGAGAAAACATCCACTTGCATCGCACACATACTAGACACACAGAGTGCACGGGAACACTAATAAACAACACACACACACACACACACACACACACATAAAATAAAAGCTAAAAATATGGGAACAAACACATGCATACACACGCTTGGCATATGATTCTTCACTGATCCGTCACAAAGGCACACATACCTTCAAGAGTGTTCACATGTCACATTAAATCAGAACTAGCAGACTGAAACCCTTGAACCGAGCATGAGATGATGTAAAAGAGAAGTAAAGAGAACCAAATCCTCAGATATTGACTGTGATTAATGTACTTAATGTGCCTAACAGTGGCATGCTGTGAACACCGGGTGTCTGGGAGCAGAGAATATAGTGGTGAAAGTCATAGCGCATTCTGCCAATGACTGGAGATGTAAGCTTCAAGATTAGACAGGCAAAGAGTGCTGTTAAACTAGAGGAAGGTTTGCATCTGAGTATCATATTAAACATCCATCTTTTGATAGTCAATAAAAGAGTCATGACATCAACTTTGTCCTGAGAGTAATTGGGCAGCCTCCATTCAATGCAGTTCACTCAGATCTAGACAAATTACACTGATACCTGCATCAGAAACTTATTACACCTCATGTCAGTATAGAGGCTGAATAATGTAATTCATGGCTCTGCAGAGGCGAGAGATATGCTGAATACCCAAAAGTACTTGTGGAATATGCTGTACTATGGAGATCACAACTGTCAAGCAGAGATGTTCACAAGTCTTTAACTTGGAGTCCGAGTCAAGTCTGAAGTCTTTAACCTGGAGTCCGAGTCAAGTCTTGAGTCTTTGGTCATGAGTCGAGTCTCAAGTCATTTAATGGCAAGCTAAAAAAAAATCCCATTCATAATCCTCATGTACTGAAATCTTCCTATTTGCAAATCTGTTTTACAGGCTATAGACAAAATATATATTCTATGATCTGCTTTGTTAAAAAAAAAAGAGAGTTCGAGAGAGAGAGATTAAGATCCAAGGTTAATTTGCATCCAGCCTTTTATGTTTTAACCCACTACCATGTTCAAAACGAGAAAGCGCACGGAGCAGAAAAGGATTAGAATAAAGCGTGTTTGGCTAGAGATAAAAATACTACAGGATGTAGCGCTGAAAGATATTTACTATAAATGACCCTGAGCGCTTGTGATCTGCTTTTGACGCGCTGCTCACTTAAAATGGTGGTCCGGATGAATGCCGAGATGCGGATGCAGTCATCAGTTATAGGAGTATTTAAGGATAAAAGACTTGAGTCACTTTTTAAATTCTCACGAGTCCAGTTCCTTGAATCGAGTCAAGTCTGGAGTCATTTGAGGTCAAGTCTGAAGTCAAGCCTGAAGTCCATTTGATTTGAGAGGAACTCAAGTCCGAGTCACTGACTCGAGTGCCAATCTCTGCTGCCAAGCAGATGTGTAGAATATATGTGTAGATACAGTGACTGCAGAATTTAAGACAGATATTATAGTCTGTCTAGACTCTTTTGAGGAGTTTGAGTAATGGAGCTAATCTAATTAGAAAAATATTAAGGAACCATAAGGAATTGCAGCCGGATTTCAGCCAATAATTCCCAAACAATCCACCCACTCCCAGCATTGCACAAAGACTAGCCAAGTGTCTGAGTTTACTTCCAAATTACTTGCTAATTAGGCACCTGGCTACACATGAAATAATTGTATATTCTCTGATGTTTAGGAGCTTCTTAATTCCTCCCCCAGTTACATTCAGCACCTTCCGTAGATGGTGTTTACGTTAATAAAGAATTTGACATTTGCATCTCTACAGAAGCAACCTGTGATTAAGCTATTATGTTTTCTACTTTATCCACTTCAAAACACCCTTTTACTAATTGGAAACTGCACTCTTTCTTTCTTAATTCATAATCCTTTGTGTGGCACCAATTTGTGTGGTTTATGTTTGGTTTTTGTATTTCATTGGACTGGTCATACACCACAGGAAGCTGGATTGGAAAGAAAGGAAAATTAAATTTACTGAGCTGCAATTCAAAGAAAAATAAAATGAGTTGTTAACTCTTACGTAACAAAAAATACATGGGGATATACTGCAAAATGCATATTACATAATATATTTCCATTTATGGGAAACTACTAGTGCTTATATTTGTCAATATATAGAAATATATGTATTGACAATGTATGTGTATATATTGATACATACAAATATTGATACATATAAATACATACAAAAATTATGTGCTGCTGAAAAATACTACATATTCATGAATTTAATTTAGTGTAAATTAGTTTTATTTATTTGTTTGTTTGTTTGTTTGTTTATTTTATTTTATATTATTTTTACCTGCCAAAAAACAACCAGACAAGGCTTTGACATATATAGAGATGTTTTAGAGAAGATGTTATAGTCATCAGTCATCAGTTATAGGAGTATTTAAGGATAAAAGACTTGAGTCACTTTTTAAATTCTCACGAGTCCAGTTCCTTGAATCGAGTCAAGTCTGGAGTCATTTGAGGTCAAGTCTGAAGTCAAGCCTGAAGTCCATTTGATTTGAGAGGAACTCAAGTCCGAGTCACTGACTCGAGTGCCAATCTCTGCTGCCAAGCAGATGTGTAGAATATATGTGTAGATACAGTGACTGCAGAATTTAAGACAGATATTATAGTCTGTCTAGACTCTTTTGAGGAGTTTGAGTAATGGAGCTAATCTAATTAGAAAAATATTAAGGAACCATAAGGAATTGCAGCCGGATTTCAGCCAATAATTCCCAAACAATCCACCCACTCCCAGCATTGCACAAAGACTAGCCAAGTGTCTGAGTTTACTTCCAAATTACTTGCTAATTAGGCACCTGGCTACACATGAAATAATTGTATATTCTCTGATGTTTAGGAGCTTCTTAATTCCTCCCCCAGTTACATTCAGCACCTTCCGTAGATGGTGTTTACGTTAATAAAGAATTTGACATTTGCATCTCTACAGAAGCAACCTGTGATTAAGCTATTATGTTTTCTACTTTATCCACTTCAAAACACCCTTTTACTAATTGGAAACTGCACTCTTTCTTTCTTAATTCATAATCCTTTGTGTGGCACCAATTTGTGTGGTTTATGTTTGGTTTTTGTATTTCATTGGACTGGTCATACACCACAGGAAGCTGGATTGGAAAGAAAGGAAAATTAAATTTACTGAGCTGCAATTCAAAGAAAAATAAAATGAGCTGTTAACTCTTACGTAACAAAAAATACATGGGGATATACTGCAAAATGCATATTACATAATATATTTCCATTTATGGGAAACTACTAGTGCTTATATTTGTCAATATATAGAAATATATGTATTGACAATGTATGTGTATATATTGATACATACAAATATTGATACATACAAATACATACAACAATTATGTGCTGCTGAAAAATACTACATATTAATGAATTTAATTTAGTGTAAATTAGTTTTATTTATTTGTTTGTTTGTTTGTTTGTTTATTTTATTTTATATTATTTTTACCTGCCAAAAAACAACCAGACAAGGCTTTGAAATATATAGAGATGTTTTAGAGAAGATGTTCAGGATAATACAATAAGTTAGAGTGTAGGGTGTTGAAAATGAATTACCATACCATAAGAAAACCCACAAGTTCCCTTAAAATATTGTCAATAGCAAAGTTCTTTTATAACCACTTCAATGGTTTTCTGTGATTTTTTTTTTTTTTTTTTTTTTATGGTAGAGCTCAAGCTTAGACACTAACAGCCCCAGGGTGCAGGTGAAGGGGTTTTTGTCAACAAAAATCTACTAATGTAGATTAGGGAATGAATCAGTTTAACTCATTCTACAATATTAGATTGTATAAGCATTATAAAAAGAGCTAAACCATGTTGGACTCCCTAAGTCAGACAACAAAAAGTCACTGCTTCTCTCACGCTGCGCCACTATTTATTTAATACAATGCTTGTATTGTTACTTGTTATATTATTGCAATTCAGTAAGATAAGTTAACTGCAGCAATCAATCTTTTTTACTGTATTTTCTCATGTTTCAAGGCAAGACACAGCAAAACAAGAGTATCCTACTGAAATATCGGCTTCAGATGCACACAGACAAGCCCAAAATGTCCCACAGACAGTAGATCCACAGGTATGGAACGTCTTGCCATTATAGAGACAACTCTAAATCTCTCAATGGCATTTGATGATAGCCCCACAGGCACACCACAACATTACATGCCCAAATTCCTAAAATTATAAAAGGAGGTCTATAACACTAAGAGAAATCATCCATTATTAGCCTTCCCCTTCACCACAGTTCACACACAGTTCTCCTCGGGAAAATGTAGGCCTAATTTATATATATATGTTAGGGGTGTCACGATATGCCAGTATTGACGATAATCCTGATATTCAAAGCAACGATTTTTGATATCGTGTTAATTTAGTGTGTGACGATCTACTGGTATTAGCGATAACCACAAAGTGCCAGTACCTGGTTAAGCTCCCAGGTGGCAGTATTGTGCCTTAACGTGGACACCTGTCACACAACAAGACGACGCAGTGCACACAGCTACTCCGAGGAGAGCCGTGTTCATCAGAGTAATTTGCCATTATTTTACTAGTCATAGAATGGGAAACTTTATATTAATCTGTTAACAGCAGTTTTCTGAGTTGATTTAGGTTGAGGGTGATTATTTTAATAAGAACCAAATTTTCTTTTGTATTTGCAATCAATACGGCCTTTGAGTAGTAACATTTTACTCCTTTGTTCAAATCTATTAACAGTTACACGATTAAAATTGATCTTAAAAAACTGAGCTAACACATTGCCACATTAAACTCTGTAAAACGTTAAGTTGGTCGCAGTGCCATGCACTTAATGCCTCATCTGTGGTCATTCTTCAATAAGGTTCATTAGTTAACATTAGTTCATTACATTAATTAACCTACATAAATAATAATAATGAAAAATATTTCCACAGCATTTATTAATCTTAGTTCATGTTCTTTTCAATATTTACTAATGCATTATTGAAATCAAAAGTTGTGTTTGTAAACGTTAATGTACTATGAAGTAACATGAACAATGAATGACCATTTTTATTAACATTAAAAAATATTAATAAACTGTGTAAAAAATGTATTGTTCATTCATGTTAGTTAATACATTAACGTTAACAAATGACAAACTTATTGTAGAGTGTTACCAATAATATTTATTCAATATTTATACAAACTTGACAGTATTTTATCTCGTTATTTCATAGGAGCTGAAAAGACTGAGAAGCCCAGAGTCTTGTGCCCTGTGTTTATCAGTATCCTTATGTTCATTGGGTGAAAAATAAAAACTCAATAAATAAAGACTAGGTTTCTATAGATATCACAATATATCGATAACCTACACTAATAAGTACATAATCAACACCATTAAATATTTAGAGTGTATAGGATATTCAGAATAAGCCTAGAGAAATAGGCCATGCTTTAGAGCCAAATCTTGACTCCTAATTTTCTTCACGTTTAGCATTGTTTTATTCCTGTGATGGAGTTGCCCTACCATGAGATAATGCAGGTCAAGTCCTGCTAATCAACAAATGCCAATGGTGCCATTAGTGTGTCAAAACAACTGAAAAATGAATCCATCTTTTATTATAAGAAGGATTGCACGGGTACAGTCCAGACAGTGATGACCACAATTACACCCCAGTGTACAGCAAAAGAAGAACAATGAGTAAGGTTCAATGACACCTCATCAAAACGGAAGGTCATTATGGAAAGACTGAGTTATGTTTTACCAGAGCAGTCATGTTGCCCCAGTCATGATTAATAGTGATCTGTGGGCCAATCAAAACCAATGATCTAGAAAGGAATAGCCTCTGTACACTAATTAAGGAGCAAGTGGAAGAGATGGTAGAAAATAAAATAATGACAAAACCATCTACTTCTCCTGTCAACCTACAAAATGAGCCTTGTGAGCCTATCAAATTATGTAATATGGCTGCATGTATACACACACATGGTCCACTCATCTGAGAGATATTCTATTGTGGACAGTGTTTGGTGATCTATGATCTTTTTTTTTTCACTATGTAATCACAAATGTAAATAAAGCAGTAAAATAAAGAATACAAGACACTTGCAGGGAAGTCATTCTAATGAAGTGGCCAGCTGATGCTGACAGCACAGTTCATGTGTGTGGGATAAAGACCTGAACTACTGGAGCTTAAGGGCCCACAGGCTCAACCAACCAGAACAAATTTGTCTCACACTCTCAACATAGGTCCCCTGTCAAACACACTCCTGTCCTCAATCTGGGATAACATAGTTACACAGTCATGGATAGAGTGCCCAATAGAAAGTGGAAAATATAATGCAATACAGTATAATCATTTAGCTTTTGAAGTCTAAACTGTAGGGTAGAGATACACTACTTACAGTAAAAAATACATGCAAGAACAAATATACACATAAGTAAAGTATGTCTAGACAGTTTGTTGTCTCTAAAAACATTGCAATGAGTCACCCATAAACATCACCTAGACTGTATAATGAGGTATGGAAGACCATTTCCACTTTAAAGTAAGGACAATATGGAAAAAGAATGTGACATTAAATCTCAAACATTAGACTTTTTTTCTCACAAATGTCAGGATCTCACAATGGGCTCCAGGATCTCATCACGGTATCTCTGTGCATTCAAAATGACATCAATAAAATGCACCTGTGTTTTTCCATAACATACGCCTGCCCATACCAAAATTCTTGCAGCATCTGTACAGGTAGCTGGTCTCAGACGATCTTGGAGGTGAAATTGCTGGATGTGGAGGTCCTGGTCTGGTCTGGTTACACGTGGTCTGCGGTTGTGAGGCCGGTTGGATGTACTGCCAAATTCTCTGAAACGCCTTTCAATTCATGGGCAACAGCTCGACATTCCTGCAGTCAGCATGCCAATTGCACATTTTAGAGTGGCCTTTTATTGTGGCCAGCCTAAGGCACACCTGTGCAATAATCAAGTTGTCTAATCAGCATCTTGATATGCCACACCTGTGAGGTGGATGGATGATCTTGGCAAAAGAGAAGTGCTCACTAACACAAATTTAGACAGATTTGTGAACAATATTTGAGAGAAATAGGCCTTTTGTGTACATAGAAAAAGTCTTTTATTTCAGATCTTTGAGTTCAGCTCATGAAAAATGGGGGCAAGAACAAAATTTTTGCATTTATAATTTTGTTCAGTACATATTATATTACTAACTTGCTATTAATTTAAAGTGAAATTGTGCTTTTTTTTAAAAGTAGGACAAAACAGTAAAAAGCAAATTTTTGCAATGGAATTTGTCACGTCCCCGGGCTGATCTGTCCGTTTTTCCCCATAGTGTGTGGTTGTTTACACTTACCATGTGCTTCTGTGTCACCGTGGTGCCCGTCTCCGCCCTCTTGTTTCATTATTATCTTGTTATTGGTCACCATCACCTGCTCTGCATCATGATAATCACTCCTTCTCTATTTAGTCTCCTCATGTGTGCTGTCTGTTGTCAGATCGTCGAGTTGTTCTCGTCCATGTCTCAGCTTTGTCCACATCTCTTGTTTAGCCTGCACAGAGATTGTGCCCATTTTGTTTTCATCCTCTAGTTTTGTTTTTTCCCACTTCCTCCTGCTTTCAGGCAGCGCTACTCTCCAGCCTTCCGTGCTAGTGATCACCGATCACTGTCACTCCTCTTCTTCGCCGTGCCACAGCGCGCCACCAGTTCCCCGCCTCAACAGCACCCCCGCCTCCCTGTCAGTTTATCCGGGCATAGCATCAGAGGATTTCCAAGTGGAATTCATCCAGGAGGCTCTTTTGGATCTGCTCCAGACTGCCCAGTTCCTGGATAGTTTTTGTTTGTTAATATGTATTTTTATTTTTTCTGTCCTTTTGAATTTAAAGCCCATCTAATAAACTGACCTTTTGAGCACCTGCAACTGAGTCCCAGTCTCGCCTTGACAGAACGATCTGACCACCATGGACTCAGCAGGTGCAGATCCCCTCAGATCAGCCGTCACCCAGCAGGGCATTCTCTTGGGCCAACATGCCTCCCAGCTAATATCCATGTCCCCGGAGGTTGAGTTCCTTAATGCCAAGTTGTCGGAGCTGACTGCCCAGCTCCAGGAAATTCGAAGAGAGACATCTGCCAGATCGGAGAACCCCACTAGCCTTTCCTCTACCCGTCATGATCCTGAGCCTCATGCCAACAACCCACCTCCCTATGATGGAAACTCCTGCAGAGCCTTCCTGTCTCAGTGCTCCCTAGTCTTTGCCCTCCAGCCCCGCCGGTATGCCCAGGAAGAGACTAAGTTGGCTTATGTTCTAACCCTCCTCACAGGCAGGGCCCGTGACTGGGGAACTTCAGTATGGGAGGCCCGGGCTCCCTTTTGTGCCTATTTTGAGTCTTTTCGACAGGAGATGGTCAAATTATTTGATTGTTCTGCTCGGGGTGATGAGGCAGCAGCCCAGCTGGCACGGCTACGGCAAGGAGGCCGTTCAGTGACTGAGTTTGCCATTGACTTCAAGACCTTAGCAGCGGCCTGTGACTGGAACGAGGGGGCTTGCAGAGCTGTGTTCCGTGCTGGACTAGACGAGGAGATCCAAGACAAGATCGCCACCAAAGAGCTTCCACGCAGTTTTGATGATCTGGTCGACCTGGCCCTCCGTGTTGAGAGCCGCCTTCGCCTTCGTCTCCAACAACTGACTGCTCGCACTTCTTGGAGGGTGGGTGAAATGACCAGCGAATCCACCCCGGTCCTGCCTCTGCCATCTCCTGCTGACCCTGAACCCATGCAGGTGGGAGGTCTGCATCTTACTCCTCAGCAGAAGCAAGAGAGACTCACCCGGGGCTTATGTCTCTACTGTGGGACGGCCAGACACTTCGTCGGAAAATGCCCGCTAAAAGCCAAGGCCCATCAGTAGCCAGGGGGATTCTGGTGGGCACATCTCCTCTTAATTTCCCCCACTCTTCCCGCACACTACTTCCCATGGGTGTCCAGTTCGGAGGTTCTAGTCACTCCTGTTCGGCCCTGGTGGATTCTGGGGCTGGTGGTAGTTTCATGGACACAGCACTGGCCAAGCTTTGGGGAATTCCTGCCATTCCCCTCTCTACTCCTATCTCTGTTCGGTCTCTTGATGATTCCCCTATCACTACCATCACTCACCTCACCCCTCCTGTAAGTCTTATCGTTTCTGGCAATCACCATGAGATAACCGAGCTGTACCTTCTTGACTCCCCGAGTGCCCCCGTGGTTCTGGGACACCCGTGGTTGGTGCAGCATGGCCCTCATGTGGATTGGGCCAGAAACTCAGTCTTGTCTTGGAAGCAGTCTTGTCTTGAGTCTTGTTTGGGTTCTGCCTCTTTTCCTGGTGCTATGTTTCCTGTTGTGCAGGAGGATGATGCTGATCTGTCCGGGGTGCCGGAGGAGTACTGCGATCTGCGGCAGGTCTTCAGCAAGTCCCGGGCTCTGTCCCTGCCTCCTCACCGGCCTACTGATTGTGCCATCAACCTCCTCCCAGGCACTTCTCCGCCCAGGGGTCGTTATATTCCCTGTCTGGTCCAGAAAGAGAGGCTATGGACAAATATATTCGTGAGTCCCTTGATACCGGTCTCATCCGTCCCTCCTCATCTCCTGCTGGCGCAGGGTTTTTCTTTGTTAAGAAGAAGGATGTCTCCTTGTGCCCTTGTATTGATTACAGAGGTTTGAATGACATTACCATTAAGAATAGGTACCCTCTGCCCTTAATGTCATCTGCCTTTGAACTTTTGCAGGGAGCCAAGGTCTTCAGTAAGTTGGACCTCCGTAATGCTTATCACCTGGTTCGGATTCGAGAGGGGGATGAGTATCATTTCGGCGGAGGGAATCAAAGCAGATCCCGCTAAGCTATGGGCCGTAGCCGAGTGGCCACCTCCAGACTCACGAAAGGCACTGCAGCGGTTTCTGGGATTTGCCAACTTCTACAGGTGCTTCATCAGAAACTTTAGTCAGGTTGCTGCACCCTTGACAGCTCTTACCTCCACTAAGGTACCGTTTAGGTGGAATTTGAAGGCTCAGGAGGCCTTTAATGACCTAAAGTCCCGATTCATTTCTGCTCCTGTTCTTTCGTTTCCAGACCCTGAACGTCAGTTTATTGTGGAGGTGGATGCTTCTGAGATTGGAGTAGGTGCGGTCCTTTCTCAGAGATCCCCCAGAGATGGGAAGGTCCATCCTACTACTCTCACCGCCTGAGCCCAGCAGAGCGGAATTATGACGTAGGGAACCGGGAGCTGTTGGCGGTCAGACTGGCCTTGGGTGAGTGGGGTCACTGGTTGGAGAGGCCAGCACAGCCCTTCTTGGTTTGGACAGACCATAAGAACTTGGAATACATCCGTTCGGCCAAGAGGGTGAGTTCACGCCAGAAAACCATCCACCTTGACAGTAATTAATGCAATGGTAATTTGTGTTTTTGCTAAATAGGCATACATGGGGAAAAATTGGGCAAATCATGTTCAGTATTTGGTATTCGGGCTTTCGGCTCAGTGTTTCATTTTGTTTAGATTCGGCTTTGGCCAAGATTACCTTTGGGTGAATCCATACTCATTGCAAAATTATTTCTTTCAATTAAAAATTCCTTTTGCCTCCCATAGCTGTGATTATTTCATGTAATAATGTCTTTATATCTTAAAAAACAGTATTTATCTATTACAATGTGTTTTTTCACACACTTTCTCACTATTATACATTTTAGATAAAAAAGCTTCCATACAGTAGTTGAGCAACATCTGGATTTAATCAAAAAAAAGGATTTAAATCCAAGTGTAAATGTAAGGTCTACAAAAAAAAAAACATAAAAAAAAAAATACAATGCCGCAACACAACATGCATACAGCAATATACCCCATGTCCTCAACAAGTGTTATTTCTGCCTGAGACAGTCGGAAGCTTAACAAACAAACCTTTTTATCAGCCAAACAGCATTCTGATATGTTAGAAAATGGCATGAGAAGATACACAGTGTGCCTATCCCAGCGAAAGATGTTAAAGGAGCATCAGTTTGCTCAAGACAGGAGCTGTGGCCTCTGACACTGACAATAGGGTGTTTGCTTGTAATTGCCCCCCAACAGTTGCATGCGTCAATGAAAGCAGTCACTGAAATCTCCCACACAGTCTACTACACAATAGGAGAAATATGATATACTGCATCCTGTCGGACCACAAAATAGCATACTGTACGCTTCCATACATGTTGAACTCCAAATGTTCCACCACTGGATGTTAAAACGTCCCCTTTTACGTTAAAGGGTTAGTTTGTCATTAAAAAAAATAAAATAAATAAATAAAAAATCTATTATTATAACCTTATTTACTAACCCGCATCTTGTTCCAAACCAGATATTTTATTTTATTTATTTTTATTTTATTTTTTTCCACAAAAGAATGTCAATTTTGAAAAATGTTAGTAACCAAATATTTTTGTTTCCCATTGACTTCCACTGTATTTCTGTCAATAAGATCAAATACTTTTTGTGTTTGGTTAACAACATTTTTTGGTTAACAACAAATTATTTTATTTTATGCCCCACCAAAGGATACAAAAAAAAAAAAAAAAAAAAAAAAAAAAAATCATACTCATGATAAATCATAATCATGTTTGGAACAATGAAGGTAGGTAAGTGATGACAAAATGTTAATTTCCTGGGTGTACTATCCCTTTACTTTACCATATATTTGTTACTTTCAACTCTAATAGAAAATAAACTATATGAAGTTCTTAATTTCTGTGTAAGAAACAATTAAAACATGACTAAAAGCATGGCATGACACCAAATTACACCTTGAAGCATGTCAGTGTGTGACGTCTGAATGTGCGGTGATTAATAGAAGAACTTCCACTGATGATTTCACTTTCTTACCAAGCCAAGGAACAAGTGCACCCTGAGGTATTATAGCTAAGAATCCATTATTCAAGGAGGAGGCTGCAGCTCCATGCTGCAGAAGCAAAGTTGACACCAGGAGGCACTGAGGCCATGCTCATCTACAATTATAGCTTCTAGCACAGCTAGACTGGAAGCACACTTAAAATTACAGAACCCTGAAGCTGAGAAGACTGGGAAGCTACAAAAAGGGTACAAGCCTACAACCTGTGCTCAAATATTATTTCACCATATTATTTTGGCTTGATCTCATATCCAGGAACACAACTGTCAGCTGAAGAATATTTGGACTGATGTGTCTATACTACATTCTTCTGAGCGCCATCCAAATTTAGAAAGTGATATCTGCCTTTGAAGAACACTGAAATGATGCACCATCATTGTTATATACTTCAGTGCTCTTGAAGCCTCCAAGAGACACTTTCAGAAAACAGGTTCATCTCCTCTGGGAGCAAAAAACACACATTCAAACTGTTTCTCCAAAAAAAAATGAGGAGCAATGAGCAATGAGATTAAATAGATACAATTCGAGAATGAGAATCTTCTCAGGTTTTTCTCAAGAAGGAAACAAGCCAAGTAATCTCCAACATATTTCCTCTAGGGTTTTAGAAGAGATCACATTTTCTCAAACTGTGTTCATGTTTGCCAAGAAACCAATGTTTCAGTTTGAACTCACATTTCTCATCAAATTCTTGCAAATCATCCACATTATTTTTTTATATACATTAGTTTTATAAGCATATATTCTTACTGTATGTCAACAAGCAACTCTTTTTTGTCTATTATTATTCCTACCATGGAATTAAAGAAACATCTTATGACACAAAACTGGGACTTCCACTGTGTCTGTCGAGCTATGAAAAAGCAACCTCTGAGCAATAAGATTTTCCTCTGGGTCGGTCTTCCCATAGAATGAACAACCTTCCTGCATGCCAAATACATATGACTTTTTGTTTTACTGCAAGAGAATCTAAATGTTGATCTGCATGTTCAAAATCACCTCTAAAGAGTCTAAAATAGTGTGCCAAATAAGTTATGCTATGATAAATACCACACATTAAACACATATGTCACAGTAACGAAAACAAATTTAATGTTAAAACACTATTTTTTTTTTTTTTTTTTTTTTTTTAGTAATATGGACCATGATAGCACTGAACATCATATCTAAGACTTTACCCAGCATGAACAATGCAGATGAAGATAAAAATCTAATGTGAATCTCATTATGAAAGAATCAGACAGGAAACCTGTCCACTCTCACAATGAAAGTACATTTAAATCCAAACGGATGTGCATCACTCGCTCATCTATACTATAGAAGAAAGCACTGGCAGTGACTGGAGATCAATAAGAACAAGGAGAAACATCTACTGAGCTCCGGTAAATGGATCCCAAGTCCATACAGCATGACAACTGATCAGTCTCCTATTTCTCAAAATACAGATATAATGTGGCAAGCTATGTTAACAATTACATTTACAATTACTCTTTTCCACATTAAGGATAATAATAATGATGATATGAATAACAATAAATGTTTTTTGTAATCAAATTACAAAAAAAATCAATACCTTTTCCATGATTTAGATGCACCTGTATCAAATAATTTGGTATCCATGGTATCAACTCCTTTTTAACCTTTTATTAGACTTTTTAAGGTCAATAAATAAAAAAATACAGTCACATTACTATGCAATAGTCCATATGAGATAGCCCATGATCACTAGATTATATAAAGAGTGTAACTATATATATTTGATACAAACAAAAATTGATAATGTGGAAGTTACTGCCTTTTGCAGACAATGCAAAGGCAGAGTACATTAGCATCAAAATAGAGGTAAAAAATCAGGTTTGGGCTCACAATTTTTCATTTTCATTACTAAAACATCTCATTTTTAAATTTTCACTGTCCTACCTATAATCAATATGGCTGGACAAGCAAAAAACGTTTAAGTATTTTTTCTCAGTTTCACACATGGTACCTGCAATAATGCCTAAATTTTACATGTGCACAAATATTTAGCTCTACCTTTTATGCTTAACATAAACCAGAAAAAAAATTATTACAATTATAAGCAATTATTATTATTATTATTATTATTATTATTAAAACAATTTACAAATTTGAGAGGATTTTGATATTGTTCATTTGAAATACCATTCAGAACGCAGATAAAACCTTATAATTTCAAAGGTGACGACATGCATTGATTCCAAGTAAAATACCATTTTGAATTTAAAATCATTCTACTTACTTAAAAGGCACTTTATAATCTTGCTCCATCTGACCTTCTTCACATCTACACTCATACTTGCCCTCTAAGATCATCTTCTGTACTCACTCTTGATCTTCCTCATTTGCACAACCACTATGGGGTAAATAAAATTAACATGTGGACTAATAAGCATAATGACAATATTACTTTAGCCACTGTTAACAGGACCTGTTTATAAGTACTATTATGTAATAGATGGTGGACAGGTACTAGTCGCTACTGGATTACTAGAAAAACAATAATTAATAAATACAATAAAAACCGATCGTGTTCCGGTTTAAATGTTAAAACAGCTTGCCATGTGAAAAACCCGTGGTAGTAGGCTCGGGAAAGCCGTAGCAGCCTGTCAGTGGGATAACGTGTGAATAATATCTCCCTTATACCTTTACTTGACCAATAAAAACGGCATGAGCTATAATGAAAGAGATTTCATATATCCGCAACTGACTTGTGCTCAAATATAGTTGCTGCAAAGTAATCATGCGTTCTGAGGTTAATTTAGGACATGAGACTCACAACAAACATTTTGTTCTAAACGAGCCTTTTAGGGTAATTCTGTGCCAGGCCGAATTATAACAGTTTTTTTTTTTTTTTTTTCTCTCCATGTCTCGCTGGAATAGAAAGTTACACAACATAATTCACAAAAACTGAGATTCTGCGCTTTGCCACTCACCTTTGACGAGATGCGGGACAGCGAGGTGCACGCAGAGGGCGATGGAGACAAGCAACAGTCCCATCCTCACCGATAAGCAGCTACGAGTTCCAAGGTTACAAACGTTCTACGATACAGGCAGTAAAAACTTCTGTCTTCCACTGAGTTACACGCAATGGTCTTCGACTAAGTATCTCCCTGGACAGGTGTAAGTTAAGTCTGTGTTTTACTCCCAGAATGGGTCAGCGAAGATGAAATGAACGATCCTCTCAGGAGTTCCTCTGCAGTGGAGCACGGCGAGATAACGGAGATAATCCCGATCAAGCGGCGATTGTGCGCGGCAGACGGTCAGTGTAGCGCTCGAGCAGCGGGGCTGTCTTAAAGACAATCTCTCCTCCCCAGCAGCCCTGGAGCCTCCAATACACAGAACGAACGGCGAACCCAAATGGGTGGGACTTTGTCAGATTATTCACTTCGCCTCGAGAAAGACGATATTTATGTTTTAAATAGGTCTATCGATTAAAATAATAAATAAATAAAGTCTAATGAATTGCATATTGTGTCAAGTAATCAAATTCATATCAAATTATTAAGATTAATTAACCTGCAAATAATGTGCAGAATATTTAAAGATAAAGTTGGTAGTAAAGATAATATTTATTGTGTTGATAAAAAGAAAAAGAAAAAGAAAAACCCTGAACATGAAACACTTACATTAGCTAGCCAAGAGGAGCAAGAGAGCAGTCTTTTGTAGATCATTTGAATTGGCCTGTGTTCAGTGAGATGCATTATGGGAACTATAGTCCAGAGTGATATGTGACAGTCGGTGCAAGAGTCAATGTAAAGCGCAGGCAAATTCTGGTGGTGATCAAACAGAAGACTTCAAGGTTTGTTACACACACAGTGGCCAGCCATTCTATGCTGTGGCGCCCAGGGAGCAGTTGGGGGTTCAGTGCCTTGCACAAGGGCACCTATGTCGTGGTATTGCCAGCCCGAGACTGAAACCCACAACCCTAGAGTTAGGAGGCAATATCTCTAACCACTAGGCCACAACTTCCCCATAAATCACACACGTTTTTTCTTCGGCACCATTAGAGGCGACAAATTGAAGATATTTTCAAATTGAAAGACACTGAAAACAATAGTTTTGAGAATATGGTTGAGATCGTGAATGTGAGGCAGATGCTGAATAAACTGTGGAAGTGCACTCTGATGATGACAGCGATTTTAAAATCATTTGCTCAAACTGCACCCTTTTAAGTTTCAAAAGGTTACGAAATATGCTTTATTTAATTCTTCTGTAATTGTTCTTTAAAAAAAGAATGTTTTTTTTTTTTTTTTTTTTGCTATTGCAGCAGTTAGAGATCCATCTGTGCTGGATATATGGTCTGCGTCGGTAAATAATCGAATATGTAATAATGATTGGCGAAACATTCATGCATTTAAGGGTTTAAGTATTACTTGAGAGATTTGTTTTAATCCTCTGAGTCTTCTACTAAAACTGAGGGATTTGAATAGTCTTTTCAATGTTTTTTTTTTTTTTTTTTTTTCTGCATTCCATCCATCCTTCTGCTGCCTGTTTTTTTTTTGGCAGTAGTCCTTGTCAATGTTCATTACTCGAGTCACTCTCTTTAAACCATACAGCACTAAGAGAGGAGAGGCAGGGAAGACAGAATTAGAGACACTGCATTAATTCACCAGAGAATATTACTTTTGTCTTCCTGTACAGCAATGGGACACAGCAGTGCAATACACTCCCAAAAGCCCCCAAGCTCCTGCTTCAAAGGGCAAACACTCAAAACTTTCTGCGAATCATGATATTTAAAATATACATTTGCATCAGTGTTTCCACAGGCTTGGAAAAGCGGATCCGGCAAAGACTCCATTATGTTGCAGTGAGGGTCTTTTTTTTTTCTCTTTCCATAAATGTGTGAGACCATAATACCTGTGCTCTCCATCTCTTCCTCTGATGCATCAAGACAAAGAACAATGTAGAAGTTTTGTAAAGCACTTGGACTAAATTAAGAGGAATCCACGCTTTCAATTTTAAAGGGTTAGTTCACCCAAATATTAAAATTATGTCATTAATGACTCATCCCTCATGTCGTTCCAAACCAGTAAGACCACCATTCATCTTCGGAAAACAGTTTAAGATATTTTAGATTTAGTTCGAGAGCTTTCTGTCCTTCGATTGAAAATGTATGTACGGTATACTGTCCATGCCCAGAAAGGTAATAAAAACATCTTCAAAGTAGTCCATGTGACATAAGAGGGTGAGTTAGAATTTTTGAAGCATCAGACATACATTTTGGTCCAAAAATAGCAAAAACTACGACTTTATTCAGCATTGTCTTTCCTTCCGGTTCTGTTGTGAGTGCGTTCACAGCACTGCTGTTTAGTGATATCCGGTTCGCAAACAAATCACTTGATGTAACCGGATCTTCTTGAACCAGTGCACCAAATTGAACTGAATCGTTTGAAACTGATTCTTTTGGTGATTGATTCTGAACTGATTCTGTGCTAATGTTATGAGCGCTGGTAAACCAAAGGCTTGAATCATCGCCAATGACGTCATTACGTCGAATACAAAAGAACCAGTGAACCGTTTTCTTCAACCGGTTTTTCAGAACTGTCCGAAAGAACTGGTTGGCGGAAAAGAACCAAACTTCCCATGACTACTGGTGATCCAAAAACCGATGCAACCGGTTCTTGACTCGAGAACGAATCAATCTTTCGTTCGTCATATTTTTTGCTATTTTTTAACCAAAATGTATTTTCGATGCTTCAAAAAATTCTAAGTGATACTGTGATGTCACATGGACTACTTTGATGATGTTTTTCTTACCTTTCTGAGCATGGACATTATACAGTACATACATTTTCAATGGAGGGACAGAAAGCTCTCGGACTAAATCTAAAATATCTTAAACTGCGTTCCGAAGATGAACGGAGGTCTTACGGGTTTGGAATGACATGAGGGATGAGTCATTAATGACTACTAACCCTTTAACAGCACTTGAGTCTGATTTGTTTGATATTGTTGACTGCTGGTCCCATGATGCATTTATATCAGTTTGCTGGCTGTCAGACACTGAACCATTGGATGTAAAATGTTGTTTTACTTTGTGTCCCCAATAGACAGAGCAGAGGTTATATTATCCCTTATGTAAACCTAAATATAGTTACGTTTAGAGACGCAGTTATGATTTATTAGAAAAGCTGTGTTTTCTTTAATGTGTGTGTGTGTGTGTTTCTTTCTTTGCCATTTGGCTCCTACTCCTGTCTGGCAGGTAGATGATTGCCCTCAGCTGCACCTGCTTACCAGTTAAGAGTGAGCCAGCATAAAAGCAAAGCAGCAACTACCAACAGAAAAAAAACGTTCCCTCAAGAGCTTTTTTTTCCCCCCCTGCCCAGTCTGTTGATGCAGTTTACTAATTTCTTGTTGAACATAACTGCCTAATATCTTACTCTGGTTTTGTGTTACTTTGATTTGATTGTTGTGAGTGTCAACAGGGCTCTCAAGTTTTGAACTGAGTTCAGAGTGAGATTTTGCCCGCGGTCGCGATGTCGGCAGGGGTTTGATGGGGACGGGTGTCTGATCTCATAAATGACACATATTCTTACAAATAAAATAATATTTATTTAATTCAGCATTTATTTGTGTGTGTGTGAGAGAGAGAGAGAGAGAAAAAATGGTCAGTGCTGTTTATAGTAGGTGTTGGTAGCTGGTTTTGAGGCCAGGGGTTGGTGGCTCCCATTTGAATCACTGTGGTTCCAGGCCAGCCATTTTTCACAGTTCCATCAAGTGCTAAACTGTTCCTGGTTTTGGTCTTGTTTAATCCCACCATGGAGAAAACCCTCTCAGCATAGGTATTTGAATGAGCAAGCACTAACACTAATGCAGCTATTTTAGAAATCCTCCCTGCTTATGTCCCTCACACCTTGATGGACACAGGAGTTATCTTGTCTGCAGACTAAGCACCAGTAAAAAGAGCTGGTGGTTCCCATTGTGATGAATGGCGATCGGGTTGACCACTCCTTCTTAAAGGAACACCTACAGGTGGCTGCTCTACATAACCCTCTCTTTTTCCCTGTTTCCAGTGGGTTCTCCACTGTTTCCTCTATGGTCCTCCACAGTCTCTTCCATGCACCCATCCTCTACTGGCACCCTAACTCCCTCCCCTACTGTATTCTCCACAGCCTCCTCCTCTGACCTAGCCACCTTTTTAGGGAGCTGGGCCCGCATTCATAAAGATTCTAAGAATCCTCTCAGAAAACTCTTAATTTAGCTTAAAAACTTTTACGTAGGAGTCTTGGCTTAAAAGCGATTCGGGACCGATCTGAGAGCAACTCTGAGTAAGGAAAAGACAAAAACGTTTATCTTAGTGAGGAGGCGGGGTTGAACCGGTTGCTATGTATGACACAATCTTTTGAAGACTCTGATTGGCTGGTTGTCCAAGAAGGAAAAAAAAGAGTGATTTTAAGTATAGGGTCTATTCTAATCCTCACTTTAAATTTACATGCGTAATTTTTCCTATTTGACCGTTCTCTCTCTCTCTCTCTCTCACACACACACACACACACACACACACACACACACACACATTATATGTGTGTATATGAATTCTATTTTTTTATTTACCATGCTTTTAATTTCCTATAAGGTATTTGATTGGCTTAGAATGATAAAAATTGTTCCACTCTTTCCAATTACAGTGATTGCCGTCCTATGTAAGTGGCGGTTTGAGTGTTGGTTTTAATGTATCAAACATGGAATCAAAGCCAAGAAGAGCGAGAAAGCCAATCTGGACAGAGGAACAGTGTTTACTGTTAGCCCAGTTAGTGGATGAACACAAGGCCATTCTTAAAGGAAAATTCAGACACAGCAAGGGACAAGAAGCAGACATGGGAGCGTATAGGACAAACTATTAACGGTTCATTCCCCCTGCTTGTGTTCACCTATAAGCCTGCTATATTCATAAATGCAGTTTTTAGAGCCTGCAAGGTGGGAATCTCCAGTGGAAACTAAATGAACTGTGACACAATAAGATGTTCTGAAAGTGCTGTAATTGTTTGTGTGATCACTCTGCTTACAGAAGGTTGTGACAGACCCAAATCATCACTATTGCATTGTTGCATGTTCCCAGTTGCCAAATATCGTAATGTAGTGATTACTTTAATTTATATATTAAATTATATTATATTAAATTATTATATAATCTATACCGTCTTATTAACTCATTGTCATCCATTGTCTGCAACACATTTCTTCTGCCTCTTCATCTTTCTGCCATTTTCTCCTCTGCTAAAGAAACTCTTAAGCCTCTTAAAAGTCCTCGTCTGTGCTCATAACAAATTTTACCTTAAGACCTCTTTTAAGGGATAAGATGCTTTCTGAATTAATTTTTTCTTTACTAGGATTTTTTTCTTTAATTTTAAAAGAAACGCCCACATTTCTAAGAATTTTCTTAGAATTTTGTCACTAGGAACTACTTTTTGCATTAAGATTCTTTATGAATACGGGCCCAGATCTTTTAGAACAAAGCATGAAAGATTGCTCCTTTGCCTCTTCCCTGACATCTTTGAAATAGACGAATGCAATAATCAATATTATACATTGGATAAAATATAATGAAATAGCCTAGGCAAAACGTTTTGAAAATGGGGACCAGGATGAGGTGCAGTAAAAATAAAAGGAAAGAAAATTTTTTTTTTTTTTAAACTATTATGGATACTGCCATACAAGTATTATGGATAGGCCTATTATAGAAGTCTCTTATATAAAACTGTCAGAGTAGCCCCGCATCCTCTTCAACGTGTAACTTTGGCAATAAAAAAATAATAGTGGGCTAATAATAGGCACAAAAGCTACGGCCGACCACGTATAATGGCCAAAATTGCGTGCGTGTCGGTATGAAGGTATTTTTGATTCAAATTAACTGAACACCTGTGGCAGTGCGATTTGTAGTTGTAGAGAAAAGCCACACATGTGTATCAGTAAATTTGAAGTCACAGAGTGAAATGTTTTAAGAGTTGCAAACCTGTAGCCTTTTTTTCTCTCCCACAAACACAACACAACAGTTACACCTTCTCAAATTCTTAATTACAGGTGCACAAATCCTATTCTACAAATCACACATTTAGAAACTCGTACGCTCACATTTTTGAAACAATTGCTGCAGTGAATGTGGTGCAAAACGCATTTACACACCCGCATCAAGAAATGTGCAGTCGTGGAGAAATGTTGAACATCCGCAAATCAGTACGTGAATTCATCAAATGAGAGTTGCACACTTGTAGAATATTTTCTCAGAATGTCTTGTATATTTTTCTAACACAAACACAAAGTCCATAACTACAACTTCTTGAATCTGCTGCGATGAAGCTCAAACACTGTTTTTTCGCTTTCAAGCGACAAGTTTCGCGCTCTCCCTTTTGCACCGAGATATTTGGTTCAAAAGTGATTTGTGCATCTGTAGAGGTAGTGGGCGGGACTGTTTAGAGATTACAGAATTTCAGCCAATCAGAAGAGCTTACTGAGCCAGTAGATATACGCCCCAAGCAGTTTTACGCCCCTGTTGTTCCTCATGCGTCCAGTAGGGGGAGGCTGCAGACCTATGACCTACTGTAAAATGTATTATTTATATATATTTATAAACTGTTTTTATATACAGAGATTGAATGATATATGATGTTGTGAATTTATATTAAGTTATATTTAGATATTAACCATATTCAGGCCATTAGACATACAGTACTGTGTAATCATATGGATCCTAAATGAAATATTTGCTTTACAATTCACAATTGCTCGTTATACAGCAACAGAACATGTTCTACATAGCATTTTATGAAGACCAACAAAATTTAACAATTTTCTAAAGTTCCAAGGGTCATTTAAAAGAAAGACAATATTGTTGTTCACAAAAAAAATTTATTAACACCATGACTTGGTTATTTCTTAACAGCATGACTCCTGTAGATGACTCTCCAATGGTTTGCCACTCTTCTTTAATTGTTTCTTTATCCTGCGGTCAAAGTGATCCCACTCACTGATAAAAATAAATAAAAAAGCAAAAGTTGCATAGTGGTAGAAAACAATGGTTATTTATAAATAATGGCAGGATGTCATGTTTCTTTTTTTTTTTTTTTGTCCATTGATGATAGACTGTGGTTAGTTAAGTTTGAGTCAGACAGAACATCTGACTCAATCAAGTACTTTTGCCTCTCGAAATAAACTGATCCATCTTTTGAATTGATATCGCTATTCTTTCTTATTTAATTGATCAATCTTTTATAAATAATAAATGTTGCATCATTACACAATACAATCAACAACAAGTACTTTAGCAGATTATTTAACATACCTCATCCGTATCGCTTCAAGAAGGTCTGCTGCTATCATACATATAGATATGGTCTGCTGTTCTTATAAATGACTGGGCTCATATACTAATATACTGCCTCCCCCTACTGGACGCATGAGGAACAACAGGGGCGTAAAACTGCTTGGGGCGTATATCTACTGGCTCAGTAAGCTCTTCTGATTGGCTGAAATTCTGTAATCTCTAAACAGTCCCGCCCACTACCTCTACAGATGCACAAATCACTTTTGAACCAAATATCTCGGTGCAAAAGGGAGAGCGCGAAACTTGTTGCTTGAAAGCGAAAAAAACAATGTTTGAGCTTCATCGCAGCAGATTCAAGAAGTTGTAGTTATGGACTTTGTGTTTGTGTTAGAAAAATATACAAGACATTCTGAGAAAATATTCTACAAGTGTGCAACTCTCATTTGATGAATTCACGTACTGATTTGCGGATGTTCAACATTTCTCCACGACTGCACATTTCTTGATGCGGGTGTGTAAATGCGTTTTGCACCACATTCACTGCAGCAATTGTTTCAAAAATGTGAGCGTACGAGTTTCTAAATGTGTGATTTGTAGAATAGGATTTGTGCACCTGCAATGAAGAATTTGAGAAGGTGTAACTGCTGTGTTGTGTTTGTGGGAGAGAAAAAAAGGCTACAGGTTTGCAACTCTTAAAACATTTCACTCTTTGACTTCAAATTTACTGATACACATGTGTGGCTTTTCTCTACAACTACAAATCGCACTGCCACAGGTGCTCAGTTAATTTGAATCAAAAATACCTTCATATGTCGGGGTCATAATAACCATCAGACCAAAACATATCTTAGACTGTTTTTAAAAAATGTTAAATTAATATATTGATAAAAAAAAACATATAGTGAAAATCTGTGTCATTGTCTTGACAAGTCTGTAACCGTAACGTTACCTACTTCAGCGAGCGTCTGGATCTGTGTTGCACACGAGCCTGTAAAAATCTTACCCGGATACAGCAATGCTATTTTCTGATTGGCTGATCGGTAGCTATATTTTTTTTATTCGATTAGCAGGTGCGTGTCAGGGCCTTCGGGGAACTCACTTGATTCCTCTACGTTACCTGTTTCACTGTTTAAAAAAATAGCGCCGCAACTTGGTGGGCGTTGTCCTCGTAATGTCTCTGCGTGAGAAATACAAGGTGTGGCGTGTGAGCGTGTGAACGGGTTGAAATGCGTGAGTCTCACGCCCAATGCGTGAGACTTGAGAGCCCTGGTGTAATATTTACTTTTGGAGTTTAAGTCGGGAGCTTCATACTAACCCTCCCTGTTATCAGTTTTCGCTTATTGTTGCTGTTGTTAATATCAAATTTATTATAGTTTGGTTTATTTGTTTTATTTGGAAGTTGTACGGAGGTGGACACGATTTGTTTAATCCTGTTTTTCTCCTGTTTTGGGGCCAGGAAGGGAGTTAGGGTACTATTTTGTTATTATTTTGTTTTTCTCTGTTTGATTAATTAGAGGCTTAAACAATCCAGTTAAATTGTTTTGTTTATTTTGGCCTTGCCCTCTTAAAGCTACGGAATTTCTTTTCTTTCTTTAAAATTGTCTTATTTTAATGTACCTTTTGTGTTTGTCCCATGAGCTGTCAAATAAAAGTTATTTATGGTAATTTGTTTTTGTGGGGCTGTGGCAGGACTTCTTAAAACAATGTTTGTTGTTTTGTTGCGTCTCCTTATACCCCTAGATCAGTGATCCTCAAATCTGGCTAGCGAGATCCACTTTCCTGCGAAGTTTAGCTCTAACCCTAATCAAACACGCATGAGTTTCCTAATCAGTGTCTTCAGGATCATTAGAAAATCACAGGCAGGTGTATTTAATTAGAGTCAGAACTAAACTCTGCAGGAAACTGGATCTCGCGAGCCAGATTTGAGGATCACTGCCCTAGATTAATGCGGGACCAAACTACTGTATACACACACACACAGTATGTGTACACATTATGTTGCAGTGAGGATAAATGTGAGAAACCATAATAACTGTAATAATAACTGTGATAAAACTTTAATAACTATAATACAGTTTTTATTTTTCTAAAGAAACATTGTTCAACAGTGACACCAGCAGGTAAAGTTACAATAGGAGTCTCTCTTGCCTCACCTGAGCCCATTGAGTTTTAACAGACCCCCTATAGCATGGCATGAGTTTGCAGGGAGGTTATTGAGAATAAATGGGGGAATGTCACGTGAAGGCGGCAATGCCTGATTTGTGATATATTTGGATAAGACCGTTATGTTCGGCTGTGATTGGTTCATGCGATAAATCCTGCTTCATGTGTTTGTGCGTATTCGCAAATCTGTCTGAGGCCCTGTCCCAAATCACACCCTAAACTCTTGCAGTCTTCCTCAGAGTCCACACATTCGTGATGTAATGATGCTTTGACTGTTGAGCAGATGTCTGCTGTGGAGCTTGACTTAAAAGGGCGTAAGCCTTATGAAAGCTAAAATGATGAATGGGATAACCCATGGTCTCTTGTACTCAGTGGACAAGCACACACATTTTAAGTCTGCATGAAGTGTGCCATTTGGGACACGGTCTGAATGAAGAATATAATGGGAAGACTCATTTTAATAGTAATAACTTATGGCATGCAGGAAATCCTTAAAGGGGGGGTGAAATGCTCATTTTCACTCAATATTCCTGTTAATCTTGAGTACCTATAGAGTAGTACTGCATCCTTCATAACTCCAAAAAGTCTTTAGTTTTATTATATTCATAAGAGAAAGATAGTCTGTACCGATTTTTCCCAGAAAAACATGAGCGCCTGGAGGCGTGACGTGTAGGCGGAGCTAAAGAATCACGAGCACCAGTAAGCTTTTGCGTTGATAGCCTTTGGAAGCTGTGACACCGTGAGGACAAAACCAACCAAAACAAACCATGGCTAACAGTCAGTTTCAGCGTATATTTATGTTCCAGAATCAGATCCCGAGGCTGAAACTGAACGAGAGCAGCAGCAGCAACGACTCGCTCCGAGCGGGGCTCGAACCCGTGTCTCGGCATGGGAGGCGGACGCACTAACGAGGAGACATAGATATTTTAAGCAGTTTTACTCACCGCCTGCCGTTCCAACATACGATCGTGGCCCTTTTTCGTTGGGATTGCATCATCCTTAAGAAATGAACGATACGCAAATCCATCGTCAAACTGGGCCATGTTTGTAAAACAAGCATCTTCGAAATGCAGGGAACAAACACAAACACTTGCACAACTCCGTTGATGCTCTGTAAAAATAAACTCCATCCACTGGTCCCTTAATGCTGTTTTTTTTTTTTTTGGTAATCTGTGAAGGGTTGTTTTGCCCTGGCAACCAAAAATACACTTCTTTTGTGACTTTTCGCGACGCTCTCGCTCTGATCACTTGAATGCCTCTGCTCTCAGTGCTCTGCTATATGGGAGCACGCGTTCTTCTGGCAGACGTGCCCTAGGACCCCTTTAAGGAAAATTCCGCTCCATCTAACGTCACACAGAGCCATACTCGAAAAAAACTTTCCGAAACTTGTGACAAACCGGAAGGAGTATTTTTGGAACAGAAATACTCCTTCAAACGTACAACTTAATTTTTGAAACTTTGTCCATGTTTAGCATGGGAATCCAACTCTTTAACAGTGTAAAAAACTCAGTATGCATGAAATAGCATTGCACCCCCCCTTTAATATGGACAAAGGCTGTCACTGTAGCAAAGCTGAATTAAAATGAGAAACATTTTGACTGATGAAATGTGAAGACAATAAACAGACGATTGTGGCAATATATGGTTCATGTGTGTTTTGCCAAGTAATTTCCAGATTACTAATTATAATTTAAATAATATTTATTACAGTAATAATAATAATAATAATAATAATAATAATGTTTGTAGCATATAAATCAATCATACAATTTTAATTTGGAAAATATAGGAAAAAAATATTATAGAATACAAATTAAAAGTAAGAGATAATAATACTTCTAGTAATAATAATAATAATTAATTAATAATTACTTACATTTATATAGCGCTTTTCTAGACACTCAAAGCGCTTACATAGTCAGGGGGTATCTCCTTATCCACCACCAGTGTGCAGCATCCACCTGGATGATGCGACGGCAACCATAGTGAGCCAGAACGCCCACCACACACGACCTTACTGATGGAGAGGAGACGGAGTGATGAAGCCAATCAGTGGATATGGGGATTGTTAGGAGGCCATGATGGTCAGAGGCCAATGGGCGAATTTAGCCAGGATGCCAAGGTCACACCTCTACTCTTTTTGAAAGACATCCTGGGATTTTTAATGACCACAGACAGTCAGGACCTCGGTTTAACGTCTCATCCGAAGGACGGTGCATGTTGACAGTATAGTGTCCCCATCAAGACACTGGGGCGCTAGGACCCACACAGACCACAGGGTGAGCACCCCCTGCTGGCCTCACTAGCACCTCTTCCAGCAGCAACCTAGTTTTCTCAGGAGATCTCCCATCCAGGTACTGACCAGGCTCAGCCCTGCTTAGCTTCAGTGGGCAACTGGTCTTGGGCTCCAGGGTGATATGGCTATTAATAATAATAATAATAACAATGATAACAGTAATATAAAGTGTCAGTCAGCCAAAAAAAATAAAAAAAATAAATAAATAGTTGATGAAATACTGTATAAAGTAAATATCTGTTAGTATATAGTTAACTATTAAAAAGAATAGCTAACCAAATTCCGATTAATACTTGGCTTTATTAAAACTGTTAATGTAAAAATATTGTTAATGTGAAAAAAGCAGCTTCAGAACAGTATATATATATATATATATATATATATATATATATATATATATATATATATATATATATATATATATATATATATATAATGTTTAATGTTGTGATTCTTTACTGGTGGGTTGCAACCCGAAAATGGAGCTCATGTCTGTTCTGAGGGAGTTGCCAAGCAGGGGAAAAAATAATGCTAAATTCAAATAACTAAATGGCATTATTTACATATTGTGTAGTATAGCAAATTAAACTGATCCAGTCTTACAAAAAAGAAGAAAACAATACCCATTTCTTTCATCACTGATGTTTCACAATGCCATACATCCAATAAAATTTTTGATGAAAGTTCAGTTCACTTTATTGTGATGGTCTAGTTCTATTACTATAAGTAACATTGTATGTACCTGCTTGTCTACTTACTCTTATTAGGGTCTTAATAGAGTATAAGGCTGTTAGGATTACAATAAGTTGACGTACTTGCAAAGTTACTTAAAGTATTTCATTTTTTATTTTTTTTGGGAGCCCATCACAATAAAGTGTTAGCAGATATTAAACATACAGTCTACAGAAAATTCAAAAGGGACCACCAAAATAAAGTTTTACAGAAAATGTATCTGTCACATAGACTCTTTAGAAAATTATGCCTCTGCCTATGTTTTTGAACAGTCAAAACTTAAAGGGGGGGGGGGGGGGGGGTAAAATGCTATTTCATTCATACTGAGTTTTTTACACGGTTAAAGAGTTGGATTCCCATGCTAAACAGGGACAAAGTTTCAAAAATTAAGTTGTACGTTTGAAGGAGTATTTTTGTTCCCAAAATACTACTTCCGGTTTGTCACAAGTTTCGGAAAGTTTTTTTCGAGTATGGCTCTGTGTGACGTTAGATGGAGCGGAATTTCCTTATATGGGTCCTGAGGGCACTTTTGCCGGAAGAGCGCGCGCTCCTGTATAGCAGAGCACTGAGAGCACAACAGACTTCACTGATCAGAGCGATTCACTGATCAGAGCGAATGCGTCGTGAAAAGTCACAAAAGAAGTGTGTTTTTGGTTGCCAGGGCAAGACAACCATGCACAGATTACCAAAAAAACAGCATTAAGGGACCAGTGGATGGAGTTTATTTTTACAGAGCATCAACGGAGTTGTGCAAGTGTTTGTGTTTGTTCCCTGCATTTCGAAGATGCTTGTTTTACAAACAAGGCCTAGTTTGATGACGGATGTATCGTTTATTTCTTAAGGATGATGCAATCCCAACGAAAAAGGGTCACGATCGTGTGTTGGAACCGCAGGCAGTGAGTAAAACTGCTTAAAATATCTCTGTCTCCTTGTTAGTGCGTCGCCTCCCATCGGAGACTCGGGTTCGAGGCCCGCTCGGAGCGAGTCGTTGCTGCTGCTGCTCTCGTTCAGTTTCAGCCTCTGGATCTGATTCTGGATCATAAATAAACGGCTGAATGTGA
This sequence comes from Carassius gibelio, assembly GCF_023724105.1. Classification (NCBI taxonomy): domain Eukaryota; kingdom Metazoa; phylum Chordata; class Actinopteri; order Cypriniformes; family Cyprinidae; genus Carassius; species Carassius gibelio. Next base: position 18,901,478 of record NC_068375.1, on the reverse strand, counting down.
CTGTAAGCCATGGTTTGTTTTGGATGATGGTTTTTCCCTCACGGTAATGTCACAGCTTCCACATGCTCTCAACACAAAAGCCTACGGGCGCTTGTGATTCTTTAGCTCCGCCCACACGTCACGCCTCCAGCGGCTCGTGTTTTTCCGGGAAAAATCGGTACAGACTATCTTTCTCTTATGAATATAATAAAACTAAAGACTTTTTGCAGTTATGAAGGATGCAGTACTACTCAATAGGTACTCAAGATTAACAGGATATTGAGTGAAAACGAGCATTTCACTCCCCCTTTAAAGCATGTACTTGCATGCAATTCACTGCAGTTTGACTAAAATGAAAGACCAACTACTTTTATACCTTCTCCAGGGGCGTCGCATCGCACCCGTGGGGGATGTGGGTGTTTTAACACCCACACTTTTCCCGGTGAGAGGGTTCAACACCCGCACGTTTTCTGCAGTTTTTTCGCAGTTTTGCACAAACACCTTACTACAGTCGCTCCTCCGTTTCCTCCCGCCTCTCTTAGGGTGTTATTGGTCAGCTCGTGCTGAGGAGGCGGGAACTTAGGCGGGAAGAGTTTGGGAAGATGTTCTGTTATCGTTTTGTTGACATGTTGAGTGTTTTCGGTATTATATTTTGTTTTTTAGACTAATGCTAATTGCTATTATTGGGATATTGTTCAGCAGCTAGCTAAATTCGGTTATGTAACGTTATGTGGCATGCAATGTATATGTTATGTTATTAACTGTGATGAAGAAGGCAGGGCATTGCCAAGGAGGGGGGACAAACTGCCATTGTTAAGCAGTGTATTTATGGGTTCATTGCCAGTGCAACTGATGGTGATATTTTGAGCATTGTTTGTTGATTAGCTGAATACTTTTGTGGATACTTACCTGTTGTGTTTGATTGTAACGTTACATGTTGAGGAGAAAAAAGTGAGAAATGATGACATTGTTTGCGTACCTGTTGAAGAATTATGAAAGAAAAGTGTATATTATTTTAATGTCTAAAAACAGTTAATTGTTACATTATTTATACCACCAGAGAAAAAGCTTTGTGTGGGCGTTTTTTTTTTTTCTTTCTCTCCCCTTTTCTGATTTTTTTTAAATGTAGGATTTTTTATTCATTTTTTTCAGCCAAACGCTGCAAGCCGGAAATCCGGGACAGTGCCGGAGAACTTGAAGCCCTGCATTTTGTACCCCTCTGTCATGGTATTCATAATTTTTTATTGTTTATTAACAAACCACATCCATCCCCCACACTTTTGAAAAACTTGCTACGCCCCTGACCTTCTCACACAATTTATGACTACAGGGCAGGTTATCTATTAGTAGTGACTTATTTTCACAGTGTTCCTTACATAATACTATGGTGATTATCAAAAAACCATAGTGAATGATTCGTAAAATCTACAGTTATATGTATGGCTTTTCTGATGTAGTAAACTTGCTCAGTTGCTCACCTGGTACAACATTACTTACGACTTGTGATGTGGAGAAGCTCAAAAACTTGTAGAATGGCTTGCTGCTTAAAAAAAAAAAGTGTTTGTTTATGCATATATGTATGTATGTATTCATTCATTTATTTATTCATTTATTATTAACATATTTGGTTAGACTTGGGTTTCAAAGTTGGTGGTTTTGTTCAAATGCTAGGAGCATTATCATTTTAGTATCACTCACCGGATATTTTGTTTCCAAACTGAGAATAAAACTACACAAAAATAAAAACAATGAAACTACTCAAGGTAAAAGAAAATATGATCTAGTTTATTGCTAGATTGCGCTGTAAAAGAAAATGAGAAATTGTGAATCACTGCTTTAGAAAACATTAGCATGAAGATTGTGGTTTGGTTTATGCTTCGGTACAATAAAAATACATTATTCATGGCACATGCCTGCCCACTGCTTCTCAAGAACTAACAATTATGTCAGTCATTGTGTTGGAATGTCTGAAATATAAGAGGAGAAATATTGCTCTTTTACCATGTTGAAAAGATGGGCCACCACTGAATGCTTCAGTTTAACTAAATATACAATTATGAACCCAACACATTAGCATCTTTGCATTCAATGCCTTCATTAGTAAGCACAATATATACAACTAAAAGTATTTACATGCTTTTCCTACATGGCAAGACATGCATAATCCCAATCTTACCCTAATAGAAAAATAAATCAATTAAAATAAAACCGCATTATGCATCACCATGATATTGCAATCTCACGCATAAGGAGCTGTAGAGTACACAGGAGTCTTGTGCAATATTCCCCTCAGTTACACAAAGATATAGGAGCTCCCATGGAGAAATACCAGTCAATGTGTTTCTTTATTGGACTCGCTAGATTCATCCACCCACACAACTTCGCCTGAGTTCTCCCCCAATCTACTCGGTGTTGAAGGGGGGTTAAAAAAAAAAAATATCACACCATTGCTTCTCTGCATATCATCTTCTTGGCCTGTTTACACTGATCTCCTTCTGCAGCTGCTTCCTATGTAACATTTCTTCCTTACTTTTCCCCTTCTCTCTTTTTCTTTCCTTTCTCTGCTAATGTGTATGACCAACAATGTAGTGAATGCTGCTCAGGGATTAAACGATGTTCCGCATGTTTTGATAGCTCTTCGTTATTACACAAAGTCGCCTCAAATGGTGCCCTTATGAGAAAATTTTAAGCCCAGCCGCATGTGTTCTGGTGTCTTCGAGAGGTGAATCCCTTGGTGAATGGCCAGCTCCTCCACAGCGACTTGGAGAACAATGCAGTGGACAGTGGAACAAGGCATGCCAAACACTCTGGAGACCACTCCCTACAATTTACCACTGGCAGACAGAAAAGAAACACCTGGGTCTGGATTGTGGCACACAAAAACTGTTGTCATTCACTCTCAGAAGATCCATCAGCACTGTCAGGGCCTCCCTGCTCAGCTGAAAACTGTAAAAAATAAAATAAAATAAAAAACCAGTCCAACTCTGGCACATTCAGCTTTTTCCTGCAGTACAGGGGTCTGGTCTGATTTAGGGAAAGAAGGAAAATAGATAGCTTAGAGCTATGACTCTGGCTACGTTTGCATTAACCCAAATAATCCGTTTGTAATCTGATTGATGGCTCAATTGGACTCAAAAACGTTCATATAAACCCCTTAATCGATCCGATTGAGCTCGTTTCAAATTAAATTTCGATTGGATTGAAGGGGGTGGTTTAATCCACTTCTTTTATGATTGAGCTTGCATGCAAACACTCGATCGGATTGAACCTGAACCTGAACCTTGAAGGACTGCACATGTGCAATGACGCAGAAATAACAATGACGCATGACACACGGAACAAGCAGTTCTTCCTTTTGAATAAAGTGATGTATAAATGCGTGTCCTGTCATTATAAAACTCTTTCAATCGGCAACTGTGAAATGAGCAGGACAACCTTGTGGAGACTCATCCACAGGCAACCCACTTTGGGTGCGAGTGGCTTTTTTTATGGTTATGTGCAAACAGTGAGAAACTTACTTTCACTTTTACTATTTGAGCAGTGTGCACGTCAAAAAATCTATTCCGATTTGTAGCTTTTGACATAAACCCGCACATTAAGCCGATCACTTTATTTAGCGTTCATGTAAACACTACAATCAGATTCAATCATAATGAATTCCGTCCGATTTAACTAAAAATTGTGCATGTAGATGTATCCAATGTAATTAGAAGAAATATTGAGATACTTTAGTAAACAACTTTTAGTAACAACTAATACCATATCAGGGTGTGAAGGCCACAGCCATGGCCTCAGAACCAGTTTAAGAGCGGTAACCATGCACTTCTAATTTATGCGGTTTTTCTTTAGGATTAGTTTATATAGATTTTTCATACACATTTGTTGCAAACATTTTAGTTACAAATAACTCCCAGGACACGTAGTTCATTTCACATACATTGTACTTTATTAAGTTGACCATACAGAAGTATATTTTTGGGAGCATGCACCATTAGTTACTTTTGGATTGTCATTCTGTTTGTATAATTATTTGTTTCTGAGCTTACCAGTGTTGTATTTGACACCCGAGAGAGATCCAGGAAATTGGCTGGCTTAAAAGGGTGATGTCTTCTTCTTCTTCTTCTTTGGTTGTTTAACGGCGGATGCGGACTAACTTAGCGCACTACCGCCACCCTCCAGTTAAATTGTGCCTAATCACCACTATGGTTTATATCTTTGAAAATAATGTAGCCTGCAAGCCACATAAAAAAAAAAAAAAAAAAAAAACACTTATAGTAATCCATCTGTCTAAATTTCCTTTCAAATAAATAACTTCCCTATATTCTATCAATGAGTCCGGTGTTCTTTAAAAATTCAAACATATACTTTATTACTTTATGATCGGAAGCCTTAGACAAAATATTTCTAAAGTTAAAACTTTCCCCACTATCCTCTATTTTCCTTTTAATTAAAGACCTTTCTCTATTAAATTTCCTACAAATCATAAAGACATGTTCCACTGTTTCTGGCACATTACAGCTCCCACAATTTCCTGAATTATGCTTTCCTATCATCTGCAATGTTTTGTTCAGTCCAGTGTGTCCTATTCTCATTCTTGTAAAAATTGCCTCTTCTCTTCGACATCTTCTTATCAAACGGCCCTGACCAACCTCAGGGTTTACACTGTAAAAGCCCCTCCCTTTATCTCCCCTATCCCATTTATCTTGCCATAACTTTTTAACATGTTTTTTAATCATTGACTTAGCCTCTGCCTTTGATATTTTACACTGAATAGACACATTTGTTGCTTTCAAAGCCTGTTTAGCAAACTTGTCTGCCAACTCATTACCAACCATACCTACATGAGCCGGAACCCACACAAACTTTACATGCGTCCCCCCATTTTGAATACTATGAATCAAAGTCAATATCTCACACACAATATCATACCTTTCATTTGAGTTACCTGATTTAAAATTTTCTAAGGCTGACAACGAATCTGAACATACAACTACTCTTAGTGGTTTCATTTGCTCTACCCACTGCAACGCCATTACAATTGCTATTAGCTCTGCTGTGTACACTGATAGGTGATCCGAAACTCTTGCAGAAAACTTAATATCAAACTCTGGTATCACATTTGCGATTGCCACTTTCCCTGTATCTGGTTGTTTTGATCCATCAGTAAAGATTTGCACGTACCCATAATAGTTATCTACATACCTCATAGCCATTTGTCCACTATATCCCTTATAATTTTTTAACTTTTCATGCAAGGTTACATCAGTGTCCGGTACCAGTAGCATCCACGGTGGGTGCGGTGAATAGACTACAGATGGACTAAATTCATAATTTTCTAAAGCTGCTTGCTTTACCTTTTCATGAATACTTGCACTAAACGACTCTCTTTTACTTTTTTCCTGCTCCCATGTTAAGATGAGGACACTTTTAGTGGGATGGTCTTCAATATGTCCTTTTAATTGAACATAATACGACAATGACATTTGCAGTCGCCTCAACTCAAATGGCATTTCACCTACTTCAACCTGAAGCGCTGATATAGGGGAGGTTCTCATTACTCCTGAACATATCCTAAGGGCCGAACCCTGAATAACATCAAGCTTCTTTAATTCAGACTTTGCAGCAGACCCATAAGCCATGCACCCGTAGTCAACAATAGACCTAATTAATCCAACATATAATCTTTTCATTGAAGTCATATCTGCTCCCCACTCCTTATTGCACAAGCACCTAATTATGTTAATGACTTTTTTACATTTGTCAACAATATTTTCAATATGATTATGCCATGTAAGCTTAGAATCAAAATGCATACCTAAAAATCTCATACAATTTACTCTTTTTAAATCTCTACCATACAACTGGAATTTAAAACTTTCTTCAATTTTTTTAAATGAGAAGAATACTACCTTAGTTTTCTCAACAGAGAACCTGAATCCCCATTTCCCAGCCCATTCTTCAACAGAGTCGATAGCTTTTTGCAAGTTTTTAACAGTGATTTGAACATTTTTACCCCTTTTCCAAAGAGCGCCGTCATCTGCAAACAATGATTTGCCTATGCTATAATCAAGTGTATCATATATATCATTTATCATAATAGAGAATAGAATTGGTGAAATAACACTTCCTTGGGGTACACCATTTTCCACAAATAGACAATCAGAGAAGCTACTGTTTATCCTCACCTGAATTTGTCTATTATTTAAAAAGTCCTTAATCCAGTAATACATTTTCCCGTCTATTCCAAGCCTTCGTATTTTAATTAACACACCATCCTTCCAAAGCATATCATACGCCTTTTCCACATCAAAAAATATAGCAGCAACTACTTCTTTACACACTTGGGCTTTCCTTATATCACTCTCCATTTTAATAACTGGGTCCATCGTTGACCTTCCTTTCCTGAAGCCGCTTTGGAACGGCGTTATCAAATTCCGGGACTCAACATAAAAAGTCATTCTCTCCACAATCATTCTCTCCATTACCTTACCCAGGTGGGATGACAAAGCAATTGGCCTATAACTTGAAGCCACAGTAGGATCTTTCCCCGGCTTTCTAATTGGAATAATAACAGCCATCTTCCAGTTCTTTGGAATTTTCCCTTGCTCCCACACCTTATTAAATAATTCCAACACAGTATTAAGAGCCTCGTTACTAAGATGTTTCAACATTGCATAACTTATTCTATCTTTTCCCGTAGCTGTTACCTTCGTCTTGTTTATAGCCTTTTTTAATTCATTCACTGAAAAACTTGCGTTCAAGCTATCATTTTGATCCTCTACATTTTCTAAAAGATATTGATACTGTCTTTTTGTTGCTGCTCTTTTATGTCTTTCATCATCAGTTAAATTGAGACTACTATGAACATTAGCTATAGTTTTGACCATTAATGCTGCTTTCTCTTCATCCTTCACTGCCACAGTGTCACCATTCTTAAGGACTGGATAGCTCCAAGATTGCCGCACCCCACTCATTTTTTTCACAACTCTCCATACTTCATTTACGGAGGTTTGTCTTCCTATAGTGTTACAATACTTTGTCCAGTAATCCTTTTTAACTTTCCTAATTACTTTCCTTACCTTAGCCTGCTCTCTTTTATATTCCATATACTTTTGGAAGCTTAAGCTATTTTTAAAATCTTTAAAAGCTTTATTTCTACTGCTTATTATTTGTGTGCATTCATCTGTCCACCAGGGTACCAATTTCCGCTTCTTACTTCCAGGCCTTGACTCAACAATAGAAGCTTTTGCAGCCTCCACCATAGCTATACTAACATTCTCTGTAAATTCATCCACATCATCTATCACCTCAACTTGACCCATATTCCTATCACTTATAAATGTAAACATTGTCCAGTCAGCTTTATTGAAATTCCATCTTTCAGAGAAACACTGGTTCATATTGCAGCTCCTGCTACCCAACCTACACATAATCGGATAGTGGTCACTTCCAATTGTTGACTCACTATAGACTTCCCATATTATTTGACCTGCAAGAGACTGAGAAACCAAAGTCAGATCTAATACAGACTGCACCCTCATCCCAATACGAGTAGGTGACCCATCATTTAAACAAACCAACCCTTTCCTATCCATAAGCTCTTCTAAAACCAAGCCATTGTGATCCGTTTTATCCCCTCCCCACAGGGAACTATGTGCGTTAAAATCTCCTAGCCATAATATTTTGCCACCTTCTTGCCCTTCAACCAACTCTAGTGCTTCAATATCAAGTCTTTTACAGGGATTATAAAAATTTACAACATTTAAACTACCATTATCACACCAAACCTCAGTGACTAAATACTCTAATCCTTCACCCTTACCTAAAACTCTGTAGGGAACCCCCACCTTAATAAAAGTAGCACACCCACCCCCACTACTATCACTCCTATCATTTCGCTCACACACATACCCATTTAAAACAAAATTCATATGAGGTTTCAACCATGTCTCAACAACGCAAATAATCTCAGGTTTAGTCTCTAACTCGAAGATAAACCTCTTGAGTTCTTGCCCATTTGCCACCAAGCTTCTAGCATTCCACTGTATAAAGAAAATGTTTTTTTTTTTTTTTTTTTTTTTTTTTTTTTTAAGTTTTAGCTTGTAAACTCGACGCAGACAACTGTGAAGACGGCTGTGATAAGGATGCTGGCTTCTCAGATTTATCTCTGTTCTGAAGTTCTTCATAAATACTTTCCCACGTAATATCTTTAATACCCAGATACCTATTTGCACTTTTAACCACAATGGCTGTCTTCTCAGATCTGTGTTTTGCTTGTGACGTACAGTTTATAACTTCCGCAATAAAGCACATAAATTCTCTCTTTTTAATAACCAGGAGTTCCTCATCATCAACCAAGGGTTTTCCAGCTCTTGTTGCCAGTCTCACTAACTTTGGTTCAGCTTGACCTCTCTTAGCTGCCTCGGCATAAGACAACTTTCCTTCAGCCCTAGCATGCTGGATTTCAACTGCTCTCTTTCTGGCTTCACACTCCCTATACCCAACACTATGCGATCCTCCACAGTTGACACACTTTTCTTGCACCCCAGTTCCACATGCACCATAGATATGTTCTCCTCCACAGCGCCCACATGTTTGTGTGCCTTTACAGTAAGCAGCTATGTGACCATATTTCTGGCATTTGAAACACCGCAATGGAGGGGGCACATACATCCTTACATTATAGTTCAGATATCCCACAGTGACATATTTAGGCAACTTTTCCCCTTTAAAATCCACCATTACTGATAGACTATCAACCTTCTCGCCAAATCTCCATGCTTTAAGTCTCTTCATGCTAATTGCATGTCCTCCCTCAATGCTATCCTTCAGCTTTCCCAAATCCTCATCTGCGGGAATACCATAGATTACTCCCCTACACACCTCTCCTGTCGCCATTCTTTTCTTCACCTCCAAAACTTCTTTTTTGCAAACATTTTTTAGCTTTAATGCTTTCAATTGCTGGCCCACGTCTTTACACACTATCATCAAATCACCGTCAGAATGCACTCTAGCTCTGGCAATCTCTCCCACCTTTTCGCGCAAAAACTTTGTGAGAGCAACAGGCCCTACTGACTTAATATCATGACCCTCTTTGAACTTTACCAGCACTTTCCATTCGTCCTGATCCATTTTCCTCCTCACCACTCGTTCACTCGCGTCTTCTGACTCGCTGTCATGACTTAGACCCCGCTTCCTTTGGGAATTAGCCTCATTACATTCGTCCTCATCCATACTATCCTCACTCAACACCAACCTCCGCCGCTCAGCTTGACGTTTGACAATCACGTTTTCTGCTACAATCTTTCAAAACACTTCCGGATTTCGAATAACAGCGGAAATCCCGCCCTAACCTTCCTTCCCTGGCTCCAGAACCCAGTCAATCTGCTCAAAAATGCGAGTTTCTAAGATCCCCTCTCAAAAGGGTGATGTTTGGAGAAGGAGCAGTTTTATAGGGGAGGTTGCCTAATTGGACACTACCATTGTTTATATCCAGGGGGGATAGCTCATTCTCTCCTTAGATATTTTGGGGTTTGGATTTATATTATATTGAGTACTTTTTTGAGTTAAATAAAAGTATTTTCCTTTTGGAATAAGTTTTAGGTAGATTTTGCTGTTATTTGTAGCTTATGTAGTAGTGTTGTTGTTAGTCTTCCCCTATGTGTTAAAATTGGTCTGATCAGCCAATATATAAATCCCTGGGCCCGTATTTATAAAGATTCTAAGAATCCTCTTAGAAAACTCTTAATTTAGCTTAAAAACTTTTACGTAGGAGTCTTAGCTTAAGAGCAATTCGGGACCGATCTGAGAGCAACTCTGAGTAAGGAAAAGACAAAAACGTTTCATCTTAGTGAGGAGGCGGCGTTGACCCTGTTGCTATGTATGACACAATCTTTTGAAGACTGTGATTGGTTGGTTGTCCAAAAAGGGAAAAAAAAGAGTGATTTTAAGTATAGGGTCTATTCTAATTCTCACTTTGAATTTACATACGTACTTTTTCCTATTTGACCGTTCTCTCTCTCTCTCTCTCTCTCTCTCTCTCTCTCTCTCTCTCTCTCTCACTCACACACACACACACACACACACACACACACATTATATGTGTGTATATAAATCCTTTTTTTATTAACCATGCTTTTAATTTCCTATAAGGTATTTGATTAGCTTAGAATGATAAAAATTGTTCCACTCTGTCCAATTACAGTGATTGCTGTCCTATTTAAGTGGTGGTTTGAATGTTGGTTTTAATGTATCAAACATGGAATCAAAACCAAGAAGGGCGAGAAAGAGCCAAACTGGACAGAGGAACAGTGTTTACTGTTAGCCCAATTAGTGGATGAACACAAGGCCATTCTTAAAGGAAATATCGGGCCGGGTGTCACAGCAAGGGAAAAGAAGCAGACATAGGAGCATATAGCACAAACTATTAACGGTTCATTCCCTGCTTGTGCGCACCTATAAGCCTGCTATATTCATAAATGCAGTTTTTTGAGCCTGCAAGGTGGGAATGTCCAGTGGAAACTAAATGAACTGCGACACAATAAGATGTTGTGAAAGTGCTGTAATTGTTTGTGTGATCACTCTGCTTACAGAAGGTTGTGACAGACCCAAATCATCACTATTGAATTGTTGCATTTTCACAGTTGCCAAATATCGTAATGTAGTGATTACTTTAATTTCTGCGCTGTGTTGGAAATGTTAGCATGTCTCTAATAAGATCAGTCACAAACATGATCCCTGCACGATCTTATTAACTCACTGTCATCCATTGTCTGCAACACATTTCTTCTGTCTCTTCGTCTTTCTGCCATTTTCTCCTCTGCTAAAGAAACTCTTAAGCCTCTTAAAAGTCCTTGTCTGTGCTCCTAACAAGTTTGACCGTAAGTCCTCTTTTAAGGGTTAAGATGCTTTCTGACTTACTTTTTTCTTTACTAGGATTTTTTCTTTAATTTTAAGAGTAAACGCCAACATTTCTAAGAATTTTCTTAGAATTTTGTCACTAGGAGCTACTTTTTGCATTAAGATTCTTTATGAATACGGGCCCTGTTATTTCTTTTGTAGGAGGTCAGTTGTATATATATACATATTGAGTGAACTGTCCTTTAAGTAAAAGTAATATATTGCATATTTTAATATATGTAAGGTATTAACAGTGAAAGTAAAGGTATACAGTATTGTTCTAAACAAATAATTTGTCAGGATGCTTTTGCACTAATATTACTGCTGCACTACTGTGTATGTTGCATTTTACTTCTGAATATGTCCAAGGTTATTAAATTTAAAGTCACCTAAATAAAGCCAACTAAATATACTGCTGCGTAGTTTAATCTACAACAGTGCATCATGCTGTAAAAAATAAAAAATAAAATATTTAAAAGAAAAATTTAAAGAAAAGAATATACTTAATGTGTGTGTATATTTTGTAGCTTTTCATTTGTATAATTACATTGTTGGATTACAACTTTAAATGCAGGTACTGGCTTGGAGCTTACTTGAACAAAGGACGCGGCAAACCAATGTAATTTACCTGGCCTCGCTCTTGGCTAAGCCTTGACATTTTTTTTTTTTTTTAAGAAAGTTTTAAAAAAAAAGTATCTTGTCTTGATCTGTCTTACTGATTCCAAACTTTTGAACTGTAGTTTAATCTTAATAATAGCTTTGTTATGTATTGCCACACATACATAGTTTATAGCTAAATAGTTTCCAAATGTTCTCCTGAGACAAAATATGGAATGCCTGTCACAGTCTTGCTTATTACAGAAAAATACCTGGCCTTATACGTTTAAAAAGTCCCCCAAACAATTAGCTACGGAAACAAATGCCATAATCAAGAGTATTATTATTATTATTTATTATTATTGGAAAGCACACTTCATTAATAGTTCAACCTTTTTTTGAAGTCCACAATATGTCTTAAAACAACATTATACTTCACTTTTAGAGAATACCCACACATTGTAATTTATACACTTCACTGAACAATAAGACCTAATAGCATTTATTAATTCTGCCAACATATTTCAGATGTTAGGCTCAAATTGAGACTCTGCATATAATTGGTCTCCTCCAGAACCATAAATCAAAGACAAGACACACTATACAAGCTTTCCACTTGATTTCATTAGCAAGCAAACAGAACGAAAACAAATAATCACGTTTTAAACTTAATATCTATCTTCCATAGCTTAGTAATAACCAAATGATCACTTCTTTAAAAAGAAATCAACTAAATTTAAATTAAATTAAATTAATGCATTTAGCAGACGCTTTTATCCAAAGCGACTTACAGTGCATTCAGGCTATCAATTTTTACCTATCATGTGTTCCCGGGGAATCAAACCCCCAACCTTGCGCTTGATAACGCAATGCTCCACCAATTGAACTACAGGAACACTATGCATTCAAATTAATGTTATATTGAATTAAAGGTTGCAATAAGTTATTGGAACAATAAGGTCTATTTGAACGTTGTTCTAGATATGAAATATTCCAGAAGTCAAACTTCTATACTGAGTGTGTGTTTTCAATGCTTTTATCTCAAATGCAAACAGTTTACTCTGCAAACAACAGGAGAGCTGGGACTTTATTAGAGAACTAGGTTGGTTTTTCAGGTCCTCTGAACACATTAATCCTTCCCATAGGATTCTTAATGTAGACAAGGGCCAATTAATTACAGTTAAATACAGCCAGATCAATCCATTTCTTTGCCTCTGGCTAGGTGATAATTGTGTCTTCACTGAAAGGTTACAGCACAGGTCAGCAGCTCAAATGAACTATAATAGCCATGCATTTGGATAGACTCAAGAGCCTAGATCGTGTAATGTTTACCAGGGTAGTGAGATAGAAGTGATGTATTGACTGTTTCTGTCTGCTCGGTTTACTTTCTTTATCTCTTCTCCTGTAAATTAATGTATAAGTTAAGCATCATTCCCCTGCACTTTGATTTTTTTTGTCCTTCCATTTAATAAGGATGCTGTGAAACTCAAGCAGCACAACATCCTGCTCCTTATATCAGCTCAGATTTTAATGGTAAAATGACCCTGAGCTATCTGAAGTTTGAACTTCATTAGTTAATTTCTATAGTGCTTTTCTATCGTCAGGCCTATATACAGTCTCAATGTGTTCTTTCAATTAAAGTGACATATCATATAATGCTTTGACAGCTATATATCACAACCCGTCTCATATTTCTTCAAGGTGAGAGCTATTAAGCTATGTTGGCATTAATTAAATGGAGAAGTTCTGTTGGTGTCCCTGCAGTTTATATGGAAGTAGAAGCTATGGTGAAAATCATAGAATTAACAATGACATATAGAACATTAGTTATGCTATATCTCAGTTATTTTCATTTTTTTCATTGACATTTAATCTGTATTAGACTGTAACAAATCAGTAAAATATGGGACAATATTTATATTTCCATATTTTATTTCTTTTTAACCACTGTTTAACCAGTATTTTTCTTTTTTTCCAGTGTACAACAAACTTTTTTTAATTATATTTGGTGACCATTTACCCACCCTCATGTTATTCTAAACCTTTGACATGTCTCAAAGTTTTATTTATTTACTTTACAAATGGCTGCCCACTGCTCCGGGCGTGTGCTGCCGGTTTGTGTGTGTTCACTGCTCTGTGTGTGTGTGCACTTTGGATGGGTTAAATGCAGAGCATGAATTTTGAGTATGGGTCACCATACTTGGCTATATGTCACGTCACGTCATATTAGGCCAACTTCACACAGCAGCACAATATGGTTTTCACCCCTGTAGTTTGAGTCTTTAATATTGTTGCATTCACATATATTTTATTTACGTGTTGATAACCACATTATTCACTATAAATGAACTCATACTCACACATACATTGTGAGAGTCCCACTCTGTGCTGCTCATATGCATCTTGTGGGTTTTGATGGGTTTCAGTGTCTTGACTTCAGTTTAAACAGATGGATATTCATGCCTTTATTTTAAGCTGCTGAGTGAACATGACATGTTGTTAAGCTCCTGTAAGTAAACTTGTCTGTCAATCACGAACACTAACAGTGTGTATGTAGCCTTAGCACCTAAAGTGTATATATTAGTACCTAACAGTAAAAAAAATATATCAAAAACAAGTAACTTTTGAAGGGGTGCTATCCCAGTTACAGCTTTTATTACATATTTACTGTTCAATGTGGTTTTCTAAAACAGCAACATAATTCCATTAAGTGCTTGATTGTTGTTTCATCTCGCCAATGTGAATAATTTTGAACTCCTCAAAGTCTACGAACCCATTTCAAAGAACAGGCGTGTTTATCACTGGTATGTACTGTATTGTTTCACACCCAGCTGGCTTGTGTTGAGGTTTAATTCCCTGTTGTAACATGCTTGCTTGGGCAAAGGCGCATAAAGGATCAGAATTTCCTGTCTTGGAAGATAAGCATATTCCTCACATGCACACCAAGCCAGATATCCACACACTAAATAGATCAATTATTTACATTTTCAATCTCTCATGCTAACATGGCCCCATTTATCATCCAAAACAACTTTATGGGTTTTTCTTCACACAGTAATGTTAATCAATAGCAAGTGAAATATGAAAAGGAAGAAATCAAATGCATGTAAATATGAGAATTTTCTGATCTGAGCAAACTAGTGCAACTTGAGAGTAAATATCACATGCAAATATAGTGTGAGGGTAAGCAAAAACAACCATTGCACACAGGCTCAAAGACATAATTCTCATATTCAGCAGTCTTGGGGGGTGGCTGCGTTCCTTTAGTCTTTTAGCTTATGGATATTTTGTGTGAAAAAAAAGGCTATTGATATAAAAATGATAATGCATTCTGCTAACAGGAATAATATGCATTGTATGTTTCTAAATCGCGCATTCATCAGAGCAAAAAATAAATATGTTAACATGTTATTTTATTTATTTTTCTAAGGTCTGATTCAAAGAGGCCTACTGCAGATACTGAAAGGCTGACATCATCTTTGTTTCTGTTTGAAGCTTCTACAGAGTATTTATCAAGGGTGAAATAGCAAGTAGAACACATGGCAACCTTTGATCTCTAGGGCAAAGTTTTGAGCCTGGGAGTATTCAAATATCATTTGCTTTCCAAAAGCTGGAAAAATCGTAGAAATGGTGAATTGTGTTCAAGCTTGTGTACAAGTTTTAACAAATAACATATTAAATATGACAGCATATTTGTACTCGCTAATTCCAGCTGTTTGTCATTAGGGATCATAAACACTCACAACTACAAGATTTTGAGTTGCATATTTATTCAGGCCTAACTATTCAAAATCAAATGTGTTATAATAACACCACTAATAAAGATGTTATGATTTTTTTTTTCATAAATACAATTATGAAATATATATTGTAATTCCATTGTATATTGTAAATTTATGTTTATTATTTAATTGTCTGTATGATATATGATTACTGTTATTTAATATTGTTCATGTTCAGAGTCACAACATTGAAACTATGCTGTTGGAACTCTTGTGTCCCGATATGGCACAAAAACAAGAGCAAACACACACACACACACACTCTCTCTTATATATATATATATATATATATATATATATATATATATATATATATATATATATATATATATATATATATATATATATATATATATATTAGGGCTGCACGATTAATCGCATGCGATTGTCATGCGTGTCTCATCAGTAAAGATGGTTCTGTGATTAGCGGTAAATGTCCATCAGCTGCTTTCAAATGGAGCAGCACCTAATATACAGAGCCGTAGATCGCTGACAAGCTATGCAATATCGCGTTCATAACCGCATGCAATTAATCTGCGATTATGAACGTGATATTGCACAGCTTGTCAGTGAATTACGGCTTCCCATCACACTAGATGTGGACTGACATTGCTCAGAAGTCAGATGTTGGTTGAAAGTGAAAACCCAACCTCTGTTTGGTGTCAAACTCTAGCGTAAATACTCCAAAAACATGACAATCTTCACTTATTATAAACAAGATTTATTTCTGTCATAAATGTAAAAAAGTTCTTATTGAGATTAACAGAGATGTTGATGGTTTATTGAAAATGATAGTTTAGTTTGATGTCACCATTATGCTGATCAGTACTTAGGAAGTATGACTCTTTTCAGTGTTAGAGTTCATTTAGCTGCTGTAATTATATCTGTTACAGCAAAAACATTGAGAAAAAGATGTCATTAGATAATGTTGGTTACTGGCTGATATTAAAGATGTCTTAATGTAACAATCTGATCAACTGATTTTACCAGTAGTCTGTTCTACGCTAGTAATTTAATATTAGTGACTATAGCAGATGTGTTGCAATACACAGGGTCCTGACAATTTATGTCATTTTATTTTTATCTGATCTTTTTAAACTACATTGTTTTAGAATCACTTCAAACCTTAGGATGCTTAGACATACAGAGACCTTAAGAATTAGTGTAAGAATCTCAACAATGGTGACATGCTTCATGCCGCAATGCATTCTGGGTGCTATGGATGAGTTTTGCATGATGTACCCAGAATACATTGCAGCATAAAGCATGTCACCATTGTTGAGATTCATACACTGAATCTTGATGTTTGTGTGACAAATTTTTTTAAATCTTTGAAATAATCTGCTTTAAATTCAACTGGGTGTCAGGCTGTTGACCATTGAGTCACTTTAATAAATAATACTTAACTAACACCACACAGTAGCTTGGGTGAAAACAAGTAATCAGACATACCAATCATCAGCAAGCAAACAGCACCATTGAACCACATATTAGTTTGCTGTTTTAGCCACAATAAAGATGACAGCAGCTAAAAAACAACACCGACAAGTCAAGTGTCAAATTGCACAACTAAAGCCAACACTTACCAGCATTATGGTGACATCAAACCAAGCTATTACTTTTAAACAGACATCAACATCCACATCTAAACATCCACTTAAATCTTAATTAGAATGTTATGGAATAATGTTCTAATAATGTTACTGATAAACATTTGTAGAATGTTTTTAGAGAACGTTATCCTATCTTTTGAGAGAACGTTCTGGGAACAAAAATAAAACTACCCGCTAAAAACATTGTTAGAACAATCCATGGGAATGTTCTTAGAACATTTTAGAACAAAGAAAATTCTAGCTTTTTTATTTTTATTTTTAATATTATTATTATAAACACAGCAAATTCAGTAGGTAAGCACACATGACGCGCCATTCCCGCATCTCATTCTTGTTTCTGTGGCAGTGCGTCATTCTCTTCATGAGGAGTGCAGTCCGGAGCGCTGTATGACTGATGCAGCAGTTCAATTAAACTTTACTCCAAATATATAAACTTACCTGTTTTGAATACTTTATATTTAACTTGTTCGTTTATGCCCAATATTGGTGTTAAACTGTTGACAGATTTTGCAAAAAATTTAGACTGATAACTTCCATTCGCAGATGCAGCAAATTTGTCACAGGACGCGCAATATGACAGTTGCGTCCAACTATATATGAACTAGCTGCTTTAAGTACGGTATTTTTATATTTAACGTTAGTTTATCAGTATGTTTTAAAGTATATATTTTTTCGATTACTGGGTTATTCCGTAGGCTCTCTCTCCCTCTCTTGCTCCACCCATGCACGATAATAACGTGTATCGTCGATCTCACGGGCTAATGATATGACGATTTGAAAAATGACCATATCGCCCAACACTAGTGGACGATAAAATTGTCTCCACGCTCTGCTTTTGAAGAAATATTGTTGTATTGTGCTGCAGCGCACATTCTATCACCTGCAGTTCTGGGGCCGAGGAATTAATATACTGTGACATACATCAGACATTAACATCCCCAGTGTCCACTTATTCACAAGAGCAACATTTTGTTTTTGTTTTTTTCTGAGCACACACAAAGCATGAACGTGCTGCAACTGTAATTAAAGGATATAGTTCACTCTAAAATTATTTTTTTTTCTAAAATGTATGTCATTGTTTATTTGCTCACATGTTGTCCCAAACCTACAGTAAATTAATTTCTTTCTTGTGCTGCACACAAAAGAAAATATTTTGAAGAAGCTGTTACCAAACAGTTTCTGGTCCACATTGACTTTGATAGTAGGGGGAATAATACTATGGAAGTCACTGTGAACCAGCAACTGTTTGGTTTTCCACCTTCTTTCAAAACAGAGTTTATGTTTAGCAGAAAAAGAAAACTTTATTTACATTGAGACGGTGATTGAGAAGTTCAGGGAGACGAAGGCGCGCTCTGCTGCTTTCAGATTCTTCATTCCAGGAGGTCCAGGTCTGAGCCTGAACAACATAGGGGTCCTGCCCTGTCTCGATCTGAGGATGAAAGATGGGAACAGAAGGCTAGTGTCGCGACTCACGCTCCTCTCCCACTTCTTCCGGCATAGCAGCATTGCTAAGTCTTCCACAGACATGTAAGACTTCATTGTGCAACTGAGGTTTTAATTTGTAGATTGAACTGCCTCTTTGTATGGCTTGTCCACTTTGCAAAGCTGATATCTCCTCAGCAAACTTCTCTCTTTGGCAGTACTTCACTATTTCAAGCTCAACATCCTTCAAATCTGAAATGTGACTTCCTTGATGTCCGACATCATTTTGTCCACTCTATTTGAATTAGTTGGAGTCTTTGTGGCAGTAAGAATATTTATATTTAGCCCAAGTTCAGCATATTTTTTCAATGTTGTGACTCTGTTCGCCACATATATTCTGAATCTTGTGCTTTCATTTCTGAGGTATTAAGCACAGCTGTGCTGTCTGTCCAGTAAACTGAAGATTTAACTTCCAACTGTAGTTCTCTTTTTTAACATCAAATCCTTTTTTGGGCAACTGTCACAGCTGTCTGTTCCATTCGTGGAAATGTAGGCCTTTTTAGAGGGGCAACTCTGGCCTTCCACATAATCAATGTGCAGTGCACCTGATCCTGTTGATTACCGAAAAGAAGATATATTGCTGTACCATATGCATCTTCACTCCCATCAGTGAAGTAATATAGCTGTGCCACAAGATTTTCTCAGAAATCTGCTGGTTTAATGCATCTGCTCACCTTTAACTCTTCAAGCTGATGAAGTTCATTGAGCCATTCTGTCAACTTTTGTTTTACTTACTCTAGCAGATCATTGTCCCATCCTATTTTCACTCTACATAAATCTTGCAGGATCATATTTGCTGGTAAAACTACAGTTGCAAGAAACCCCAAGGGGTCATAGATAGAGCTGACGAACAAGAGAAGTCATCTTCGAGTGAGTGAATAATCTTAAATGACTATTTTGAATTAAAATGTGTCTTACCCAGCATCCCAATGGATGCCCAATGCTCTTTCCATTAGCAACATTTCATGATCAAGATCAATTTTTTGTCTGTCAGCCCATTCATTCTCAGGGATGTTTACTAGCACAGCACTACTGTTGCTTGTCCACTTGACCAAGCAAAAACCTAATTTGAAACATATTGGTAGTTTACCATGATACAGCTCAATGGATATACTAAAAGTTGCTGCAGTCGCATGCCGTATTTTCAGAACCGGTCTCCCACCAGTGCACTGACCAGGCTCTGGCCTGATTAGCTTTAGTGAGGTTTCCTCACAAGGACCAACATTTTGTTATCATAACATAACTACCTGAACCAAACACAACAAACACACTGATAGAAAAATAATAAAAATAAATAAAAATAAATAAATAAATATATATAAAAATGGATTTTCAAAATGTGTCATCTCTACCCAGCTAAAAGGAAACATTTATTAAAGTTCTGGCAAGGTTTCTGCAAAGTTATGAACAAACATTCTTCCAGTAACATTAATAGAATGCTTGATCAAAGTTATCTGGTCTTTACAAAACATTACCACAAAATGTATCATGAACATCATTCATGAAACTTTGTATTATTATTATTATTATTATTATTATTATTATTATTATTATTATTATTATTATTATTATTATTATTTCTGCAACATTATAGTTTGGATGTTCATTTAACATTTCTTTAAATTTAAGACAAACTAACAATGTTTTCAAAACATTAGCAGAAACATATTATTTATACAATGCTCTTGGACTTTTTTTCTAATATGTTTTAGTTGGACTTTTTTATTTTTCAAAATGTTAGACAAACTAATGATGTCTCAAAATGTTAGAACTAAAACATCATTATTTTTTTCTGAAACCTTTTGATCTATTTTTTAAGTTATTGCAACATAATAACATTCTCAAAACATTAGCACAAAAATATTTTAAACACTAAAAATGAAAATATTTGTTTAATACTGTGCATTGCTTATGGACAATTCAGAAATATTGTTTTATAACTTAATGAGAACATTTTTAAAACATCATTTCACCCTATTGTTTGTTAGCTGGGACTAAATGTATTTTGGGAACAGTCATCACTACGATTATATTGTATTTGTGGTGTTCTTATGTGTCTGTGGTTCCCTAAGGGCAACAGTTGTTACAGCCCAGTGATCAACTGTGAGGCAAAGCAAGAAACAATTCCCTGTCTTTGTATTAAATATGATGCTCTGTCAGTTTCTTCAATAATCACTGTTGCATCCCATTTAGCATCATCTCAAGTCTATATTTCACCCTTATTGCACAAGTCAGTAAGGCAGATTCAATCAACACTATGGTGTTTTTATTTCAAAGGTTAACAATCAGGTAAGGAATGAATGTTAAAGTCAGGGCAGCCTTCAGAGCAACAGACAAAAGTCCATATGGATATTTTCAGTTCTGTAGCAAATTATATCCTTGTCGCTCTGGGAGACTGTTTCTGCTGACACAGTTTCCTCTTTCCTTGATGTGAAAAAATAAAACATATTTTTCAAATTTGGAAAGAGTTCCATTTCCATGACTGATGTTAAGAATATTGTGAGGGATCAAACAGTGTTTGTTTTCAGAGAGTGGAGATTGCATGCATGTGAATCTCTCTCTCTCTCTCTCTCTCTCTCTGTGTGTGTGTGTGTGTGTGTTTTCAGTTGTTTGAGTGTGCGGTTGTTTAGCTGTTTACCAAGATGTGTTTCTTCTCTTTCTGTTTCAAATTTGTATTATTATTTTATATAAGACCATTTAAACTGCTATTTATTTGGAAAATGCCACTCATTGTCTTCAACAACAACATCTATTCATCAATAAAATGTTCTGTAAATTACCAGAATTGGTCCTCATATTGTCAAAGCCTGTTACTAGCCTTTTGCCACAGCAATTTGTTCTGAGAGGGTTTGTTGAACTGCAAAATGGCAGTTTGGCAATTTTAAATTCCTCCGAAGCCAGAAGACTTTCATTGGTTGTCTTTATAATACTTCTTTGCAAAACTGTTAATTACCCTGCTTCCTTCATCACTGCCATTTTCCAAATAAATGAGTTGGGAACAGAAACAGTCTCTGGAAGGCTTTATGCTCTTCAAAGATGACTCTAGAATTGGATCAGAGAGATGTCAAGTGTGTGGGTCTGTAGGAGGAAGAAATTGGAAAATCCCACTCTGCATGCTTATGGACTGGCCATCTCACTGCCCAACCCCTTTTTCAACCTGTGGTATTTTCTGGCACAGTACTTGAATTATTTACATATTTGACTTGGTGGCTTAATACCGTCTGCTTTGTGTGGCCTTGTGAGCAAGACTGGGTGTTAACATGGCTAGCCCAGTGTTAATGTGCGGTTTGCAAGAGTAATGGCGGACCAAGCCAAGACATATTAGTGAAGGTGAGATAACTACAGCTGTATCAATAAACTGAAAACATCATCTGTAATTCTGGCTGTGCTTCATTTATTGATCACCCAGTGGCTTTTGATGAGTAAGTCTATGTCAATACTGAGATGTATCCCTCAGTGTTTGTCCTTGCCTATGCTGAGCAATAGAAAATGATAAAGAAAAATGGCTATAACAACTACACATTAGCAATAAGAGGCCACAAAGTGTGGATGATGTCAATGTATTGGAAAGCACAACATCAGCCTGTTTGATAAAAGAAACAGAAGAGCTTATGATCCTAAACATTTGTACTTTCTCATCATACCAAATAATGCAAAAATTACCTGTTCTGAATAATGTCTGCAGGACAGTGCATCAGCCTTGTAACTCTTGTTGCCTGGTCAGTATGTCAACATTAAAATTGAAGTGGGTGAAAAATAAGGACCATCAGTTCTCCCTAGGGTTCATTCGTTTAGCTCCTTTAACATATTAAAGGTTTTTGTGATCAGTAATCATCTGAAAAGTATTAACTGTCCACCGACAAAAGATTAATAATAGCCTTTTTGAACAGATTTTTTCATGCTTTATTGCATTCTATATCAAAAGTCCATTTTGCAATGATGAACCATCGTAATATGATCTGTCCCCCCACAGTTTTGTAATGAACACTTATCAAACAGAAATTAAAATCATGATTTGGTAGTATCATTTGGCAAAGAATGTTGCCACGGGATTCCACTCAAAATGCAATATTCACATGCACAGCTGATTATTGGCTTCCTAAAGTGGCTCCATTCACAGTCAGTAATTACATGTGCTGTGAGTTTAACTTGCTTATTTTATGACTCCTCTATATCTATTTTAAGTTGCATTCATTTTGTTCTTGCATTGATGTTACGTTTATAGCAATTTAGCACTTTGACAGTAAGTTTGGTCCGAATAGACAACACAGTGACCTGTTTGCTTCTCCAGAAACCTCTCTATAGAGATTGCTAATGTGTCGTCATCATGACTTTTTGAGGTGACAAAAAGGCGACGCATGGCATGGATAGCAGCGGTAAGGAGGCCAAGATTACCTTTGATAACACTGCACCACACATGATGGTGTGTTCAAAGCATTTTCACCAGGGTAAGTTACAATTAGTCTCTGTAAATGCAAACTGTTAATTAGCATGAAATGGCTAGAAAATGACAGTTTTAAATGCTGTACATCTAGTTTACATTGCAATTTATTTGGTGACTGTGTTTGCAGGCAAACCTGCCTATGAAATTTTGGAGTGTGATCCTGCTTTGATTACAGGAATAAATTAGTTTAAAATATATTAAAATAGAAAAGTCATTTTAAATTGTCATAATATTTCATAATATTACTTTTTTATTATTTATTATTTTATTATTATTATCAAATAAATGCAGCTTTGGTGAGCAGAAGATGCCTCTTTTAAAAACATTTAAAAAATCTTACTGAACCCAAAATTTTGAACGATAGTGTATGTCGCCCCATGTGTATAGCTAATCTGCACTCAAAAAAATGACTCTTTAAACTTACTTAAGTCAATTATGGACAGTGGTTCCACACAACCAAATTGTGTTTTGATAACATTAATGGAATTTTTTGAATCTATGCAAACTCCTTGTGTTGTGACAACACAACTGAATGAGGTAGAATCTATGTGAAATAGTAATGTTCAACCAACTCAATTTATTGACTTTGCTTCAACTTAAACTGGTTAAGTTAACTCAACATGTTTTGGTTTATTACAATCTAGCCAAATTTGTTTCACTCTATCAACATAAGGAGGTTTGTTTCAAATTACTCATTTCAATTATGGACAGTGGTTCCACACAATTAGTTCTAGTTACTTTAACACAATATTTTCTTTTTGAAGTTACTCCCTTCAACAAAGCATTTTTTGTATGTTTTGTCTTGTAATGAGACAAAAGACAAGATGTCACAAATGATCAAAGTGTATTTGTTAAACAAGCAATAAATAATTACACACAGTAAAATACAGTTTAAACCACATTACAAAATTACACAAAATAGCAAATACAATTCTAATTGGCATTCATGGGCAACCAATCAAACCTTATTCCAGGAACAGGAAGTGGCTCCAGAAATAACTTCTTCAGTATTCCAAATGTGTACCTGAGTTCAGGAGGGTTGCTCAAGTTCAGTCCATAAATCAGTCCCAGTAACATGGTTTTACAGACTGTAAACTGCTATAGGTCCTGAAGAACTTTATCCTTTAAAACTCCAACTTCTGCTGGACTGTCTTCAATGATGCAGCTTCAAATAGATTCCCATGAGTCTTCTGGATCACCTCCTGACTGCTGGCAACGTCTGTATCCTAGAAGTATTTAAAAGCATGGAGAACTCAAATTATTGTGTATTAACTTTAACAAATAATTTATTAACCTTGAACTCACCATATACTCCATACTGCTAGGGTCTTCATTTGGATACTTCAATTTCATTAGTCTGAAGATGAAAACAACAAAATTTAGCCTTTGTTTTTTTTTTCTAAAATTACATGAAAAAAAGTCAGTCATTCATCATCTTATGGGAAATCCAGGCAAGCAGTCAAGATGGGATTCTAACAAACATTACAGTGGAAAATGTTACACATCTGGACCCTGTATGGTTAACAACAGAACTGGAATGTTCCCAGACCCAGAAACATATTAAGGACATCAGTAAAACAGTCCATGTGACACCAGTGGTTCAACCATAATTTTACAAAGTAAACAAAAATACTTTTTTGTGCAAACAAAATTAAAACAGCGACTTTATTCAACAATTCTTCTCCAAATCGCATCTTCCACCATTATCAACAGCACGTAAATAATTCATGCACATGGTGCTGCTGACCTACAACACGCCTGCACTGAGCCTTGATTACACGCAGAGGAAAGCAATGTTCATGCCTCTTGTTACTGTCCATAATGGCAGAATATGTGATTTGGAGAAGAATTGTTGATTAAAGTCGCTATTTTTGTTTTCTTTGCACAAAATGTATTCTTGTACCTTTGTAAAAGTGTGGTTGAAGCATTGATGCCACATGGACTGTTTTACTGATGTCCTTACTATGACTCTGGGAACATTTCAGTTGCATTGCAGCCTTTATGGAGGTTCAGAAATCTCTCGCATTTTCATAAAAATATTAGGGATGCACCAATTGACCGGCCATAAATTGGAAACCAGACGGTTTTTGCTTTAAATACGCAATTGGTAATCGGCCGGTCTTTGGAATTTTTTTCAGCCGATTTTTCCGGAAGTGCGCCCGCGTGCTCCGACTACATTACTTCTGTGTGAAAGCAAACACATCCCGGGATTGATTCCAGCATTGAACTCGGGTCGGGGACGTAGTAACATTGCTGGGTTCAATCCCGGGACAAGCGCTGTGTGAACAAAAGCCAGATCTAATGCCGTGTCGTAGTGATGACATTATCGTGTGACTCTTTTACTGGCTGTTTTGAAGGAAGATCAACGTTCACTGAAAAAAAAAAAAGTGCAAACTGTATGAAGCAGAGATCAGTTAGTTCCTCACTTTCCACGGTGACACCGAGATCGTTCGCCAGATTCAGTGAAAGTATTACATGCCTAATGTTTTCGACTCGTACATTACACGTCACGCCCTGATGTCACGTGTCGTTACGGGATCTGTATTTGCCGGAATCGCAGTGTGAAAGGGGCTTTAGTGAGCTTTCCCTCAATTTTGGACTGTAGACTGTGGACTGTCCTTCCTTCTTGTTTGTTGCTTAAAGATAAAAAAAAAAAAAATTCGTCCAGTTTGCTTGTAAAAGAAATCGGTATCGGCCATGAAAAATCATGATCGGGGCATCCTTAAAAAATATCATAATTTGTGCTCTGAAGATGAATGATGGTCTTACGGGTTTGAAACGACATGAGGGTGAATAATGACATGTTTATTTTTGGGTGATCTAGCCATTTAAACACACCTGAACCAGCTAATCAAGGTTCTTGGGAATTTTAAAACAAAAAAGTCTTACCTGAAGTTCCAGGCAGGTGTGTTAGAGCTGAACCCCACAGAACACTGGCTTTCCTAGAGCAGGTCTGGACACCCCTGCCTTGCATCAAAATAAATCTATCAGTTTATAGATATACCACATATTTTGTATTTATTGTATTAATAAACCTTATCTTATCTGTCTTTTTTTGTCAATTTCCAGTAACCAGTGAGAGAATAATGTTTTAATACAAGGTTGTGTTGAGTGCAGTTGTTCTTACCTGTGTAGTGGGCACCAAGAGGGTTTCAGTATTTGTCCAAGGTCTCTTCTTCAGTATGAAAACATCTTCGTAAATTTTGCAGTCCGAATCAAGTTTGGCAAAGATTGTTGATTCTAATGGGCCTATGGTAATTCTGGATGTCTCAAATTCTGCACAAACCTGTACACATGAAGTGCAATGTGTTACAAAAAAAAAAAAAAAAATTGAACAGCAAAAACCAATTCAATGATCAAAATATTAAGTGATTTATTTGTGTGAGTGATGAATAGTGTCATGTTTACCATTCCTAAAGGAGGACCTGATTACATATCTGGAGCATATGTATAATGTGAACAGCTCAGAGTAGTGTCCGGTTTAAAGTCATTGTATGACCACACCGCCATGTTCATAAACAAAGCTTCAAATACTCCCACTGTGCTGAGCCAGGGCTCTCAAAACTCGGTCAACATCTCATGGTTGGACATTTATTGATTATTTATCTTTTTAAATTAGTTAAAATATACATATTATAACAAATAAAGGTAATTACTTCCACTTTTTAAAGTCATTATGTATTACTAATACAATTAATTTATACAAATATATTTGGCACACAAAATGAGATAAGAGAGAAACTCCTATTCGCCATTTGATTAGTTATATGAGGAAGTAGCTGAATGACAAATCATTCTGTCTCTTAACATCTCTTATTGTAAGCCATATGTATAATATAAAGTAAAGGTAAGTGATAGGACGTTTTATTTTTGGATAAACATTTTATTAATAAATACAATCTCTCTTAAAATACCTTATTGGGTTATGATAATCAAAACAGTTTGGTTTGATCTAGCGCAGAACTAAGACTTTAATGAAATATTTCCCCCACTTATAAAATGATTTTATTATTAGCTAGCTCCATACCGGAGAGCTGCTTTATAAAAGGAAATCAAGTTATAATTCTAGCGACACTTACTCTGTATTTTCATGTTTAATATTGAAAAGCTATCGATTGCATAAAGGACTGTTATATAAATAAACGTGACTGGACTTTTCTTTACTGGAGTGCCTGGAGAACCTCAGAGTTCGTGCAAACATCCATATCTCTGTGTTCTTAAGAGCTGCTTTTACATCGCGGTCAGTTTTTTGTTGTGTTTATGCAGTTATTGAGAGGAAGGCGTGCAGTATATATTTACATATTCATCCAAGGTTCGGATCGGGTCGGTTTGCCTCAAACTGAAGTGCTATCTTCTTCTTTTTAATTGAATCAGGAGAGTGTATTACAATCTTGCGCTACAGCGCCACACTGGTCAAACTGCATTAATGCAGGCTTTCAAATCAGGCAGATACGAGATCAAACCACTAACGTTACTCAAAAACATTTGCTGAAAATTTTATTTTTATCGTCGACGTTGTCGATAATGTCGAGTAATTGTTTCAGCCCTAGTGTATATATATATATACTAAAGTAAATACATTACAGAGAGTCGTGCGCTTTCACATCTCCCAACGCTTCAAAATCATCTATTAACGGTGCAATAAACCGATTACACAATACTAGACTGCAAAACAAAAGCACCTCAAAACAGAAACTCTAAGAGAAATTAAAGACTTTGACTTAACACAATAAAAACTTTAGATTTTCTTACCTGACTGATACCTCTTGCTCCCCTCCACACCGTCATCAAATGCGTTGGAAATCGTCACTTCCGGTTTTTTTTGAATCACGAAATTAAACCCTTTACGTTACTTTAACGATTGATAATTAAGTAAAATTTAAAATTAAACATTTTAAGTTGATTAAACACAATACAATTGTGTTTTGTCGGAAAACTAAATATATTTGTGTTGTTTTAACAAAACATATATGTGTAAAACGAACAGTGCCGGAAAACCATTTTTTTGAGTGTGGATTCCTTAGGAATAGAGGTAGTGATATGACACAATTTCTTTATATTGTTATTGTCAGACACTACACCTGCACCTGAGACTGAAGGGGTCCTGTGAATCCACCCCCATCGCCGGACACTGTCCACAACACTCATGAGACTGAGCTGAAGACTTTGCTGGATAAAACTGTGGTTGTGTGCTGTGCTTTGACCAATCTGTGTCCAAGTATTGTTGTGAAGGCATCATGTTAGAATTATACACCATGCTCACATCTAATATGTAAAAAAATTTTTCTTTTTTTTTTTCCAAAAGATTTTGTAATGTCTCTTCTCACATGTAATGTTTTTTTAGCCATGTCTGTAAATAAAATACACAAAGATTGAGCGAAATTCTGCCCCCTTAGTAGTTAGTAGTAGTAACAACCATCTTAATTTTAGTTTCTTTACCTATTCACCATGTAAATACATTTAGATAAATACATTAACATGTAAATACATTTAGATGAATACATTAACATTATAAAGAGTCCATAGAAATTATGAGAAACTGGAGATGTATGAGGTAGGTTGTGGGTGATAATCACAGACACATGACTCTTCTCTGGCTGGTGTGCTGCTGAGTCCCATGCAGTCTAAACAGAATCACTGTATAGGACAGTTCTGATTATCGCAAGCAAACATGTCATCAAGCTCTTCAGGCTTTCTGCAAAAGCACCACAACACAACCTTTTCACATGCCCTTCTTTTTGGCTGGAGGGTGTTACCTTGACCATTCGCTCTGCTCATAAGGATCGAGTCCTTTGATTCTCTTTATTTTCTCGTCATATCTCATCTTTGCATTAGGATTTCATTTTAGGCGGTATGGTCCGACAATGTTTTCTTTAGCCCGCTGCATTTTGTAGGATTACATTGTGTTTTTCACGCAAATGTTTTATTATTTTCATGCCAGGACACTAGCCTGCTATGCCAGACCATGTTAACTGGCCAAACATACCCATAATTCTTTGCGTTCTGATGACGTTGCCGCCCAGTTGGTCACATGTGTTAGCGATCTCTATAACAGTCGTTCTACTCCCTGACCAAGGGAACACTTGGCACGAATGCACTCTGGCTGTGTGGCATATGCAAATATGCGTTTCCCCCAGTAAGCCTTCTTGCACAGACACTGTGCAAAGTCTGGGAGGATGAGGAGCAAGTCTTGGTAGTGGAGCTGTTTTGGCCCACTTGGACCTGGTTACCCGAACTAGTGCTCCTTGCGACCTTGGCCAATTCCTCTGAGGAAGGAGCTACTGACTCAGAGATGGGGTACCATTTGCGGAGGTTCTAGGTGACCTACCCCATAGGGATAGTGAACACTATCAATTATATAATAAAATTCTTCCCGGTCCCTCTATATACCCTTGTGAGGCCTGACTCTAGTTCTAAAATCACTACAGCAGGGCCCACTCGAGCCTTTGCATTCAGTTGAGCTAAAGATTCTTTCATTGAAAACTCTGCTCCTGCTTGCACTGGCCTCCATCAAGAGGGTAGGGGACCTGCATGTATTTTCGGTTGGCGATTCATGCCTAAAATTTGAGGCCCCGGCCAAGCTACATGCCCAATGTTCCTACTACACCTTTCAAAGACCAAGTGGTGAACCTGCAAGCACTGCCCCCGAAGGAGGCAGACCCAGCCCTGGCTTTGATCTGTTCCATCTGAACATTATAGATCGGAAACACAGCTTTAGGACTTCAGGACAGCTCTTTGTCTGTTAAAGATGTCTGAAGATGTCATTGATGAATGACTGTAAGAAAGATGGACAGTTGACTAGGCTGAAGGGCATAACCTGATATTCATAGTGCCTGAGAGTCGTGAAGAAAGCAGTTTTCCATTCAAGTCTTCTGTAATGATTTGTTAACGTGGCTGGGATCCATTTGCAGTTTTATTGGAGACTTAATCAAACAAAGAGAGGTCAAGACACCGATCAGGCAGTAACGTAGGACAGACAGAATGGAGAACATAAACAAAACTGAGATGGGGGCAGGCAGATATCGGTCTGAAACAGAGCCAGGCTCAGGTCGGGGCAGGCAGCAATGCAATATCAATAGTCCAGTAACAGAGCACAAGTCAAAGAGAAAGGCGGCAATCCAACAAGAGAGATAGTTGGATTGGAGGCAGACAAGGTAATAACAGAGGCAGTTCAATGAAACAGGAATCATGCTCACCGAGAGATGTTCACCAAGACAAAACATAACTTTGCAATGAGTCTGGGTGGAAGAGCTCATTAAATAGTCTAAGGTAATGGGGAACATGTGAAGGGTAATGATCAGTGCCAGGTACGGGGCTGATGGGAAATGTAGTATGAGGGAAAACTAGTACTCTGGTGATGGAACCCTCTGTTGACCCGGTGAGGGAATCACAGAAACGCTTTCAGTAACAGTGAGTATTTCAGGGGTATTTAGAAATGATATTTATTTAAGTAATATTTATTCAAAAATTACAATCATTACTTAGTCATTATTTTCTCGCCTTTGGGTCATTCTAAACGCCAATATTATTGTTTTATAAGAAAAATAAAATATACATAAAAATATACTGATAATACAAATAAATAGATAATGTTGTGACATTGAGAGGGCACACCATAATCAAATGTTGTACTTTTTACAGAAAATTCCACTAATTGGTTAATTGACTGTATAAGTTACTAAATTGAACAATTGTAAATGGTAGAACAGCAGGTTAAAATCACAGTGCCAACTGTCAATATAAATATTTTAATTTTCTTGTCAGTTTTGAGCAAGACTCACTGACCAGAATTCATTGGCATTTAAAACCTGAATTCCAGCCGGACTCATTGATTTTGTACCCTGAATGTTTTATTTATTTTTGTATGTATGTATGCATGTATGTATTTAGATACAAATGTATAAAATAAAATAAAAAACATAGGTGCTATTAACAAGAGATCTATAGGATCATAGCTTATTTTGCTTGTTGGAGTTTGACAGCCTGTGCTCATTGTATACTGCATGGCAAAATTGGGGGGCGGGGGGTGGACATAATTTTTTATTTATTTTGTTGATCGAAGTGATCCTTTTAAGAGTAAAATCTGAAAGTACACCAAAATGCAATAAATAACCTAATGGGACCTTAATGTGAAGTGTTACCTGTATGTCTTTTGATATTGTTATCTAATATTTTGTGTTGATCCATCCATTATTGGTACTAAGGTCTTGTAATACATTAACTCTTATGTGCATGTGACCTGAATTTGAATACAGATTGTGTCACGTATTTATCGTAAGTCCAGTGAATGCATGTATACTATTATTTCAAGATGATGAATTTTATGAAATAAAATAGAAATTTAAATAGAAATAATAATAGTACAAATTGACAGTCTGCCTTCAGGGTAGATACACTGTAAAAAAAAATTGCCGTTAAATAACAGTAATTTTCTGGCAGCAGGGGCGCCAGTAAAGTACTGTTAATTTACAGCTCTTAACCATTAATTTACCACTCTTATTTTTTAACAGTATTTTACTGTAAATTCTACCATGGAAATTAACTCCACTCCCACTGCTTCAAACAGTTCAAGTTTTTAAAACTAGCATTCCTACGATGTTAGCACTATGAATTTATTTCATTTGAGTCCACTGAGAAGGAATATTTCTTAATATAACGATGCAAACACTTAATGTGCAGTAATAAAGTAACTAAATACATGACTTTTACTCAAATCACTGCAGCTCATTGTCAGCTATAGCACACATGTATGTGCTGAAGTACTTAACGCAGAGATCATCACTGTATCAGCGACTCCACATTTACTGCCTTTACATAAAGCAGCAGAAAATCAGAATTTGTGGCTCATCATTGACTGAAGCACCGGCTCTACTCTCCAGCACAATGGTGAACAACAAAACTACATTAAACTAAACGATTTATCTTGTGCAAACACACATTAATACAGTCAAGTTCAGTATTTACTCTCATTATCAGTGTATGACTTTGCCTAGTTTTTTTTCTATGTTTGTTCACAAATATTTTAGTTAAATTAACTTTTTTTTCATTTGGTAAATCTGACGTTTACATTTTACAGTATATTACTGTTTTTCCTTGACTTAACGGCAACAAACTGTAGAAAAACACTTTTTTTTGCTGGCAACCATTAATTTACGGCAAGAAACAGTTGAAAAACAGTTTTTTACCGGCAGCAGGGGCGCCAGTAAATAACTGTTTTTCTACAGTTTGTTTCCTGTAAATTAATTACAGTTTATTACTGTTAAATTATGTTTCATGCTGTTTTTACTTCATCTTAAATCTTTAACACTTTAAACCCCACAAGAAAATCCTCAGTTTTAAATGAACACTTATAATGTGTGCACACTACAGAGTGTTAGAGTAACACTGAATCAGTGAAGTTAATGAGATAATTCGGTGATTAATTGATGATTGAGCATTAGTATAAACACCTGCAGAATCACTGAAGGAAAGAGAAACACAAGATCTACAAATGACTTCAGCCACAGCCTTAGATGAAATCAACTGAATAAAAGAATACATCAAATCTCTCAAGATCTGATTAAACAACTATTAAAACAGCTTCACCAGATTCACATTACTAACCAGACTGACTTTATTTCTGTCAGATGTCTACAGAAGAACTTATGGAGAGTTAAATAGGTTTAGGTGTTTTTTTCACTACCATGATGGAGATCAGTGTTTACTTTAGTTGGGCTCTTGAACATGACTTTTCAACAACTAAGGTTTTTTTTAACATGCTGTAACAATGCGTCTTTGGAACTTGTTATAGCAAAACAAAAGTACACAGAAGAAAAAAAAATCTGATATTGTTGTTTATATATTGACAAGAACAAACTATTATTTCTGATCTAATCCCGTGTCTCTTCTCTTATTGAATATTGATATTACAGCATAAGAATGAACACTTCTGAGCCATAAGTTATAAAAGACTGTTAAGAAAATTTCACTCATAATAAAAAAAAAACCTTTGCTGAAATTTAGACAGAAATATCAAGAATCAGCGTATGAATCACAACAATGGTGACAATCCACAAAATAAATGAACAGATCAGTTCTGAACATCACAACACATGCTACTAAAACTTAAAACAAATGCAAAATTATAAGCACATAAGAATTCAAGAAAATAAGTCAACAATTCAGGGGCATAATTTATTCATGCCCCAATGCATGCTGGGAGTCATGGATGAGTTTTATCCTGTGCTGGTACCCAGCATGCATTGCATCATAAACCTTTTGATTGTCACCATTGTTGAGATTAATATGCTGATTGTTGATGTCTCTCTTTCAGTGTTGTGAGGACTGCTGCCCAAAATATTTAAAGCTCAAAATTTCATTAAATCCATATCCAGATAATCACATTACCGTTCAATCTTATAAAATTGAAGAAACAAACAAAAGAAAAGTGTTGTTCACTCATATATTTCAACACCAAATTATGAATTGACTATTATAGCAACAAGTTAGTCTAGTAGATCATGCTTGACAGAAACCGTCATAGTCACTTGACCATGAAGATTAATATTGCTGTAACAGATGTATCATAAAGATACAAATATAACAATGAAACAAAAGTTGAAGTACAAAAGTCAAGGGTCAGGAGCCCAACTAAAGCAAACACTGATCTCCACAATGGTGACGTCAGACGAAACAGTAACATTATCATCTAAATCTCTGTAATTCTCAATAAGATTTTTTGATCTCTGATCTCTGATCTGAAAGAAATAAAGTCAGTCTGGTTAGTAATGAGTGAAGTTGATAAAGCTGTTTGTTGATTGTTTAAATCTTCAGTTGATTTCATCTAAAGCTGTGGCTGAAGTCAGTTGTATTTCTTGTGTTTGTCTTGTTTCTTTTTTCTTCAGTGATTCTACTCGTTAACAGCAGCTGTTGATCATTGTCTGAATTCACTCATTAGTTTTCATTCTCTCTGTTAGGTGGACTATATTAGTAAACTCATGTGGAATAGTGAATGAGGGTGTAGGGTGTGATTTGAAACACAGCCGCTGAGTGTCGACTTTGAACGTTGTTAATTTACGATATATAGCAGCAGGCTACCTTCTCGAAAACGATGAATATTACCCAGAATGCACTGTTTTACTGAAAAACAGTATGTTACTGTCGAAATTTGGCCGTTTTTTTACAGCGATTTTTAACAGTGTGCATTTAGGAGGATAATTCTGAGACGAGGAAGAAGGTTGGGGGATTTTAAAGGAAATCACACATATACACTGGGTATTTTCTTAACTGTTGAGGAGAAGTTATATGTATAAGTTTAATAGCAAAAAGATTATCCTCCAAGATTTATTTGATCCACCTGGATAAGAAGAACCATGCAGTTAACTGTGTCTGCTTTAAATAGGCCGATTACAAAATCAGACATTCAATCTTAGAAGTTTGGAATGTTTTGGAAACAAAGGTCATGGGTTGCAAACATCTCTCCATGTCTGAACTGGCAACAAACCTCCAGCAGTGTGTACTTTGGCGTCTGTGTCTCAGAAGTGATCACTCTTCTGGGATTCAGTGCTATGCAGATGATACGTCCTACTAGGAGACATAAATCAAATTCACAATATCTAAGATCAAGCCCTGACCTGCAATCCCAGATGCTGCAAATCTGTGAGGCCAGCTACACTGTTAAAAATCGCTGTAAAAAAACGGCCAAATTTCGACAGTAACATACTGTTTTTCAGTAAAACAGTGCATTCTGGGTAATATTCATCGTTTTCGAGAAGGTAGCCTGCTGCTATATATCGTAAATTAACAACGTTCAAAGTCGACACTCAGCGGCTGTGTTTCAAATCACACCCTACACCCTCATTCACTATTCCACATGAGTTTACTAATATAGTCCACCTAACAGAGAGAATGAAAACTAATGAGTGAATTCAGACAATGATCAACAGCTGCTGTTAACGAGTAGAATCACTGAAGAAAAAAGAAACAAGACAAACACAAGAAATACAACTGACTTCAGCCACAGCTTTAGATGAAATCAACTGAAGATTTAAACAATCAACAAACAGCTTTATCAACTTCACTCATTACTAACCAGACTGACTTTATTTCTTTCAGATCAGAGATCAGAGATCAAAAAATCTTATTGAGAATTACAGAGATTTAGATGATAATGTTACTGTTTCGTCTGACGTCACCATTGTGGAGATCAGTGTTTGCTTTAGTTGGGCTCCTGACCCTTGACTTTTGTACTTCAACTTTTGTTTCATTGTTATATTTGTATCTTTATGATACATCTGTTACAGCAATATTAATCTTCATGGTCAAGTGACTATGACGGTTTCTGTCAAGCATGATCTACTAGACTGACTTGTTGCTATAATAGTCAATTCATAATTTGGTGTTGAAATATATGAGTGAACAACACTTTTCTTTTGTTTGTTTCTTCAATTTTATAAGATTGAACGGTAATGTGATTATCTGGATATGGATTTAATGAAATTTTGAGCTTTAAATATTTTGGGCAGCAGTCCTCACAACACTGAAAGAGAGACATCAACAATCAGCATATTAATCTCAACAATGGTGACAATCAAAAGGTTTATGATGCAATGCATGCTGGGTACCAGCACAGGATAAAACTCATCCATGACTCCCAGCATGCATTGGGGCATGAATAAATTATGCCCCTGAATTGTTGACTTATTTTCTTGAATTCTTATGTGCTTATAATTTTGCATTTGTTTTAAGTTTTAGTAGCATGTGTTGTGATGTTCAGAACTGATCTGTTCATTTATTTTGTGGATTGTCACCATTGTTGTGATTCATACGCTGATTCTTGATATTTCTGTCTAAATTTCAGCAAAGGTTTTTTTTTTATTATGAGTGAAATTTTCTTAACAGTCTTTTATAACTTATGGCTCAGAAGTGTTCATTCTTATGCTGTAATATCAATATTCAATAAGAGAAGAGACACGGGATTAGATCAGAAATAATAGTTTGTTCTTGTCAATATATAAACAACAATATCAGATTTTTTTTTCTTCTGTGTACTTTTGTTTTGCTATAACAAGTTCCAAAGACGCATTGTTACAGCATGTTAAAAAAAACCTTAGTTGTTGAAAAGTCATGTTCAAGAGCCCAACTAAAGTAAACACTGATCTCCATCATGGTAGTGAAAAAAACACCTAAACCTATTTAACTCTCCATAAGTTCTTCTGTAGACATCTGACAGAAATAAAGTCAGTCTGGTTAGTAATGTGAATCTGGTGAAGCTGTTTTAATAGTTGTTTAATCAGATCTTGAGAGATTTGATGTATTCTTTTATTCAGTTGATTTCATCTAAGGCTGTGGCTGAAGTCATTTGTAGATCTTGTGTTTCTCTTTCCTTCAGTGATTCTGCAGGTGTTTATACTAATGCTCAATCATCAATTAATCACCGAATTATCTCATTAACTTCACTGATTCAGTGTTACTCTAACACTCTGTAGTGTGCACACATTATAAGTGTTCATTTAAAACTGAGGATTTTCTTGTGGGGTTTAAAGTGTTAAAGATTTAAGATGAAGAAAAAACAGCATGAAACATAATTTAACAGTAATAAACTGTAATTAATTTACAGGAAACAAACTGTAGAAAAACAGTTATTTACTGGCGCCCCTGCTGCCGGTAAAAAACTGTTTTTCAACTGTTTCTTGCCGTAAATTAATGGTTGCCAGCAAAAAAAAGTGTTTTTCTACAGTTTGTTGCCGTTAAGTCAAGGAAAAACAGTAATATACTGTAAAATGTAAACGTCAGATTTACCAAATGAAAAAAAAGTTAATTTAACTAAAATATTTGTGAACAAACATAGAAAAAAAACTAGGCAAAGTCATACACTGATAATGAGAGTAAATACTGAACTTGACTGTATTAATGTGTGTTTGCACAAGATAAATCGTTTAGTTTAATGTAGTTTTGTTGTTCACCATTGTGCTGGAGAGTAGAGCCGGTGCTTCAGTCAATGATGAGCCACAAATTCTGATTTTCTGCTGCTTTATGTAAAGGCAGTAAATGTGGAGTCGCTGATACAGTGATGATCTCTGCGTTAAGTACTTCAGCACATACATGTGTGCTATAGCTGACAATGAGCTGCAGTGATTTGAGTAAAAGTCATGTATTTAGTTACTTTATTACTGCACATTAAGTGTTTGCATCGTTATATTAAGAAATATTCCTTCTCAGTGGACTCAAATGAAATAAATTCATAGTGCTAACATCGTAGGAATGCTAGTTTTAAAAACTTGAACTGTTTGAAGCAGTGGGAGTGGAGTTAATTTCCATGGTAGAATTTACAGTAAAATACTGTTAAAAAATAAGAGTGGTAAATTAATGGTTAAGAGCTGTAAATTAACAGTACTTTACTGGCGCCCCTGCTGCCAGAAAATTACTGTTATTTAACGGCAATTTTTTTTTACAGTGCAGATGAGTACTGTCATTTAATTTGCTATGCATATATTTACACACCAGTTAGCTAAATGCAGTGCAAATTTTCAGCTGCTCAGCTAGGGTGTGAGATTTGTTTCTCATTAGCTTGCTTATGGTAAGCCGAAAAATGTATTCCTAATGCTTCTTAAAATGAGCAGTACATTCAAGAAACCCAGAAAAGTGATTGAATAATTCAAGACAAGCAGATTAATGGAATAATCTGGAAAAACTCAGCACGTGCTCTTAGTAAATTGTATTTAACCGTATTATACAGGTTAGTTTACAGCACTGATCAGTTCATTGATAGACATTTCTGTTTGTAGTAAAGGATTATTATTATAATTTTTTTAATTGGTCTGTGCGCAAATAAGGGAGTGTCCAGTCAAATATATTTAGAAATAAGGCATATTCCATCGCTGTAGTGTGTGCTAGGTGCAGGAATTACACAATTCATATAAAAAATCTTAATAAAACGTAAGTTTATGTTAGATCTCTCTATGAGTTATTCCATGAAAAAATCTAATTTTAGAATCTTCCCTGACTCTAACAGGAAAATATAATTATGTTGATACTGTAACAAACACACTCTCACACCAGTATTCTTCTTACAGAGCCGGGGGTGAGGGCTGCTGAATGGCTGCACACACCTCAGTTTTGAAGCTGAAGAAGGAGACTTGGTGGTCTCCCTCTGCCCCGAGGAGCTGGATGTGTGATGTATGGAATTCCTCTAGGAGTGTGGGATCAAGAATGTTGTCTCTAGGGAACCAGGAGCGATCTTCAGGGCCATATCCCTCCCAGTAAACGAGGTTTTCTAGTCTGCCACCACACCGCCGGGATTCCAGAATCTCCTTGACCTTGTAGATGGATCCTTCGTCCAGAAGCAACTGGAGAAGGGGTTCCTCTGTCCGGTCAGGCTCTGTGGAGACAGGAGGGTGACAAGGTTTTAAAAGTGAGACATGGGACGTGGGCTGAATCTTGTATTGAGGAGGGAGTTGGGAGTCTGTAGGTGACGGGATTGATCTGTTGCTGGATGGTGAAGGGGCCGACAAATCCGGGACTAAGTTTCCTGCAGGGCAGGTGCAGCCTGATGTCACGGCTGGACAGCATGACCTTCTGCTCCGTTTGTTAGATAGGGGTAGGTGTTTGGCGAAGGTCGGCTGCCATCTTCTGTCTGTGCAGTGCCGTTTGGAGGTGATGGTGAGCTTCGTCCCAGAGTCTCTCGCTCTCCCTGAACCAGTAGTCAACTGCAGGAACATCGGAGGGATCTCCTGACCAGGGAAAGAGAGGGGGCTGGTAACAGAGTATGCACTGGAATGGTGTAAGGCCCATGGATGGTTGGTGGGTGGTATCCGGAGGAGATGCTTACCGTCAACCGTTCTTTAAATGCATTAAGTATTAGCTGCATGCAAAATGACCACAGTTGGTTTTTAACTATTGTAAATGTTTCAAATTTGATCATTTAGACAGAGTCAAATCGAGATCACCATATTTCTAGGACTGAACCAAACAGGGCCATAAAAATGAAGATCACAAAAGAAAAAATGCATTAAGACTTTAGGAAAGTATATTAAAATGACTAAAAGTCTATCATTCATTGTCTCTGAATTAATATGAATGATTAAGATTAATTTTATTTTAATTCTGTGCTTCATACAGCATGTAAAAGGCAGGAGCCAGTCATACTATAATAGAAAGTGATTTTAACCTGTGTTCTCTGAAATAATCGACTGAGGTTGATATGTCTTTCTTCTTCTTCTTTTACCCCCAGCCTTACCACTGAATAAAACCAATTACGCAGGAGTGGACTGATTTCTGGTGATGCCACTTTGAGCAGTGGATATGAGGAGCGTGTGCATTATGTGCTTGTGTTCAAGTTCAGAATGTTGCCACAAGTCTGTGGTAATAATGAAAGAAGGTATGTTACATAACATTTTTCTTTGTTAACTTCAGGCAATTTTGGCAAGGGGCAAAGAGCCAAAAATTCAAATGAGAAAATAATTGAACAAAAAAAAAACAATAAAAAAATAATAAATTTGAGATGTTTTGTCTTCTTTTTGAACTATTTTTGTTGGCAGTCAGGAAATGTATCTGAACTAACTGGCCAATTGTTTTTTCTAAAATGTAGTTACTTGTTATTAACTTCTTGTTAGAACTTCTGTATAAAAGCCACTGAATAAAAGTGATTAATAAAAAGTGTATGTATGAGTTTATCTGTGAAATAGAGTTAAATGTATCTCTGTATTCTCTGAATATAAATGTATTTATCTGTGAAAAGAGTTAAATGTAGTCCATCACTGTCTTTCTACTAACCATTAAACTGATTACTGACTGTTTACTTAATGAGTATTCTCACTCATTAAAGTGGTAGAAAGACAGTAAAGTCAAATAAACAAAAAATATACACTTCTGTTAAAAGATTGGAGAATGTAATATTTTTCTTTTCTTTTGATATTTTTAATAGACATAAACATTAAATTGACAGCTGAGCTGAAGAATGAATGCTGTATAATATGCATGTAATCACACTCGCCCAGTCCATATCTCATTATACTCGACATCAATGATTCCCAACCATGTTCCTGGAGGCCCCCCCAACACTGCACATTTTGCATCTCTCCTTTGTCTGAAACACCCAATTCAGGTCTTGGAGTCTCTGCTAATAAGCTGATGATCTGAATCAAGTGTGTTTGATTAAGGTGACATGGAAAACATGCAGTGTTAGGGGGCTTCCAGGAACGTGGTTGGGAACCACTACTCTACATAATACAGTGAGTGTTTAATACAGTAATACAATAAACTTTCAATAAAGCAACTCAGCCTTCCTTCGTTACATGTTCTAAAATGACATTTTCAAATTAGTAAAGGATGCTTTGACTCAGCTGTTAAATTGTCAAACTGAGATTTGAAGCCATGGCGGAAGTAGTAATGCACAAATTACAGATTTTAAAGAAACTCCATTGTTGTTTCTTACATATTTACACACTTGTTTCATCAAATTGTATAAACACAATATCACCCTCATAGCCAAGAGATATGGCTGTATATCGGCACGCTGTGAGTACCTATGGCACTCGGCCTGATTAAACAGTAAATACATTAATATCAATTCAAACATCACCTATGTCATTGTAACATATAGGCCTGGCCTGACCTACAGAAAAGAACGCTTATCTTATTGTGTTGGCCATACAATATACTACGGTGCCCGTAAAGTGACTTGTTCGGTTCGAGATGCTATGTTGAGGGAACAACATCCATTTCTCGTGGCCACGACTTCTTATGTTGAGGGAACATGCTAGCTTTAGCACATTTGCTTCTTGTACATTCCTGGGTATCTTAATATTTAAGACTACAGTAAAATGCATATATGCACATTGTACATCCCTGTACATCTTAATATTTAAGACTACAATTTACACTCATGCACATTATTTTGCGTTCTATATTTAATTCTACAATATAAATTTTTTATATTTTATTCTTATATTTTTATTGTTTACTTTTATTTCATTCTTACATAGCTTTATTTATGTATATTTTCATCTGTGTTGTTTTCTTTAATAATTGCACTGTCCATGGAGGGACCCTGACTCACATTTCACTGCTGGTTATATATGCTATATATAATTTTGTATGTGACGAATAAAAATCTTGAATCTTGAATCTTGAACGATATGTTTTTCTCGTGACCACGAGTTTAATGCGTAAACAAACCTGCGTGACCATAGCAACCCAGGATTATCAGAAATGGATTCATTCATATTTTATTTTGATTTAAGTAATTATTATATTAACCATATGCTCTGGCTACTGGGCTGTATTACATGCAATCGTCAGCATTCAATGAAGTTTATCATACATAAATGACATGTGCATAATAAAATATAAAAACTCTTTTTATTCATCCTACAGTCTTGTAAGTCCATTAACTGATAGTACTTTCCATGTAATGTGTACATTATTGTTATTATTAGCCTTATATTATTGGTTATATATATATATATATATATATATATATATATATATATATATATATATATATATATATATATATATATATATTTTTTTTTTTTTTTCTCTCTCGTTTATACAAAATGATCTCGTGGCCACGACATAATATGACGTTCCCACGAGTTAGTATGACGTTCCCACAAATGAATATCCCGTGGCCACGACATATTATCACGTTCCCACGAGTTATTATTTCGTGGCCACGACAAAACTAAGTAAACTGAGCAAGGCACTTTACGGGCACCGTAATATACAATGGTTTATTGCTTGTCTTTATTGAATATTACAGAACATAATGAACTTTGAATGAGAAAAATAATTGCATATTAAATCCCAAGCACAATATTGGTAAAAAATTGCAATTAGATTATTTATTTTCTTAAATCGTTCAGCCCTACAATAAAATCATAGTTTAAAGATGACAATAAGATGAAAATAAACAATAAAAATGTCTAATACAAAATATTCAGACACAGATTAATCTTTGACAGTTTTCACATTTAAATTTTATTTTGTCTGTAATAGTTGTGTTCCCTTTATAAAAAACATCTCAGTCCTCTTGCAACCCAAAATTTCTAACTCAAAACACACATAACATCAATATTTGTTTGGGTAAGAAATCAGTACTTAATAAATAGACTTCTGAAGTATGGACAGTTCAAGATTTAAGCAGTGCTCTAGTTTTATGTTCCTATTGCCTATTCATAATCAGAACAAACAGGCTTATGCCAGTTTGTTTTTTAATACAGTGAGGCAACTGAGAGAAACAAACCACCATTAAAATTATCCCTTTAATAAGTTAGGAAATAGGACAATA
Organism: Carassius gibelio; assembly: GCF_023724105.1. NCBI lineage: Eukaryota > Metazoa > Chordata > Actinopteri > Cypriniformes > Cyprinidae > Carassius > Carassius gibelio. The sequence goes on along the minus strand of NC_068375.1, from coordinate 18,859,412 downwards.
TAAATGCTAATGCATGATGTAACTTCAACACTGACAGACAACAGAACCTCCTCTCATAATTTAGCATAATTTGTCTTCTCACTTATCTAATCTTATGTTTGCAGGTGCTAAGGCTTGGTGGAATGTGAAAATCACATAGAAATGTAGAGACACATTTTCATACTTGTGTCTGCAAAAGACAAAAATGTACCAAAAATAACATTAAATGCTTTCTACAGTAGATATAAAAAGGTGTGTTGTCTCTCTGGTCCACAAAATTATAATTTATACTACTTATTTTGACTATTACAGAAACAAGTTTGTGTAAAATAATAGTGAAAGCAACTAACAATTTAAAATTTTCATCATGAAATGTGAATAAAATGCCAAAAGATCTCAACATGAGTGACAGCCTCTATATATTCTGTTCATACTATTAACATACTACTAAAAATGTGTGTATAACTATCAAAATGTTTGATCCTTTATTTCCAAAATATCAACAGCATAAAAAAAAAAAAAGTAAAACCACCACCATTCTTTTTGTTACCTTGCCTGGACCAGTTCCACAGAGGAGTTTTACCTCAGAGACCAATACACAGTTAAAGCTCCAGAAAGTGGGATATGATTAAATCGTACAGCGTAATGAAATAGAACTAATGCAGACCCCACACACATATTAACTGCAATGAGAGGGAAAGAGAAAAGAAAATGAGTAGACTTAGGCCTTTGGTTATTATGGCCTCTAATAGATGAGTTTTTACAAAGCATATAAAAGGATTATTTTCTTGATTAGAGTAAGATCTTGATAATTCTCGTATCTACTTGATCCATAATAACAAGGACTGCAGTCATCTCAACTCACCAGATTTAGAATTGTCTTAGTGGATTAATCTGAAATTTTATAAAAACAAGACATATCATGAAAATCAGACTTTTTCAGGTTTACAGTGCTAATCAGATCCCTGGTGCATCTACCACTCAAGGAAACGTGAAAATGATTAACCCAGAAACCTTTGTTTTGGTAAGACTTTTTCCACCGACATCACCGTCATTTTGATTTCACAAATGTGGCTGGACAGACAAACACAGAACACTATTCAGAGTAACCAGCCTTGGAGGAGACTAGAAAGCAATGGATTTATTGATATATTTATTGTATATTGCTACTGCCACACAGATCTTAAATAAACGTGATTTATTTCCCATCTGTTCATCTTCACAGACATAACTGACAGTTTTTTGACAAAACTCATGTGTTAAAGGGGTCATATGACATTGCTAAAAAGAACATTATTGTGTGTGTTTGGTGTAATGAAATGTGTTTATGTGGTTTAAGGTTAAAAAAAACACATTTTCCACATAATGTATATTTATTTTCTCCTCTATGCGCCGCCTTTCTGAAATGCTTTGATTTTTACAAATCTCATCGTTCTGAAATGCGATGTGTTTGCTGACTGGCCAGCTCCAGTGTGTTGTCAGTGGCCGAATACCCCAATGTGTGACAGAAATGTTACGCCCCTCAACCATACTGTGATAACGTGTGTCCCGGCGCGACCAGACAAAAAAATAAATAAAACACATTACAAAAGAGGCATGTGTTGCATCCAGTGGGGACATAATTATTGATTATAATGACTTATACTGTCTTTTTACGTGCTGCTTATCACACTGCATAAACATAAAATCCTGTGATCAGAGAAACGACAAACAACAAGCGCTACTCAATACTGCTCAAAACTTGCATTGAATCATCAATGGCAAATCCTTTATATATGAATGTACTTATTAAAGACTGTGAGTCAGTGCCAGACTACTGACATTGAAATTGCCCCACTTTATAGAAACAGACACCTGGATTGTAGGCTCCACTCAAAGGAAACAGTCCTCATCCTCCATAAAATATGCTGCACAGTGCACACATTTGAACATTTGGGTTGAACTGTTCTGGAACAGAGTTGTAAATGCAACTTAACCACTGATTTCTAGTTGTGTCCTCTTTTGTAAGGACAAACAAAGTAGTTTCGATTTCACAACGAAGCATCTCCACAACATGTCACTGGCGGCAACAGCGAGGATAAAAGTTACACCTTCTTTGCGTGAACATTTGGCCGGCGTTATGCAAATCTTCCCACATCGTGACATATAAATGTAGGGGCATATTAGAACAGGCCGTTTGGCTTCCGGTTCCGGCGACCGAGTGAATGGCAGCGTAATTCATCGTCTCCTCCGACGATCTAATTAAAAAGTCCACTAAATCTTGAGAAAAACGAAAGCTTTTTTTTAAAACAGTCTATAATAGTGGGACAACGATGGAAACGAGAGAGAAGAGTAGGAAAATGAACACGGAGGTGCCAGAAACCGAAGGTAGACAGCAAGAAGTAAACACATACGTTAAACACATACCGACGCAACACATACGTTAGCGTTAGCTCAAAAGCAAGATGCTAACTGTCAGCAAGCTCCCTCAGATAACATGCAAACTAATCTGGAACGAATTTTGGAGGAGATTCAAAGCTTTCGCAAAGAGAATAATCGTCAGCTGGATGAAATTAAGACTGAATTAAACAAGACAAACCAAAGAATTAGTCACGCAGAGGATCGCATTGAAGAAGCTGAAACACGAATGCAAAACGTGGAAGAGATAATGCAAAAAATGATAAAAATGCAATCGCATTTGGAAAGCAAACAGATCGACCAAGAAGGTAGATCGAGAAGAGATAATATAAGGATATACAACGTGCCAGAAGGCGCAGAGAAAAATCCCATGACTGACTACATTGAACAACTTCTGCGAGACACGTTGGATTTTCCTCCGGCGGCAGAACTGCATGTGGAGAGAGCACACCGAGCACTTGCACCCAAGCCTGGAGTGAACGCGAGACCCAGGTCGATTGTAGTGAAATTCCTCAGGTACAAAATGAAAGAAGAAGTGATCCGGAAAGCATGGATGAAAAAGGATATATTTGTGGGTCAACAAAAAATCTACTTCGATCATGATTATCCCCCTGCGGTTCTGCAAAAAAGAAAGGAATACACGGAGGTAAAAAAAGCGCTAAAAGAAAAGAAGATTCGATTCCAGACCCCTTATCCGGCCAGGCTACGTGTGTTCTATGAGGATGGAACCCACATCTACAACACAGCTGACGAAGCGTATATGGATCTGAAGAAAAGAGGGTTCAACGTGGAGAAAACATCGCTGACTGAATCACTCGCTGAGCAACTAGAGCGCACTTCTTGGGAGACGGTTTCACAACGAAAAACAAGAGGAAGAAAGGCACCGAGATCGACAGACATCAGAGAACGTCTACAGGCATATAGAAGATAATGCGAAGCTGACGATTTAAAAAAAAGAGAGGAAAAAGTCTGTTTTTGGACCTTGATTCGTTAGATAGATCTTAATTTAATTTCTCTTTTCGTATTACTGAATGACAGCACATATCTACGTCGTAACGTCGGACACGTGAGTTATGTTCTTTTATATCTCATGTAAAGACGATGAACAGGAGGGCCCCAATCACCACTATGGAAGAGAAGGTTTTCCCTCCATGCCAGACGCCACTACTAACTTGTTACAGGGTCATATGTTCCTGACCCCTATCTTGGAAGCACGTTATGTTTGTTGTTTATTGTTTCTCCAGGGATTGTGCCTTGCCTTCTATCATCCTTTAGATTGCAATGTTATATTGAACAGACATGGCAAATAACGAAGTAAAAGTAATTTCTTTCAATGTGAATGGTTTGCTTAACCCAATTAAAAGGAAAAAAATCTTAAGCAAAATGAAAAAAGAAAATGCTCATATTGTATATCTACAAGAGACGCATCTGAGTAACACTGAGCATGAAAAGTTGAAAAGAATGGGATTTACCCAGATCTATTATTCTTCATATCATACAGGGCATAGAAGAGGAGTTATTATTTTGATATCCAACAAGATTATTTTTGAAAAGAAATATGAGTATGCTGATAAAGAGGGTCGATTTATCTTTGTTCATGGAGTGATGAATGGAACATATATTACTTTATTTAACATTTATGCCCCACCAGGTAGTAATGTCACTTTTTTTCAAAAGATTTTTCAGATTATATCCTCTGAAACACAAGGAATATTGATCTGTGGAGGTGATTTGAATATACATTTACAGCCTGAGCTTGACTCTTCAAACAAAAAAGTTATTTTTTCTAAACCCATCCATCGGAAAATTAACACATTGATGAATGATATTGGCATAATTGATGTATGGAGAGATCTATACCCGAATACTAAGGATTATACACATTTTTCTCCTCCACATAATGTCTACACCAGGATAGACTATTACCTCATGTTTAATAGAGATAGGACCAGGGTGACAAGCTGTGATATTGGAACGATAGATATTAGTGATCATGCCCCAATCTACCTAACAGTAAAACTAGATAATAAATCTAAGGATACTTTGTGGAAACTTAATTCGAATCTTCTTAATGATCCTTCTTTTAAAATATGTATTAAAAATGAGATTCATTCTTATTTAGAAACTAATGATAATGAAGAGGTCACACCCCCCATACTGTGGGATGCTGCAAAGGCAGTATTAAGAGGTAAAATTATAGCACTAGCCTCACTTAAAAAGAAAACTCGACAACAGGAGTTAAAAAAATTACAGCATCTATTAAATTTATTAGAAAAAGAACATAAGGACAAGCAAACCCCAAAAATACTAGAACAAATAAAGAAAACAAGAAACGAAATTAATATGCTGTATACTCAAGAAATAGAGAAAAAAATTATGTTTTCTAAGCAAAAATATTACGAAAATGGATCTAAATTTATGAAAATATTGGCATGGAAATTAAAAAAACAACAAGCAGATCAAACTATATACAAAGTCAAGGATCCTATTACCAATACAATACAAACCAAACAAGAAAATATTCATGATACTTTTGAAAGGTATTATAAAAAATTATATTCTAAAATGCCAGAAGATAGGAACCAGGAGATTGATTGTTTTTTAGATACATTGGAGTTACCTACCATTACTGATGAGCAAAATAAAACACTGATAGCAGAAATAACAGCAAATGAAGTAAAAGAGGCTATTACTAAACTAAAATCTAATAAATCTCCAGGACCGGACGGATTTACTGGAGAGTGGTATAAAGTGTTCCAAAAGGAATTAATACCTATTCTGGTCCGCACTTTTAATTGGGTTTTAAAGAATGCAATAGCTCCTCCATCCTGGAAGGATGCAGTTATATCTATTATTCCAAAAGAAGGCAAAGATAAGCTAGAATGTGGATCGTATAGACCTTTATCAATATTGAATGTCGATTATAGACTTTTCACATCAATTATGTCCAGAAGGATGGAGGATTTCTTGCCTAACCTAATAAATCAAGATCAATCAGGTTTTATCCGTCAGAGGCAGACACAGGATAATATTAGGCGTACACTGCAAGTTATGAATTATATCAAGAAAAATAAATTAAAATCAATGATTCTAAGTCTAGATGCTGAAAAAGCCTTTGATTCAGTCAATTGGACTTATCTCTATAAGGTTCTACATAAATTTGGCTTTCACAAGGATATAATTAGAAGCATACAGGCACTCTATGATACACCAACTGCAAAAATAAAGATTAATGGTTATTTATCAAAATCATTTACATTGGAAAGGGGCACTAGACAAGGATGTCCATGGTCACCTCAACTATTTGCACTATATTTAGAACCCTTAGTACAAAGCATCAGACAGGATAAAACAATTCAAGGTATCAGTATAAAAGGAGTGGAACACAAAATAGCCTGCTATGCAGATGATATACTGATTTATCTTGGAGATCCAACCAAGTCTTTGCCTCAACTAATGAAACAATTTCAGAGTTCTGGCCCTCTTTCTGGATATAAATTAAATATTGATAAAACGGAAATAATTTCATATAATTATAATCCCCCTGTAAATATAAAAAATACATATTTGTTAAAATGGCATACAAAGTCATTTAAATATTTAGGTATCCATTTGACGAAAAATATAGAAAAATTACAAAGAAAGAATTTTGATCCATTAACTGTAAAAATCAGAGAAGATTTAGCCAGATGGAATCTAATTCCCTTTTTTAGTTTTAGCTCAAGGATTGAAGCAATTAAAATGAATGTATTACCAAAATATCTTTACCTATTCCAATGCCTACCTGTAGAAATAACCGGAAAACAATTCATAGAGTGGGATAAATTGCTTTCACGTTTTATTTGGCAAGGGAAAAAGCCCAGAGTACGCTTTAAAACATTGCAGCTCCCAAAGGATAAAGGAGGGTGGGCTCTTCCCTCATTAAAAGACTATTATACAGCAGCGCAAATTAGGACAGTGGTGAATTGGTGTGACCCACATTATAATGCTCCTTGGAAGGATATGGAAAACTATACTACAAAGAATATCCCTGTACAAGCAATATTAGCAGATAATAATTTAAGACAATATATAGATACGCTAGAAGACCCATGGACAAAGCTTACTTTAAATGTTTGGGCATCTGTGATAAAAGAATTTAAATTATTGGAATATACTTCCATTCTTAAATGGATTGCTTATGATTCAGACTTCACTCCAAATCAGTCGGATAATAGATTCAAGTTGTGGACAAATAAGGGAATAACTTCTTTTTGCACAATCATTGAGAAAGGTGTAATTCTAAGCTTTCAAGTATTGAAGGAAAAGATCTCATTAGAAAATCAGGATTTTTACAGATATCTTCAGGCTCGAAGTTATTATGATAAAAAAATAAAAGTGAAATTTAAAGATAATCTTAATCCACTAATAGAATTGCTTAAAAAAGCATATACATCAGGTATTAGATATAAGATAGTCTCTCAGATATACAAGAGCTTAATAAATATGAAAAAACACTCTACAAATTATATAAAAAAGAAATGGATGACAGAAAGTGGAATATTTTTTTCTGATGAAGAATGGTCAATTGTATGGAAATTTCAGTGGAAATCAACTAGGTCACTAAATTGGAAGGAGTATTGTTGGAAAAATATTATTAGATATTTTATAACACCAATACAAACAGCCAAATACAGTAATAACACTCCAAAATGTTGGCGAAACTGTGGATGCAATGAAGCAAACCATTATCATATATTTTGGGAATGCCTACATATTCAGGAATATTGGAAAGAATTACAGGATGCTCTTGAACATATTTTTAGAAGAGACATACTTCTAGAATTCAAACTACTGTATTTTGGTTGTGCTAGCTTAGAAACTACTGCAGCAGATAACAAATATCTGATGGGCGTCCTCTTAGCAGCCAGTAAGAAGGCAATTACTCGCAAATGGTTGCAACAAGAGAGACCGACATTAGATGATTGGATAGATGTGACCATAGAGATTTATATGATGGAAAAGATTACCTTTTTTGTTAACTTAAAGAGAGATGTTTTTCTGGAAAAGTGGAGGAATTGGGTTGCATATGTATCCGAAAGAAGATCAGATTTTGCTTCTATACTTAAATAGATCAAGATTAATATATAATGTATATGTTAATAATATATGTTTGTGTATGTATGTAATAATCATTTCCATAAGTCATTTGAGAATAGAATAAGTCATCTGAGGTTGTTAAGGATTGAGTTTAACTAAGACACATGTTCTTTCCCTGGATATATATAGTTTCTATTTTTATTTTTATTTTTTTGCCCTTGTTGTTTTTTTTTTTTTTTTTTTTTTATTATTTTTATTTTTTGTTTTACTATAAAAAAATTGTAAAAAAGGAAAAGAAATTATATTTTGAAATAATCGAACAAACCCAAAGTACAAATCATACTTAAAACACAGCAAGTAATTGTTCATACCTGTATTTGTTAAAACACTTTGTGATCGTAATGAGTATTATGTAAACTGAAATATATTGTGTTGTGATTGTACTGAAATGAAAGATCAAAATAAACACAAAATAGAAAAAAAAAAAAAAAAGAACAGGCCGTTTAAGGATGGCATTGTTGACTCTTAACTTTTCTAAAGAACCTCTCTTTGCAACTTTACAGATCTTCTGTAGCACTCCAAAAAGCAAGGAAAATTTGAAATCGCATCATATGACCCCTTTAACGTAAACTTTTGTGTGAATGAGAACTAGTTTAGTGTGCTGTGACAGCCACTCTCTGTCAATGTGCTTCAGATGTGTGCACTCAGAAAACCCTATATCAGAAGTTTAAAATAATATGGTTTGAAACACATGATTTCAGCACAATAAACGTGATAATCAGAACCAGAACAGATGTTTTTTTTTAGCAGGAAGGAGCTGTAATGCGGCAGCTCTTTTCTGGAAAAGGGGGCTGGGAGCAGCAGCTTATTTGCATTTAAAAAAAGATACCGCTTGATGGCATCCGAATCAGAATCATCAGAATGTTTAGGCGGACTTTTATCAAGTAGTCTATATCACCAAATCACACAAAGAATACACACACGTTGATTTATTAGTCTGTTAAAACTAAAAATTCCAGGCATTCTTAATTGTACACAGCAAAAAATGCTTCTGTATGCTTTTTATATTTATATAATTTAATAAATGTAACTTAATCTTTAGCACACAAATAGTACTGTTTTTATGCAGATGTCAGCATGAACACATTTAATAGTCATTTTATAAAAGTTCAGTAAAACAATAAGTGACTTACATTTTAGACATAATATCTTGCTTAATTTTGCAAACAAAAATAGTTCAAAACAAAGATCTCAACACTGTTTTGCGTCTCTGAGATCAGGGGCAAGTTTCCGGTTTGAATGACATCTTTCCTGGAAACTGTGTGCAACAGGGTTTGAGATGCGGGTAACACTTTATAATAACGTTCTGTTATAAGTTATTTATAAATTATTAGTTAATGATGAACTAATCATTTACAAAACATGACTATACTTTCATAAATTATTAATAAGTGATAAGTTAACATTTTAGTAATGTTTTATTAATTCAGTTATAAGTCACTTATAAGTTATTAGTTAATGATGAACAAATCATTTACAAAACATGACTATATGTTCATAAATTATCAGTGTTTGGAATAACGGTGTTTAAAAGAACTGCGTTAGGTAACAACGTTATTTTTTCAGTAACGGGGTAATCTAACTAATTACTTTTCCCGTCGTTACAACGCCGTTAACAATACTGATCGTTAAATGTGGTGCGTTACTATGCATTGATTTAATAAACTATGTAATCCGAACGCACCCCTGGCTCACAGAGCGAGTGGGTTAATAATGAGATAAGCGATTATGATTGGCTAAGGCAGAGTCATGTGTTTCATGGTAGCCAATCAGAGCCAGTGCTTTTACACACATGCCGGCACACGAGCCAACAGCGCCAAACACACACACACAGACACACACACGCAACAGCTACACAGAGATTCGCAGCAGCAGCACAAATGGCGAGTCAGGAGCAATCCGATGAAAAGTTGTCATTTTCAAGGTGGAGATATAAGCACTATTCATCAGCACAGACTTGTATTCTGTGTGGAGTGTGTGGATCTAGTGATGAAGTAAACCTCTCAATCAGTTTTACCTTCCACTGAAGCTCACATCAGGTGTACAGAGTTAAAGACTCCATGTGTGTCAAAGAAGACAGCTGTCTATACTCTTACTAGTCAGTACTTAGTACACACTACAAAGTGTTTAATACCTGTTATAGATGTTTAGATGTTCAACACCTGTTATGATGTGTAAACACATGAATAAATCATTTACAAAGCTTTCTGCATACCCTAATCTAAAGAGTAAACTCTCCATCACTTGTAAATGTGTTACATATCACTTTGCAGGCCTTCCTTACCTGTTACAAATTATTTGTATATATACACACAGTTTGAACTATGGATCTGCAACACAGGTATCATGGTTTCAGGAAACAGTCGTGACTAGCTTGTTCATTTCCATAATAATGCATCGTACTATGGTGATTAATCAGCGAGTTACATCGTTGTATGGGAAACACACCTCTGATCGGCTGAAAAAGGAAAAACAGTAGTTGTTGACAGACAAATCGTAAAAGCTGTGAAAATTAACCCTAAATTACATGTCTGTAAATTCACCAACAACCTGGGGTGATGCTCTGTCAATCTACAGTCCACAGGAAAATTTGACACAGAATTACGGAAGCTACACAGCAAGATGCAAACTTCTGATCAACCACAAAAATAGAAAGGCAAGAATTTTCACAAATGTGAGCCAGTGGAGTTTTGTAACTGAGTTGATGGACCGATGAGACAAAGATTAACCTTTATCTAAGTGATTGGAGAGCAAAAGTGTGGAGAAAAAAGTGAACTGCTAATGATCCTAATCATACAACCTCATCTGTAAAGCTTGGTGGAGGTGGTGTCATGCCATGGACATGCATGGCTGTCTCTAGAACAGGACCTCTTTTGAGTTTAATGATGACTTAATGTATGATGTCAGTAGCAGAATGAATTTGGAAGGGTACAAAATCATCTTGGCTACCAATATTCAAGAAGTTGCCACCAAACTCGTTAGAAAGCACTTCATATTCACTGTAAATTTTACAGAATTTTACTGTATAAACATTTTACAAGATGTAGCTGTAATTCGCAATGCATTGTGGGTCAAATAAGGTTTTACAGTAATGTAATGTATTCTCTGCATTTCGAAGATGCTTGTTTTACAAACAAGGCCCAGTTTGACGACGGATTTGCGTATCGTTTATTTCTTCTCGGGTTCGAGCCCCGCTCGGAGCGAGTCGTTGCTGCTGCTGCTCTCGTTCAGTTTCAGCCTCTGGATCTGATTCTGGATCATAAATAAACGACTGAATCTGACTGTTAGCCATGGTTTGTTTTGGATGATGGTTTTTCCCTCACGGTAATGTCACAGCTTCCACATGCTCTCAACACAAAAGCCTACTGGCGCTCGTGATTCTTTAGCTCCGCCCACACGTCACGCCTCCAGCCGGTAGTGTTTTTCCGGGAAAAATCGGTACAGACTATCTTTCTCTTATGAATATAATAAAACTAAAGACTTTTTGGAGTTATGAAGGATGCAGTACTACTCTATAGGTACTCAAGATTAAAAGGATATTGAGTGAAAACGAGCATTTCACCCCCCCTTTAAGTACAATAAATATCACATACTTTAAGACTTTTGCTCAAGTAATATTCTAAGCGCTAACTTCATCTTCAAAGTCTTTATCTGGTAAGATATCTGTACTTTTACTTGAGTATGGATTTCAGGTACTTTATACACCACTGGTTCTAACATAAAAATGAGAAATATTACTATTTAAAATAACTGTGCTCAATAAACATTTCATTGTATTGTCAATGTTGAAATAAATTGTGCTGCTGAATATTTTGTGGAAACTGTGATACATTCAGAATTATTTAATGAATAGAAAGTTCTAAAGGACCATATTTATTTGAAATTTATTGTAACATGAATGTCTTTATTGTCAATTCAGATTCATTTAATGTATATTTGCAGAATAAAAGTATTCATTTGTCATTAGTTATGGTTAATAATATTGTTTGCTCGTTCCAAATTTGGCATGCAGTGCTTATGTACAGCTGGTGCAGTATTTTAACGATAACTGCACATATTAATGCCTTATTTTGCAAGGCCATACTTTAATCCTACCCCATACCTAAACTTAACAGCTAGCTTTACTTATTATTAATAAGCAGCAAATTATTTGAGGCCAAGTTTATTGAGGCAAATTTCATATATTTAGTTAATAGTGATCATTCGTTCCAAAGCTAATGTGTATCCAATATCTCAGTAACAGAAATTGCAAATTATTTACTGTTGCATGTGGCAATAGTCTTGACTATGACTACGCATGAGCCATAACTGACACAACTGCCTGCTTGAAAATAAATCTTAAGTCATCCATTTCACTGTGAACACTGTGTGAAATATACTTCGTTTGTCAATTGTAGCCAAATAATTGCAATTATTGTACATTTATCAAACCCAAATCACCACCGACAACTTAACAGTGGAATCAGTAAATGATGTGCAAGTTGTTCCTGTCCTCCTTGTAAACCTCACACCATTCATCAAACACTACATGTCATTTTTACAAAAACTGCATTCTGGAAATGTCAGCAGTGTGTCCGTTCATGTCTCAGGTGGAAACATGATTCATATTCCATTAAGCATTTACATAAAAGAGTACCTATCCTTCCTGAAATAAATGGTCTCGACCTTCATAAAAAATGAGATTTAAAATGCAAATTAGCTTTAGAGGGTGTGAAAAAAGAGAACTCATCAGTAGCTTTGGCATGAATACCGAAGATAAATGCGGCTTTCATAATCAATAGCTCCCCAAAGATTTATGATGCAAATTCATATGTAAATATATGTAGAAATCATTCAGCAGGACCCATAGATGTTGTAAATATAAAAAGTAAGTTAATGGCAGTAGTGTTTGAATGTGTTTGACAGAGCTTTTACAGTTTAGTCTTGGAAGTGACTTTGTGGGACACTAAGAGTTGTTCGCTTTAGTCTGAAAAGAAATGATTGTACACGTGGGCTTATCATGCTCCATGCACATGGCTGCTTCATGCCTATCACTCTTCTATTAGTCCTGGATGATAGACCCAGAAACTTCTCCAGGTTTCAGGATCCATCACTACTTTTGGCCGACAATCCTATAAGCTCAGCATGAAGCTAAAGCAGCTTATTTTCATGGGATGATAACTGAAGGGGAGAAGGTCTGGTCCACCATCAAATGTCATATGCAGCATAATAAAAACAAAAGTATATGTCTTTGTCCAGCCATTACGTACTATGCTTTTGACTCCTCTAGCAAAAGTTGAAATCCTCCTGGATCAAGGAAGTTTCAGAACTGTTTAATAGCAGTATCTGACATTGTTAAAAATAAAGGTTCTTCATTGGCATTTATGGTTCCATGAAAATGGAAATTTTCCATTTCACAAAAAGTTGTTTATAGTGGAAATAGTTATTTAGATTTTTTTTAAATGTTCAAATAAACATTTCTTTTAAGAACTGTTCACTGAATGTCTTTTTGGGAAAACAAAATGTTTAATATAATGACTACGGAAACCCAATTTTAAAACCTTTGTTTTTAAGACTGTAGCAGATTATACAGAATTCTTATCATTTTAATATTGTAGATCAAACACTTCAAGAAGCACAATCTAAATATCATCATAGGGTTCATTCAGATGCGTTTTGACTTGACATGCAGGCACTGAAAAATGTGCCAAGCCTCCAGCTTTTCTGCGAAAGCAAGGATAAACTCTTGAAATCAGTAGTTTTTGAAGCTGTGAATGAAGAAAATTGCAGAACACTGAAGGAAGCTCATTGCAATAATTACTTAGTTCATGGGGAAAAGTTGAATGGCTTTAAAGAGGTCTCCCGCTTATCCTGAAATCTCACCACACTCTAGATTCTGTCCAAGCAATTAAACCAGACACTCCAACCAACAGAGTAGGCACTGACAACCTGTAATTATTTGAGCAGACTATGCTTTGAACAGACTCGTTCGTTTTACAATCGAGCGCCAGTTTCTGCGACTGACAGCACTGAAGATGGACTCACTGATTAATGGGTTTAGCAAGGAATGTGAAAGTCGCTGTTAAGTCAGATTGCACTTTGAAGAACACATTTTCCTCCTCATCATCTTTATCATGGCTGGATGACCCTTACTCATTGCCTCTAACCATCCGTTATTAACCTCAGTCCAGCTCATAAAATGGTAAAATGGCTTTCCAGGGTGTCTGTAATGCTTCTTTAACAGCAGATTTAACAGCTCTAGGAGTCTTTATGGAAGTGGCAACCTATCAGTTGTAATGTAAAACTTGTAAGGGATACCCCCCCCCCCCCCCCCATTGTCTTTAAAATAAACAAACAAATAATTAAATAAGCTAACAAATAAACAAACAAACAAATAAATTAAAAAATAAAATTATGTCATATTTTACTCACCCTCATGTTGCTCCAAATCTGCATGGCACACTTTCTTAAGTAGAACTAGAGAAAAATAATCTCTTTCTGTTTTGTCCATAAAATAAAGTCAGTGGGTTCTAATGTTGTTTGGACTGCATTGACGTTCATTATATTTTCTTCTGTGTTCCTCAGAAAAGGCTTGGAACGACATGAGGGTGTGTTTTTTTTTTTTTTTTTTTTTTTTGAGTGAACTGTCCTTTTATTCATATTTTGAATGTTCAATCAACACGAGCACTTAGTCAAGACAAATCAAGTCACACTTATTCATATAGAACTTCATTCAATTCAGATTGTTTCAAAGCAGCATTAGTGTAAACCACAACCACAACAAAAACTGTTTAAAACTTAATAAATTATAAAATGTATTTCATTTTATATGTAAATCAGCTCTACAGAAGATAATAGGCTCATTATTCAACACAATTTAGATAATAAATGGACAGACATCCTGCATCATTGGCCTTTGCACAGGCCAGGCTGGACATGTTTGACATTCTGCCATCTCTACTGTGTGATCGGATGGTCAATATTTCATGGACATGTCAGTAGGTTGTACTGACATGTAGGCAGGAGTTTGAACCTGCCCTGAGGGTGGAAGCTTGACCAGGCAAAGCACTGTAAACAGGACAACCACAGAGCAGCTAGAAAGCAAGTTCTGAACCATCTAAGGTCCAGAATTCACAAAGTCTGTTTTATTTACTCATATATGTTTTGAGTCCACTGTGTGCATCCATACAGATATACACATATTCAGTTGCTGCAATGTAGGGAAACCAACCATCCCTAACCAAAGGTGAATTGTTTATCGATAGTTGTGGAAAGAAAAAGGAAAAATGTAAAAAGGAGAGAGAAAAGTAAAAGGAATGCAAAAACAATGAGATAATGAGGGAAATTAATAAAAGTATATATATTTTTATTTAATTATTTAATCATTTCTGTTCAATTTTCTTTTCAGTTAGTAATATTGACAAAGAGCATTACTGCAGAGCTTCTGGAGATACATTTGAATGGCTGCTAATGTATACAGTGTGTGTGTAGTTGCCTCCGACAAGAAATAATTTATTTTTAAATTTAAAAATTACCCAGCAAGCTAATTCAGGTAAACTATGGGGTGGCTATCTGCTGTGAGATTGTGAATATATATATATATATATATATATATATATATATATATATATATATATATATATATATATATATATATATATTATATGTTATATTATATATATATATATATATATATATATATATATATATATATATATATATATATATATATATTATATTATATTATATATATATATATATATATATATATATATATATATATATATATAAGTAATTAGTGCTGGGCAACGATTAAAATTTTTAACTGCGATTAATCACTTTATTGTCTGTGATTAATTGCAATTAATTTCATTGTTATGCACAAAACTAATGATGCATTCAAAAGTAATCTAGTGTGCACGTGCACTTTTTTTATTTAAAAGTAGGCCTACTGCTAAATGAACAAAAGTGTAATAACATTTGGTTTTCAGACACTTTAGACAAACAAGGTGCTTTTACAGAAGTGTTCCTTTCACATAGTAGCAGTTGAAATATTTATTGTAGCCTAAATCTCAAATTATAACATTGGTGTAATTAAATGAAATATAAAACAAGCCATTTGTCACTGTCAGGACATTAATTTTTAAATATTTTTATAGAAATATTTTATAGTTTGTTATAGAAAAACATGTTATGCTCAGAGTCCAGAACCTCAATCATAACATTATAACAGACACCTCCCTATTAGAGACCTGCACATTTGCGGGACCCATCGCAGCAGAGTGCGGTGCGGGACAACACTTGATGGGAGGGTATAGACTCGTGTGTGTGGGATGTGGGCAGAATAATTAGGGTATGCTCACACTATGCAATTTTAATCATGCCAGAGCGCATTTGACCCCCAAAGCCTGGTTCGTTTGACAAAGTTAACAAAATTATTCAGAGAGCACTTTTCTGCTGTCTTCACATGCTATCAGAAATGTCCTATTTCCAACTATTTCCAAGTCATGATTATGAGCTTGTTGCATTCATTTCTGTTAAAAAATAACAGTGGACATTGGTTTGTGGATGTTGATGCTTGGCCTAAATAATTTGATCGGGAGCATCCCCTCCTGTGACTCATGATTTGTCTGTATGTGTATTCAGAGCCAGTGAGCAACAGACTTGCATAATAATAAAAAATACTCAGGTTACTAATGTAACCATGGTTCCCTGAGTAGGGAATGAGACACTGTGTCCTCTAGGGGTCGCTATGAGGGATGCCTCATAGTGACCCGTGTCTGAAGCATACATTGAAAAAACACCAACAAGTTGGCCGGCAACAACCCCTGACATCACTACCGTTGCGACTATAGAGAAATAGGCACCGGGAGAACATGTCATTTACTTCTCCATCTGAAGCTTGTGTGCGAAACATGACAGGAAGCTAGAGGAAGCAGTGTCTTGTTCCCTACTCAGGGAACCATGGTTACATTCTTAACCTGAGACATTCCCTTTCAAGGGAACCTCAAACTGCTTCCTCTTGGGGTCACTATGGGGAACAGTATATCCATGCCACCATGCTGAGGGAAGTGCAGGCCAGAATCATGGAGAGTACTAAGTACCAACTCTACCATTTCCGTGGGAGTTGCCCCTGGGATGTTAGACGGCTGTCCGTGACCTTAACCCTTACGGCCATAGGCCTAGGCTACATACGCAACTTACCTGTTAGGGCCTCGGCCCAGGGTAGAGCTAAAGGCTTGGAATCAAGAAAGATTTTTTTAAGTTACTTTAAAGTTATACAGCAAAGAGCCTAGCATTTTATACTAAGTTTTGCCTGTCACACAGGGGCTATAGTTCCTCTTGCATAAGCTTGCTGAAGGAACTGTCTGAACAGATCCCTATAGAAACACCCTGTTTAGATAGGTATCCAAAGATATATAGGTGGAGTTGCACCCAAGCTGAATGGGGCTTTTACGAACTCAAGAAAGGACACGAAGCAACCGCGCAAAGCCATTAGAATATAGGATTTTAGAAAGTGCGCAAAGATTTCACGTGCACACTTACCATAACATGGATTTTAAACGCCTATTTATCTATAGTCGCACCGGTAGTGATGTCAGGGGCTGTAGCTGGCCAACTTGTTTTTTTTTTTTTTTTCAATGTATGCTTCAGACATGGTTCACAACGAGGCATCCCCTATAGCGACCCCTAGAGGACACAGTTGGAAGTTCCCTTGAAAGGGAAATGCGTTAACGCGTGATAAAATAATTGTTGGCATTAATCAATTAATGCGTTAATGCGATGATAAATCATTAACTTGCCCACCCTAATGTATGCTTAAATATAAACAGGACCTGTATTTAATGTAGTGTTTTTGGCTATGTATGTGTATGTGCATGTACTGTATGTACACACACACACACACACACACATACATATTGTACATACATATATCTATATATATATATATATATATATATATATATATATATATATATATATAGATATAGATATAGATATAGATATATAGATATAGATATAGATATATATATCTATATATATATATATATATATATATAATGTAACTGTTTTATTACAGCTTACTGCATTATATATGAAAATGTAATGAACATTTTTATTTTCTCAATGATACCCATATTTATACAAAATAGCAGATGCTTTTATCCAAAGCGACTTACAGTGCATTCAGGCTATCAATTTTTACCTATCATGTTTTCCCAGGAAATTGAATCGAATCCCTAACATTGCGCTTGTTATACACAATTCTCTACCACTTGAGCTACAGGAACACTATACATATATATATATATATATATATATATATAAACTTGCTACATGTACTGCGTTAAGCTAACTGAGACTTGCATATCATTGCTCATTGGTTGATTTGGAGAGCTTCCATTGTCCTCATTTGTAAATCGCTTTGGATAAAAGTATCTGCTAAAGCAGCAGCCTGGGGGCAGCAATACAGAAAGCACGATCTCCCCCTGCACTTAAGCCTCGACTTAGGGGTAAACAATGCATGCTTGTTGGAAGAACGAAGGGATCTAGTGGAGTGATACTCAGTCAATAATAAAGACAAGTAGGGGCCAAACCATTTAGAGAGTTATAAACGAGGAGCAACATTTTTTAATCCGCTCTAAAATGAACAAACAACCAATGTAGTAAGAGTAAAATAGGATTAATATGCTCCCTCTTTTTAACCCAACTCAACAGATGAGAAGTAGTATTCTGTAATAAGTAGCAATATATATATATATATATATATATATATATATATATATATATATATATATATATATATATATATATTTTTTTTTTTTTTTTTTTTTTTTTTTCATGATTTCAAACAACATCCCACCCAAATCTAGTTTCGGGCAAATAAAACAATTCTGACAATCTAAAAAGTATAATTTCAGTTTTCCTTTTGTTGCAGATTAAAAATGTAATGAAAGCCAAGCCTTCACATCCACCAAAGATGCCACAAGAGACTCAAGATCCACAGAACACAACCTGGCATCCTCATTAAAATTCTACACCTCAAGGTGTCTTAATATACTGATAAGGCAAAGCTCATAATCCTTTGAAAGAGATTGTATGGCTAAAAGTCCAATTTACTGTTGAGGAACCATTTTTTTTTATTTAAGTGTAATTACAGCAAGGATTTTCAACATGAATGCATGCACAATTCAAATAATTTTTAACATATATTTTAAATTATGTGAAATAAATTGATAGCATTTTTAACATTTAGGGTTTTCTGAAAGTCAGGGGTATCTCGTTCAGAAATGTGCTACATCTTTACATAAATACAAAAATACAAAGGTTTTGCCATCTGAAAATCTCACAAATCAACAGTTGTTAACAAGAAATGCAACACCTGTCTTCCACAATACTGTCCATGTCTACTGGAAGCAAAACTGTGCTGTGAAATCATTTTATGATGGTGTAACCTGGACCCATATGTCAGTGCTATCCTGACATCTGCAGAAAATTATCATAGCCATTCTTTCTTGCACATGATATCCAACCTTAAAAAAAAAACAATCTAACAATGGGCAAAAAAAAAAAAAAAAAAAAAAAAAAAAAATTATATATATATATATATATATATATATATATATATATATATATATATATATATATATATATATTATTATTATTTTTTTTTTTTTGTTTGTTTTTTTGCCCATTGTTAGATGCTACTGTACGTAGTTTCTGTTAGTCTAATATTATGGCATGACATGGCATACGTAAAAATGTATGTATGCCAAGATTTAAAAAAAGAGCTTTTAAATAATATGCATTGGCTAACATTTTGTCACACCAAGTGACAGAAATTTCAAAAACAATTTTATGTAGCATGTTTGTGTGCTGCTGTGCGTCCTTGTGTTTAATAAGCAGCATGTATGTGTGTTTTGGACCCACCTATACTAACACGGTTTTTATATAACAAATAAAAAACTGTGTGCCAGACTTTAGACAAGTTTTTAGTTGGTCTATGGCGCAGTCTATTTTTAGCTCCTTAAAATAGCAATGCGCCAGCAATGCTCCTGAACACACCCCTTTTAAACCAGCATGCCCATGGGCGCACAAATGGGTGCAAATGCATTTGCTAATTAAACTACATGGCGCTGGATGGGAAAATGCGAACAGCGCCGGACTGAAACTAGCAAACACACTTGCGCTGCACCTTGCGTCACATTTTGCTGGGTGTATAGGCATGGCCGTATTAAAACAGTGTGGTGCCCTGGGCAATAGAGCTCAAAAGTGCCCTTATGGATAATTCAGCTCTGATTATAGGGCCCCTAGTATTTACACATTAACATTATGTGCGTTCATCTCTGTCTTTTAATTTGGTTAAGGCTTGTGAAGAAGCACAGTGCTCCTGACCCCTGCTTCGGCCTCCGTTTTGAAACTCTGTAGCTCAGCTTTAGCAGAAGGGCTGGCCCGCACTCATTCCCACATGGTACATCTGGACATCTCCACTTCACCCTTTAAGCAGTACGTAAATCATTCTGTCAGTGCAGACATGTTAAGCCAAGCACGCATTACAAGTTTACCAACCTTTCATGTTTTAAAGGGTTATTTCATCCAAAAAAATTTACAAATTTCCATATGCTGTTTTTTTTAAGACAAATGGAAAATTTTCTTGAAGACATGATGGTGAGTAAATTAATGGAATAGTTCACCCAGTAACACAAAATTTGTTTAAAGTTTACTCTCAGACAATCCAAGATATAGACTATTTGGAACAGATTTAGAGAAATACAGCATTACATTACTTGCTCACCAATGGATCCTCTGTAGTGAATGGGTGCCATCAGAATGAGAGTTCAAACAGCTAATAAAAATATCATAATAATCCACACAACTCCAGTCCATCAAATAACATTTTTGAATTTAAGAAAACAAATCCATCAATTACATGTATTTAACTTCAAACCATTTCTATAGCCAATACTGCTTCCCCCAGAGACGTCTTGTCTGAATCAGGAGAGAAATATTAACAAATAAAGCACTATTTCTAGATAAAAAAAAAAAAAACATTCCAAAATGGTTCTAAACAAGTACAAGTTTGTTATTATGAACTGTGAACAATATTTTGGTCAGAAGTGGTGGTTTAAAGTTAAAATGCCTTAATGATGGATGTTTATTACAAACACAGCTTTTTTGATTCACAAGCATATTGCAAGAACTATTAATAAATGAGAGGTTACGGTTAAAAGTTATTGAAATAATAAAGATACATACTCATCTGTAATTCATTCCCTTTCAATGTGGTTTCAAGGCCTGCCTTTTTTAACTCAAATACCTAATCGGAAACTAGTTTATTAATATTTTCAGTGTAGCATAGTACAAAGTATGTTATTGTTTCAGGTATATCTTTTGTAATTTCTCAGACAGCTCTTTAATTTAGGTCATCAACAGATGTAATAATGAACAAACAGCTAATTTATTCTTTCATATATTTCTATTATTATTATTATTATTATTATTATTTGTTTCATTAGCAATATAATAATACATACCTTGTTCTATTATTATTATTATCTGACAATCCAAACAACATGCTTGGCTTATTTAGTCTTTGTGTACATATTTTGCATTGCTGTATTTTGCACAACCAAAATGCAGGCCAAAAGAGAGCTAAAGTTAGTTTGTATGCTGAAGAACTCAGACCATGACATCATGCTGTGCGAAATGCTGCCTTGTGTGACCTTGATTTATAGGCCATGACTGGAATTCATTGTAAAGCCAACAAGACAAAAATTGTAATGGCTTCCCTGCTGAAGGTTAACAATTGGAATTGTTACCATCCTGCTTATTGAATGGTCTTTGAGGTGAACAGCTTGTCAGGGCTGCTGTCAGGATTTAAAAGGCCAGATTGTTTACAGCATTCACTTTTCTTGGCTCTCTTTTTCTCCCTTTTCTTCTTTTCCTTTTTCCGATTAATGGGATTTAGTCACTGTGAACAATTGAAAGATTTATTTACATTTACGTTTAATTTAATTAGACAATACATTCTCTGTAAAGCATCTATTACAAAAACACTCTTCTGGCTGGACTTCCATTAAGCACAATGTATACTCTACAAATGATTCAGAATGCAGCGCAAGACAGGTCTTTAACAAGCCTAAAAGAGCCCATGTTACACCTCTCTTTATCTCCTTGCACTGGTTACCGGTTGCGGCTCACATCAAGTTCAAGACATTGATGCTTGCATGTAGAACAGCTACAGGCTTAGCACTCACCTACTTCCATTCACTATTATGAATCTACATCCCCTCCAGAAGTCTGAGATCTTCTCAGACTTCTGGAAAAGAAGTCTGAGAACGGCACCTCATGGTACCATCACAGTAGAGAGGCTCAAAATCACTTTTCAGAACATTCTCGTTCACCATTCCTGGCTGGTGGAATGATCTTCCCAGCCCTATCCGGAATGTGGAATCCCTGACAATTTTCAAGCTACAGCTGCAAATGTTTCTCTTTTGTAACAACTTGGCCTCATCATCATCAAAAAAAATATATAATAATAATTGCGCAGCTAGTCAGTTAACAACGGCTCTGTGTGTAACAGCTGCTCTATGTGAAATCATGCACCTGAAGGAATTTACAGCTTATTAGAGAACCGGCTTTACTGACGAGATGCACATTAATGATCAGCCGATCTTTATCATGCACCCCAGTACAGATATTGAATTATAAAAATATTGAAGTAATATAATAAAAATATAATATAAAATGTGTGATGAAAGATTTTGACTCAAGCGCCCCGAGTTCGGGGCTGCCCTTTACCAAAACTTGATCTAGGCTACTCTATTTCCCACCACATATCAGATCAGAAAGGCATTTATTTATTTTTTATGAAAATTGGAAATAAAACGTCTCATTAATAATAGTGTTATTAGGTGGTTAGCAGTATAGGTATAGGGATGTTTGTCTTTTCATTTAATACTATTTTTAAGTATGTTAAAAACATCTGCAAAAAAACAAATTAGCTAAATTGTGAAAAAATATGTCAGATATGCATCTTTAGGCAAAAGTAACAATATTGGTTGTTCACGTGTGTTATTCACTTGTGCTCTGTACTATTGCTTGAACTGAAGTAGGTGGCAAAACGAGATTTATTATTTGAATTTTGAGATAAAACGAAAAAAAAAAAAATTAAAGCAGGCATTAATTAATATCAAGTAACAAAGCTTATTCTGATTGTTGGATGGCAGGTACCAAAAAATGATAAGTCAAGTTTATTTTTAGCAATTAGCATGACATTTATTCAAATATGTATTAAAGAGATACTCCAACCCAAAATGAACATTTTGTCATTAATCACTTTGCCCCATGTCGTTCCAAACCTGTAAAATCTTTGTTTGTCTTTGGAACACAATTTAAGATATTTTGGATGAAAACCAGGAGGCTTATGACTGTCCCATAGACTGCCAAAAGCAAGTTACACTGTCAAGGTCCAAAATACTATGAAAAGCCAGTGTTTCATCCATAACGTTATAAAGCAATGAGAATACTGTTTGTAAGTGAAGAAAACTAAAATAATGATTTTTTCAAAAATTCCTTTGTCAACAGTCTCCTCTGTGTCTCTCCACATCATTCAAACACTGAGTTATGCATATAACTACTGTTCCCAGAAAGAGGGAAACGAGGTACAACACATGACTATGGGATATTGCACTCATCGTGGGTGGGGCTACCAGTCTAAAGAATATAAATGCGGTGACATGCCTCATTCCCCTTGTTCAGTCCAGCTCTTCCCCAAGCATCCCACTGCGTGGGGCCCAGAGGTGTTGTACCTCATTTCCCTCCTTTTTTGGATATGTACATGCATAACTCAACATTTGCTTTCAGTCGGTTCACTTGGTACAACACATGACTATGCGAAATATATTCACACCATATATTCAGTAGAACAAAGTCACCGAACTAAACATAAGGGACCAGCACCGTCACATACCCTGTGCATTTCATAGGAGTGACGGCCCCTGACTTGCAACCACTGCGTAAGCACAGACATTGGTACTCTTGCCACAGTGACGTCTAGTCAACAAACGAACAGACAAGTGCAGTGCACAATACAACGGCACCAGTGCGCTCAATCCGCAACTACAGGTGGAGAGGAAAAAGGAAGGAGTGATGTAGTCTACACATGCCATCAGGGTACGCTGCGTTCCAGTGCAACAAGGATGTGCTGTTTCTATGTGTATTTGTTTTCATTTGAAAGAAAACAGTTCATCCTTGTGCACAGAAGAGCAAGGCAGTTTGAGTAATGTGGATAGACACAATAATCAGTTTATCAAAACGAAATCTGATTAAAACTTAGTCTTGTCAACCCAGCCTTAAAATACAGCACATGGGTAAATTACAAAACATTTTCGCTGAAGTTAACCTTTAAGAAAGACAATTTAAAAGGGTCATACGGCATTGCTAAAAAGAGCATTATGTTGTGTATTTGGTGTAATGCAATGTGTTTATGCGGTATAAGGTAAAAAAAAAACACATTATTTTTCAAATAATGTTCGTTATTGTTTCTCCTCTATGCCCCACCTTTCTGTAATGAGATTTTTACAAAGCTCATCATTCTGAAAAGCGAGGTGTATGCTGATTGGCCACCTATCCAGATTATTGTTATTGGCTGAACACCTCAAGCATGTGATGGAAATATTACACCACTTATCATACTATGATGCCACCTGCCAGCACGATGAGACAAAAACAATAAAAACCCATTACAAACAAGGCATTTGTTGCAACCAGTGGGAACAAAATTACTGATTAAAATTATTTATACTGTACTGTCTTTTTCGGCATTGCATATTGGGTCGCGTAAACATAAAACCATGTCAGCATTTGAGATTGTAGAAAGGATAAAACAACAAGCATTACACTGCTCAAAACTCGCGTTTGAATCGTAAGTGGCAAAGTTATAGTGTGTCCTCTTTTGGAAGGCCAAACACAGTTTCACTTTCACAACGAAACACACAGCGTCACACATGGCGGGCTTGAGTGAGTGAAATAGAACAAATACAGCAAAGCAAAGATGCATACTTTCCTCTGCTAAACACATTTCTTTCCATTGCAGGTTGTGTCTTATATAATTTTGATAGGCAATGGTTAATGGTTTCATTTTGTTGACCTCCTTATAAATACACTAGGCTCAAATCTATCTACAGCTTCTGAAATTCCCACTGTTTCGTGCTTCAAGACTGTGTGTCGTACTGAAAGGCAATATTTCTAGGGTGGGCTCTCCATTCTGTTTTGCCCATAGATTTTTCAATCAATCAAAGCCAGTCTTTTTTTCCCATTGAAGTGTTCAATAATTCATTGAACTCTGGCTTAGGGCCACAGCTGATGTTCAGAAGAAGAAATGAAGAAGAGAAGAGTGGATTGCATTTGGGCAAATGTACAGTCCGCAGAAAATTAAATGCTGCTTACTGGCTGCATGGCTCTCGTTGAGTTCACAGAATCAAATTTCAACAGAAAACTTTTGAGCTGCATCATAAGTCTATTTTCATTTATTTTTTCATAATTTAATTATATTGTTTTCATTATTTGTGATTTTATCAAGATTATCAAACCAATAAATGAAAGAAAATGCAAAAACAGAGAAAAATATAGCTGCAAGCAGCAAATAAGTGGCCATGCATAACAGAGAAAAAAAATCTGAACAAAGGAGCTATCTTTAATTACTCAGTAAAGATCAGGGTTCCATTTCAGTCAGTCACTCTCGACGTTACGTCGGATGACCAACGAATTGGGATCTTGCTTAGAGAGACCAATCCACCTTGAGTGTAAACTAAATGAGCCAATGCACATTGCCATGCAATTATTGCATCCAGCTGCCGCTAATCATGATGTGAGTATAAGGCCTTGTCCACACATACATATTTTTATAAACAGAGTTTTTCCTTCTTCTGTTAACCTTCCACATGAAAATGCAAACACGCACTATGATGCACTGTCAACAGCATGCCAAACCAACAAGTGGCAACATAATCTCAACTGTAAAGCCATGTTGGCCAAACAGAAGCCTGAAAAAGCTTCCAGTAAGCTGATAACAGCGTCTGATGTCACAAGCCAATATTTTATTTTTATTTTTTCAAAATCCTCAGAAATGTTTACAGAAATGTTCAGTTTCAGTAACTTGGTGCTGCGTTTGCATGAGGACAAATGGGCAAACAGAGTGGAGACCCCCACCATGCTCTGAGCCTTCATGGTTGGACAATTGGTTCTTCAGGGTGGTCCGCACCATCAGTGCCATTGTTCCCGGAGGTGAATGAGGGGCTAACCAAGTTGTGGATGGCACCTTTCTCTAATGGAATCCTTCCACTTTGGTAGGGATCCCAATTTGTCTGTCATTCAACGTGACATTGAAAGTGACCAATTGAAAGGGAACATATCTCAGTTACATATGTAACCCTCGTTCCCTGAAGGAGGGAACGGAGATGTCACATCCCGTCACTATGGCTGCTGTACCACCGCTGAGTGGCCGGGTCACCAGCTCAGCTCCTCAGCGAATACCAGAATATGCTCTGCACCTGCTGCCTACTTATACTCATGCTTTGGCAGCTGGATGCAATAATGGCATGCCAATATGCTTTGGCTTTTTTAGTTTACACTCGAAGTGGATTGGTCTCTCTAAGTGACATCTCCATTCCATACTTCAGGGAATTAGGGTTACATATGTAAGTGCGAATGTGTTACAGCGGTGCGACGAAGGCTGTCCCAAACTGAAGTGTGTGGAATCCGAAGTGCGGATGTGAAGTGTAATTGCGTCACAGCATCACAACGTAAGCTGTTCCAAAGTCAGAATGCGCACTCCAAAGACCGCATTTGAAGTGTGAATGTGTCACTGTGGCACGAAGAAGGCTGACGAATTTTGAAAGTGACTTCAAATGCGCCCTTCATTTCCCAGGAAAATTAAAGGTACAATTTGTAAGATATTTGCAGTAAAATATCCAAAAACCACAATGCTACTGTTGTATATTTTGTCCAGCTGATTACTAACAATATCTCTAATGTTTTCAACTACTTGTAAATCATTAGAAAATTCCCATTCTAAACAGTGACATGGGGCAGTGCAGTTGCCTGTCAATTACGTTAGTTACCCTTTGTTACCACCTTTACTGACGTAGAAACCACATGACAACAGTGTCGTGGACAAATGCGGAAGTAGTGTCTAGTGTCCAGTAAACCACTAGCTTGCTTCAAGCAGTTCCTTATTTACTTCTTGAATGTTTTATGGTGGATTGTGTTACTTATTCATGGAACATAATTACTGTTTACCGTCTGCCTCTGGTTCTGTCGACAAGGACAGCTCCCGTAAATGTAAGCATACGGGCCAACCAAATGACCCAAGAAGAGTTTGGGACAAGAGGAAAGAAAAAGCAAGGATCAATATCGTTGTTGCATTTTCTAGATGGAGAGAGCTTCGCGACAAACTTCTACTAGAAAGAAATGCCGATCTCGCTTGTGTTTTACTCGACATGTTAGTTGTTTTGATTTGTATCTTTACAGAAAACGTATGCTATTATAATGATCAACAAGATTAGTAGCCTATTATGGGGCATACACACCAAATGCGGGGCATCGCATCTCTAGACCTGCGCGAAGACGCATCTGATCCATAGTCTGATCGTGTCTTTACACTAACTTTGTATGTAAACTACTCACGCAAATTGTTGAACTCGCATTTGCTATGTATGCCCAATTATTGTGTTAGAAGACAACAAATCCCATCATTCCATGCTCCTTCTTAGTGTCACCAAACCACAGGATTGTTATTGTTTTGGTAGTGCATCCTCTAATGGAAGGTCCTACAACCTGTACCTTTAAGTGTACATCTTATGGACACTTCACACACTACCATATCCCAGAAGCACTTGCACACATATGACGACAGTGTTTATACTGTATACAAAGTATAAGGCAGGTGAGAGTTCTGTGAAAGAATTCACATTGAAATGTAAGTATTGTGTTTTCATTTACTCAAATTCCTAGCGAAAGTGTTAAAAGCCAGGGGTTTTAACATAAAGCCCACAAACAATAAGACAGCCACTATATAAGGCAATGGTCTATCCCTTTGTTGTGTTTTTTTGAAGTGCTGTCATGCAAGAGATGTCTACAAATATGTTTTGACCAAACTTAAGCACTTCAGTATTTTGTATGCATGTCCTGCTGTGTCACATTTTCTAATGTTAAGATTGCAAACCTGTCTTTATATTTTTCACAAAACTTACTACTTTTTTCACAAAACCTTCTTTTTTTGTCCTTTTTTTTTTTTTTTTTTTTTTTTTTTACACACATTAAAACAAATAATATATATTAATACATAATTGAAAGTACTTTTTACAACATAGCTTAGGTTTAACATCAGAAAAACATCAGTTTGAGCCCAGCCCTGCCTCCATGTGTTCTGGGGTGAATCTCTTGGTGAATGGCGAGCACCTCCTCAGCGTCTTGAAGGACAGTGCGGTGACAGAGGAACAAGGTTCATATCAAATACTCTGGAGAACACTCTGTATGATGTAACACTGGCAGACAGAAGAGAAACACAAGGGTCTGGATTGTGGGACTTCTCGGAAGATCAAGCAGCACTGTCAGGCCCTCGCTGCTCAACCCAAAACCATTAAAAACATTTCCAGCGCTGGCACATTCAGCTTTATCCTGCACAGGGGTCTGGTCTGGTTTAAGGAAAGAAGGAAAAGAGAAATTGTTTAGAGCTATGATGACGCAATTAGTGCAATAAATAAACTTTTTTTTAATAATAATAATAATAATAATAATTATTATTATTATTTACTTTTTTTTCTTCAGAAAATTCAAAACCTTGACCCATAGAAATTAACATATACTGCATTTTATTACAAAATGTGAAAAAGTCCACTCTATGGCTGACAGAATGGCTGGCAGAGAAAAATTGGGTATAGTTTAATTTGGTATGCCGCTCCAAAAACTCTTGGGCATTCGAAGATATATTTTGCATGAATTTCGTCAAATTCGTTAACGCTCTTTACAAGAACAGCTTGGTCTATTGGAAATATTTTAATACGTTTTTGGCAGCATTGTCTGAAGATGATCTGAGCCAGTTTTGGTGAAATCGAAAAAAAAACTTTCTAGGATGAGTTCAAAAATTTGTCATGCATTCGAATCGACATGAGCCAGAAGGAGAAGGAACAATAAAAATAATACATAAACATGTAATGGATACAATAGGTGCCTAGGAATACTGGGTGCTTGGCACCTAATAACAGGACTCATCTAATACAGCCCAATACACGTTGACTCAGAAACTGTACCATACATATAGCTATGCATCACTGCAGCTCAAAAGCAGTATGTCAGCAGCTTCAGCAGTCTGTGTACCCCCGATGACAAAGTCAAAAGTGAGACACTCCCAGATGCTGTTTAAGCAGTTCTGCTGAGATTTGAGGACTCATCTGGGGCAACACTTGCCACGATAACAATACAGCGTGTCCAATTAATAGTGCTGCACAATAAAAAGTTTTGTTTTGGCAACAATACTGTGTTTAGACTAGTTTTAAATAGTGCGTGAAGAAGAAACGGCCAAAAAAAAACCCTTCTTGCTTTACAGTGGATTGCAGACTTATGCTGTAGGTGCATCTCTCAAATGGACCATTGACACTCTATCTACCATCTCAATTAGGAGTGTCTTTTATTGTATGTTTTAGCCATGATTCCCATCCACTAACAATATAAGACTGACAGACTGCAATACCTACATCTTGGATGCCCTGGGGGTAAGCAGATGAACATCAAAGTTTCATTTTTGGGTGAACTATCCCTTTAATGTTAATCCAATTAAATGAAAGAAAGAAAATCACTCACTGCTTTTGACTGAATTACTTTGTAGTTTTAACAAAAATGAATCCACAGTCAAACCAAAAACTATGCAGACACCAGATATATATATATTATATATATATATATATATATATATATATATATATATATATATATATATATATATATATATATATATATATATATGTTTTTTTTTTTTTTTTTTTTTTTTTTTTACTAGTGGGTGCATGACACTGGGCTATTGTTCAGCTATGTAAGAGAAGATAACAAAATAAAATAAACTATGACATTATACCCAAAAATTCTTCCTACAGTGGGCTACCGTCAAATGTAATAAATAATTTGGGACCAAAAATTATTCATACACTTTGACCTAACCATGTTTTGCTTAAGTGTTTGTTTGTTTTTTTTTGTTTTTTTTTTTTTTATTACTAATGTGATCTTTTTACACCACAGACTGACCAAAATTAAGCATTGCTTGGTAACTGGTCAACAAAGTACTGATAGTTGTGTAAATATTGTCATACTAACAGTTTTTTTGGTTGATTTTAATCCATTACATATCTTTCTGTCAAAGTTATCTGAGGAATTTGTTCTGACACAGTTTAACTCTGCATTCTTGTCATATTGTATTACCCTTTTCTAAATTAATAGCAAATAAACTGTGATAATGTGAGAAATGTTGAAGGTGTCGGCATAACTTTTGGTTTGACTTTATATTATTTTTTTTTAAGTGATGAATATGCAGTGGTATTTTACATTTGATTATTCCGTTTCTGTACCTGGAAACCTACAAACTACCTACAAACTTAAACATTATGTTAATAGCACAAATAAATAAATAGAACAAACATACAAATTAAACAATTTCAAACAGGGCCCACTGTACAACCTGCACTGGGGCCCATCAAACCCCAGCTATGGCCCTGAATACAATTACCAATCTATTATTGTTGACAAATGTGTGGTCACCCAATAATATATGTAGCAGGATAAAAACCCTAATCAACTTATTTAATACAATGAGCATAATTAAATTTATAAAAGAGCATGATGAAAGTCACAATAATTAAATAAAATTAAAAAATCAATGCATGCATGCACACAAACAGACACACACACATTTGCAAATATTTATTCATTATGGATGGCTGAAGGCTGGTATGTTTATTGGACTGAAAAAAAAAGAAGAAGACTGGATTTAGTCTTTCCATTTATGAAACCAGCCACAACGAAAAATATAATAAAAATCTGAATATATTGAACATATAATATTCAGACCCAAGCATGAAGTCATGTTGGCAGCAAGTACTGATCTGTTGCCAGCACTCACCGACAGAGATCACCGACATGTTTGCTTAAAAACATTTCAGACAATTTAATGCATTTTATTGAAATCTGGTGTAACTGTCAAACTATTTTCAGTTTAGTCTAAACCAAACAATGTAGTATTTAAATTGTCTCACTGGAACGATTGTAACACAGATCACCTTTATTTATATAGTGCTTTAAACAAAACAAGAAATAAAAGTCATAAAGAGTTTGGAATCCAATTATATAGTTTAGATTTTTTTTTTTCCTTTTTTTTCTATCTGTTTAAATAATTCTTCACAGTATGATTTGGTCACTGTTCTGATTAAAATTAGAGAACCTCATGAATCATTTAGACAATTTGTGGCTCCCAGGAGAATAAACACTTTAATACACCTACTCCGCTGCTCAAGTGACAGTGACCTTTGGTTCTCCTTTTCTGTGGTTGATGTGAAAGAAGGTAAAGAAAGTGACTTGGCTTCATGCATGTTATGACACTTTCAGAGGGGTGAACTATAGATGAACTTTAAATTTAATTTAAATGTGCATAATGAGCTTAATTTGCCCTTAAGCAGCTGCATAATTTGACACCAACACTAATTGATAAAAATAATAAAATTAAATTAAAATGCAGTGATGCCAGACTGGATGAGTTTTATTGAATTTGATTAGGAAAAACATGTTCTTCACTGGGTGGACACAATTACAGCTGATTTGTAATGATTTTTGACAATTAAGAATAATAAATTAAACACCTGTGATTTATGCAACTAAAAATCACTAAATGTCTCTCAATGCTATCAGATCAGTGATCAGATTCCTTTACTTTTCTCATATTTAGTGGTCACGCAGAGAGACACACATTGGATAACTGCTCCTCTCTAGTTTGATGGATGTGCGTTCAGGCCTAACACAGAATAAATGTATATCAGATGTGTTTCTTTCTCCAGTATAGTTGTTTCACAAAGTTTAACGAAGCATATGTTTTACGAGTTCAAGTTAGAGTCAAGTTGGAACTGGGAATGGCATTTTGTGTTTTGTATTTTTTTCCTTGTTTCCTTTGGTTATTTTATTTTATTTTTTATTTTTTTATGAATTTGCAATTGTAAATAGCCATGTACATAGCTTATTTCAGTAGCTGTTTTAGTACATCAAGTTAAACTAAATGAAAATGAGAAATGACATAATGAGAAATATAATTATTTATTTATTTATTTTAAACCTTTTTTTTAAGTTTATGATAACTATAACTGTAAACTGTCTCAAGTATTCTTTTAGAACCAAAACGTAATGTGTTGTGAAACTTTATGGTTTAATTTTGTCTGTATTATAATGGTTAGAATGTTGACATTTGTCCGATTGTCAATTAGACTTGTAACCATTTTCTGGGGGGCTGGACAACCTCAGACTAATCTAACAACTCTAAACCTAGGCTACATTAGCCTACTCATATTGATTAATTTTATTAATGAGAAATAAAGGCTTATCATTTCATTTGACATCCATTTGTAATCAAAACTGAGGAAACATGAACATAACCTATTAACAAAGGCCCCACAGTAACTGTCACATCAGATCAATTCATGAGATCACTCAATGTATCTTTGAAGCATACAACAGCAAGATTTCCTGATTAGCTTAAACATCAGCTTATCCTAAAGAGTCCTAACTCATGGGAAACGTGTTCAATTTCTTAGTCGTGTGACATTAGACCTAAAACTTCCTGTACATTTTTTTTCCTCAGCCCTGTCTAATCCTACAATTTCTGTTCCCTAGTGGAATAATTAATAATTACTTTACACCTCTCAAAGAATTTAAGTCAATACTGTCTGTTTAGTATGTGCTCACATTCAGGATAATGTGATTGCCTTTTAAGTGTTTATCAAAACAAGTTGGTAGACTGCTATGTTTGTTGAATTGCAGCGTTTGAACATATATTTCTCAGGATTAAACAGAAACAATGATGGGGGACCAAATTCTAACATGAATACAGCGCTCCATTCTCTATTTAAACGTAGCTTTGGGGGGAGTCCAAATATTTCATGTGGAGAGACGAATAATTTAAATTAGACTCTTAGTTTCTAAGCTCTAAAGTCGAACAACTACTAGATAAAAACATTATTTCCATTGGCACACAGGAGGGGCAGGAACGATGTTTAAATTTACTGCATGGTTACTGTTAATATATATCTGTACAAACTAGCAGTTATTGTAAAGAAAAAAATACAGCTTTTAACAATGAGTACAAAACAAGCAGTGGTGTCAAAAGTATTGGCATTCATTACTCAAGTAGAAGTATAGATACTAGGGTTTAAAAAGACTTTTGTAGAAGTTGAAGTATCAACTCAAGCTTTTTACTCAAGTAAAAGTGTAAAAGTACTGGTTTAAAAAACTACTTAAAGTATAAAAGTAAAAGTAATGTAAGGGAAAAAAATGCCATTAAGAACAAAAGCTTGGGCCATGCCACAAGGGCCTATTGTGCACTACCCCACCTCATCAAAAAAAAAAATTTCTAAAGGCCATAATGACTATAATGTTATATTAAAATGTTCATGTTGAAAAATTTGGGAGGCACTAGTCTACCTGTTTCAGCCACATATATGCCCATTGAAAATGAACTAATTTTAGTACAATGCAAATACATTAAAGAGCTAGAGATATGATGACTAGTTGCCAATAAGTATTGTTATGGTGCAAAAAGTCAAACTTCAGAGGCATGTCATCAATAACCTTGAATGGAATGTAAATGTACATCCAAGCTTAGCTGCAGGACTCTGTGAGGGCAATGGACAAGAACATTGGTGCAGGCTAAAAACAATTACTCTTGTGTGGTTGACTATTTAAAATAAACATTATAGTGCTGTCAAAATGAATGATTAATCTAAGTGATTATTCAAAAACTAAAAATGAAAAGTAACTCATAATCCTGAGTAGTCCTATCATACACTTTATCTCAAGTCTTGATGATTTATGACCCTGATTTATGGCCTGATTTATGGCCGTACAGTCCGTGTAGATTGACAGGTAGTCAGAAGTGTGCATGGTCAGTTGGATTGATTTATGACTATAAGGCCTGTCAGTCAAAGCGGTTGCCATGCCACTGGGTCCTGTGACCCTTGATTGACATGGCAGAGGTGTGTAAATCAAAAGATCAAAGAGATCTCAGATTTGACTTGTGTTGTGTTTATTACTGAATATATGATGGTTGCATCGGTAACCAGAGCAGTGGGGGGTTTCTTATGATGGTTGTATCTGTAACCAGAGCTGTGGGGGGTTTCTGTGAAGTCCTGTTGTTCACACCTAGAGACAGTGCCTACATCCTGAAACTACGTTTTAAATAGGGGTTAAAGAAATAGTGATTTAAACAGAGAAGGCATTCTGAACAATCCTGTTACAATGGCTGCCGCTGCTCCAAAGACTCCCAAAACCACTAGAAGAGTGATGTGTATTTCACCAACAAGAGGGCCTGTTGAAATGAGAAAGGAACTGACTTTTGCACCAAGGAAAAAACAAAGCGTTAGTTTGACAAAGTTTCTTCATGAAGAGATTAATATGACGACTCGTGATTTCTCAATGTCTGGTGATCGTGTCGGAAGATTTGTGTTTGACAAAGTGATGCGTACCGTGAAGATCTATGCTATGGATGTTGAAGACAATTTTACAACGCGTGAGCCGTGCCTGATTTTCCCTGACAAAGACTGGTGGTTATTCTACAACTATGTCTGGAGAGATTTGAATGACTGTGGTGATGATCCATTGTACATTGCAGAATGGGATGGCATAGTCCCTGACACAAGATTTAGAGTGGTTGCGGATCACAGTAAAAAGTTACCTGATGACTGTGTTTACATTTTCTGCTGCAATGACAAGACAAAGATCCGTGAACATCTGTGGCCTATACCTGAAGCTGAGCACTACATGCACTATGACATGAAGTTTTTGTTTCAGTGGAAAGATGTTCATATAATTGATGATGTTTTTACATCTATTGACAAGATGTTTAGATGGTGTGATATGTATGATCGTTACAGCTCCGTAAAGATGAAATTGTTCCACCCTGAACGGGGCGTTTCCAAGACAACTGACCAGTTCTTATCCCCACCCACATATTACAGCCATTAAGAAAAAGTCTGCAGATCGGTACACTCGCTAGATTCATTTACCGTCATGTCTCAAGAATCCACGTCAGCCTGCTGCTACAGCAACACCCCCGAAACCCTGCCTGCAATGCCTGACGACAACGCTACGACTCTGGAGATCCTCCCACAAACCCATGACAACGCCTGGCTGGATAACTTCTGCATGGAGCTGGGGTATCACAACCTGACGTTTCTTACAACGCCTTACGGTGCTAACGGTGCTGTAGCTGGAGCCACGGTCTGTGCCAGCTTCGACGACATAGACGGCTGTATTCGCACTGATGCGTTTAAAATCATAAAGGCAACTATTGTAATTCTGTTGGAACACCTAATCAACAAAAAGCTTAAGGAACTCTGTCTGGGGTGTGAAGTTGATCATCCTAGTCAACTTAGACACTCCTGTTTGTTTGAACCCTGCGCCTATTTCTTTGATGCTTACTTTGACGAATTATCACGTAACCTGGTAAAGCCTGAGCTTAAACACATCATAGCTCAAGCATTAAACCGATTCGGTTTAAGGATTAATCCACAGAGGGTCCAGGGCTCGGTGGACTCTATTTTGTGCGAATTGCGTGACGAGGTTTTCATTGTGGAGAAGCTTCGCGAGATCAGAGAAAAAGTTGTGGATGTCGCCAGTGAACAGATTGTCTATGACGCAGTGGACTGCTGGAAGGGCGGTGCACACATTGAACAAGCGTAACAAGGCCATGGGGAACGGATGGTGTGTTAATGTACTGACTAAATGTATATTTAAGCAGCGTATTAGATGTGAAATGACCAACTTGCTGTACAAGATCATTGACGACAATCCTGGTGTATCCTTAACAGTAAACGGATGTGATGTTGATGCCAAACGTTTTACAAACCTCAGGAAACAAATGGAAATTGTAAGAACAATGTCAAATGAATGGACTGATGTCATGCGTATGTGTATTAATGCCTGTGAACCGATTTCTGTAACTATCAGAAAAATACTGGATCTAATGACTGATTGTGGTAACAGTATAAGAATTGCTGATGTTTTATGCCTGTGTACATATGTAACAGACCTATGTGTGATGCTGATTTCAAGAAATGATCAGACTAATGTTTGTGAGATTATTGAAACACTGGTTGACTACATGATTGAGAAAAAAATTGTAATGTGTGTAAAGTTTCTTCAGTACCTTGACAACGTTTGATAAATAAAAAACCAATTCACTTAAAGCAGATGTGTTATTCTTTTGTAGACTCTGAGGGGTGATGATATGTCTGAACAGATTCTGAAAAATATTTACTATAACCCTTCTAACCCTGGTTCTTTAGGGGGTAAAAGGCGTTTAAAAGATGCGGTTTTAAAGGAAACAGGCGTTCGCTTATCTGATAAACAAATTTCAGACTGGCTAGCCGGGGAGGATGCGTACACATTACACAGGACAGCACCTCTAAAATACAAAAGGAACAGGGTTTTTGTCTATGGTATCGACATGCAGTTCCAGGCGGATCTAGTCGATATGTCGGCATATGCCAAGGATAACGACAACAATCATTTTCTGTTGACATGCATAGATATTTTCAGTAAATATGCTTGGACACGTGTGTTAAAAAACAAGAGTGGTGTTGAAGTGGCTAAAGCTTTTGAATCCATATTGAAAGAGGGGAGAGTCCCTCAGAAATTACAAACAGATAAAGGAAAAGAGTTTTTTAACAAACATTTCCAAAACGTAATGAGAAAGTACAACATCTTACATTTTGCAACAGGTACAGAGTTAAAAGCTAGCATTATTGAGCGATTTCACCGCAGCTATAAGGCCCGAATGTTTCGATATTTAACAGCTACAAACTCCAGACGGTACGTAGACATACTTCAAGACCTCACAGATGGATACAACGCAAGCTATCACAGAAGCATCAAGATGAGACCGATAGACGTATGCAAAGAAAATGCATCGGAGGTGCTACATAACTTATATGGGGGTATGGGTTCACACAAAGTCAAACCTGTATTTAAGTATAAGATTGGTGACACAGTAAGAATTTCTAAAGTAAGGGGACCATTTGCAAAAGGATATGAGAAAAACTATACAGAAGAGTTTTTCACTGTAAAAGCATGCATTCCGCGAGATCCCCCCGTCTATAGACTCTGTGATTATGACGGAGATGTTATCGATGGGGTTTTTTATGAGGAGGAATTGCAAAAAATATCTGTGAGTACAAACAAAACATTTAAAATAGAAAAAATTTTGGACAGGAGACGAGAAGGCAGGTCAACAAAGGTTCTGATCCAGTGGCTAGGATGGCCTTCAAAATTCAACACATGGGTGAATGAGAAAGATGTGGTAGATGTGCAGACGCCATAAAATGAAAACACACATAGATGTGTGCGCATTCGTTTAAAAAACAATCATGTCTGAGGGTGGTTTTTACTTGACGCTCCCCTGTAATGCGTCGCTAGCCGTTTATCCAGAAAATACTATTTCTAGTTATAGGACCATGCTGGCAAGAACTATAAGCCTAAAAGGTGAATGGGAGGTCGGCTTGATCGAATTTGAATTCCCCAAATCATGGTACACATTTCCAGAGGAAGACGGTGCATATATTATCACACAGGACGATGATGGGTGGAAAAAGTCTGACCATCATGTCGTTGGCGAAGGGATTAAGATTCACATCAGCAATGGAGCTCAGACCATATCAAAGCTATGTAACACACTAAAGACTGGTTATTACGAGGATGTTCTATTTCTGATTAGAGAAATCAACACAACTTTACCTCCAGGGACGACCCTTGGCTACGATCATGTAAAAAACAGAGTCTTTCTAAAAGCCCCTCCGAAGATATCGCTGACATTTTATGGGAAGCTTGCTGTTATATTAGGGTTAACCCCCGGAGTCGCTATAGAATCCGCAAATACCGCTAATGAAGAAGAGTATGGCCGAGGAATCACGGCTGTGACGTATGCGCCGTATCAAGCAGACATAAACGGTGGTTTCTACAGCCTGTATATATATACAGATATCATTGAATATCAATCAGTTGGTGATGCGCACGTCCCACTACTGAGATGTGTACATATAGACGGTGAGAATAATAAGATTCTCAGTGTTAGATACGATAAGGCACATTACGTACCTGTCAATAAAACAACCATCACAGATATAACTATAGAGGTAAAAGACGATCAGAATCAAAAGGTGCGTTTCACTTACGGCAAGGTGAGTGCTAAGTTACACTTCAGACCCGTGAAACAGGGATTATTTTAAAAATAAATAATGCCCTATTCTAACCCGTACAAAATGGATCCTGAGCGTTACGTGGCCTATTACCAAAATCAGGCCGGTAATGGCCTTCCTGGTTATGCAGGGGGTGGCGTTATGTATGGAATGGGTCTAGGTGGGCTTTTCAGGGGTCTCTTTCGAATGGCCATACCATTACTAAAACGTGGATTCAGTATTGCAAGACCACATCTTAAATCAGCTGCAAAAAACATACTAAGCGATGTTGTTAGCAATACCCTAACACACTCCTTTAACAATAACAATGCTCAAGACGGATCGGGGCTAATGGTGATGTCTCGCAAAAGAACGTCCAGGCCACCGGGGTCCAGAAGGAGTGGTCAAACACAGAAGAAAAGAAAACGTATCCCTAAGAAGACCTCAGTCGCAAAACGCAAGCGCAAGGAGACAGCAAAACGTGTAACAATCGCAAAGCCGAAGAAATCTGTCAAAACAATTTTCTAGATCATGGCATTACTACATAACATGTCGGAAGAATGCATTAAATCTGAACTCGATCTGTTCACAGTGCCTCTGACACAAACTGCTGTTGAAAAAAACACCTATATAGAGATACCGCCATTATCAGCGATTTCGGACACATCGCCTTTGGAGTTTTTTATTGCAGGAAATGGGGCAGATTATATCGACTTAAACAATGTTTTATTATTTTTGAGGGTCAAAATCACTAATCCTGATGGTACAGATATCGCAGATGGAGCACCAGTGGGCCTTATCAACTACGCAGGGGCAACAATATTTTCACAGGTTGACGTGTCACTGGGGGACCGTTTGATATCACAGAGCACAAACACCCATGCTTATCGCTGTCTTATTGAGTGCCTTCTAAATTATGATAAACATACCCTGGAAACACTTTTCTCCGCCGGGTTGTTCTATAAAGATACAGCAGGCCACATGGACGCTGCGGACCCTGCAGGAGGAAATCACGGTCTGACAAAGAGAGCGGCCTTTACCAACGCTAGTAATGTTGTCGAGCTACTAGCACCCATTCACAGCGATATCTTCTTTCAGGAAAAACTGATGCTCAATGGTGTCGACATTAAAATTCGTATGACACGGGGTAAAGATGAATTCTGTCTGATGAGGAACGATGCTATCGCCTACAAGCTAAACATCCTGTCAGCCTCGCTATTTGTGAAAAAAGTTAGCGTCTCACCCGCCGTGAGGCTAGGGCACGCACAAGCGCTGCTCTCAACCACCGCCAAGTACCCTATCGACCGCGTTTGTGTGAAAAACTTTTCAATCCCTCCAGGCTCACGAGTCTGCAATCAAGAAAACTTATTCTTAGGAACTCTTCCAAAATCTATTGTTCTAGCCATGGTTGACAATGATGCCTTTACAGGATCGTATAATAAAAACCCATTTGCCTTTAAAAATTATGATTTAGAATTTTTATCTATTTATCTGGACGGTCAGCAATTCCCTGCAAAGCCTCTGCAACCTGATTATGGGAGCGGTTCTGCAGTGCGTGAATTCTACCAAATAGCCTTGGCTTCCGGTAAACATCTCAAAAACCAAGCACTGTCTATTGATAGAGAGGACTTTTTGCACGGTTACACCCTCTACGCATTCAATCTCACGCCAGACGAGGGTTGTGGACAACACGTCTCGCTTATCAAGTCGGGGAATATTAGACTTGAAGCACGGTTCAGACAGCCTCTACCCCACACAATTAACCTTATTGTCTATTCTATTTTTGACAGTGTCATTGAAGTGTCAAACCGCCGTCAGATCTTGGTTGATTACTATTAATACATAATAATGAACACGATCCAGCTTACGGCTATCATGGACAAGATTTCATGCAACACCCATTTCCTCGGTGTGCTCCCATGCGACTACTTACCACAAACACCTTTAAGAAAATTACCGTCATCGGTTATTTTTAACACACATGTTTCTCGCCTCCCTGGTGAACACTGGCTTGCCATCCACATAAGCGAGGACGGCGTTGGATATTTCTTCGATAGCTTTGGAAATAAATACGACTATCCCAGTTTTCCACTAATAATCAGTGATTTTTTAAAACTGAATTCTAGAGTGGTACAATATTCCTCTGTGCAGGTCCAGGATTTTTCATCAGATACCTGCGGACAGCATTGTGTGTTCTTTCTCTATCACATGGCAAGGGGTCGTGATTATGATTATGTGTTAAAGTTATATAGTGACGATTTGATTAAAAACGACAAACGTGTGTCTGCTTTTGTAAAAAAACTAAAACAATCTCAATGTAATGAAAATGTTTTCAAGTGTGTTCAGTGTGTGCAAACGGGTGAAATGTTCATGTCAAGTGTTTAATATTTCACAATAATAAAAAACAAAATAGAAAATTCTTGTTATAACTCTTTATTTTACACACACACACACACACAACAATATCAATAACATGGTGAATAAAAAAATGAGAACGCAGTCTCTAAAAAAAAAAAAAAATAAAAATAAAAAAAAAAAATAAAAAAAAAATAAATAAATAAAAAACTCAGAGATTAAAAATGTAACCATTTGCTACGATCAAGAGTGGGGGATTTAAATACACCATCTTGTGGATAATTAAACTGTCCTGATGTGGTACTTTGGTCTACCTCACGTTTTTTACGTTTTTTAGAAGATTTGGTTATTGGAGGTGTCGATTTGGTTTTAAAAGAGTTAATCGTATGTCTAACATAGTGATTAGGGACCGTTGAATAAGGCATGTTTAAACAGGCAAATGCCTCCAGAAACTCATTCCACCCAGCAGGTCTCCGTTCGTCAAGAATCTTTTGCGGTGCCATGACACTTTTAACTAAATCCAGCATGTGTGAACCAGGGATGGTTTTACCTTTAAATACAAACTCTCCCGACGCTGTCCAAGAAGCAATATCTTTGTTTTTAGACATTTTATCCAAAATGTAGCGAACGTTTTTTTCATTCCTCTGTGGGACATTCTTCAAAACATCATCTGCAATAACATCTAAAACATACTGGGTGTTCATACCCGTAGACTCCGCAGGTTCTTCTTCTTTCTCAGCTTGTGCAGTTGATGGAAGTGATAATGTTAGTGTGCTGGTCTCGCTGTCTGCCAGCTTGGATAATGTTAAAAACCTCTGCAATACAGATGTATACATCTTTGCCTTTTCATATGGTTCCATATCATTCCTGTGCAAAATATCCCTCATGGTCATATCCAGATCGTTCTCCACTACCTGATGTATAGATTCACGTGTGGTACCTGCCTTTAGTTTATCCAGCTGTCTTTGTGGAACCAGGTACATCTTCTCAGCATGTTCCATCCCTGACATTATTTATTAGATGCGATCAAACTGGTTATGAAAGGGACCGCAACACTTAAAAGTGGAAGAAGAAACCCGCCTTGTTGGTTAATCAACCGTCTCTTTCTTTTGACTCCGACTTTCTTATCTGCAACAAATTTGATTTCAGTTCTTTTTCTTTTCAGCTTCTGGTGTTGCTGCTGTGTGAGCGGGATATTACCGTGGAGAACATTAAGAGCTAATTCACACAAACATAAAATGAACTCATCTGTGGCTGCCTGTAAAATAACACGTCTTTGTTTGGGTGTTGCTTTTAATAACAGCTTTAAAAGAGAGTGGTTTCTTAAAAGTCTCCCAGACATCTTTTTTTCACCCTAATCAGTTACGTTTTTTTTTTTTCTGGAGGTATACAACAGGATGTTGTGAAAGTAATGCAGTTCTGAGACGATACTGTTCGGGGGTCTTTGCTTTATAATCAATCAAAAGGTAACCGTAGGGGGAGCCAGTAGCATCTTCATAACACTCCATGAAAAACTTTGAGTTGTTTGGGTACATCTGTTTAGCTAAAATACTAATCTGTGCAGCGTCTCTCGAATTCCTGAAGACAACCAGATAATTTGTGTTCAAATTAATAGTTCTGCTGGATTTACCTTGAAAAAATAAATTCTGTAGAATGTAAATAACATTCAGATTTTTATGATGTACATAGACTGTAAAAAGTTTCTCAATCTGCTTGTTATTGGAAGCATCCTGCATAAAATCGTCAATTATGACGAGGGATGTTTTATTGACAGGAAACAAAACATCATCATCCAAAGTTTGTGGAATTCCTTCTATAAATTTAATATTGTTATCATACATATTCAACAAATCATCATACAAAGGTTGCCATACAGAATAAATGAAAACAATATTGTCAATTTTTTTAGAAATCAACTTTCCTGCATTTTGCAACAACATTTTTACAAAAAAGGTTTTACCACTGTTGCTTGGGCCTGCTATAACCAGTGAAAAAGGACATTGGAGTCGAATGTCAAACCCTTCTGTGTCATGTACACCCCCACCAAAAACGTTGTCAGAAGCCATATGGAAGTGTAGTGAAGTCAGGGAGCAGTACACGCTTATCGTACACAACTCTGAATTTCTTTACAAATGACTTATTGTGTAACGTCAAATCCTTTTTATCCCTCACAATAGTGTCGTTGTGTGCAAGAATATGACGGCTATCACCCCTCCCCTTCACATAATGCTTAACAAGTCCAATCATTGAATCTAATGTGATGGCTTCGGAGTTTAAAGCGTTAAGTGTTATGCCTTTCACTTTCATACAAACCTTACCCATAGCGGTGACAAAACCATAACTTTTCGGGCCAGTGCTGGTAAAGAGGGTAATATGATCGCCGGGCCCGACTTCATCAGTAAGATCACCGAGATATGGACCTAGTGGCGGTTCATATTCACCTTCTCTGGTTGTAAAAACAACACTGTCGGTATCGCAATAAAGCAACCTATCACCCAGCCTGTCCATAAGCTCATAGAGTTCTAAACGCGCATGGGCAGTTGTAAAAGCACCAATAAAGACATTGACATCGCGAGTCTGGGGGGCTTTCCCTTCGGGGTAAGACCACTGTACAATTGCCGCAGTGTCTGACACAAATGAGAAATGTCTGATGTCGTACTCTGCACTAAAAATGTGTCGTGCAAATTGTTCCGGATCTGTAAGTATTTCAGTTTTAGGTAAACCCTCACGAAGGCAGAACCGTCCCCAGAGTGAGTTTAAGACCAATTTCATTATCGATCTACGCGCAGGGTTCGGTTCAATCTTGTCCACATTCAACTGAATCCCTTCTTTTTCGAAGTAATCTCTGATATAAGATTCTTTGTCTGCATCGGTCACCACATCTTTTGGAAACCCTGAGCTCTCCTGTTTGAACTGTAAAAATGTTTTAACATAATCACGGAACAGTGTATCTGATCGTTGGGGAAAATGCCATACCTCATCCAAATTTACCACAACATAGCCTTTTTCAATAGCTTTTAGCACTTCAATGCTTACCCAGCAACCACTGATGGCTCTTTCCTCATCTGTGTGCATACATGGTAGTGTCTGGTTCTGTTGTTCTGCACACAACCTGCAGAGCGGGAAAGTTAATTTTTTGTTTGCGCGGTAGGGTAGTACAGGGTGAAGCAGCTTTCGAGGTGGTAGTACTGTAGCCTTAACAAGGCCGTAATAATTTTCAAGATTATCAAAATCTTTGAAAATTATTTGGGGATGACCTATCGGGAAGCACTTTGTGGCCTGACAAAACGGGTAGAGACTTGTGAAATCCACATACCGTATGACCTCACCCTCTGTTGTC
Organism: Carassius gibelio; assembly: GCF_023724105.1. NCBI lineage: Eukaryota > Metazoa > Chordata > Actinopteri > Cypriniformes > Cyprinidae > Carassius > Carassius gibelio. The sequence continues at coordinate 18,815,741 of NC_068375.1, read as the reverse complement.
TTGTGATACAACTTGAATGAATTTGTTCTACCGCCGTACAAACTTTCGCGGGGTTTCAATCTCTCAGAATGTTTATAGACGGACATGAACGCAATCACATCGGCATCAGATTGTTTAGCATGGGTCCAGCTACACTCCCACTGAATCTCGGTATGAAGATTGTATGCATTCTGTAAAATTTCAATCTTGTCATCAAACTGTCTTTTGAGAAGACCGTAAGGTACCTTCAATAATGGATTTAAATCATTGGGGTTATAACATTGTTCACAACCGTGAAAAAAACACCCGGCAAACTCTAATGCTTTTTTATTTGTGCCATCGATATAAAAACCGTCTACATAATACTTGCCGAATGACACCTCGCCGTAGTTTAGAGCGTGTTGAACAACCACTGAACGTGATTTGCTGATATATTCAAGCCATTCAATTGATACGTTCGAGTATGTTTTGTTCTGATTGATATATGCGCTGTTGTGTGTCAGTGCTATTGTGTCTTTTGGGAGATAGTGTGTTTTATAGATAGCCATGCAGGTGGATGCCAGAGTGGTGTAATTAAAAGGGTCCAACCCTGTACACAGAATGAATTCATCACGGTACTTCATACATACATCCCTCAGCAGAACGACATCATTTTTTCCATAAATTGCTAGTTCTTTTTTAAAATCAAACACTTGGTCGGAGATAGTACTATACCATGCATCGAACTCCATTCTGTCTTTGTTTGACATAGTCGTATATCCGTAAAACTCTTTAGCAGGGTATGGTCCGACATATGAATCATTTTCAACACGGTTGAAGTGATGTGGGAAATAACCCTTCACAGAGTTGGTCAGATTAAAAGCAGCAGGTGTGTTGGCTAGACGCATGGGTATAAAACTGTAACTATCGATAAATCTCTGTTTGAATGCCTCGTCATACATATGGATTAGACGACACCCTTGCATTGTAATTTTAGGAGGGATCCCCATCTTAGTGAAGTATTCCAAAAGAATGAAATTATCAAATCCGGATGCATTATGTGCAATCCATGTGTAATTATTATAACGAGGCTGTCTGAATTTCTTAATGAGACGATCTACACAATCAGAACCTTCGGCCGAAAATTCTTCTCCCTCAAACGTGATCGCATATACAAAAACTGCAAAATGTCTGTTATTTTCATAACGAGTTTCGAAATCAAAAAAAATGTAGCGATTATTTGGCTCCTTCACCTTAACCGGTTGAATAAAACACTGATGCACACCGTCGGTAACCAAAACCTCACTACAGTGAACACAGCAATCCGCTGGACATTTGTGTGGCTTGGGGTTGACGCCACTGACGTGGTAACGTTTATTACATTTACCACAATATTTGGTAACGTCGCACTGTGCAAATTTCTGACCTAGAGGCGGTTTTTTATGCTTCTGAAAACAATAGTCTGACCTACAGTACCTCAAACAGTCACCGCAGTGTTTTGTTTTTTTGGGGTAAAGATGACATTCAGAATCGTTGCAAACATCACAAGTGTATTGACATCTGTGATCTCGCTGTGCTGTAAACCCTTGATAGCAATACTCACACACGTATGGTGTGCCTACGAACCCCTTCAGATTTTTAATCATAAAATAATGATTGTCGTGCAGGTACAAAAACACTGTTTTAGGATGCGGTACATCTGTGTTTGCATATTTCTCCAGCTTTCCTGTATTCGTTCTATAGAAGACCACTATTTTAATATTCAACATACGTTCAAACTGGGCAATATCCTTAAGTGATATCATATGCTGATCGGTGTATCCTGCAGACTCCTGCAATGCTGATGCTACGGACACTAACTCAGTGTGTGGTTTCTGAGGGTTAAGAAAGTGTGCTAAGCAGATTGCAAAACAAAGATTGTTTTCCCCTGCAATGTTTGAGGGGACGAACAAATTAAGTCTGTTCTTATCAATCACCTGATTGTGGGCTAGTTCCCTTAATTTTCGTCGAGCACCTCCTTGTTTACTTCTTGCTATAGACACTTTTAAATTTAAACACTCATCAAACTGTACATCTGTGTTGCTTTGCATGATTTTTTCAAGATCACTGATGAAGAGATCGACACTGTAATCATTGTTAGCTGACAAGAGTGTATTAACATCAGATGTCAAGCTAGGACCGCTCAAAGTGATGTTAATTAAACTACCATCTCCACCTAATAATCTGGAAAACGCCACTATTTCGGAAAACGTGTCATGTAAAAACACAGTGTAGTCTGATAGACGTGTAGAAGATATTTCCCTTAGATTTATAAGCCTGCGGATTTCCAAACCATTGAATCGCCCTCGTGGTACTACAGAGTATCCGGCCACATCGCCACCCGCTCTTACAAGTGTTTCTATTTCAGCTTGAGTGAGACCCATGCAGGGGTCTGTTAGGTCAAGTGTGTGATGTGACCTGGTACCTGCTCCCTCACCTAGCTGTTGAGAATTTAAAAACTGTTCAAAAATTGGATATGGTCGTGGTTCTGGTACCTCATCTGGCTGTTGAGAATTTAAAAACTGTTCAAAATCAAAAACTGGTTCGGGGGCTTCGTCTAGCTGTTGAGAGTTTAAAAACTGTTCAAAATCAAAAACAGGCTCTGACAGTTCGTCTAGCTGTTGAGAGTTTAAAAACTGTTCAAAATCAAAAACTGGTTCTGACACTTCGTCTAGCTGTTGAGAGTTTAAAAACTGTTCAAAATCAAAAACCGGTTCTGGAGGAGGCTCTGCCCTTGATTGTACCCTGTTTATTAATTTTAACAATTTAGACGGTTTGTGTTTTTTCATCTCATCAACAGTCTGTATGAGCCTGAGTAGCTTTTCTGTGGTGTTTTGTTGATTTTGGAAATTATCATCCCTATTGCCCCTTAACGGTGGATCTTGTTCACCATCACATGACTCCCGACAACGTTTTGCAGCCATTTCTAACACTAATTTATTTAAAAATATTCACAAAATACACACCACACAACTAAACGTAGAAGAAGGAAAAAATCTAATCATAAAACCACATCTATGCACACTTGTGACAAAAATAATACACACTTAGAAAAAAAAAAACTGGGTAAAGAAAATAGGACTCACCAATACAGTTATTTAAAAAGATCCAGCAGTTCAGTTAACAGCGTTACAGTCATTTCCTGATCACAGGCCGTCTTAGCATGTGCACCATGATGACGTTTTAGTAACGCAACAATATGTTTAAGGATGATCCCTTGTTTCTGCTGCTCCTTAACAACAGTGTCCAAAACAGCTTTGTTTGCGTCGTTCTGCTGTTTATGACGTGCTTGGTCCTCTATAATTCTTTCTTGGTTCTTGGCTACTGTGTCCAAAAGGGCTTTGTTCGCGTCGTTCTGCTGTTTATGATGTTCTTGGTTCTTGGCAACAGTGTCCAAAATGGCTTTGTTTGCGTCGTTCTGCTGTTTATGACGTGCTTGGTCCTCTATAATTCTTTCTTGGTTCTTGACAATAGTGTTCAAAATGTCATTGTTTGTGTCGTTCAGCTGCTGGTTCTTGTATTCCTCCTGGTTTGAAGGAAGCTTGTCTGCATCATCATCATCTGAATCGGCGACGTTTTCAACAGTGTCTGTGGGTTGATTTAAATTCTTCTCCTGATCCACATTAGATTGGACGTTCATATCGCATCCATCCCATGCTTGGGCAAAATGCTCGTCCCAGAGCTCCTTGTCTTCTGGTTCTGTACAATATTGATAATAATTAATACCGATAGTAGTAATAATAATAATTTAATTTAATTCCTCTATACTCACGAGTTGATTGTCTCGGACGTTTTCGCTCGGGGGTGTTAGGTATCACGTCGATCTCACAGGGGTCTACAGTCTTTTGTCTATCGGGCTGAACCGGGAGAGCAGTCACATTCTGGTGTTCATGGTGTGATCTTGATTTTACCCACGGTCTTCTAACACCTGCATCAGCAACTGCTTGAGGTATACTGTTTGCAAAACTCCCCGTACAATCTAGAGTGGAAAGAACAAACATTTTTTTTTTTTTTTTCATGGATGTGATACATATATATTCTAAATAATAATACAAATGATTAATACATACCAACAGGTGTAGAATTAGTAGATATTTGCGGTGGTGAATGGATCTGCGCTGTCACAACCACTCTTCTTCCTAATGGTGTTCCGTGTCTAGCACTGTTTGCTGTTTCATGTCGTTCCGCAGTTGTAACGGACGGGTACCGGTTAACAAGTTGTCTTAAACAAGCTGGCACAGACACAAAGTTTTATTTAGTCTTTTTTTCTTCTGACATTGTAAGATAAATCTTTAATAGATCTATATATTGATTAAAAATAAAAACCCACAGAGCGATCCCCTGTTTTCTCTCGCGACTCGGCCCTTCACCGTACTAATCGACTGTGCGCTCGCTGTTTGTATGAATGAGAAAGGGGAAAAGAAAAAGAAAAAAAAAAACGATCATAAACGTCAATCCTGCCACAAGTACAGTTTTATTTTATTTTTTACAACATAATATAAATTATTAACAGAACTTACCGGGCGCGGGTGTGATGTCAGTCCTAACCCCCGGTACCTCGTACGCAACGTTAGGCTGTGGAGGGCGTGCTGTCGGTGGGGGATAATGAAAAAAGAACGATCATAAACACGCATTCGTTATACATAACGGTTTTTAATAAATAAAGAAACAATCGTTCAAACATACCGCCCGCGTTCAGTGCTTTGATTTCGTTCACAATCGTCTCATAACCGTTGCTCTGTGCACAGAACATCAAATTGCCTGTCAAGTAATGGGATGACTCGTGATCACACATTAACAAATTTGATTTAAAATGGCTGTTAATGAAAACTAGACTTACCATTAGGAGAGCCAGACATTTTTAAAAATGTTTTCGTACTTTTAAGACGTAGCAAAAAAAAACTGTTTTAGCCGCTGAAGAAAGCTTCAGCTTCTGTGGCGTTAGCTTTTGTACACGCGAAAAACAGTCGCGAAAAAGAGGCGTGTCACATGGCGCCACAGCAGCCTCAAAGGAAGCAATGTAGGTGTGAGCAACAACCTAACGTAAAAACCACTCTGTATGTTTTAAGAAACGAATGGAGACTATTTTTTATATAGAAAATAGTATCACCTATTTTAAATATCAACATGCATTTGTGTGTGTGTGTGTGTGTGTGTGTGTGTGTGTGTGCGTGCGTGCGTGCGTGCGTGCGTGCGTGCGTGCGTGTGTGTGTGTGTGTGTGTGTGTGTGTGTTTAAAGTCGGTTTTAAAATTAGCGTGAGATTTCAACTCCTTTTACACATCACATATTATGGATAGTATTTTCTTAAAATTAAGGAATGCTTGTTTGATTTTATTAATTTCAGATAACATTCAATTATTTATCTCTTCAGCGACTTGGTTAGCTGATGATTTAGATAATGGTCTCTCTCACTCTTTGAAATTCTCACCTGGAAAGACACCAGACATCGTCCTCCTTTTCAAATGTGTTTGTAGACGGGGAGCATGTGGCCTGTTGGTGCCTAGGTATCAACACCATAAAGATTAAACAAACATTGATCCTGCCAAGACGTCAAAACCCTCACTTTTGCACCGCCATTTTTTTTCCCCCAGGAAAAAACCCAGACACCTCCCCACTGTCTTTAGGTGTGAACAACAGGACTTCACAGAAACCCCCCCCACAGCTCTGGTTACAGATACAACCATCATAAGAAACCCCCCCACTGCTCTGGTAACAGATACAACCATCATAAGAAACCCCCCCACTGCTCTGGTAACAGATACAACCATCATATATCCAGTAATAAACACAACACAAGTCAAATCTGAGATCTCTTTGATCTTTTGATTTACACACCTCTGCCATGTCAATCAAGGGTCACAGGACCCAGTGGCATGGCAACCGCTTTGACTGACAGGCCTTATAGTCATAAATCAATCCAAACTGACCATGCACACTTCTGACTACCTGTCAATCTACACGGACTGTACGGCCATAAATCAGGCCATAAATCAGGGTAATAAATCATCAAGACTTGAGATAAAGTGTATGATAGGACTACTATCCTGATACCTTCTTGATTGATAGCTTCTTGTATTCGGTACATACGTCTGCTATGTCCAGTGTTCGGAGGGTAACGAGTTACAAAGTTGATATAGAGCTTCACAGTCCCACCCACAGCCCGAGAGAGCTCTGGTGCCGGAAGTAAATTTCCCATTCATTTCTCCCATTCACTTTCGGAAAAATCCGTATCTAAAGAGTTTCAGAGCATGTGTGAGGATAACCAGCTACGGCTGAACTCATAAGCATATAACATATCATTTCAAGTGAAAAAATTAAGACAAAATCCAAAAAAAGTCAAAGGTACAAGACTGTGTACATATTTTCATTTCGAGCGCAGGAACTACTCATCCCATAAACCACCGCACCCCATTGAATTCGACTGAAGCCACAACTGCGAACGAGGCAACGAGCCTTTTGAGCGACATCCAAATCTGATGACGGCCGCTCGCGCGAACTTTTTCCTCCAGTGAATTTTATTTTATATAGTGAATGTGCAGTAATAGCAGTTCTTTCAGTATTAATCGTGTAAATAAATAGTGTTTTATATATGTATTGTGTATTGATTTTTATTTTATCATCGTGTATTTTATATTGTGTGCGTGTGTGAAAGTGGTTAACGATAACGTCAGCAATGGTGCAGTGCTTTGTATCTGACTGCAATCACTGCTCAGTTGTCAACACATGTCGTTGCCATTACACAAATGTTCAGTAAATGCACAAAAAGGTATGTCTAGGCTAAATATTGTTTTGACAGTGGCATTATAAAATGCTTGATATGACTCATTTCATATGGAGGCTACAGTAGCCTAGCTAAAGTGGACGATAATGCTAACTAAAGTTACCAACCTCCCTGCAAAACTCTCAATGGCAACCAAGGAGATCATGATTGCACTGATAAGTCTACCGTGCAAAAACGTAATACAGGTTTTTATTTTATTTTATTTTTTTATTAATGATCTTCAGTCTTCACGGACCTTCGAGGGGTTTAACCAGACGGTTATACGAGCTCCACCAATCAGATGCATCACTGTGGGATTGTGGGATTGTTCAGGATTGTGGGTAATGAAGTACTTAGCCAAGACATAGCGAATAAAAGGCATTTAGATCAAAACAAGGTTAGTACCCCCATGATATTTTTACGTTTATATGAGCATATACTGTTGCTTAGTACAGTCGTAGCTGGTTTTAAGTCTACCATGTATGGTTACGTTTTAATGGCTTATACCCCAAATGTCAATGCAGACATTGCATTGAATTTTTAGTTCCGGCACCAGCTGTGGGTGGGACTGTGATGCTCTATAGCCTAGATATCACAACATTGTCATTTGCGTCATTAATCGCAAACGATAATTTATTAAAACGTCTCACTACCCAACTACCTACAGTAGCTTAATTTGTGGAGGACGAAGAGAAAGCACCCATTTGGCAAATGAGCCAGTAGTGAGAAATAAATAATAACTTATGTAGGGTCCAGTGCCTTTTCGATACTTTTAAAATGGTACTGGCGCCTCAACGTGCCTGAACCGATACTTAAAAAAAAAAAAAAAAGAACTACAAAAAAAACTATGGATAACATTAAAGAACATTACAAATATTTAAAATAAATCCATAGCTTTCACCTTGGATGCTCTCATTTCCCAAGTTGTGCTTCCCTTAATAAGGCTAATAAATGTATTTCACAATCTGGGTCATTATTTAATACAAAAGTACACATAATGTTTCTACTGTATCTCTGTCACTCACTCTGATATTTAGTTAAGATGAGTGCTGTCTGTCACTGTCTTAAATCAGTTCTGTGAATGACTGTATGCTCATTCTTTATAAAGTAGCAACAATCTCGTTTTTAAAATACAGTACTGTGCAAAAGTCTTATGGAAAAGAAAGAATAGTGTTTTCACCTCAAAAAAGGGTTTTAAGCCAGTTATTTATATCTTTTGCTGCAATGTGTCAGTAGGACAGTAGTTTGCCATTAATTTTAATAATAATCTAGTGCGATTTTGAATGCACAAGCAGTTTGACGATGGCAAAATGAATGTTTGGAATTGTAAACTGATATTTTATACTGACAGTGACACTCTACAGCAAAATATATAAATAACTGGCCGAACACCATTCTTTTAAGTGAAAATACTGCCTAAGACTTTTGCACAGTAGTGTATGTACGTATGATTAAATGAAGTATATTTAAATAAGTGTAAGGAAACAGCTGTTTCGTGATTAGCGGTGACAAGCGAAAACTTTACAGTAGATGAGAAACCGACTGATCGTGACCTTTTGTAAACTGTATTTATGACAAAGAACTTCACAGATACAGATATTCTAACAATCTATCGGTAAACACACACCTTGTGTCCTCTGTCTCTGTTTGAGCTCGCGCTGCTCCACCGTGGTCGGCGGATTGAAGAGCGCGCTGAAAGACGGGAGGAGACCGGACTGACGCCGGTTTCATTTGCAATTTAAGCGGACTGACTCTGAGGCGATCGGATACTACTGGTTCCAACCTACTTTTAAGAAATATATTTTTTGATAAACGAACCCAAAACTGTCTATGCAGTGTGATGTGACTTGTGTCATGTGCAGGTGTGATGGATCGCGTATGGACCAATAGGGTGTCGGAATGGTATATGTGTATACTTCTCATCCAACCACAATCAAATTCACTCCATCCTGATGGCGCGATTTATCTGGATAGGGTTTTTTTCTTTCTCTCTCTCTGAACGATAACAATCCGGTATGAAATAGCAGTAACGAAGCTATTTTTTTAAATGTAAGGAGTAGAAAGTACAGATACTTGCGTGAAAATGTAAGGAGTAGAAGTAAAAAGTCGGCTGAAAAATAATTACTCAAGTAAAGTATAGATACCCCAAATTTCTACTTAAGTACAGTAAGTATTTGTACTTCGTTACTTGACACCTCTGAAAACAAGACAAAATTTGTAGATTGTAGATCAAATGATCAGAGTTCCTTAAAGTGTTAAGTAAAAACAGTCCAGTGTCTGTGTATTCCAGTATTTTAGTTTAAAAGTGTGCATACAGTTTGTAAAGAAAATCATAATTATTATCCGTTTTCTGCCAGATTATGTAGATCTCACTTAGCAGGGAGATGCTGTCTTACATACTGTGTATTGCATATCCTATACTATTCCATTCACACGCAAAGCCGGAGTGTGCTCTTGAACTATTTTAACCAGCTAATGAGAAGGATATGATGACAAATGTGAATATCCGTCCTCCTGGTACCACATATGGATTGCAGGATGTTTGTTTAATTCTATTACATTTTACATTTTACATATATATATATATGGTCCTCCCTAAATGGCAGGGTTTGACCCTCGAACGCAAAGTAAAGGAACAGTCAGTGCAGAGGGAGAAACAAGAGAGAATCCTTCAGGTCGATCACTGCAAACCAATTATGAGAACAAATACATTGAATCATGCACCTTGAACAGGAGCCTGTGAAGGCACGCACGTCCAAGATCAGTCATAACCCACCGCCTTTCTTGGATACAAAGAACTTTGGGCTGTAAAACCCTTACTTCATGTCGACTGGAGGGACCAGCACTATTGCATCCATAACTAGTAGGTGAACCAAATAAACTTGAGGGGACACCAGGCGAACTGAATCACATAACAGAGTCTGATGTTCCGAATGAGCCAGCAATTTGGCCTGGGAAGCACTACGCAGACTCCCAGAAACCATCCCAGCAGGACTAGAGGGACCGCCAATGTACCAATATAGGGGCAGTGAGGTGGAGCACAGGGACCCAAACCAGTAGGCACAGCATCCCAGAGAGGGGTCTGAATGTGTGCTGTAGCACTTACCTGGGTCCACGGTTGAGCAGAAGGCATGTGAGAAGGCATAGAAGGCACTTTCCTATGGCCGCTTCATGCTGTGGCTTGGGTGGAAGCTGCTGCTGTGGCTGCACAGGAGCGGAGGAGGGGTCCACAGGAAGGTGTCCTTGGTGAACAGCAGGCAGGGGTGATGCAGCTTGCAGCGGGTTGGAGACAGTAGCAGGCCACTGGGTCAGGATGTGTTTTATATCCTCCGTCTGCAGCCAAGAACTGTTTCAAATCTTGTAGTTTTAGTGTTTAGTTAATAAAACTATTCTGTACAAATTACATGAGTTTCTGATTCTGCCTTGCAAATTATGTCCCTTACGATTTTGATCCTTGCTACATGCTCTGATGCATTAATACTACATGAAAGTATTTTCTGTGGCCACGAAAATGAAAGTTTAAATGAAATTACACTAAATGTTCGCTGAACGAATAGAGTAGTTGATGGCAGTTTAATTCTGCTACAATTACTACTGGCAGCTCATATAAATAATTGTAATTGATCAAAATTAATTGTAATTATTTATATACATTTCCGTTTTGAGCTTAATTTACTACAGCTCTGAGTGACTCCTCATTTTACATGGTAGATCAACTGAGAAAAAAAAAATTAAAATACTAAAAGAATAAAAAAAAATTTGAAAACATGTTGGGTATGAATAAATTAGACACAGATAGCCAGAAATTAGATCAACACAAACTTGAAACATTGAAGGAGCACAGCAAAATCCCCAGTGTTAATTTAACACTCTTGAGTGTGGACTCATATAAACACTAAAGCAGTGTTAAAAGTAACACTGAAGCAGAGTTGAAGTTAATGAGATAATTAAGAAGTTAATTGAGTTATGATTGACCATTATTGAAGACACCTGATGTTAACAAGCAGAATCACCAAACGAGAAAATCACAATTTGTGTATCACCATTATAGTGGTCAATGTTTGCTTTAGTTGGGATCTTGACCCTTCAGTTATTATTTTTAGATTTTATGTGGCTGTGGTGACTGAATTATATCATACAGACGGACCACAGCAAAGGCAAGCATGTCTGCCATTGATTGTGATTTGAGCTATTTGTTATAGAGTGACCTGAATGCCTGAGTTTAAGTTTCTTTACTGCATACATAAATTAATTGAAAAGTAAGCAACCCAGCATTTCTGACATAGTATGACATGTTTTTAATAGTTAGTTCTACGTAAAAAAAAATAAAAATCTTTTGTTTGGACACACAGACATCAGGAATCAGCGTGAGCATCACAACAACGGTGACCATCAAAAAAGCATGTTGTAGCCAATAAAAACTCATCCATGGCTCCCATCATGCATTGCGGCATGAATAAATTATGAGCTGAACTGTCTTTTTAACTTTTTATTCTAACTATATTTTACTTTTGCTGTTTTTATGTGAACTTTTTTGTATCTAGTTTTGTGATGTTCAGAGTTGGTCTGTTTATCTGATTATGTTGTTTGTCACCGTTGTTGAGATTCATACGTTGATTATTGTTATTTGTGTGTGCCTAAAACTGTATAATAATGTAATAATAAAATGTATAGAAAATACAGATTTTTTCATTGTGGAATCAAAGCTGTGACAATCAATAATGGAAGTTTTACTTTGAGAAAACACTGTAAATGAGTTCAGTGATTCATGTCAAACAACGATTACATTAAAACATAATCATCAACACGCGATGATTTTTGCTCTTGGTTTGACAAACAAACTTTATAAGTAAAAAGTTACAAGCCAAGATCCCAGCTAAAGCAAACACTGAACACTATAATGGTGATACACAAATTGTGATTTTTCTCGTTTGTGATTCTGCTTGTTAACATCAGGTGTCTTCAATAATGCTTAATCATAACTCAATTAACTTATTAATTATCTCATTAACTTCAACTCTGCTTCGGTGTTACTTTTAACACTGCTTCAGTGTTTATATGAGTCCACACTCAGAGTGTTAAATTAACACTGGGGAGTGTTAAATTAACACTGGGGATTTTGCTGTGAGGGCATATGCTGTTTGTGGGATGACACAAGTCTAGCACGCTGCATACTGTTATATGAGTTGCAGTGTTTCATTATACCATTATACAAGTGCTAACAATATCTTTGCTTTTTTGGTAACATGGAATCTCTCAAGCTCATCTTACATGCAAAACATCCAGTTTACTGACACATTCTTTATGTGGTTCAAATTGGAGGGCTGACATAATTAGTGTTAAGGTTTGAGTCCAAAATTAATCTCTACCTGAAGCCAGAGAGATACAGTAGGTGAGTAGTGCTCCAGAGGCTGCCCGAGGTTATAAAAAAATGAATTTCTACCCCATAATGACAATTAATTCTCCTTCTGGTTATGACAGTGACAAAACACTGCCTACTTCAAGATCCATCCCCATCTGAAATGGAAATAAAGCTTCCCTCTCATTTGCTGCAAGAAAACTTATCCTCTATATTTACCTTATAAATTCTCTTTGACGTTTGACGTCTTTGTACGGGTTACTGGGAAGTACACATTACAAAACTATTTATTTTCTCTGTCTTTGTTAGTTAGCAGCTATGAAATGTGTGTATGTGTGTGTGTGTGCCTGCCTCAAATTGGCACCTAGCAACATTCAATAACACAAAATTGCATTTGATATTCTTAACTGTCAGACTGGGTTCCAGGATGGTTTTGGAACAGCATTTCAAGCTTTGTATGTTGGATAAATTAGCTTAGAAGCAAACCAAATATTGTTCTGTATTCCCACAACGTAGTGCTATTGATTGGTGCAGTCCAAATTGGTCTGATCAGAAGATAGGACGTATGCCACTCATCACACTCAATCAACCTCTCTGCATCTGCAAATGTCAAAAGTAACACAAGGTGAATAGAAATGCCTGAAAGACAAAAACCTCTACCAGTAACCTACATCAGTGCAAAAACTGATTTGCTGTGACCTAACAATGGGGTTTGTTTTGATAGGTAGCAGAACTGTAAATGATAAAATGCAAGTTGAGCACAAATGTATCTGTCATTTATTAATATGGCTAATACTAATAATCTACTCAGCACATTATTTATTTCATGTGTTGGACTGATGAAGGACACCTCTGCTGTTGTTTATACATTTACAAAAAGTTAGGTGTTATTTTTTTATTATAATTATTATTTTTATTCAGCCCATGTCACTTTTATAATTTTTAATATTCAGGCTTGGTTTATGGAACTGCTCAAAGTACAGAGAAAATGCTATTTTCACTAGATACTTAAAACGTACATTGCCTAAAATGAATGTACCCTTTAAGCATGTTTGCAATTTGCAATTTAAAATGCTATTAAAAACAAAACTTATTAAAAATAAAAACTCCAGTACATTTTAATTAAAATAATTCTGTACACTGTAGAAAAATATGAATTGTCTTATTTCTCCTTCAAATTACTTTTGAGATAATTATTATTTTTATGGACTGGCCATTATGTATTGCTATAAACACATGTAACATCTTTTTCATTCATACTGGATGCCAAAGTCCACCCTCCTGCAGAAAATCCACATATGCATGACAGAATTAATAGAACTTGTGACGCATCCAGCTACACTGTAAAACCGAATCAGTTCAGAGTACTCAGAACTTTTGAGGTAACCGATTACCTAAGAAAATTTAAGAACATGTAATATATGTTTTGTACGGAGCCCCGCACATAACATGCAGGAAAAAATATTAAGCTAAATTGTGTGCACGATTTACTAATCGTTCCCTCAATGTACTAAAACGTGCACAAGATTGCTATTGTGTTCCCTCGATTTACTATTTTGTTCACTCGAATTATAAATTGTGCACACGATTTACTAATTTGTTCCCTCGATTTGCTAAATGTCATGTGCGGGGCTCCGTAGTTTTGATTACACTTTAATTTAAATATTATTTTAAATATAATTGACAGATTTATAATAAACAAAATAAAAAGTAGAGACTCCACTGATAACATGCAAGTTATTTATTAACTTTTAAACACCCTGCATTTTTACAGGCATTAACAATTAGCAGAACAATTCAGAATAAAAGCACAGGCACTTTCTGCTTTAAAAGTTTAGCTAAAAGTTCTGAAAAAAAAAAAAAAAAGCTTTTCGGTGGTGCTCACAATCATCGATGACTGAACCTTCTGTGCATGACAAATATTAAAGTGACAACACTGAATTAAACATGCTTGATGGCACAAAATCGAACTGAAAAGTCCTGACAATCAAGTAAGTCTGTCATCCAGTAATAAAGAGCTTTGCAACTGAGACATTTTGTGATGAAGCAGAGAATCTTTCTGAACATTACAATAACTTTGCCCATCCCTTGACAACACATTACCAAATAATTTTAAATTCAACAAAAAATGTTTACAGACATTTTGAACTAGCAGTGAAATGTTGTCATTTATACATACATTAACAGAATTCAATAACAGATTGTAAATGATTATATTTATTACAATTATAAATAATTGTATCACTATTAAACACTCGTTAGGCACTTTACTTCCATTTTTAGTACATTTTGTTCATTTTTATGGAAAATAAATTCTAATGTGACATGTGATGGGAAAAGTGAGAAGAACGAGTTCGGCAAAAGCCGGACTCTAACCCAATCAATCGTGTTACAAGCTAGTTTTTTACACTGTTAAAGAGTTGGATTCCCATGCTAAACATGGACAAAGTTTCAAAAATTAAGTTGTACGTTTGAAGGAGTATTTTTGTTCCCAAAATACTCCATCCGGTTTGTCACAAGTTTCGGAAAGTTTTTTTTCGAGTATGGCTCTGTGTGACGTTAGATGGAGCGGAATTTCCTTATATGGGTCCTAAGGCACTTCTGGCTTCTTAAGGCATTTCACTGATCAGAGCGATTCACTGATCAGAGCGAGAGCGTCGCGAAAAGTGTGTTTTTGGTTGCCAGGGCAAGACAACCCTGCACAGATTACCAAAAAAAAAAAAACAGCATTAAGGGACCAGTGGATGGAGTTTATTTTTACAGAGCATCAACGGAGTTGTGCAAGTGTTTTTGTTTGTTCCCTGCATTTCGAAGATGCTTGTTTTACAAACAAGGCCCAGTTTGACGACGGATTTGCGCATCGTTTATTTCTTAAGGATGATGCAATCCCAAGGAAAAGGGTCACGATTGTGTGTTGGAACCGCAGGCGGTGAGTAAAACTGCTTCAAATATATCTGCCTCCTTGTTAGTGCGTCCCCTCCCATGCCAGAGACACGGGTTCGAGCCCCGCTCGGAGAGAGTCGTTGCTGCTGCTGCTTTCGTTCAATTTCAGCCTCTGGATCTGATTCTGGATCATAAATAAATGGCTGAATCTGACTGTAAGCCATGGTTTGTTTTGGATGATTGGTTTTCCCTCACGGTAATGTCACATCTTCCAAACGCTCTCAACGCAAAAGCCTATTCGCGCTCATGATTCTTTAGCTCCGCCCACACGTCACGCCTCCAGCCGGTCGTGTTTTTCCGGGAAAAATCGGTACAGACTATCTTTCTCTTATGAATATAATAAAACTAAAGACTTTTTGGATTTATGAAGGATGCAGTACTACTCTATAGGTACTCAAGATTAACAGGATATTGAGTGAAAACGAGCATTTCACCCCCCCTTTAAGAATATTTGTATAACCACACTGGCATATAATTTTACTTAAAGGTGCTGTAGGGAACTTTTGTAAAAAAAAAAAAAACAGAGCGCTCCCGGTAAGAAATCAACCAATCAGAGCTGCGGTCCGTAACTTTGTTTGTGTTCAAAATGTAGAAACATGTATATAATAACGAGTACACCATGAATCCATTTTCCAAACCGTGTTTTTGGCTTGTCCTGAATCACTAGGGTGCACCTATAATAAGTGTTTATATTCTGACTATTTTAGATTGCTCCCTCTCCACACATCCATTCACACCATTAGCAACTCCTGCAACCCGCCCTGAACACCTCTCCAAACAACCGTTCACACCATTCACAACTCCTGCAATCCATCCTGAACACCTCTCTAAACAACCACTCTCACCATTCACCCCGCATTCTGCTCAGCCAACAAATTCAAATATATATACAAGATACAAGAATCAAGAAAAAGTAAAGTTATGGCAAATAAGGCAAGTGAGAGTAATGGTTAGACAAGGGTGTATATGTAGGGGTATTCGTTGGAACATGAGCAATATCCAGAGAGGAATCTGTAATATTTTTGTTTTTGTCCCTCACAACTGCATGCCAAACTAGCTCTCACATTAATCCTTCCTCACAGTCACACAGCCCATTCAGTCATGAGCTGAATGGGAAGCTAAACACTATTTCTCATTTCTCATAAACTATACACAGATCAGCATTGCATTGGTCATGCTGCACAGTTTATCCTTTATTTGTTGCTTTTTTGCTTTCATATAAATACTTGATTTCAACAGTACATAACATTCCATACGCAATCCACATTGACGGTGTCTATCAACACTGCATACTGTATATCATTAAGGGAAAATGTGTCATTATAACGATAATGATATGATATCATATTATGTTATGATATTATCATACTAAAGTAAAAAAGAGGGAAAGTAGAAAAACAATAGTTAATGTTTTCTCATTGGACTAAAACTTAATAATTTTGCTCAATCAGTTAGCTCACAACCATGTTTGTACTTCTTGGGATTTTTCCCCACCTTGTTATACTTGTGGTATTCAAAAATGACAACCATGCAAAAAGATTTTATAAATTTTTTGTTATGCTATATTTTCACCAAATTTTGGATTCAATCTATTTTCATCAACTTGTTTTATTTCAATTACCATAGGTCAGTCAGTTACAAAAATAAATACAATCAATCTGTTACAAAAGAAAAAAAGAAAGAAAAGTTCCCTGGGGTTATGAAACACTGATCATAACAGGATTTTGCAGTGTTATACCCACATTTTGATGCCAAATGTATACAGTTTGAAATGATGGTGGTGTTTGAATTTTATGACTAGATGCTTAGCAACTTAAAACCAAATGATGTACCTTATAGTCACATTCTTTTGATATTCACAGAAACGTGTGTGTTTGAGCATTTGAGGAGAAAAGGTCAAATGGTGATGAAAACGTGAATTGAAGTGAATAAGAGAAAATTCATTATGGGAAAAAACTTGACAGTAAAGTGCAATGCAGTAAAGTGCAATGCTATATTGTACGCTGTTTTTGTCCAATCAGTGACACTGACAATATGCAAATAATTATGTTAACCCAGGGTTTAGGAATGAAAGTAAAGTTGTATTTATTTGCATATTGTATATTGCCATGCATATTGTAAAATGCTGGCTCATGAATTCCCATGATTTATTGTTAACCAGTACACTTCAGAATATATATATATATATATATATATATATATATATATATATATATATATATATATATATTTTTTTTTTTTTTTTTTTTTTTTTTTTTTATTATATTTATTTATCTATATAAATTTCTTTCTTTCTTCTTCTTTTTCATTGGTGAAAAAATAATTCAACATTTTGGTGTACCAGTTTTGATAAATCAGTATAAATTATACTGTTTATTACAGGAGGAAAACAAAAACTGTGTCTTCAATTTGATTAGAAATAGTTTACACATGAGATAACCAGTTTACAATGAAACCACCTTCCTTCACATTTCAAAAATAGTTCCAACTTACATGTTTTGCTGTGTGAGCAAAACTGGTCAGTTTCAGACTAATGCGAAGACTCCAACAGCCACTCATCTTATAACAATCTCATTGTTTATGCATTTCGATAATTGACACAAAAGTGTGATATAATAACAACAGTAAATATCTCACCCACTGACTGAACTGACTCAAATCTTATCCACCACCACATTGACTAATGAGTTAATAGCAGGGCTCTTAATTGACTTAACTGTGGTATCTAGGAATTCTTCTGTGTTTTGAGCACAGCATGACAACTGACAAGTCCATTAAAGAGTGCATGATGCTCGCTTTTTGAAAGAGCACTCCACTGCAGAAATGCCACAGCAAACCACTACAAGCTATTAGTTCTGACCTTTAGCTCTGCTGCTGTAACTAATAAAGACTCCTGCGGTGCTGTGTTAGACCCTCTAATGCTGATAATCAGAAAAATATGAAACCGCCTTCATTTCTTGGAGCCGCTGTTTTGATGCAATGGAGACTGTGTCTACAGTCTATTTTCATAATATTTTAATTAGGTGTGTCTTTTTCAGTAACAAACAGCAGCTATATTAGCCTTTACACCAGACAGCCCTATTTTGATTAACGATTTTAATAGTTTTAGTTAACGATAAAAACACTGCTAATACACTCTTTAATTCCTATTCATTTTGTGAAACTTTGTGTCATCGATTGGTAATTGTTCCTTCCATTATTTTCTACTTTTAATTTATTCAGTGATGATCACAAAATTTACCATAAATGTAAAATTTAATTTGAGTTTCGGCTTATTTACAGACAGTTCTAATTTTTTTTATTTAAGCTTTTCTTTATAAAAAAAGAAAGAACATTATTGTGAACTTATTAATAACATCCTTTATCTTAAGTAGGTCTTATAGCTGGTAAGATCAGAAAAAAAAGCTTTTATATTTTATATGTAAGTGTAATGTGAAAAATTACAGTTATTTTTTGAACACTGTCAGACACATTATTTTTGTATCTCTTAGTGCTGAGACATCTTGAGTGACTCATTATGTGAGAAATTGGAAGAAACAGGAGACAAAGAATACACATTCATCCAAAATAATTCATTGATACATTTTGTGGCTTATTTTTTCCCAGTACCAAACAAAAGTGCTGTTTCAAATGTAATTTTGAAACATCTGTTTCCTATAACACATACTGTAGAAGAACAAACAGAAGTGAGCAGCTCTTTATGAAACTCATAATGTCTTACTTTTCATTAAGCTGTTAATGATGCTGCTCATTGCAGAGTTCCGGGAATGGAGAGGTGGACAATCTACCCACAGACTGTGAGTCATTGGAGAAATAAGAGTTCAATAGTCAATTTTGTTGTATAGCATCAAGAGTGCTTGTGGATACAGCAGAGCCATTTCCAGTCCAGCTGTGCCAACCTTTCTGCCATCACACCCATTCCATTTCTGCTAAGGTTGCTCGGCTGACTTGCAGTCTGACTGCAAGCAGAAAAAAAGGCCCTTATTTTCCCATAACATATGGTTTGTTTCTGTTCATAGCTGTGGTGTTGTGAAAAATCAAAGTCTGACAAAGAAAGGCACATTTTTAGATATTCACATATGAGCGAAAGCAGAAAGATTTTGTGTTTTTGAGAATATTATATGCTTTCCCACTGTACGGATTGTGCTGTCTCCAAATATTCAGCACTGACAACAAGATTATGCAACGTTCTCACTTTGTTCAGTGTGGTCACTCACCAGCTCTTTTTCCTTGTAATATTATAATAGTCCAAACCTAATTAAGCCTAATCAACGCTCCTTAATCACAGAAGATTTTAGAAACCATCCAGGAACAATTGCTTCTAATTGCAGAAATTAGGGGGTGAGTCTTGATTAAATAATGGGAGAGGTCATGGCTTTGCTGCAGAATTTGACTGATTGCAGGTTGTAATATGAGCAGGATGAATGTACCATGTAACATGTAGTCAGCGAGCTTCTGGTCACATGCCAAAATATTTTTTACAATTTTATTTTGGGACTTTTCTTATTTTCTCTTCTTAGTTATTTAATGATAAATTAAAGGATCTGAATAATCTGAAACAGCAGATGTTCTTGTTTAATTTGATGTATAATATTTACACAAGTTTTCATCTATATATATATTTGTTAACCAGACAAGTTTTTATTTTTCACACTTTCCAATTAAATTATTAAATTAATTGTTATGCAAAACACTAATAGGTTAAAAGTGCCAGAAGATCAACAGGCTGAAAATATACATTTTCACTATGCTTTTAGAAATCGTCTCAGGTTACAAATGTAACCATGGTTCCCTGAGAGGGAACGAGACACTGCGTCCTCTGAGGGGACACTATGGGGAACACCTCGTCTTGACCCGTGTCTGAAGCATACTTAACGTGCATACTAAACGCCAACGTGTTGGCCGGTGACAGCCTCTGACGTCACTACCAGCGCGACTATAAATACGTGCCCGTAGGACCCGTCACTTATCTTCTTCGTGAAGCTTGCGTCCAAAGCATCGCAGGGAGCTAGAGGACGCAGTGTCTCGTTCCCTCTCAGGGAACCATGGTTACATTTGTAACCTGAGACGTTCCCTGTCAAAGGAACTTCGAACTGCGTCCTCTGAGGGGACACTATGGGGAACAGTATACCCACGCCGCCATGCTGAGGGGAGTGCAGGCCAGAATCACGGCAAACACTAAGTACCAACTCTACCATTTCACCGGGAGTCGCCCTTGGGACGGTTCGACGGCTGTCCATGACATTATCCCTTATGGCAAAAGGCCTAAGCTACATACCCAACTTACCTGTAGGACCTCGGCCCGGGGTAGAGCTGAAGGCTTGGAATCACGAAAGATTCCTTTAAAGGGATATGGCTAAGAACCTAGCACTGTCTATTACCAAGTCTTGCCTGGTGAAGCCTACTATCTGAAAACCACAATATGCTATTTAGTGGAAACGCACAGTATGTTGGAGTTAAATATCCAGGGAGGCCTGGTGAGGCCTACTACTTGACAACCACAGTATGTGGGAGCTCACCATCAGAGAGGCCTGATGAAGCCTACTACCTGATAACCACAATATGTGGGAGTCCACACAGCTCCTCATGGTGAGGGAAGCGATGCTTTAGTTGTATAACAGATACACACTGGTTGAATGAAGCCCATGGACCCCAGGGCTAATCATACTTTTTTCTCAGTTTGTCTAAACTAAACTACACAGGGAACCATATTGTTAAGGTTAAGAGTAAAACTGTATTTGTATACTTCCTATTAGACCATTTTCATAATAATGTTATATCTATACATTTTATTAGTTATAATTAAAATGAGTAATTATAAGAGTAAAAATATGATAGATTACATTTTTTTTTAAAGAGGGCCCAGCGCGTTCCGTGGGTTGCTCCACTGGATCGGAGGTGTAAGAGGAGTGATGGTCCCCAGAGGTTTGGTTGCCTGCGAGGTTTGTCACCGCTGTAATCATCAAACCACCCACACTACTGCCGGAAGTGGTTCTCATCTGTCGGCCGCCAGAACGAGCCCCAGATCATTGTATGGTTTTTAAGCACCTGGTCAGCGCTACCCAGCCAATCTCACTGGCTTCTGCAGACAATCAGCCTCGGCTATGCGATTCAGTTCGCCCCGGGGTCCCCCAAAGTTCAGCTGTTTCCGCTTCACTACAGTGGAAGCTTTCGATGCCCCTGTTTAGCGGGAAGAGATCGCAGTCCTATTGGCGAAAGATGAGATAGAGCCGGTCCCTCCAGCCAAAATGAGGACAGGGTTTTATAGCCCTTACTTCATTGTACCCAATAAAGGCAGGGGGTTACTACCGATCTTGGATCTGTAAGTTTTGTATCGGCTTTTGAATCCCTTCACTGGCTACTATTCAAGATGTTGACACAGAAACGCATTTTCGGCTGCGTCCATCCCAAAGAATGGTTTGCAGTGATTGACCTGAAGGCCAAGTACTTTCATGGATCCATCCTTCCATGCCAAAGACCTTTTCTGCGGTTTGTGTTTCATGTCTTCACAAAAGTCACAAAGGCAGCTCTTGTTCACCTCAGAGAGCAGGGTGTTTGCATTCTCAACTATCTAGACAACTGGCTGATACTAGCACAATCTCGGGATCAGTTGTGCAAGCAAAGGGATTTGGTTCTCCGGCACCTGAGCCTGTTTGGCCTTTGGGTCAACTGGGAAAAGAGCAAACTCTTGCCAAGGCAGAGGATCGATTTTCTTGGTATGGAGTTGGATTCGGTCGAACAGACAGCACGACTCACAGAGCAACGTGCGCGGCCAGTGCTAGCCTGATAGAATACGTTCAAGGGCAGGACAGTGGTCCCACTGAAACTTTTTCAGAGGCTCTTGGGGCATATGGCAGCCACGGCGGCACTTACACCACTCAGCCTGCTACATATGAGACCGATCCAGCACTGGCTTTATGGCCGAGTCCCGAGGTGGGCGTGGAAGCGACCACCCCGTGGTCAGATCTTGCGTTTCTCCGGGCAGGGGTGCCCCTAGAGCAGATCTCCAGGCATGCTGTGGTTTACACGGATTGCCTTGAATCATCTCAAAAGTCTCTTACGAGGCAAGCATGTGCTGGTCCGAATGGACAACACAGCGACCATTGTGTACATCAAACAACAAGGTGGTCTGTGCTCCTGTTGCATGTCACAACTCGCCCGCCACCTCCTCCTTTGGAGTCGGAAGGTTTTGAGGTTACTTCGTGCCATTCACATTCCAGGCCTGCTCAACCATACAGCCGTCGAGTTGTCTCGAGCATTGCTCCCAGGGAGAATGGCAACTCCATCCCCTGACGGTCCAGCTGATTTGTAGACAGTTCGGAGCCACTCAGGTAGACCTGTTTGCTTCTCCAGAGACCTCTCACTGCCAGTTGTTCTACTCCCTGACCAAAGGAACTCTCGGCATGAACAAACTTGCACACAGCTGGCCGCGGGGCCTACACAAGTATGGATTCCCCCAGTGAGCCTTCTCGCACAGACACTGTGGAAAGTCTGGGAGGACAAGGAGCAAGTCTTGCTAGTGGCGCCGCATTGGCCCACACAAACCTGGTTCCCCGGGTCTATTGACTCAAAGACGAGGCACCATTTGGCACCCGCGTCCAGACATTTGGAAACTCCATGTCTGGTCCCTGGACGGGACTCGGAGGTTCTAGGTGACCTACCACCTACCCCAAGAGGTAGTGAACACCATCACTTCGGCAAGAGCACCGTCTACGAGACACACTTACGCCTTGAAGTGGAACCTGTTCATCGAGTGGTGTTCTTCTTTCCGAGAAGACCCCCGAAAATGCCCGATTGCGGTCGTGCTTTCCTTTCTGCAGCAAGGGCTGGAGCGAAGGCTGTCTCCCTCCACCCTCAAAGTCCAGGTTGCTATTGCTGCATACCATGACCCTGTGAATGGGAAGTCTTTGGGTAAGCATGACCACATAGTCAGGTTCCTTAGAGGGGACAGGAGGTTAAATCCTTCCCAGCCACTCTCTATACCCTCTTGGGACCTGACTCTAGTGCTTAAATCGCTAAAGCAGGGCCCATTCGAGCCTTTGCATTCAATGGAGCTAAAGTTTCTTTCAGTGAAAACTCTGCTCCTGCTTGCACTGGCCTCCATTAAGAGGGTAGGGGACCTGCATGCATTTTTGGTCGACGATTCAAGCCTAGAGTTTGGGCCGGCTGACTCCCAGTTAATTCTGAGGCCCCGGCCTGGCTACATGCCCAAGGTTTCCACTACACCGGTCACCGAAGTGGCGTCGAGAGTGACCGACTTAAAGGGAAAATCTCGGTTACGTATGGTAACCCTCGTTCCCTGAAGGTGGGAATGGAGACACCACGTCCCATCGCCATGGTTGCTGTACCGCCACTGAGCTGCTGGGTCTCCGGCTCAGCTCCTCAGTGAAAACCTGGTATGCAATGCAACTGCTGCCTTCTTATACTCACAAAGGGAGCAATAATTGCATGCCAATGTGCATTGGCTCATGTAGTTTACACTCGAAGTAGATTGGTCTATCGAAGCGATATCCCATTTTGCGTCGGTCACCGACGTTGTTTCTCCGTTCCCTCCTTCAGGGAATGAGGGTTACCATAAGTAACCGAGACTTTTCCCCTACTAATGAGGTCACATTGAAATAGCATAAAAGAACTGAGAAAGAATAACTATTAAAATGTTAATGTTCTTAGTTATTAGGCCAAGTTAATGAAAGACATTGTTTTTGTTTATTTTTTTTTTGTTTGTTTTTTTCTTTGTAAATTGAAAATTATGCACACACTGGCAGTTGTTGTCAAAAGTAGGTGAACAGGAATGGACCTGAATGCTATAATCTGCCGCTATCACGGATGTATATATTTAAATGCCTCAAATGGCTGAATGCACTCAAATAACTTCAAAGGAACTTCAGAAACAAACTGTAGACGATTTTTACTTTTGGAAAGAATCCAATTAGAAATGGTTTACATAATTGTCTACACATATGAATAGAAGAAAACAATTTAAATATTTTAGCTCTAAAGAAAATAATACAATGTCTATCTATTTATTTGTTATTTTCCACAAGGACACATGAGAAAGCAAATGTTTTTGTATGTTCAAGCTAATGGCATTAAAAGACAAAAATTATTTTTGTTGATATTTTAAATAGCATTTGCAAGGCAAATGGCAAGACTAAAAGCCTAGCCACATTAGATGAAAGACGGTAGAGGAGGCAGCTCATTGGTTCTTGCTTCAGCTCAACTCCCTCACAACCTCTCCCCTGCTCTGCCCTGAGAAATACTTAAAAGATCAGTTAAAAGCAAGAGGAAAGGGGAAATATCAAAAAGGTATAAGTATTGGAAAGAATCATGAAATCCATAATGAAGTGGGACTGTTTACTCTGGATGTGGAAAATAGGAACTTGCAAAAAAACTAATCTATGCACTAGGCACAGCTTCTGTTTTAAACAAATCATGCTTTGTAATTGTGAGGCTTGTGCATCTTTATAAAAAAATAAGATATTAAACTCTTTTTGCATTCGAGTATCACTGTATTTTACTTTTAGAAGATTTTACAATAAGCTTTCATTTGTTAACATTATGTATTAAATAATATTAATGAACAACACACGTATTACAGTATTTATACATTTTTGTTAATAATAGCTAATAAAAATACATTCATTGTTTGTTCATGTTAGTTCACAGTGCATTAAGTAATGTTAACTAACACAACTTGTAATTTTAATAATGTATTAGTAAATCCTGAAATTAACTTTAATATAAATAAATGCTATAAAATAGAACAATAGAAGTATTGTTTATTCTTAGCACGTATTAAATAATGTACCTTATTGTAAAGTGTTACCATTAAAGCAATCATACGCTATATTATTAAAGGGGGGGTGAAATGCTATTTCATGCATACTGAGTTTTTTTACACTGTTAAAGAGTTGGATTCCCATGCTAAACATGGACAAAGTTTCAAAAATTAAGTTGTACGTTTGAAGGAGTATTTCTGTTCCAAAAATACTCGTTCTGATTTGTCACAAGTTTCAGAAAGTTTTTTTTGAGTATGGCTCTGTGTGACGTTAGATGGAGCGGAATTTCCTTATATGGGTCCTGAGGGCACTTCTGCCGGAAGAGCGCGCGCTCCAGTATAGCACAGCACTGAGAGCACAACAGACTTCACTGATCAGAGGGAGAGCGTCGCGAAATTTCACAAAAGGAGTGTGTTTTTGGTTGCCAGGGCAAGACAAACCTGCACAGATTACCTAAAGAGAAACAGCATTAAGGGACCAGTGGATGTAGTTTATTTTTACAGAGCATCAACGGAGTTGTGCAAGTGTTTGTGTTTGTTCCCCTGCATTTCGAAGATGCTTGTTTTACAAACAAGGCCCAGTTTGACGACGGATTTGCACATCGTTTATTTCTTAAGGATAATGCAGCCCCAACGAAAAAGGGTCACGATCGTGTGTTGGAACCGCATGCGGTGAGTAAAACTGCTTCAAATATCTCTGTGTTGTTAACTTAGCTATCGGCGCGTAAGCACATCAAGTAAACAACATGCGATGTTGTCATCAAACTGCACTTTCCACATGTACAGCTTTAAAAAAAAAAAAAAAAAAAAAAAAAAAGACGACAAAGTGGAACTTAGTCATTTTCCAAAACCGCTAAGCAAATATATATACAGTTTCAATACATACCACATAGAGACGCTGTTGTTGCTGCTGCTCTTGTTAAATTTCAGCCTCTGGATCTGATTCTGGATCATAAATATACGCTGAATCTGACTGTTAGCAATGGTTTGTTTTGGTTGGTTTTGTCCTCACGTAATGTCACAGCTTCCAAACGCTATCAAAGCAAAAGCCTACTGGCGCTCGTGATTCTTTAGCTCCGCCCACACGTCAGGCCTACAGACGCTTGTGTTTTTCCGGGAAAAATCGGTACAGACTATCTTTCTCTTATGAATATAATAAAACTAAAGACTTTTTGGAGTTATGAAGGATGCAGTACTACTCTATAGGTACTCAAGATTAACAGGATATTGAGTGAAAACGAGCATTTCCCCCCCCCCCCTTTAATGTTTTTACTAATAAACTTGGATAAACATACTTATATTTAATTTACTTGAAATGCAACACTGCATAAGATAGTAACATATTCAAATGTATCTATGTACAAGTTTATTTCCATATTTGCTACAGTGGCAGAATAATTAAATATTATTACATTGCCCCCACTTTGTGATTTGATCTTACATGTGTAACAAATAAGTATTTCGCTTTCTTTTTCCTTTTTGGTTCATGTTTGTGTAGATGAAAAATGTTAAAAGTTTTTTGCTCTTCGGTGATACTTTTTACTTGTTGAACTTTGAAGATAATTAAAGCTGCTATAAGTGATCATTTTAGAATAGCATAAATAAAATGCTACATCTTCCTAACAGACAACAATGAAATAGGTGTAGAGAGAAATTACTTCGGTTTCTGTGACAGCCCTTTAGGCTCTGTTTATTATATCAAAAGTGAGTCAGGGGAGAGGATTGAGTTTTTTAAATATCAAAAAATTAAATGCATGCATTAACATGTTTAATTCTAGTTAACATTCTCTTCTCATTTGTAAGTCACTTTGGATAAAAGTGTCTGCTAAATGTTATGTTAAATGTAAATGTAAATATTGAACAGAATTTAAACTTGTATTGTTTAGTTTAAGTTAATATTTTTTTAAACACAATGTTTCATAATATTTTGTCTATTTGAATGGTTTGTCTATTTGAATGGTTTTCAAATGAAACCATATGCACAGACTCTCATAAAGACAGAGACTGAAATTCAGAACAGGATATCTCAATATGGAAGAAATAGTATGGAGTATGCCATTAACCTGAAGAAATCGCTGAAAATCCAGACCACTTTAAGAGATACCTGCAACTCTAGTGTCAGCAAGTACAAAGACAATTTCATGACTGATAATTAGCATAAAGGACAACAATGAATCTTTCTAGTGTGCAGTATATACCGCCGCTCCCTATATGAGGAGTATGCAGTTTGCATAGGGCACCAACTCCCATGGGGGCACCATCCCAGTTGCTCAAACATGAACATATAGGCTATTAATGAAATGTATAAAGTGTTAAAGTTAAAGAGTTTACTGTATGGAAACTATACCTGGAGTAAATGTGAGTCATGTTAAATGATGTATTACTGACTCTATACACAATCTGGGCATAGTGTTGCTTTACCACTATATCTGAAAAAAAAAAAAGTGCTACCAAAAAGCTGAACTCTAGCATACATTGCTTTATAGATCATAGGTATATTTGGCATTCCTCCAATGTTCCAAGAGATATCACATAAATACAACACTGATCTCATGCAGACAATCAGATGTATTTCTTATATATCCTCCATCTTATGGTTGGAAATCAATTGTGCAATCGATAATCTCTGAGCTTCCACTTGACGAATCTAGCAGTTTCCAGTCTGCATTAATTTATGAGTGGTCTTGTTATTTATGTGTGTTCTGAAGGCAGATACATAGCCCTCCTACTCAGAATTTAGAATAGACAGTAAAATATGAGGAGAGAAGATTAGCTTGTCACCCTATAATGTAATAAAGTATATGTGGAAGGACATTAGACTGTATAAAGAGACTAAAAAGTCTTCAAATACATTTGTTAGCTTACACATCAGAAGGTTTTATTACCCTGCAGAAGTGATGACCGTGGGAGTGTGAATGGACTCTGTCCAAAACAAATTAATGGTTAAGTAACATTAATTTGACTGCTAATACTGTTGAGAGTCATTTTTGCTGTAAATCAGGACAATTCTAAATTAACTGTTGCAGGCAGGGAGAGGTTGGTGGATACATTTCATTAAAAATCCAATAAATGTCAGAGTAGATTGATTCAATAATGAAATAATGTTCATTTCACAGTGAGCGCACCCTGAGCACAGGGCCCGAGCAAAGCGCTGACACAACCATTTCCTTGAGAAACCAAACTCTTATGAATGAAAGGACCAGTATTGTTTTTGGCAAAGTTTATTAACTTCCCTTGCTTTGTGCATGTCCTTTTTCTTTCTGTTTTACATCTTCTGTTGGTGACAAATCTGGAACAAGTCAGTTGAATTTCTTCTTTTGAAAATTGTGGTAATATTGAAAAATTAACTCTTGATAGAGTGTATCAACACACAAGCTCCCTGCTTATTATGCAGTGACAATAATCTGTCTCTGAATGTGGAAAAGACAAAGGAGATTGTTGTTGACTTCAGGAGAGTGCACACTCAATATGTTCCTCTGACCATCAACGGTTCGACTGTGGAGAGAGTGAGCAGCACCAAGTTCCTGGGTGTGCACATCACAGAGGACCTCTCCTGGACTGACAACGTCTCTCTCCACTCCCTCCAAGACATTTATGGAACCCGTCTCACCCTCTGCACACGGCTTCTTCGTTTATCAGGCTTTCAGGAAGCTGAACTCCCTCCCGATTTTGCCTGCCCTCCCCTCTTTTGCACCAGGCACCACTGAACTCTGAATTCCCTCCCCTCTTTTGCCCCACATCCCCCCGCTCCAAGATACCCAGGTCCTTCCACTCCCCCTCCCACAAACAAACTGTGACATGCATCTGCCTATATATCAGGGCTGTCATTTTTAACACTTAAATGCAAGAGATTAATTTTACAATCCTTAACACGTTCAAATAACGCAGTTAACGCAAAATTACTGAAGCACAATTTCTATTCTAACCCTTTAACCCAATTTAGTTTCTCTGCTTGCGAACAGATCGTTTTAAGCTGGTAAACTCTGAGAGAGTTTTCTGTCCAATGATCCAGAAAGCGTTCAAATAATCCGCCAAAACAGTGCTTATATAAAGGAAACCAGGCTAATTATATCAGAGATTGCAGAGCTCTGTCATATTCTGTGACTGTCTGTGTGAAGAACAGACTGAACAGATTGTCAGCATCCCATTGCTGTATGGCTAGATGAGACGCAAACTATTGTTTCTGGATATTGTTTCTCACTAGTAGAGTTTTGATGGATGAAACTGCAATAAAGGTAAAGACAATTACAGTGGCTTACAGGAATCATGCAGTAAGCACCAGTGAGTCTGTTATAATAATGCATGTATAAATGCTCCTGACGCATTGACCGCACATTGTATTTACGCACAGCACAGACGTTTCTGTACAATCAAAATGTTTCTACACAGATTCACAATAATGAATGGATCTGTTGGTTTATTTATTTATTTATTGCATCTCCATGTGGCCCTGTTTCGGTATCGCAACTTGACATTTCTAAAATTTAGAAAAAAGTCTGTTTATACTTTATACCTCAGTTATTGTAAAAAAAAAAAAAAAAGCCAGGAAATTTCAACTTTGACAATATGGGACCTTTAAAACAATTGTCACAAAAATAATTTGTGTTGGGAGTTGTCCCTGAATATTTTGGGTGGAGCAAGGAGACCACACCTTCCTTATTAATATTAATTGAGAAGGATCTCCTGTGATTTTGCTATTTGTGAGTTGTGAATGCTTCAATACTTAAGGGGACGTATTTGGGAATACAAAAAAATATATATATTTAAGTTTATTTTTAATGAGCAGCTTTTTAAAATGTTTTATAATAAGCAAATTTCACATTAAAACTAATCTGCTTTTAGATTTGATCTACTTTTTTAAGAGCTTAAATGTTTGATTATTTGTACAAACCCAGTTCCAAAAAATTTGGGACACCATACAGATTGTGAGTAAAAAAAAAAGGAATGGAAAAATTTACAAATCTCATAAACTTATATTTTATTCACAATAGAATATAGATAACATATCAAATGTTGAAAGTGAGACATTTTTAAATGTCATGCAAAATTTTGGCTCATTTTGGATTTCATGAGATCTACACATTCCAAAAAAGTTGGGACAGGTAGCAATAAGTTAATAAGCAGTAAGCAATAAGGGAAAGTTAAATGTACATATAAGGAACAGTTGGAGGACCAATTTGCAACTTATTAGGTCAATTGGGAACATGACTGGATATAAAAAGAGCCTCTTAAGCCGGGCATGCGATTTCTGTGCGATTTTGGCAGGGTACCAACTCACATTGTATGAGTAGATCGCCTGTGATGTATAGCCAAAGCTTGCGATTATTATGCGGTCACTGTACGGTCCGATCGTCGAGTTGCGATTTGACTGCTAACACCATACGTGGGGAATCAACACGTACGATCCCTCAGAACCCGGATGTTTGTGACTGTTTCAGAATAAACTTGCTTTCCCAGGATAAACCATAGAGGGATAAATGCACTGCTTTGGTGATATGTGCAATTCTGTGAGCTGAAACCTCAAAAAAAAAAAAAAAAAAAAAGGCAGCCAAGTGGAGTTCAGCAGCTATATCCTCCCAACTTTTCTCTCTGGCATTCCTGTCGTGGTAAGTTGACGTTAACATGTCGAAAAGGCTGACATGTTGCTGCCATAACTCCACAAGTTTTCCCTCCATCACTTCAGTCCACACTACACGCCATGTCGCCATGGTTTTGTTTATGGTTTCGCGCATGCGCAGTGAGGGAAACTCGGAAAATCAGTTCGTAGCTCTGCTTCAATAGTGCGATACCTCACGAGAGGCGACCAAAATTTCTGACATGTCAGAAATCCATCCAACCAACCGATTGCCGGTCGATGATCTTCGCCCCTTAGACAGCACTTCCTCACATACAGGAATGCTACTGTAATGGAAATCACAACATGGGCTCAGGAATACTTCCAGAAAACATTGTCGGTGAACAATACTGTGCCATTCGCCATTGCTGGGTAACAATCTATAGGTAAAAAAGGAAGTCATATCTAAACATGATCCAGAAACACCTGCATTTTCTCTGGGCCAAGGTTAATTTAAAATTGACTGTGGCAAAGTGGAAAACTGATCTGTGGTCAGACGAATCAAAATTTGAAGTTTTATTTTGGAAAACTGGGACGCCATGTCATCCAGACTAAAGAGAACAGGGAAAACCAAAGTTGTTATCAGCGCTCAGTTCAGAAGCCTGCATCTCTGATAGTATGGGGTTGCATGAGTGCGTGTGACATGGGCAGTTTACACAACTGGAAAGGCACCATCAATGCTGAAAGGTATATCCAAGTTCTAGAGCAACATATGCTCGCATCCAGACGTTGGCTCTTTCAGGGAAGAACTTGCACTTTCCAACATAACAATGCCAGACCACATACTGCATCAGTTATAATTTAATTACTGAATCCGGGTACTGAAATGGCCAGCCTGCAGTCCAGATCTTTCACCCATAGAAAACATTTGCCGCATCTTAAAGAGGAAGATGCGACAAAGAAGAGCTAAGACAGTTGAGCAACTAGAAGCCTGTATTAGACAAGAATGGGACAACATTCCTATCCTAAACCTGAGCGTGTGTCCTCAGTCCTCAGACGTTTGCAGACTGTTATAAAAAGGAGAGGGGATGCAACACAGTGGTAAACATGGCCTTGTTGAGATGTGTTGATGCCATGAAATTTTAAATCAACTTATTTTTTCCCTTAAAATTATACATTTTCCCAGTTTAAACATTTGATATGTCATTTATCTACTGTATTAAAAAGGAAAAAGAAACAGATAAAGACTTACGACTTAAGAATACACAACAGCTTGCTTTAACAGCTTCAAGATTCCCAGACAATTTGTTTTTTAAAGAAATATTTAATATAAAATAAATATTGTTTTAAGATAAAGTTGACATCAATAAATATTTAAGAAAAGATGTCATGCTATCTATAGAGTATCACTGGCATTTTAAAGAAGAAGAGAAAGAAAAAGCAGTAGAGTATGACTAGAAAAACAAACTTAAAACCACAAATCCCAGAATACCATGACTGAGTTTTTGGATTCGTATTGTCTTAACTGTGCATTTCTTATTGTCTTAACTATGGATTAAGTCCTGTGGAGTCTATGGAGTCCTTCCACTCATCCATTGTGAGCCAAATTTAGAACCAAAGGCCTTTTTAACCCAGATGTTCTGTTCCAATCACTTTGACCTAGAGAGAATTTTCTTTTTCCAACAAAATTAAGTCAAGTCACTTTTTATTGTCACATAAACACAGCACACCTTGGTGAGTGAAATTCTTGGGAGCTTGCTCCAGAAATTGCAGAAAGAGTTAACATATAACCAGCAGATGAAAGGTGAAAGTGTGCAATGTGCACATACGTACATATGGTCAGTACACACAGTGTACTATTAGACAAACTTACAATTAACACTACACATTATACGCAATATGTACATACATACAGTTAGCACTACAGATTAAACACTATACACGGAATGTACACTATACACTACACTGTACAATGTACTATATGTACTATACAATGTACACTATACACAGAATGCACATGTTCTGCATTCTGTAATATACACGCATAAAAATATTGTGTACGTGAACTGGATACAGAAATGTCATGGATGTGCATCAGATGGTATCCGGTGGTAGATTATTGTATTAAATGCAATGTGTATGTATAGTCCGGTGTTGAGCTGTAAATGTAAAATTATCCACAAATAATGCTTTTTCACTCAAAAAACTGAGGTGCATAAACCAATGAGGCATTCAATTGATCAGTTCCAAAAATAATTCAAAACCTGTGCTAAATGCTTGAAAATAAGTTGGCAAAAAGATTGAACCCAAACTTTGATAATTTAAACATTTTTTTTAAGACCAGTTATTTTTGTAAAGGGATTTTCACCAGAGTACATGGGTTAAAGTACAAGCACTGTGGAGAAATACATACAGTGTTAAAACTCACAGCTCTGACACCTCACAACTTCTAAAACATTGATATCAAGTCACTAAAAAAGTTATTGTTCCACAGGCTTGAAGATAGCCTGGTAGCTTTTTCACAAGTCACTCCACAGCATTCACAAAGAATTTGTGTCTCACAATTCCTCTCCCACTGTGATGCGATTCTGCTAAATTTAAAATTCAGCAATTCTTGCTTCGACAAAGAAAGTTTGCCTACCATGGACCAAAAGCCCTGTGAGGTGACACCTCAAAAGTGTTTGCACACACAAAAACACACACCTTTTTAATATAAAATATCTTAGATGCATTCTGTGGTATATAAAGGCACCACGCACAGCAAAAATGTGACAGGTGCTTGGTATGCAACAGCTGTGTGTGTGATATTCTGTTTGAGATTGCACTGATCCACCCACATTATGGAGGATGCACATAAAGGCACATCTACACACATATTAGGTGGGAGTTTTGAGCGGGAGGGCTTTTATGCAGTTGCTATCTAATCTTCCAGAGATACACTGCACTTTGTGCTATCGAAAAGTGTGGATCAGAGGCTCACCAGGATCAGATAAGTCCTCTATTAACACCCCTGGAATTGGACAACCTGTGTGACAGTTTCCAGAAGTGCCAGTATGAATGCAATTTTTCTCCTGAGATGAACCCCATAAAGTTCCTCCATTAACTCATTATACCAGCATTTCATTAGGCCATTTGTAAGACGTACATAAACATTGCTTTGCAGGCAATTCAATCGTGCAGAGGAAGGTATATTAGGAGCTTTCAAATGTCGAAAAAAGGTTGAGTGGGGTGTGATATATGGCTTACAAAATATTTAAGAGTTTATCAGTTCACATGGCAGCATTTATAAACGTTTCATAATTGTGAATAATGATCCCCCTATTCTGCAGATTCTCTTGCCATTCTAACTTAATAGCTCGTCTTCGTACATCGATAGTTTGCATGTATTCCTTCTATGTTCTCTACAGTTGAACATTTTTATGTATGGTTAGAGTTTTTCCTTATGTTTCTTCATTGCTCTGGCAAGGACAAAAGGTATCTTAATCCCAGATAGCAAAATTCCTGAGGCCCGGATCAGGGCCCTCACTTGACATGTTCATCTGGCCCATATAACGCGTGGAATGATGGCGATTGGGCTGTCCGCTCCTTTTTGCTATATTTTGGCTGCAAGCAAGCCAAAAGAAAGCACAATGTCTTTTAACCATGAATAAACCAAATAAAGCAGAACTGGCCCAAATCTGGACCACATTGATTAGGATTCTGGCCCAGATGCGTCCCAGATCCAACACCTTGCTCTGGCCCACATATTGTGAAGAATGATGGCACCTGGGGGGTCCACTCCTGTTTTCAAGATTTGGGCAACAAGCAAGCCACAGGAAGGCCCAATGTTAGCCATGAATAAACCAGATAAAGCAGAAATGGTCCAAATCTGGGCCACATTGACCAGATCCAGCCCAGATCCAACACCCTGCCGTTTCATGAAGAATGATGGCATTTGGGTGGACCACTCCTGTTTGCCAGATTCTTTATTGCACTCAGAAGCAAGAGGGCAGGTCAATGACTGGCCAAGGTGGAGCCGGAGGGATGTGGGAAGCCTATGGAGCTGGTGGTGGAGCCGCTAGGTCGACGAGCGTGGCAAAGTCTGGGACTCAGAGGCCACAATACTAATGGAGATTGTCAGACCCGTGGTGAACCCACATCACTGATGGTGGGCTGAGAGTGAGAAGAGGGGCTGAGTGGATGCAGCAGAGATGAAGATGTCAGAAACATAAGAGGAGGTGGGAGAGGAAGGCTGATTGGGAGCTCATGACGGTCAGGGGGGTTCTGAGACAGTGTACAGTATGCAGCCCACATACACCAAATAGTGACTCCCAGTACCGGGAGCGCTATAGGCAAGGGAATGACCTCCGTGGTCAAGACAGGAAAGACAGATAGTTCAGGGCAGACAGACAGTTCAGGATTGACCTCCATGATTGTGATGGGGCAGACAGATGATGTTTGTGGAAGAATCGGCATATCAGCATATAAATCAACAAAGTCCTCAGAGTCCAGGTTCAGCTCACCCTCAGCGGTGGAACAGTGGGCTGGGCTTGTCACGTGTGTTGTTGCCAGCTCTCACATCCTTATGTCATGGCCTCAAGATGCTATGTTGAGGGAATGACATCCATTTCTCATGGCCATGACTTCTTATGGTGAAGGAAACATTATATTCTACTCATGGCCACGAGTTCAAAGAGCATAAACAAACCTGCGTGACTATAGCAACCCAGGATTAGATAGATATTATTGACATTAAACATTTTACATATGTATATTATTCTTATTCTTATTATTATTATTGAATTAAATTATAGAGCTATATTTTTATATTTATTATTATATATGCTTATTTCCCCTTTCAATTTGTGCATCGCTTTACCTAGTTGACGTTTTGTCTAATTATGTTAGTATTGTCTACCATATATTTTGCAAATAAACGACTGAGAATTATGCCAATAAAGTTTTGACTTATATTATAAAGACTTATATATAAAGACTTGACTTGTATTTATTCCCATGTGTAAAGATAAATGAGTCTATTGTGTTTTCATTTACAAATGAAACTATGTCAATGATTAATTCCTCAATGAAACACTACAGTATTTATAATTACGGTCTATTAAACATTGCCAATATAAAATGAAATATTTGTTAAATTTACAGTAGTCTATTATTTACAAAAGTATTTAGAACGTTAAGTAAAGTGATCAAAATGAAGGGAAAAATAAATATAAACATCTAAAAATATAACCAACAATACTAGATTAATAATAATAATAATAATAATAATAATAATAATAATAATAATACAAGAAAAAGATGATCAGTTAATTGACTTACAAGACTGTAGGATGGGGATAAAATGTTTTCTTGCATGCCTATTTTATATAATGCCTTTATTTAACATTTATTCATGATAATCTGATTTTGAATTGAATGCTGACTATTGCACGTAATACAGTCCGGTAGCCAAGGTCTATAATTAATATAACAATTTAATAATTTATATAATAAATA
The DNA here is from genome assembly GCF_023724105.1 of Carassius gibelio. Lineage (NCBI taxonomy): Eukaryota > Metazoa > Chordata > Actinopteri > Cypriniformes > Cyprinidae > Carassius > Carassius gibelio. Next base: position 18,779,853 of record NC_068375.1, on the reverse strand, counting down.
ATATAATAATTTCTTAATTCAAAATAAAATATTAATGAATCCATCTCAGATAATCCCAGGCTGCTAGTCACGCAGCCTTGATTACGCATTAAATGAGAAATGGATGTTGTTCCCTCAACATAGCATCTTGAGGACATGAGGATGTTGTTAACTCGTGGTCACGACATAATATCATGTTCCCATGGGTTAATATGACATTCCCACAAATTAATATCTCATGGCCATTACATATTATCACGTTCCCACAAGTTATTATGTCATGGCCACCACAAAACTAAGTGAACCGACCATGTCATCTCTCGGGCATCATATTTTTCTGTGAGTTTGTAGGTTTTGGACATCAGTAACATTACCTTCTGTTCTGTCTTGTCATCAGTCTTATTCACATTATGTTGATTTTTGTCTGTATCCCCTATGGCATAAGTGATCCTCTACTCAAAAGTAATGGGTCTATAATCCAGCTGACAAGTCTGTCTAAAAGAAATCCCCAGGACAGTAGTTACTTGAAGGAATCACACTGGTACATACAGCGTTAAAACAAGCCACTGTTATCCTCAGGCTATGAGATCCACTTCAGAGTCAAGTGTAATGGTTTGCAAATCCTCAAAAGAGCAAAGAAAAGTAAGCATTAGAACCAGAAAGAATGCAATATGACATAAATTACAAAATACACACCACAGTGACATTATTACTAGGGCTGCATAATTAATAACATTTTCTAATTACGATTACAATTATGGATGCGACATTTATGTAATCATTCAAAGTATTTTGTTATTCTGCACACTTAAGATATGTTATTTGAGGGTTTTTCCGTTGTTTTAGTTTTGGAATAAAACTATAATACCATTCATATTTCTACTTGTCTGTAATTTAAAGAAGAAACCAAATTCATGTATATGTGACACTTGAGGCTTAATACTATAGAAAAGCACTAAACATTTATTAGTTAGAGTGTTTTCAGCTTGTTTAATTTCCTATAAATATATGGCATGCAGTTGCATCAAACAATGGTTTAAAAGTCATTCCATGTAAATTGTGATAATTGTCATTAATAATCGCAATTACAATTTCAAGGGAATAATCGGCAATGAATTATTTTTGTCATAATCGTGCAGCCCTAATTATTACCAATATGAAAGCCTCTCCGGTCACGTTTTATAAGTTCAAGGTTATTACAAGTGTGCTTTAAAAAAGTGTTTTAGTCATGGTTTCCTAACCTTCCTAACTACACACACACACACACACACACAAAATGGGCTGCTAGACAATAGATGTGGTGGTAGATACCATTCCACCCTTCATGACCCTTAAAATAAATTGAGAAAAAAAGATAAGAAAAGAAAAGGTTACTGTCTCACTTGGCTGGAGAAATCCAATTTTCTGAGGTTGTCCTGAACAGCTCAGACACTGTATGAAATATCAATATTTTCAGTCTGATAGTAGCAATATTATGTAAATGCAGATTATTTTAAAGCATTGATATAATAACAAATGTTTCTTAAGTACCAAATAGGATCTTGTGACACTGAAGACTGAAATAATGGCTGCTGAAAGTTTGCCAGCATAAGAATAAATTACATTTTAAAATATATTCAAATAGAAAACAGTTGCTTTAAATTATAATATTTTACAATATTGTTGTTTTACTGTGTTTTCAATCAAATAATTGCATCCTTGTTGAACATAAAACACTTTTTTTCAAAAACATCGTACAGACCTCAAACTAAGACAGTAAAAGTTGACATCCGCTATTCAAGTTTTAGGCTTAGACGAGGGACACAAATGACAGTATTTTGTGTGTAGAAAAGTAAATTGAAAATCAATGTGACTTTTCATATCTGAAATGCATGAAATTTGTAGCTTTAGTATAACATCTGAGAAGACATAAATAAAAAAGAGGAAAGAATTCAGACTCTCAAAGTCTGTCTCTATCGTAGTCATCTGTAATTTTACTAAAAGCTATAGTTTCCTCAAAAATGTCTCTCAAGGTGTGTAAGGTAATTGGCTTTGGGAAAGGCCAGTTACCAAGGTGTACACAAGGGTCAGTGCAAAACCTCAAAGTAAACCAAACCAGGAAAATAGCCATAGGAAAGTTTTCTTTTAAAACAACATTGTGCCACTGAGATCGCCTGAATTGAGTTTTCTGAAGGACATCCAAACTTCTGTGACCAGTGATAAAAAGGATATGGTGGTTTAGTACACGTGTTTCTGGTTCAGTGGGGTGATTGGCAGCAGATGTGGATCTGTCCTTGGTGCTGATTTGTTTGGCTGAACTGATGGTGGTTCTGAATGGAGATCTCCAGCCTCTCCTGTCGTTTGCTATTTTTCAGCCTATTAACCTTTATTTGTAAGAATGAACACAGGCAACATACATTTATAATGAAAACCTACTGATGTGTATCATGCTGAATGAATTATAGGATACATTTGTACTAGCTTTTGCTGTTATCTGTACTAAAGCTGCCAAACTCTGAACGGATAAGCTGAGAGATGTGGAATACTCCAAAAACTCTGACTGAATTGTCATTATCTCTCAACACAGATTCCAGAGAAAATGAGGATCAAAAAGTTATATCTTTATCTTTGAGATAGTGACCTCAATACCTCAAGCCACTTTTTGATCAATTAACCCTTAAAAGAAATCTTAAACTGGTTTCTGTCAGAGAATCATCAGACTTTTGCATCTGTCCAGCTTGCTTGTTTGTTGGGGCCTGATATTGATTTCTACTCTCATTTAATATATATAAAGGTATATAGATGAGGTATCTATAAAGATATAAAAAAATTTGTACCGTTTACAGGCATATTCATGTTTATACATTTATGACTTCACCAATAAAGACTTATCTAATGCACATCATATTGCTGTGAGAATGTAATGTAATTTGCACTCAAGCCCACATAAATGCAAAAGGGTCCAGTGCAATTTGCAATAAATTTCAAATTAAATTTAATTCTGGGATATTTTATTAGCTCTTTCTGCATGTTACATTGTTACGCCAGTGAATGTCCTTGTAAATGAGTCATTTCATTCTGTTCAACCAATTTGTTCAAAAAGCCGATTCACTGAGGATGAAAGAAGTGATTTTAAATTAGCTATTAAATCATTCACTCAAATATTTTGTTCAAAAATAATGAATCATTCTGTAACAAAACTCCACTACTTCTGTGTTGCAGCAGATTTTTTGTAACAACATACAGCACATTTGTGGAGTGAAAACAGGCAAATAAACAGAAAATATTGTGTCTAAAATGTAAGTATAAATAATAACCTTTTTTTCCTAAACTTTAATATTATAAACATAGTATCACACATTCAAGTCAAGTCACCTTTATTTATATTGCTGATTAACCACCATAGTACGATGCGTCGTTATGGAAACGAACTAGCTAGTCACGACTGTTTCCTGAAACCATGGTATCTCGCAGATCCATGTTCAAACTATAGACAGTAAAACAAATGGACACAGCGACCCCATTGGATTCCCTCATAGACAGTAAAAGATTGCCTGCAAGCCTCTCCTTCCTGTCCATACGGTAATTCATTTTGGTAACCGCCAAAATGACTGGGAGTCAATGGAATGCTAAAAGGGGGGGGAGGGGGAGCACTAGCCAATGGCGGTGTGCACACATTTTTACATGAATCTGGCTGATAGGTCAACTATGATTTATCAGTCAATCAGACGCATTTTAAATCAATTTTTTTGTGTGCGTGCTTTGGATGTGTGTACACATGGGTGAAGAAACAGTAGTCTATGTATGACCAAACAATTTATTTATATCCAAAACCAGACGATGTGAACATGCGGTGCATGTTTCATTCATACTCTAGGCTGGAGGGCCTTTGTTTACTAAATTTGTTCTTTTTAAGACATCGTTTTAATGCATTAAGCCACGTACTTTCATGTTAAGCACTTTAAAATGTAGCTACCAATGATTCATTTGTGAATTTGACTGGTCCAAAAAATTAAACTTGCAGCAGCTAACTTCTCATGATTCAATAAGACAGACATACAGTAGTGAGTCAAGTGAACAATAATCAACGGTGCATTATAAATGAAGGCTTTTTAAAACTCCACAGCATTTTTATCTTTTTAAACAACATATTTCGTCCTATACCAACTACGCACACATTTCCTATCATGTATACCTATGAAAGACGATCGAATCAATCAGAGACATGTGTAGCCCCGCCTCGATCTGCAGGCTGCAGCCGGGTGTACTTGTTTGTTTCTGGGTTAACGGCTACATTTCTGCTGTTCAGTGCCATCTGCTGTCAGAGAGTGAATGTGCGCTTTCATTCAGCGCGTCATGAGCTTCTCATCTGTGCTTGTTTACATTAGAATGTGCACTGCGCAGCAGTGTTGCGCATTGTAACCAGTTGATGAGAAAAGTATTCTTAAAATTCATTCAAAAAAATTATAATTTGTAATAAAGTATTTTGAAGTGCCCGCAATAACAATATTATGCATGTTCATTATCGTGCATTAGCGGATACCATCACGTCTACTCTGCTCACTCATAACTTAAACACTTTTCATTTACAACAAACACAAATCGGATATTTCATGATTTGTTTGATTCATGTAAAAATATATTGCATGTCATTGAAAATTTCGTCAGCTAGTTCTATGTCTGTGTTATCAAGGGCACAACATGAGGTAAAACATTAACAATTAATCACACTTTTAATAATTGCTTTGTTCTGGGCAAATTAAGGCTCAACTCAGTGTTAACTTGCATCTGCCAAAACTGTCAAGATTAGTTGTTCTATTAAAGGCCCAAAAATTACAATTCTGTCATAATTTATCCAATTGATTTGCTTTCTTCCGTAGACTACAAAATGAGTGAAGCAAGATTTCCATGCTTTTAATATGCATACATTGCTCACACAATACTATCCATATGGATTCAATAAACAAGTCATATGGGCTACTTTTATGCTGATTCCTGTCATCATTTGAGCTTGACCTCTCCTTGGTCCCCATTTGCTCTAACTGAATAGAAAAGGGTGAACTTTCAGTTCAGATGATGATAGTTTTTGTATTGTATTTATTTTATTTTTTTACTTATATAATCATTTATATGAAATGATTTGTAGCGGCAAGGGGAGCATTACCACAGTGGTGTTTAAAGAGTAACTAAATCCTAAACCAACTTTTTTTAGTTAATGATCTATAAGAATGGGGCTTTATTAGTGCTGTTCATTGTTTCTAGTAACTTTTTTGACATTTGAGTATAAAGTGTTTTAATTCTACAATATATGGTGAGTGCTGCCCTCTTCAGGTAGAACGGTGGCTACTGCAGTTTATTTTTCCTATTGGATGTTGCGGTGGCAAGTGACGTAAGCGGTGGCAGGTGACCTAAGCAGTTTCCAGCTCACCACGCCCCTTGGTACGAGCTACCACGCCCCTGGCAGTATAAAACCATCTTGTTCCGTCAAAACTATTATAGCATCTATTTAGCATATCAATTATATAGTTATTTAGATCTTCAAGTTAGTATAGATTTATCTGTATTTAGTACAGTGGTCAGGATGGTACGTAGGTGTAGTGTTGCTGGTTGTGACAGCACTGCTGGACTGCATAGTTTTCCAGCAGACATTAAAATTAGGCGCCAGTGATTGCATGCACTTGGCATGGAAGACCGTGAGTTCCCGCCTAGAGCTGGAGTGTGCAAACTGCATTTTACGCCGGATTGCTTCTCCAACGCAATGGAGGTGGAGATGGACTTCTCCACACAGCTCGCGCTGAAAAGCGACGCGGTGCGGGAGTTAAGACCGCAGTTTGAGCCAGTTGCTCGAACTGATATGAACAAACACCTCGACATCCTCCACTTCAGATGAAGGTAGGTGAGAAAAGTACTCTGCTTAAAATAATCGCTCTGTTGCAAAGCTACATGCGTCATTACAGTCACTCTCCATTTTAGTGTCTCTGACAAGCAGATTGATCTGTCAATCAATCCGTCACTGCGGATCTCAGGTTCACGCCGCTCTCGCTCAGCCCCGCCCTAGGTTCGTCCCCTCTATCTCCGCTGTGATCTGCCCACTTTTCAGCATTTTTCAAATATTGTCAGTGGGTGGAGTCAGGCTCTGACCAGGGGTTTAGTTACACTTTAACAAGCATTATTTAAAATAATATTGTCACAGTGTCTGGTTTGTGTTCCCTGGGTAACCACTAGATGTCCTCCTTCCCCACGGTGTCTGTCACTTCCTGAACCACATTCCCCACGATCTCTGTCTTTGCATTGCACTCAGCTGTCACTAATCATTAATCATTGCACTCTGTCAATTCCCCATTAGCGTTTGTCATCTCCCTGTGTATTTATACCCTGTCTGTCTTAGTATGTGGCACGGAGTCCTTGTAGAGTTATCCCGTCAAAATGTTAGTCTTGTTCTTGCCTGTGTCTGTCTAGTTTTGTTTGGATTGCTTCTTTGGTTTTGACCCCTGCTTTGGATTACCCCTAATAAAAGACATACCTGCATTTGGAGCTCTCACCGTGTTTTCCTGTATCTCGGTCGTGACAGAAGGACTCCATTGATCTTAATGAACAAAGGCAAGTCACCATTGATTTTCGTGAACAAATGCAAGTCAAGAATGATCTTCATGAACAAATCCAAGTCACCAATGATCTCCATGAACAAGGACAAGTCACCAATGATCTTAAGGAGCAGAGTCAGGCCACCAATGATCTTCAGGAACAGAGTCAAGTCAGCATTGATCTTCTGGAATCCAGTCTAAACACCATGGGATTACCAGAGCCTCTCCATGTCTCTGCGGAACTTCCAGAGCCTCGTCACGTCTCAGTTGAACTCTGAGCAACCGACTGATCCTGTCGTGGCCACGGAGGCTACCCTTAACTTGTTCAGGTTCTTTGTTTCAGACTTGCCCAACCAGACTTGCTCTCCTGCCAGTCCGATCCCACTGTGGTGGTCTTCGGCACCACCCTGGGGGGCTCCGGTCTCGGCCACACGGATGTGGTGGTCTTCTGCTCTGCCTTGGGGTCCTGCCCGGTTGGCGCTGTTTTGGGTCAATGAACGCCCTGACCCACCCTGATCTGCTGCTGCTGTTGTTGTTGTTTTTTTCGCATTGCACTCAGCTGTCACTAATCATTAATCATTGCACTCTGTCAATTCCCCATTAGCGTTTGTCATCTCTCTGTGTATTTATACCCTGTCTGTCTTAGTATGTGGCACGGAGTCCTTGTAGAGTTATCCCGTCAAAATGTTAGTCTTGTTCTTGCCTGTGTGTTTGTATCTGTCTAGTATTGTTTGGATTGCTTCTTTGGTTTTGACCCCTGCATGGACTGTTTACGCTTTGGATTACCCTTAATAAAAGACATACCCGCATTTGGAGCTTTCACCGTGTTTTTCTGTATCCCGGTCGTGACTAATATCAATGTATGAAGCATTATACGCATGACTTAAATAAAGAGCTTGAGTCTGTTTTCATTAACTGTAGATAATCAAAGCTAACATACAAAATATAGTATAACAAGGCTCAAAGTTTCCAGATGAGGGTGACTCAAATAATGTCATCAATATGCCTAGTTAGATGGAAAGCTGGGGCAAAACAGCCAGCATGCCAGACAAACATGGTGTTAATGAAGGGTTTGATTCAGCTGTAAGTCACAGTGAAGTTCACTCAGGCTATCTATTTGACAAATTATTTAGTTTAGAACATCAGACTGTCACTTCATCCAAGATCCTTTGGGCAATTTGCGGCTACATGCACAAACACGCCTGGCCATTCTGATTTTGGCACATGACTTTTCTCCCTTGAGATATTAACAGGAAATTGCTTCTCTGCTCAGAAAGCACTTAGCTGCATTATGTGGCATAACAGACTTTGCCAGGGAGAAGGCAGACGAACTTTTATTGATTGTGCCTACTGGACACAGTTGAGACCAGTTCACACTCTGAATAATTAATGTCACCATTACAAACATTGCCCTGATTGTTATAATGTTTTGACTGGAAATTTCTAGAGAGTAGTAGCAAACTTTTTTTATATCCCCACATTAGCAGAATACGAAAGCATGTGCAACAGATGGAATAATGGCCTGCATAAAAAATAATGAATGTTGTCTAGCCTGCAAGGCTAGAGGGTTGTAATGATCTTCTATTTCTTGGTGTAATTAAAAATCTGAAAATGCTTTATTGCACAGTCATGCTTTACTGGTTCGCTCTCCGCTGCCCTCGGCAAATTTGTCTCTCAGTTCCTTCACCCTGCAGCCCAAGGATCCAAGAGCATGAAATATGCATTGAGAGTGAAGGTCTTTGGTCTGAAGAGGAGCTCATAGAGTAAAAGGAGATGTTTGATGTTTGCTGATGCATTCCTTCGCAAGTATTAAGAAGCCTGGTTTTAAATTACATTTATTGTGACCTCTGAAAATGCATGTGATGTGATAGCCAAAAAAAAAAAACATTGTATGGGTCAATATTATAGATTTTTATTTTATGCCAAAAATCATTAGGATATCACGTAAAGATTATGTTCCATGAATATATTTTGTAAATTCCCTACTGTAAATATATAAAAACTTATTTTTTGATTAGTAATATGTATTGCTAAGAATTCATCTGGACAACTTCAAAGGTGATTTTCTGGATTGTCCAATCCTAATAAATAATACATCAGTGGAAAGCTTATTTATTCAGGTTTCAGAATATCAAATCCCACTAAAATTATTTTCACTTTACCTTGCATGAACCTCGCTCCACTAATATGATATCAATCTGCTTCAGCTATGTGTCTGCATCAGGTCAGTTACTAGTTGGCATTTCCATTTTTATTATTTATTAATTTTTTTCTCTATGTGGAGCAGTGGATTAAATTAACAAAGTTTAAATCCTTTAGTTTAAATGTACTCTCATGAATAGCCTTTATGTGGTTATATTGTGTTTTATTATTATTATGAGAATAGACATATGATCGTCTTTCCTCACCTGAATTGCTCCCTGAATTGCTCTAAATCAACATTTGGAGATGATAAATGCTATGTTAAAGCCATTATAATACAATATAATTGTATGCGTGCTCTCAGAGCCTGTCAGTAAACATTAGCGCACCACCCACAGGATAACCCAAGGACATCTCTGCCAAAATGTTGACCCCATGTGTTCAGAGAATATAACATTTACTAAATGTTTTTCATATATTAGTGCTACGACCCAGAATCTGCCCCACCTGAATTTACAATCCGTAGCCGCTACTGTGTGAAGTTATGAAAGGAAAAGCTTTGCTGTGATGCTTTTATTCTAATGATGTGAAAGATACATATTCTGCTCAATAGAAGGAGAAGGCGGATGTTCTATTCCTTATTTCATTATACAACAGTTCCAGTCCCAAAAGGCCAGAGCCAATTACGGGGCCTCAGCAAACTTCCAAAAGGGGCCCAGTATGAATTAAAAAGATATTAAATTAATGAAGTATTATTGTTAATATATTAAAATAATGTGACTCTAATCTAAAAATAAATAATAATAATAATAATAATAATAATAATAATAATCAATCATATTTCTTTCTCCTCCTTCAGTTTCTTTCTTCTTCTCAGCGAAGAACATATTTCTTGAAACTTCTGGAATCACAATATGAATTGTATTTAATTAGTTTAATATATCAACATTCCCAGTTCTTTTAATAAAAGGCTGAAAACAAGCAGAAATACAAGTAACATATTATCCTAATTGACCTTAAATAATTGTGTTGGACAATTAGGGCCCTTTGGAACTATTCTTTGGTTAAAAAAAAAAAAAAAAAAGTAATAAAATGGCAAATTTTTATCTGATATTACTCACTTTCTGTTTGTGGAACATTTGTATAAAAGCATGATGATTACCTGCATCCTCTTGACACACGTGAGTAAAACATGAATGGTGTTAGAGAAAAATCCCTAACCCACTTATTTTCCTTTTCTTTTCCTTGATTTACAACAAAAGGCTATTCATTTCTTTAGATTTAACAGTCAACAAGACCTCCAGTCATTTTGCTTCTGATGCATTTAAACTATAAAACAAGACATAAATACTTAGTAAGAAAAAAATATTTATTGCAATGTGTATGGAGTCTCAGTGTACTATACCATACTTTTCCATACTTTTACTTTTTTTAAATTAATGATTATGTCAACTCAAAATCAAACTCATATTCAACTCAAAATAGGTGCAAACATTGACGTCACAAATAAAAGGAAATTTTATATATATTTGTTATTAAAACATGACTCTATCGTGGAATTATACCTCCCTATAGAGGAATATTGAATTGTGAAAGCTTGAATGAATTATTTATATTTGGCAGCAGTGGGAGAATAAGCATAACAAACAGCCTGGCTCATTGGCCATTTCAGGCTGACTGACCAGTTGTGCTTTCGACCTGACCCAGAGGCAATCTACACACTTTCACCCATCAACTTAAAGCTAAATTGTTGAGTCTTTAAATAATTACTCATAGTTAAAATAATAATCATCTATTGGAAGTTATGCATAATAGCATAAAAAAAACTATATAACAGTTTCAATAAATAAAAATATAAAAAAACTTTCAAATGAACATAATTTCACCACGTTAATGACATTTAGATTACTCTGATTGGTATTGTGCTGCATTAGAAAGCATTACTGTACACATAACTGACACCAAAGGTGACTGACTTTATTAAATTAACTTTTATATCTTTTGTATTTAATTCACTAGAACAATGCATGAAGGATTTATGCTGTCTTGGCTTTATAAAATCATTCCCCTCTTGATATATTAACAGTATTTATCCTACTATTTCTCTTTCATTAGTTTGTTTTGTAAGTTATATCTACAGGCCTTCATAAGACCAACCTCATTTAAGTCTAATCCAAACATTTTGGTTATGCTGCACTATTCACCGTTTTCTTTTTCTTTTCTCTTATAGAAAAGTTATGGTGTATGATTTTCTTTAAAATATATTTATTTATTTTTTAGTCAGTGCACATAGATGAGAATATTCCAAATTGAAATGCTCAGCCATTTATCTACGTGCAATTAAATTTTTCCAATTCTGAGTTGAAAAAGTAGAGCACTGAGCACTACAGTTGTGCTTACAAATATTTTCCCATTAGGCATGTTTTTGCATTTACAACACATTTCCACAAAAAAAGGGAACGAGATGCTGCTTTGGAATGCTTTGTGAACGCCAATGTGTATCCACATTCTGAAGCACATGTGGTATCAGTCCAATGGAGAAGTGAGCCATCAAAAGCGAGGTGAAGTGAGCATCAAGTGCACCTGGCACTAGGGCTGGGCGATATGGCCTAAAAAATGCGATTTACAATTTAAAACTTTTTTTTTTTTTTTCACTACTTAAAATGAATATTCAAATGACAAATAAACTGTTCAAAATTTCCAGTCAAATTTATAACTGAGACAAGATGATAAAAAAAAAGCAGTAACGTTATTACCTTAATGCTGAAAAGAACTTTATTTCATTCATTTGTTTATTTATTTTAATAGTAGCCCATCATGCATCTAACCATCCACTCGGCATTAATGCAATTAATCTCTGTTCAGATTAAAACTGGCAACTCTGCAGTGAGTCAGTGTTATGGAAGTGGGACAGACCAAGTGTAAATATAATTTCATCTTATAATTGCTGCTGCTGTACAAATTTTGTTTGTGATGAAAACAACAGTACATTTTTGTCAGTTATTTTATGTACAGATTGATGCATTTCTTATTTACAGCCCAGCCCTACCTGGCACAGTGCGTGATAGCTTCTGATAGGAAGAAGTACACTGTTAAAAATCGCTGTAAAAAAATGGCCAAATTTCGACAGTAAAATACTGTTTTTCATTAAAACAGTGCATTCTGGGTAATATTCATCGTTTTCGAGAAGTAGCCTGCTGCTATATATCGTAAATTAACAACGTTCAAAGTCGACACTCAGCGGCTGTGTTTCAAATCACACCCTACACCCTCATTCACTATTCCCTACATGAGTTTACTAATATAGTCCACCTGACAGAGAGAATGAAAACTAATGAGTGAATTCAGACAATGATCAACAGCTGCTGTTAATGAGTAGAATCACTGAAGAAAAAAAAAAAACATAAGACAAACACATGAAATACAACTGACTTCAGCCACAGCCTTAAATGAAATCAACTGAAGATTTAAACAATCAACAAACAGCTTCACCAACTTCACACATTACTAACCAGACTGACTTTATTTCTGTCAGATCAGAGAATAGAGATCAAAAGATCTTATTGAGAATTAAAGAGATTTAGATGATAATGTTACTGTTTCGTTTAGCGTCACCATTGTGGAGATCAGTGTTTGCTTTAGTTGGGCTCCTGACCATTGACTTTTGCACTTTAAATTTTGTTTTATTGCTTTATTTGTATCTTTATGATGCATCTGTTATAGCAGTATTAATTTTGATAGTCAAGTGATTATGGTTGTTTCTAACAGGCATGATCTACTAGACTGACTTAAAGTGTTGCTATAATAATCAAATATTAATTTGGTGTTGAAATATTTGAGTGAATGACACTTCAATTTAGTAAGATTGAAAAGTAGTGTGATAACCAGTATTTATGGATTTAACGACTAGTTTTAGTTAAAAAGTATTTCGGGCAGCAGTCCCCACAACACTCAAAGAGAGAAATCAACAATCAGCATATGAATCTCAACAATGGTGACAATCAAAAGGTTCATGATGCAATGCATGCTGGGTACCAGCACAGGATAAAACTCATCCATGATTCCCAGCATGCATTGCGGCATGAATAAATTATGCCCCTGAATTGTTCACTTATTTTCTTGAATTCTTATGTGCTTATAATTTTGCATTTGTTTTAAGTTTTAGTAGCATGTGTTGTGATGTTCAGAACTGATCTGTTCATTTATTTTGTGGATTGTCGCCATTGTTGTGATTCATACGCTGATTCTTGATGTTTCTGTCTAAATTTCAGCAAAGATTTTTTTTTTTTTATTATGAGTGAAATTTTCTTAACAGTCTTTCATAACTTATGGCTCAGCAGTGTTCCTTCTCATGCTGTAGTATAAATATTCAATAAGAGAAGAGACACGGGATTAGATCAGAAATAATAGTATTTGTTCTTGTCAATCTATAAACAACAATATCAGATTTTTTTTCTTCTGTGTACTTTTGTTTTGCTATAACAGGTTCCAAAGGCGCATTGTTACGGCATGAAAAAAAAAAAAAAAAAAAAAAAAAACCTTAGTTGTTGAAAAGTCACGTTCAAGAGCCCAACTAAAGTAAACACTGATCTCCATCATGGTAGTGAAAAAAACACCTAAACCTATTTAACTCTCCATAAGTTCTTCTGTAGACATCTGACAGAAATAAAGTCAGTCTGGTTAGTAATGTGAATCTGGTGAAGCTGTTTTAGTAGTTGTTTAATCAGATCTTGAGAGATTTTATGTATTCTTTTATTCAGTTGATTTCATCTAAGGCTGTGGCTGAAGTCATTTGTAGTTCTTGTGTTTCTCTTTCCTTCAGTGATTCCGCAGGTGTTTATCACTAATGCTCAATCATCAATTAATCACCGAATCATCTCATTAACTTCACTGATTCAGTGTTACACTAACACTCTGTAGTGTGCACACATTATAAGTGTTCATTTAAAACTGAGGATTTTCTTGTGGGGTTTAAAGGGTTAAAGATTTAAGATGAAGAAAAAACAGCATGAAACATAATTTAACAGTAATAAACTGTAATTAATTTACAGGAAACAAACTGTAGAAAAACAGTTATTTACTGGCACCCCTGCTGCCAGTAAATAACTGTTTTTCTACTGTTTCTTGCCGTAAATTAATGGTTGCCACACTGTAAAAAAAAATTCCGTTAAATAACAGTAATTTTCTGGCAGCAGGGGCGCCAGTAAAGTACTGTTAATTTACAGCTCTTAACCATTAATTTACCACTCTTATTTTTTAACAGTATTTTACCGTAAATTCTACCATGGAAATTAACTCCACTCCCACTGCTTCAAACAGTTCGAGTTTTTAAAACTAGCATTCCTACGATGTTAGTACTATGAACTTATTTCATTTGAGTCCACTGAGAAGGAATAGTTCTTAATATAACGATGCAAACACTTAATGTGCAGTAATAAAGTAACTAAATACATGACTTTTACTCAAATCACTGCAGCTCATTGTCAGCTATAGCACACATGTATGTGCTGAAGTACTTAACACAGAGATCATCACTGTATCAGCGACTCCACATTTACTGCCTTTATATAAAGCAGCAGAAAATCAGAATTTGTGGCTCATCATTGACTGAAGCATGGGCTCTACTCTCCAGCACAATGGTGAACAACAAAACTACATTAAACTAAACGATCTCTCTTGTGCAAACACACATTAATACAGTCAAGTTCACTATTTACTCTCATTATCAGTGTATGACTTTGCCTAGTTTTTTTTCTATGGATGTTCACAAATATTTTAGTTAAATTAACTTTTGTTTCATTTGGTAAATCTGACGTTTACATTTAACAGTATATTACTGTTTTTCCTTGACTTAACGGCAACAAACTGTAGAAAAACCATTTTTTTTGCTGGCAACCATTAATTTACGGCAAGAAACAGTAGAAAAACAGTTATTTACTGCACTGTTAAAAATCGCTGTAAAAAAAACGGCCAAATTTCGACAGTAACATACTGTTTTTTAGTAAAACAGTGCATTCTGGGTAATATTCATCATTTTCGAGAAGGTAGCCTGCTGCTAAATATCGTAAATTAACAACGTTCAAAGTCGACACTCAGCGGCTGTGTTTCAAATCACACCCTACACCCTCATTCACTATTCCCTACATGAGTTTACTAATATAGTCCACCTAACAGAGAGAATGAAAACTAATGAGTGAATTCAGACAATGATCAACAGCTGCTGTTAACGAGTAGAATCACTGAAGAAAAAAGAAACAAGACAAACACAAGAAATACAACTGACTTCAGCCACATCTTTAGATGAAATCAACTGAAGATTTAAACAATCAACAAACAGCTTTACCAACTTCACTCATTACTAACCAGACTGAATTTATTTCTATCAGATCAGAGATCAGAGATCAAAATATCTTATTGAGAATTACAGAGATGTAGATGATAATGTTAGTTTCGTTTAGCATCACCATTGTGGAGATCAGTGTTTGCTTTAGTTGGGCTCCTGACCCTTGACTTTTGTACTTCAACTTTTGTTTCATTGCTATATTTGTATCTTTATGATACAACTGTTACAGCAGTATTAATCTTCACGATCAAGTGATTATGACGGTTTCTGTCAAGCATGATCTACTAGACTGACTTGTTGTTATAATAGTCAAATAAAAATTTGGTGTTGAAATATATGAGTGAATAACACTTTTCTTTTGTTTGTTTCTTCAATTTTATAAGATTGAACGGTAATGTGATTATCTGGATATGGATTTAACAAAATTTTGAGCTTTAAATATTTTGGGCAGCAGTCCTCACAACACTGAAAGAGAGACATCAACAATCAGCATATTAATCTCAACAATGGTGATAATCAAAAGGTTTATGATGCAATGCATGCTGGGTACCAGCACAGGATAAAACTCATCCATGACTCCCAGCATGCATTGGGGCATGAATAAATTATGCCCCTGAATTGTTCACTTATTTTCTTGAATTCTTATGTGCTTATAATTTTGCATTTGTTTTAAGTTTTAGTAGCATGTGTTGTGATGTTCAGAACTGATCTGTTCATTTATTTTGTGCATTGTCACCATTGTTGTGATTCATACGCTGATTCTTGATGTTTCTGTCTAAATTTCTGCAAAGGTTTCTTTTTTATTATGAGTGAAATTTTCTAAACAGTCTTTTATAACTTCTGGCTCAGCAGTGTTCCTTCTTATGCTGTAGTATCAATATTCAATAAGAGAAGAGACACGGGATTAGATCAGAAATAATAGTATTTGTTCTTGTCAATCTATAAACAACATCAGATTTTTTTTCTTCTGTGTACTTTTGTTTTGCTATAACAGGTTCCAAAGGCGCATTGTTACAGCATGTAAAAAAAAAAACCTTAGTTGTTGAAAAGTCATGTTCAAGAGCCCAACTAAAGTAAACACTGATCTCCATCATGGTAGTGAAAAAAACACCTAAACCTATTTAACTCTCCATAAGTTCTTCTGTAGACATCTGACAGAAATAAAGTCAGTCTGGTTAGTAATGTGAATCTGGTGAAGCTGTTTTAATAGTTGTTTAATCAGATCTTGAGAGATTTGATGTATTCTTTTATTCAGTTGATTTCATCTAAGCCTGTGGCTGAAGTCATTTGTAGATCTTGTGTTTCTCTTTCCTTCAGTGATTCTGCAGGTGTTTATACTAATGCTCAATCATCAATTAATCACCGAATTATCTCATTAACTTCACTGATTCAGTGTTACTCTAACACTCTGTAGTGTGCACACATTATAAGTGTGCATTTAAAACTGAGGATTTTCTTGTGGGGTTTAAAGGGTTAAAGATTTAAGATGAAGAAAAAACAGCATGAAACATAATTTAACAGTAATAAACTGTAATTAATTTACAGGAAACAAACTGTAGAAAAACAGTTATTTACTGGCGCCCCTGCTGCCAGTAAATAACTGTTTTTCTACTGTTTCTTGCCGTAAATTAATGGTTGCCAGCAAAAAAAATGGTTTTTCTACAGTTTGTTGCCGTTAAGTCAAGGAAAAACAGTAATATACTGTTAAATGTAAACGTCAGATTTACCAAATGAAACAAAAGTTAATTTAACTAAAATATTTGTGAACATCCATAGAAAAAAAACTAGGCAAAGTCATACACTGATAATGAGAGTAAATAGTGAACTTGACTGTATTAATGTGTGTTTGCACAAGAGAGATCGTTTAGTTTAATGTAGTTTTGTTGTTCACCATTGTGCTGGAGAGTAGAGCCCATGCTTCAGTCAATGATGAGCCACAAATTCTGATTTTCTGCTGCTTTATATAAAGGCAGTAAATGTGGAGTCGCTGATACAGTGATGATCTCTGTGTTAAGTACTTCAGCACATACATGTGTGCTATAGCTGACAATGAGCTGCAGTGATTTGAGTAAAAGTCATGTATTTAGTTACTTTATTACTGCACATTAAGTGTTTGCATCGTTATATTAAGAACTATTCCTTCTCAGTGGACTCAAATGAAATAAGTTCATAGTACTAACATCGTAGGAATGCTAGTTTTAAAAACTCGAACTGTTTGAAGCAGTGGGAGTGGAGTTAATTTCCATGGTAGAATTTACGGTAAAATACTGTTAAAAAATAAGAGTGGTAAATTAATGGTTAAGAGCTGTAAATTAACAGTACTTTACTGGCGCCCCTGCTGCCAGAAAATTACTGTTATTTAACGGCAAAATTTTTTACAGTGTACACTGTTAAAAATCGCTGTAAAAAAACGGCCAAATTTCGACAGTAAAATACTGTTTTTCATTAAAACAGTGCATTCTGGGTAATATTCATCGTTTTCGAGAAGTAGCCTGCTGCTATATATCGTAAATTAACAACGTTCAAAGTCGACATCAGCGTCTGTGTTTCAAATCACACCCTACTCCCTCATTCACTATTCCCTACATGAGTTTACTAATATAGTCCACCTGACAGAGAGAATGAAAACTAATGAGTGAATTCAGACAATGATCAACAGCTGCTGTTAATGAGTAGAATCACTGAAGAAGAAAAAAACATAACAAGACAAACACATGAAATACAACTGACTTCAGCCACAGCCTTAGATGAAATCAACTGAAGATTTAAACGATCAACAAACAGTTTCACCAACTTCACACATTACTAACCAGACTGACTTTATTTCTGTCAGATCAGAGAACAGAGATCAAAAGATCTTATTGAGAATTAAAGAGATTTAGATGATAATGTTACTATTTCGTTTGACATAACCATTGTGGAGATCAGTGTTTGCTTTAGTTTGGCTCCTGATCATTGACTTTTGCACTTTACATTTTGTTTTATTGCTGTATTTGTATCTTTATGATGCATCTGTTACAGCAGTATTAATTTTGATAGTCAAGTGATTATGGTTGTTTCTAACAGGCATGATCTACTAGACTTAAAGTATTGCTATAATAATCAAATATTAATTTGGTGTTGAAATATTTGAGTGAATGACACTTCAATTTTGTAAGATTGAAAAGTAGTGTGATAACCAGTATTTATGGATTTAACGACTAGTTTTAGTTAAAAAGTATTTCGGGCAGCAGTCCCCACAACACTCAAAGAGAGAAATCAACAATCAGCATATGAATCTCAACAATGGTGACAATCAAAAGGTTCATGATGCAATGCATGCTGGGTACCAGCACAGGATAAAACTCATCCATGATTCCCAGCATGCATTGCGGCATGAATAAATTATGCCCCTGAATTGTTCACTTATTTTCTTGAATTCTTATGTGCTTATAATTTTGCATTTGTTTTAAGTTTTAGTAGCATGTGTTGTGATGTTCAGAACTGATCTGTTCATTTATTTTGTGGATTGTCACCATTGTTGTGATTCATACGCTGATTCTTGATATTTCTGTCTAAATTTCAGCAAAGGTTTTTTTTTTTTTTTTTATTTATTATGAGTGACATTTTCTTAACAGTCTTTCATAACTTATGGCTCAGCAGTGTTCCTTCTCATGCTGTAATATCAATATTCAATAAGAGAAGAGATACGGGATTAGATCAGAAATAATAGTATTTGTTCTTGTCAATCTATAAACAACAATATCAGATTTTTTTTCTTCTGTGTACTTTTGTTTTGCTATAACAGGTTCCAAAGGCGCATTGTTACAGCATGAAAAAAAAAAAAAAAACCTTAGTTGTTGAAAAGTCACGTTCAATAGCCCAACTAAAGTAAACACTGATCTCCATCATGGTAGTGAAAAAAACACCTAAACCTATTTAACTCTCCATAAGTTCTTCTGTAGACATCTGACATAAATAAAGTCAGTCTGGTTAGTAATGTGAATCTGGTGAAGCTGTTTTAGTAGTTGTTTAATCAGATCTTGAGAGATTTGATGTATTCTTTTATTCAGTTGATTTCATCTAAGGCTGTGGCTGAAGTCATTTGTAGTTCTTGTGTTTCTCTTTGCTTCAGTGATTCTGCAGGTGTTTATCACTAATGCTCAATCATCAATTAATCACCGAATTATCTCATTAACTTCACTGATTCGGTGTTACTCTAACACTCTGTAGTGTGCACACATTATAAGTGTTCATTTAAAACTGAGGATTTTCTTGTGGGGTTTAAAGGGTTAAAGATTTAAGATGAAGAAAAAACAGAATGAAACATAATTTAACAGTAATAAACTGTAATTAATTTACAAGAAACAAACTGTAGAAAAACAGTTATTTACTGGCACCCCTGCTGCCAGTAAATAACTGTTTTTCTACTGTTTCTTGCCGTAAATTAATGGTTGCCAGCAAAAAAAGTGTTTTTCTACAGTTTTTTGCCGTCAAGTCAAGGAAAAACAGTAATATACTGTAAAATTTAAACGTCAGATTTACCAAATGAAAAAAAAGTTAATTTAACTAAAATATTTGTGAACATCCATAGAAAAAAAAATAGGCAAAGTCATACACTGATAATGAGAGTAAATACTGAACTTGACTGTATTAATGTGTGTTTGCACAAGAGAGATCTGTTAGTTGTGTAGTTTCGTTGTTCACCATTGTGCTGGAGAGTAGAGCCTGTGCTTCAGTCAATGATGAGCCACAAATTCGGATCTTCTGCTGCTTTATATAAACACAGTAAATGTGGAGTCGCTGATACAGTGGTGATCTCTGTGTTAAGTACTTCAGCACATACATGTGTAATACAGCTGACAATGAGCTGCAGTTATTTGAGTAAAAGTCATGTATTTAGTTACTTTATTACTGCACATTAAGTGTAAGAAATATTCCTTCTCAGTGGACTCAAATGAAATAAGTTCATAGTACTAACATCGTAGGAATGCTAGTTTAAAAACTCGAACTGTTTGAAGCAGTGGGAGTGGAGTTAATTTCCATGGTAGAATTTACGGTAAAATACTGTTAAAAAATAAGAGTGGTAAATTAATGGTTAAGAGCTGTAAATTAACAGTACTTTACTGGCGCCCCTGCTGCCAGAAAATTACTGTTATTTAACGGCAAAATTTTTTACAGTGTAGTACACTGTTAAAAATCGCTGTAAAAAAACGGCCAAATTTCGACAGTAAAATACTGTTTTTCATTTAAACAGTGCATTCTGGGTAATATTAATCGTTTTCGAGAAGTAGCCTGCTGCTACACTCACTGTAAAAAATTGTGCCGTTAAATAACAGTAATTTACTGGCAGCAGGGGTTCCAGTAAAGTACTGTTAATTTACAGCTCTCAACCATTAATTTATCACTCTTATTTTTTTTTACAGTATTTTACCGTAAATTCTACCATAGAAATTAACTCCACTCCCACGGCTTCAAACAGTTCGAGTTTAAAAACTAGCATTCCTACGATGTTAGTACTATGATCTTATTTCATTTGATTTCACTGAGAAGGAATAGTTCTTAATATAAAGATGCAAACACTTAATGTGCAGTAATAAAGTAACTAAATACATGACTTTTACTCAAATCACTGCAGCTCATTGTCAGCTATAGCACACATGTATGTGCTGAAATACTCAACACAGAGATCATCACTGTATCAGCAGACCCACATTTACTGCCTTTATATAAAGCAGCAGAAGATCAGAATTTGTGGCTCATCATTGACTGAAGCACAGGCTCTACTCTCCAGCACAATGGTGAACAACAAAACTACATTAAACTTACAGATCTCTCTTGTGCCAACACACATTAATACAGTCAAGTTCAGTATTTACTCTCATTATCAGTGTATGACTTTGCCTAATTTTTTTTCTATGGATGTTCACAAATATTTTAGTTAAATTAACTTATTTTTCATTTGGTAAATCTGACGTTTACATTTTACAGTATATTACTGTTTTTCCTTGACTTGACGGCAAAAAACTGTAGAAAAACACTTTTTTTTTGCTGGCAACCATTAATTTACGGCAAGAAACAGTAGAAAAACAGTTATTTACTGGCAGCAGGGGTGCCAGTAAATAACTGTTTTTCTACAGTTTGTTTCCTGTAAATTAATTACAGTTTATTACCGTTAAATTATGTTACATGCTGTTTTTTCTTCATCTTAAATCTTTAACCCTTTAAATCCCACACCAAAATCCTCAGTTTTAAATGAACACTTATAATGTGTGCACACTACATAGTGTTTGAGTAACACTAAATTAGTGAAGTTAATGAGATAATTCGGTGATTAATTGATGATTGAGCATTAGTGATAAACACCTGCAGAATCACTGAAGGAAAGAGAAACACAAGAACTACAAATTACTTCAACCACAGCCTTGTGTGTGAAATCAACTGAATAAAAGAATACATCAAATCTCTCAAGATCTGATTAAACAACTACTAAAACAGCTTCACCAGATTCACATTACTAACCAGACTGCCTTCATTTCTGTCAGATGTCTACAGAAGATCTTATTGAGAGTTAAATAGGTTTAGGTGTTTGTTTTTTTTCTTTCACTACCATGATGGAGATCAGTGTTCACTTTAGTTGGGCTCTTGAACGTGACTTTTCAACAACTAAGTTTTTATATATATATATATATATATATATATATATATATATATATATATATATATATATATATATATATATATATATATATATAATCAGTGTGTGTGTTATAACAATGCGCCTTTGGAAATCAAAACAAAGCAAATGTCCACAGAAAAAAAAAAAATCTGGTATTGTTGTTTATAGATTGACAAGAACAAACACTATTATCTCTGAACTAATCCAGTGTCTCTTCTCTTACTGATACTATAGCATAAGATACACTATTGAGCCATAAGTCATGAAAGACTGTTAAGGAAATTTCACTTAAAAAAAAACAAAAAAAAAAAACTTTTGCTGAAATTTAGACAGAAATATCAAGAATCAGCGTATGAATCACAACAATGGTGACAATCCACAAAATCAATGAACAGATCACTTCTGAACATCACAAAACATGCTTCTAAAACTTAAGACAAATGCAAAATGATAAGCACATAATAATTCAAGAAAATAAGTGAACAATTCAGGCGCATAATTTATTCATGCCGCAAAGCATGCTGGGAGTCATGGATGAGTTTTATCCTGTGCTGGTACCCAGCATGCATTGCATCATGAACCTTTTGATTGTCACCATTGTTGAGATTCATATGCTGATTGTTGATTTCTCTTTTTGAGTGTTGTGGGGACTGCTGCCCGAAATACTTTTTAACTAAAACTACTCAAAATCCATAAATACTGGTTATCACACTACTTTTCAATCTTACAAAACTGAAGAAACAAAAATAATTGTGTTATTCACTCAACACCAAACTAATATTTGATTACTATAGCATCACTTTAAGTCAGTCTAGTAGATCATGCCTGACAGAAACAGCCATAATTACTTGATTATCAAAGTTAATACTGCTGCAACAAATGTATCATAAAGATACAAATACAGCAAAGTAACAAAATGCAAAGTGCAAAAGACAAGGGTCAGTAGCCCAACTAAAGGAAACACTGATCTCCACAATGGTGATGTCAAACGAAACAGTAACATTATCATCTAAATCTCTGTAATTCTCAGTAAGATCTTTCGATCTCTGATCTGATAGAAATAAAGTCAGTCTGGTTAGTAATGAGTGAAGTTGGTAAAGCTGTTTGTTGATTGTTTAAAGCTATGGCTGAAGTCAGTTGTAGTTCATGTAGTTCAATTCACTTATTAGTGTTCATTCTCTCTGTCAGGTGGACTATATTAGTAAACTCATGTAAGGAATAGTGAATGAGAGTGTAGGGTGTGATTTGAAACACAGCCGCTGAGTGTCGCCTTTGAACGTTGTTAATTTACGATATATAGCAGCAGGCTACCTTCTCGAAAATGATGAATATTACCCAGAATGCACCGTTTTAATGAAAAACAGTATGTTACTGTCAAAATTTGACCGTTTTTTTACAGCGATTTTTAACAGTGCTGTTAAAAATCGCTGTAAAAAAACGGCCAAATTTCGACAGTTTTGTTTGAGACATCAAACAAAACTGAGATGTTTTGTTTGAGACATCAACAATCAGCATATTAATCTCAACAATGGTGACAATCAAAAGGTTTATGATGCAATGCATGCTGGGTACCAGCACAGGATAAAACTCATCCATGACTCCCAGCATGCATTGGGGCATGAATAAATTATGCCCCTGAATTGTTGACTTATTTTCTTGAATTCTTATGTGCTTATAATTTTGCATTTGTTTTAAGTTTTAGTAGCATGTGTTGTGATGTTCAGAACTGATCTGTTCATTTATTTTGTGGATTGTCACCATTGTTGTGATTCATACGCTGATTCTTGATATTTCTGTCTAAATTTCAGCAAAGGTTTTTTTTTTTTTTTTTATTATGAGTGAAATTTTCTTAACAGTCTTTTATAACTTATGGCTCAGAAGTGTTCCTTCTTATGCTGTAATATCAATATTCAATAAGAGAAGAGACACGGGATTAGATCAGAAATAATAGTGTTTGTTCTTGTCAATATATAAACAACAATATCAAATTTTTTTTTCTTCTGTGTACTTTTGTTTTGCTATAACAAGTTCCAAAGACGCATTGTTACAGCATGTTAAAAAAAAAACCTTAGTTGTTGAAAAGTCATGTTCAAGAGCCCAACTAAAGTAAACACTGATCTCCATCATGGTAGTGAAAAAAACACCTAAACCTATTTAACTCTCCATAAGTTCTTCTGTAGACATCTGACAGAAATAAAGTCAGTCTGGTTAGTAATGTGAATCTGGTGAAGCTGTTTTAATAGTTGTTTAATCAGATCTTGAGAGATTTGATGTGTTCTTTTATTCAGTTGATTTCATCTAAGGCTGTGGCTGAAGACATTTGTAGATCTTGTGTTTCTCTTTCCTTCAGTGATTCTGCAGGTGTTTATACTAATGCTCAATCATCAATTAATCACCGAATTATCTCATTAACTTCACTGATTCAGTGTTACTCTAACACTCTGTAGTGTGCACACATTATAAGTGTTCATTTAAAACTGAGGATTTTCTTGTGGGGTTTAAAGTGTTAAAGATTTAAGATGAAGAAAAAACAGCATGAAACATAATTTAACAGTAATAAACTGTAATTAATTTACAGGAAACAAACTGTAGAAAAACAGTTATTTACTGGCGCCCCTGCTGCCAGTAAAAAACTGTTTTTCAACTGTTTCTTGCCGTAAATTAATGGTTGCCAGCAAAAAAAGTGTTTTTCTACAGTTTGTTGCCGTTAAGTCAAGGAAAAACAGTAATATACTGTAAAATGTAAACGTCAGATTTACCAAATGAAAAAAAAGTTAATTTAACTAAAATATTTGTGAACATCCATAGAAAAAAAACTAGGCAAAGTCATACACTGATAATGAGAGTAAATACTGAACTTGACTGTATTAATGTGTGTTTGCACAAGAGAAATCGTTTAGTTTAATGTAGTTTTGTTGTTCACCATTGTGCTGGAGAGTAGAGCCTTTGCTTCAGTCAATGATGAGCCACAATTTCTGATTTTCTGCTGCTTTATGTAAAGGCAGTAAATGTGGAGTCGCTGATACAGTGATGATCTCTGCGTTAAGTACTTCAGCATATACATGTGTGCTATAGCTGACAATGAGCTGCAGTGATTTGAGTTAAAGTCATGTATTTAGTTACTTTATTACTGCACATTAAGTGTTTGCATCGTTATATTAAGAAATATTCCTTCTCAGTGGACTCAAATGAAATAAGTTCATAGTGCTAACATCGTAGGAATGCTAGTTTTAAAAACTTGAACTGTTTGAAGCAGTGGGAGTGGAGTTAATTTCCATGGTAGAATTTACGGTAAAATACTGTTAAAAAATAAGAGTGGTAAATTAATGGTTAAGAGCTGTAAATTAACAGTACTTTACTGGCGCCCCTGCTGCCAGAAAATTACTGTTATTTAACGGCAATTTTTTTTACAGTGTACACTGTTAAAAATCGCTGTAAAAAAACGGCCAAATTTCGACAGTAAAATACTGTTTTTCATTAAAACAGTGCATTCTGGGTAATATTCATCGTTTTCGAGAAGTAGCCTGCTGCTATATATCGTAAATTAACAACGTTCAAAGTCGACATCAGCGTCTGTGTTTCAAATCACACCCTACTCCCTCATTCACTATTCCCTACATGAGTTTACTAATATAGTCCACCTGACAGAGAGAATGAAAACTAATGAGTGAATTCAGACAATGATCAACAGCTGCTGTTAATGAGTAGAATCACTGAAGAAGAAAAAAACATAACAAGACAAACACATGAAATACAACTGACTTCAGCCACAGCCTTAGATGAAATCAACTAAAGATTTAAACGATCAACAAACAGTTTCACCAACTTCACACATTACTAACCAGACTGACTTTATTTCTGTCAGATCAGAGAACAGAGATCAAAAGATCTTATTGAGAATTAAAGAGATTTAGATGATAATGTTACTATTTCGTTTGACATAACCATTGTGGAGATCAGTGTTTGCTTTAGTTTGGCTCCTGATCATTGACTTTTGCACTTTACATTTTGTTTTATTGCTGTATTTGTATCTTTATGATGCATCTGTTACAGCAGTATTAATTTTGATAGTCAAGTGATTATGGTTGTTTCTAACAGGCATGATCTACTAGACTTAAAGTATTGCTATAATAATCAAATATTAATTTGGTGTTGAAATATTTGAGTGAATGACACTTCAATTTTGTAAGATTGAAAAGTAGTGTGATAACCAGTATTTATGGATTTAACGACTAGTTTCAGTTAAAAAGTATTTCGGGCAGCAGTCCCCACAACACTCAAAGAGAGAAATCAACAATCAGCATATGAATCTCAACAATGGTGACAATCAAAAGGTTCATGATGCAATGCATGCTGGGTACCAGCACAGGATAAAACTCATCCATGATTCCCAGCATGCATTGCGGCATGAATAAATTATGCCCCTGAATTGTTCACTTATTTTCTTGAATTCTTATGTGCTTATAATTTTGCATTTGTTTTAAGTTTTAGTAGCATGTGTTGTGATGTTCAGAACTGATCTGTTCATTTATTTTGTGGATTGTCACCATTGTTGTGATTCATACGCTGATTCTTGATATTTCTGTCTAAATTTCAGCAAAGGTTTTTTTTTTTTTTATTTATTATGAGTGACATTTTCTTAACAGTCTTTCATAACTTATGGCTCAGCAGTGTTCCTTCTCATGCTGTAATATCAATATTCAATAAGAGAAGAGATACGGGATTAGATCAGAAATAATAGTATTTGTTCTTGTCAATCTATAAACAACAATATCAGATTTTTTTTCTTCTGTGTACTTTTGTTTTGCTATAACAGGTTCCAAAGGCGCATTGTTACAGCATGAAAAAAAAAAAAAAAAAACCTTAGTTGTTGAAAAGTCACGTTCAATAGCCCAACTAAAGTAAACACTGATCTCCATCATGGTAGTGAAAAAAACACCTAAACCTATTTAACTCTCCATAAGTTCTTCTGTAGACATCTGACATAAATAAAGTCAGTCTGGTTAGTAATGTGAATCTGGTGAAGCTGTTTTAGTAGTTGTTTAATCAGATCTTGAGAGATT
This sequence comes from Carassius gibelio, assembly GCF_023724105.1. NCBI lineage: Eukaryota > Metazoa > Chordata > Actinopteri > Cypriniformes > Cyprinidae > Carassius > Carassius gibelio. The sequence goes on along the minus strand of NC_068375.1, from coordinate 18,753,105 downwards.
TGATGTATTCTTTTATTCAGTTGATTTCATCTAAGGCTGTGGCTGAAGTCATTTGTAGTTCTTGTGTTTCTCTTTGCTTCAGTGATTCTGCAGGTGTTTATCACTAATGCTCAATCATCAATTAATCACCGAATTATCTCATTAACTTCACTGATTCGGTGTTACTCTAACACTCTGTAGTGTGCACACATTATAAGTGTTCATTTAAAACTGAGGATTTTCTTGTGGGGTTTAAAGGGTTAAAGATTTAAGATGAAGAAAAAACAGAATGAAACATAATTTAACAGTAATAAACTGTAATTAATTTACAGGAAACAAACTGTAGAAAAACAGTTATTTACTGGCACCCCTGCTGCCAGTAAATAACTGTTTTTCTACTGTTTCTTGCCGTAAATTAATGGTTGCCAGCAAAAAAAGTGTTTTTCTACAGTTTTTTGCCGTCAAGTCAAGGAAAAACAGTAATATACTGTAAAATTTAAACGTCAGATTTACCAAATGAAAAAAAAGTTAATTTAACTAAAATATTTGTGAACATCCATAGAAAAAAAAATAGGCAAAGTCATACACTGATAATGAGAGTAAATACTGAACTTGACTGTATTAATGTGTGTTTGCACAAGAGAGATCTGTTAGTTGTGTAGTTTTGTTGTTCACCATTGTGCTGGAGAGTAGAGCCTGTGCTTCAGTCAATGATGAGCCACAAATTCGGATCTTCTGCTGCTTTATATAAACACAGTAAATGTGGAGTCGCTGATACAGTGATGATCTCTGTGTTAAGTACTTCAGCACATACATGTGTAATACAGCTGACAATGAGCTGCAGTTATTTGAGTAAAAGTCATGTATTTAGTTACTTTATTACTGCACATTAAGTGTAAGAAATATTCCTTCTCAGTGGACTCAAATGAAATAAGTTCATAGTACTAACATCGTAGGAATGCTAGTTTAAAAACTCGAACTGTTTGAAGCAGTGGGAGTGGAGTTAATTTCCATGGTAGAATTTACGGTAAAATACTGTTAAAAAATAAGAGTGGTAAATTAATGGTTAAGAGCTGTAAATTAACAGTACTTTACTGGCGCCCCTGCTGCCAGAAAATTACTGTTATTTAACGGCAAAATTTTTTACAGTGTATATATCGTAAAATAACAAAGTTCAAATTCGACACTCAGCGGCTGTGTTTCAAATCACACCCTACTCCCTCATTCACTATTCCCTACATGAGTTTACTAATATAGTCCACCTGACAGAGAGAATGAACACTAATGAGTGAATTCAGACAATGATCAACAGCTGCTGTTAATGAGTAGAATCACTGAAGAAAAAAAAACATAACAAGACAAACACATGAAATACAACTGACTTCAGCCACAGCCTTAGATGAAATCAACTGAAGATTTAAACGATCAACAAACAGCTTCACCAACTTCACACATTACTAACCAGACTGACTTTATTTCTGTCAGATCAGAGAACAGAGATCAAAAGATCTTATTGAGAATTACAGAGATTTAGATGATAATGTTACTGTTTCGTTTAGCGTCACCATTGTGGAGATCAGTGTTTGCTTTAGTTGGGCTCCTGACCATTGACTTGTACACTTTACATTTTGTTTTATTGCTGTATTTGTATCTTTATGGTACATCTGTTACAGCAGTATTAATTTTGATAGTCAAGTGATTATGGTTGTTTCTAACAGGCATTATCTACTAGACTGACTTAAAGTGTTGCTATAATAATCAAATATTAATTTGGTGTTGAAATATTTGAGTGAATGACACTTTAATTTAGTAAGATCGAAAAGTAGTGTGATAACCAGTATTTATGGATTTAACGACTAGTTTTAGTTAAAAAGTATTTCGGGCAGCAGTCCCCACAACACTCAAAGAGAGAAATCAACAATCAGCATATGAATCTCAACAATGGTGACAATCAAAAGGTTCATGATGCAATGCATGCTGGGTACCAGCACAGGATAAAACTCATCCATGATTCCCAGCATGCATTGCGGCATGAATAAATTATGCCCCTGAATTGTTCACTTATTTTCTTGAATTCTTATGTGCTTATAATTTTGCATTTGTTTTAAGTTTTAGTAGCATGTGTTGTGATGTTCAGAACTGATCTGTTCATTTATTTTGTGGATTGTCACCATTGTTGTGATTCATACGCTGATTCTTGATATTTCTGTCTAAATTTCAGCAAAGGTTTTTTTTTATTTATTATGAGTGACATTTTCTTAACAGTCTTTCATAACTTATGGCTCAGCAGTGTTCCTTCTCATGCTGTAGTATCAATATTCAATAAGAGAAGAGATACGGGATTAGATCAGAAATAATAGTATTTGTTCTTGTCGATCTATAAACAACAATATCAGATTTTTTTTCTTCTGTGTACTTTTGTTTTGCTATAACAGGTTCCAAAGGCGCATTGTTACAGCATGAAAAAAAAAACCTTAGTTGTTGAAAAGTCACATTCAAGAGCCCAACTAAAGTAAACACTGATCTCCATCATGGTAGTGAAAAAAACACCTAAACCTATTTAACTCTCCATAAGTTCTTCTGTAGACATCTGACAGAAAATAAAGTCAGTCTGGTTAGTAATCTGAAGCTGTTTTAGTAGTTGTTTAATCAGATCTTGAGAGATTTGATGTATTCTTTTATTCAGTTGATTTCATCTAAGGCTGTGGCTGAAGTCATTTGTAGTTCTTGTGTTTCTCTTTCCTTCAGTGATTCTGCAGGTGTTTATCACTAATGCTCAATCATCAATTAATCACCGAATTATCTCATTAACTTCACTGATTCAGTGTTACTCTAACACTCTGTAGTGTGCACACATTATAAGTGTTCATTTAAAACTGAGGATTTTCTTGTGGGGTTTAAAGGGTTAAAGATTTAAGATGAAGAAAAAACAGAATGAAACATAATTTAACAGTAATAAACTGTAATTAATTTACAGGAAACAAACTGTAGAAAAACAGTTATTTACTGGCACCCCTGCTGCCAGTAAATAACTGTTTTTCTACTGTTTCTTGCCGTAAATTAATGGTTGCCAGCAAAAAAAAGTGTTTTTCTACAGTTTTTTGCCGTCAAGTCAAGGAAAAACAGTAATATACTGTAAAATGTAAACGTCAGATTTACCAAATGAAAAATAAGTTAATTTAACTAAAATATTTGTGAACATCCATAGAAAAAAAATTAGGCAAAGTCATACACTGATAATGAGAGTAAATACTGAACTTGACTGTATTAATGTGTGTTTGCACAAGAGAGATAGTTTAGTTTAATGTAGTTTTGTTGTTCACCATTGTGCTGTAGAGTAGAGCCGGTGCTTCAGTCAATGATGAGCCACAAATTCTGATTTTCTGCTGCTTTATATAAAGGCAGTAAATGTGGAGTCGCTGATACAGTGATGATCTCTGTGTTAAGTACTTCAGCACATACATGTGTAATATAGCTGACAATGAGCTGCAGTGATTTGAGTAAAAGTCATGTATTTAGTTAATTTATTACTGCACATTAAGTGTAAGAAATATTCTTTCTCAGTGGACTCAAATGAAATAAGTTCATAGTACTAACATCGTAGGAATGCTAGTTTAAAAACTCGAACTGTTTGAAGCAGTGGGAGTGGAGTTAATTTCCATGGTAGAATTTACGGTAAAATACTGTTAAAAAATAAGAGTGGTAAATTAATGGTTAAGAGCTGTAAATTAACAGTACTTTACTGGCGCCCCTGCTGCCAGAAAATTACTGTTATTTAACGGCAAAATTTTTTACAGTGTAGGAACTTATTTCATTTGAGTCCACTAAGAAGGAATATTTCTTACACTTAATGTGCAGTAATAAAGTAACTAAATACATGACTTTTACTCAAATCACTGCAGCTCATTGTCAGCTATAGCACACATGTATGTGCTGAAATAATTAACACAGAGATCATCACTGTATCAGCGACTCCACATTCACTGCCTTTATATAAAACAGCAGAAAATCAGAATTTGTGGCTCATCATTGACTGAAGCACAGGCTCTACTCTCCAGCACAATGGTGAACAACCAAACTACATTAAACTAAACGATCTCTCTTGTGCAAACACACATTAATACAGTCAAGTTCAGTATTTACTCTCATTATCAGTGTATGACTTTGCCTAATTATTTTTCTATGAATGTTCACAAATATTTTAGTTAAATTAACTTTTTTTTCATTTGGTAAATCTGACGTTTACATTTTACAGTATATTACTGTTTTTCCTTGACTTGAAGGCAAAAAACTGTAGAAAAACATTTTTTTGCTGCACTGTTAAAAATCGCTGTAAAAAAACGGCCAAATTTCGACAGTAAAATACTGTTTTTCATTTAAACAGTGCATTCTGGGTAATATTCATCGTTTTCGAGAAGTAGCCTGCTGCTATATATCGTAAAATAACAACATTCAAATTCGACACTCAGCGGCTGTGTTTCAAATCACACCCTACACCCTCATTCACTATTCCCTACATGAGTTTACTAATATAGTCCACCTGACAGAGAGAATGAACACTAATGAGTGAATTCAGACAATGATCAACAGCTGCTGTTAATGAGTAGAATCACTGAAGAAAAAAAAACATAACAAGACAAACACATGAAATACAACTGACTTCAGCCACAGCCTTAGATGAAATCAACTGAACATTTAAACGATCAACAAACAGCTTCACCAACTTCACACATTACTAACCAGACTGACTTTATTTCTGTCAGATCAGAGAACAGAGATCAAAAGATTTATTGAGAATTATTGAGAATTAAAGAGATTTAGATGATAATGTTACTGTTTCATTTAGCGTCACCATTGTGGAGATCAGTGTTTGCTTTAGTTGGGCTCCTGACCATTGACTTTTACACTTTACATTTTGTTTTATTGCTGTGTTTGTATCTTTATGGTACATCTGTTACAGCAGCATTATTTTGATAGTCAAGTGATTATGGTTGTTTCTAACAGGCATGGTCTACTAGACTGACTTAAAGTGTTGCTATAATAATCAAATATTAATTTGGTGTTGAAATATTTGAGTGAATGACACTTCAATTTAGTAAGATTGAAAAGTAGTGTGATAACCAGTATTTATGGATTTAACGACTAGTTTTAGTTAAAAAGTATTTCGGGCAGCAGTCCCCACAACACTCAAAGAGAGAAATCAACAATCAGCATATGAATCTCAACAATGGTGACAATCAAAAGGTTCATGATGCAATGCATGCTGGGTACCAGCACAGGATAAAACTCATCCATGATTCCCAGCATGCATTGCGGCATGAATAAATTATGCCCCTGAATTGTTCACTTATTTTCTTGAATTCTTATGTGCTTATAATTTTGCATTTGTTTTAAGTTTTAGTAGCATGTGTTGTGATGTTCAGAACTGATCTGTTCATTTATTTTGTGGATTGTCACCATTGTTGTGATTCATACGCTGATTCTTGATATTTCTGTCTAAATTTCAGCAAAGGTTTTTTTTTATTTATTATGAGTGACATTTTCTTAACAGTCTTTCATAACTTATGGCTCAGCAGTGTTCCTTCTCATGCTGTAGTATCAATATTCAATAAGAGAAGAGATACGGGATTAGATCAGAAATAATAGCATTTGTTCTTGTCAATCTATAAACAACAATATCAGATTTTTTTTCTTCTGTGTACTTTTGTTTTGCTATAACAGGTTCCAAAGGCGCATTGTTACAGCATAAAAAAAAAAAAAAACCTTAGTTGTTGAAAAGTCACGTTCAAGAGCCCAACTAAAGTAAACACTGATCTCCATCATGGTAGTGAAAAAAACACCTAAACCTATTTAACTCTCCATAAGTTCTTCTGTAGACATCTGACAGAAATAAAGTCAGTCTGGTTAGTAATGTGAATCTGGTGAAGCTGTTTTAGTAGTTGTTTAATCAGATCTTGAGAGATTTGATGTATTCTTTTATTCAGTTGATTTTCAGTTGATAAATTAATGGTTAAGAGCTGTAAATTAACAGTACTTTACTGGCACCCCTGCTGCCAGAAAATTACTGTTATTTAACGGCAACATTTTTTACAGTGTACCCTTAGGGAACCATGGTTACATACGTAACCTGGGACTTTCCTCTCAGGGAACTCAAGAATGCACACTGCGCCATACTAACAAGTCCCTGGTGAGTATATGTAAGACAAGAGCACTTGGGACCCTGGGGGGACTCTGTGGATATAATGCTTGCACTGAACAATGCAGATTTAGCTTCTCCTGGTTAGCTTCCTGCGATGCTTCCTGGGATGGAGGAGGACAGAAGGCTTGCAGCATTATTGGCCCTGGGCATAAAGGTGGGCTCCTTGGGTACATAGCCTCGGTTAAAGGAAGGCCCTAATCAAGCCCGGGGCAAATTCCAAGCATTGGGGAGAAACTGACAGTGCCTTAGGATCCCCTGTCCTGTGAGGATTAGGGTTGTGCACAAATCCAAATACCGTGTTCAGAAAGGAAATAATCCTTAGAGGGAATATATATGAGATGGGGGAAAAAATATTACAATTCTTTCACTTGCAATTATATTTTTCAGCAATTATATTGTATATAAATTGCTGGCATATTAAAATGCGGGGCATTGAAATAACTTCAATAACTTCAAAATAATGAGATCATCAGTACTTACCACACATTTTACAAGATGTTTGTCAGTAGTGCTCAGGATCTGCAAATCATTCACCATCATCCTATCAGTCATCATTCCTTAATCAACCCCAGCTCTTTCATAGGAGCGAGGACAACATCTCGAAGCAGAATCACCTGCTGATGAGCCTGTGCTTATCATTGATGTTATTCAGTAGACTGATACCCTGGAGTCGCAGAGGAGCCAGAGCAGCATCCACACACTTGGTGAAAGCGCATGGTGAGAGTGATAGGCCACAGGGAAGAACCCAATATTGGTATGCTTCGCCCCTGAAAGCAAACCTGGAGTGCTGGAATGCTGCTGCCTGCTTCCTTGCCAATGCCAACAACAATGTTTACAGCATCACAAAAGAGGCCAGTAGGCAAGAAGAATCTGTCATTGTCTTACAACTTAGACAGATTCAACTACAAATGTCTCTATAGCAACTAGGGCTGCCATTGAATGGCCAATGGTTCTGGCTATTTTCTTTGTAGCTCAGAGAAAAGATTCATGGCCCAACATGAAACTGCAGGGCTGTGGAGCCAGGATGAATAGGGATTATATCACAACCTTTACACCTCAGTGTGGAGGTCAGGAGAAAAAATGGAAGGCCCTGGCCCTGATTCTCAGATGGCTGTGTCAGGTGCACTTTTAAGCTTCCTGGTTGCTCATGTCACCTTGCTCGTGATGTCTCGCTTCTCCATTGGACTGATTCCACAAGTGCTTCAGAACATTCCAAAAGTGTTCCAACATAGCTTGAGTGGGTGAAGATTTTGGTGTAAGCTTTCATTATCAGCATAAGCATTAATAAAGAATGAAGTCATTTAATGTTTTGCACCGGTAATCTCATGATGTTGTCATGGGGCAGAATATAAATAAACTTCAGGCTAATAAATGCTGCCACTGTCTCTTTTTCACAGTTGCAAGGTATTAAAAACATCAAGACATTAATATCCAGAATAAAGGGGAAAATAGAAGAAATTATCTGAACAGCTGCAGAAATTAATCAATTGTGAGTCAGTCCTTCTGTCGTGTCTTTCTGGTATCTTCACCCTCTGTTAAGATTATAATTCAATAAACGAATGGAGAGCTGAGATTTTTTTAATGACATACTTTATGATCCAGTATTTTCTATATATCTCTATCCTGATGTCCAAACCCAACCCCCAAAGGTCTTTCTGAATATATCAAATGATTATATGTCATCCCAGAGCTTTGCTGAACGTGCATTTTATCTGTAAGCCAGACCTTACAAGTTCAAATTCAAGGTTTATACACTGTCAAATGGACAGAAACCTGGTCAGAGATGCAGATGTTGTGGAAGCAGTGGTTTATAGCAGTTCAGAAGATGTAGCACTATCTGTGTTGTAGAAAAATAAAGTACACACATTCTGAAGCAAACTAATGTTGCCCTGATAAATTTCTCAAAGGTTTTGATTACTTTTATAAAATTACTTTTACTAAATGTCCTGTTTTCAGTTCTCACTTTATAGGGAAAGATCATCCCCAAAAGCTAATTCTGTCATCGTTTACTCACCCTCATGTTAATCCAAACCAGTTTGACTTTTCTACAGAACAGATAAGATGTTTTGAGTGCTGGACAAAAAATAACATCGAGACATATTTAAGATTATCATCTTTTGTGTTCCACAGAAGAAAGAAAGGCATGAAGGTTTGGAACAACATCAGAGTGAGAAAATGAAGACAGAATTTACATTTTGGGGAGAACATTTATTTTAAACCAGAAACTAAACGACTCTTTTCTCTCTTTGACTGCAAGATGTAAAGTGATTGATGGGGGAAAAAAAACATATGTTTAATGTAAACTTCTCAAAGTGGCTGATTCAGCTTCAGCTCTGCTTCATTTAATACTGCATCAGCTGGCAATGGCCTGGCAATGCATTAAACTTATGTCTATTTCAATACACTTCTCCCATAGGGCCAGGCTTCTGCCCTGCTTTGAGGCACCATCATTCACTAATTTTCAAAGGTTGAACCTGATGGAAGACCCCTTAGCCAGGGCCAGGAGCAGAAATCAACTTTAAATCAATCCTATTTTCTGTACTGAATTGTTATTATTATTCTGATGCAGGCTTGGATTTTCACAGGCTGTTCCAATGGATTTCAGCTGTTCAAAATACACAATGACCATCTCTCCAGGCTTTACTCATATTCCTTAATTCATTATTAAATTCTATTTGAATTTTGTAGGAGGGCAATGTGTTTCACTCAGCATGCAGGCATATACAGTAACTTGAACAGCACAGCAGAATATGGAATAGACCTTTGTGAATCTTAACACATTGATTGTTTCCATGGCAATGAACACAAGTGTCATGTGCACTTCATGAAGTTGCAGATAGATTCACAGAAGGGTGAATTTAAGGTTGATGGGTTGCAAGAAAGCAGAAAGTGCACACAAAGAAAATGTGTATTTATTCATAAAAAAGAAAATAAGTCACACAAATTGCTTTGATAGATGGCATAGAGAATGTGGCTTTGCAAAACCTAACTCCAAAATGTTCTAAGCGAATTTAAATTAGTTCACGATCACATACAGTGCTGATGTATCAACATGTAAGGTGAGGTAAATATAAGGATATAGTACAGTGCATTTGAGATATCTTAAACATCTCTGGTTGTATGTGTGTGTGTGTGTGTGTGCGTGCATGCGTGTGTGTGTTTCAAAGAAGAAAGAAAAATAATGTCACAAGTTTGGAATGACATGAGGGTTCACAGAAAAAAAATACAAATTACAAAAAAAAAAATTCACTCTAATAATCACTCTAAAATTACTAGTAAATTTCAAAATGAATAACAATTAAACTTCAACATTCAACTAAACTCAAAATTCTAACGTAGAGAGACTGATATATTTGATGATTGTAAAGTGTATTCCAATAATGTCTTTCATTTGCACTTGTTTTGTTTTATTTTAAATATTTTTTTCTACAGAGTAAGTACATTTTTGTTTTATACATTTTTATTCTATTTACCCTTTAAGAAAGCTAACATGGTAATAGTTTGCTTACCAGAGACTTAGAGTCTCAAACTGTTAAGATTATGTCATGGCCGCAATGCTGCATCACTGTGAAGTTCGACTCATGAAATATTTCTGATCATAATGCTCAGGTGGCCCTAAGTTAGTGACAGCCACAGACAAGTCTAAGAAGTGCTTGGCCATCCTGTTGGCCTGGGAACACAAGACATAGAAAAGAAGTAACAGCCTATGCAAAGGACTACACTGGGGCATCCTCACTGCTGAAGATGGCAAGTTCTGTAATGCTTAGTGGTCAGGCGATTAAAGGACAAGAGCATAGGAGTTTAGTCAACAGTGAGGACTCTAGGGGTGACATGCTGTTGTCTGGATTTGCACAGCATTAAGCAGGTTGATCTTCAAATCATTTACATGTTTATCCTTTCAAATGGATTGAGCTTTCAGAAAGATCTTTATAGCTGTTAAACTCTCGGTGGGTTCAAATAGATGTGGTACTGTCATCAAAGATCTACTTCTGTTGGTCACAAATTAAAATTCAAGCATTTTTTACATCAAGCAGACATGAAAGTCTGTATACTTATTGCACTGCCTGACTACATTGACTACATTTAACCATTTTAAACAAATTTAACAAGAGTAAAACTCAAAATATTTAAATTCATAATCACTGCACAAACTTTCATATCTATATGTGTGTGTATTTTGAACCTATCAACAATTAATCCTCTACAATCCTCTACAAATTATTTTTGTTTTTATTTCAGCCAGTGTTTTAAATATGAATGTAACTGCATTGAAGTCCTGCCATATCCATCTTTAAAGAGAATGTGACAGGCATCTTAAGTTTCTGAAGCTCCAAAGTAACTTCCTCAGGGTCCTGTGAGTTCACAGTGTGAGCGCATGCCTTTTCCCTATTTACTTAAGAGAGCAGCTGCATGTGCAGGTGGTTGGGGTTTAAAGGGGGGGTGAAATGCTCGTTTTCACTCAATATCCTGTTAATCTTGAGTACCTATAGAGTAGTACTGCGTCCTTCATAACTTTTATTATATTTATAAGAGAAAGATAGTCTGTACCGATTTTTCCCGGAAAAACACGAGCGCCTAGAGGCGTGACGTGTGGGCGGAGCTAAAGAATCACGAGCGCCAGTAGGCTTTTGAGTTGAGCGCGTCTGGAAGCTGTGACACAGATCCAGAGGCTGAAATTTAACAAGAGCAGCATCAGCCAAGGCTTCTCTATGTGGTATGTACTGAAACTGTATATATTTGCTTAGCGGTTTTGGAAAATGACTAAGTTCCACTTTGTCGTCTTTTTTTTTTTTTTTTTTAAGCTGTACATGTGGAAAGTGCAGTTTGATGACAACATCGCATGTTGTTTACTTGATGTGCTTACGCACTGATAGCTAAGTTAACAACACAGAGATATTTGAAGCAGTTTTACTCGTGCAGTTTGATGACAACATCACATGTTGTTTACTTGATGTGCTTACACGGCGATAGCTAAGTTAATAACACAGAGATATTTGAAGCAGTTTTACTCACCGCCTGCGGTTCCAACACACGATCGTGACCCTTTTTCGTTAGGATTGCATTATCCTTAAGAAATAAACGATGTGCAAATCCAGCGTCAACCTGGGCCTTGTTTGTAAAACAAGCATCTTCGAAATGCAGGGGAACAAACACAAACACTTGCACAACTCCGTTGATGCTCTGTAAAAATAAACTCCATCCACTGGTCCCTTAATGCTGTTTCTCTTTTGGTAATCTGTGCAGGGTTGTCTTGCCCTGGCAACCAAAAACGCACTCCTTTTGTGACATTTCGCGACGCTCTCGCTCTGATCAGTGATTGTCTGTGCACAGCCTCTCTCTGCTCTGCTCTACTGGAGCGCGCGCTCTTCCGGCAGACGCGCCCTTAGCACCCATATAAGGAAATTCCGCTCCATCTAACGTCACACAGAGCCATACTCGAAAAAAACTTTCCGAAACTTGTGACAAACCGGAAGGAGTATTTTTGGAACAGAAATACTCCTTCAAACGTACAACTTAATTTTTGAAACTTTGTCCATGTTTAGCATGGGAATCCAACTCTTTAACAGTGTAAAAAACTCAGTATGCATGAAATAGCATTTCACCCCCCCTTTAAAATGTAACTGTGTTTAAGCAGTCTATGAGGGGAGAGGGCAGAGAGTGGCTAATCACTTTAATTTTTAGGAAGGATCCAGTGCTGTCATGGAGGTCATGCAGGTCTATTTTAATTTATTATTTGGGGAGGTGAGCAAAAATTAAATTCTCACATTCACCTATGCATCTCTAAGGAGGTCTTCAAGTAATGCCGAATTCAGCTCATGAATGGAGTTCTCTTCCAGTATTAATTCCATGCTGTGATTCAAAAAGTACAAGTTAATGCAAAATGGAAAAGAAGCAAATATATATATATTAGGGATGGGAAGATTCCCCGATTCGCTCGGTGCATCGGCTTAAAAAGTTAAAGATGCGATGCATCGGTTTAAAAAGTGTGCATCGGATTCAAATTGGCTTTTGTATCGCGATGCATCGTTTCTAACATATCTGCATCGGTAAACCCAGATTTATTTCTTTATAATTATTAGTAGATAACTATACTTTCATTATTTAGAAAAGGAATAATATTTTTAGATTGTTTTCACCCTTCTAAACTGTTTTTCAAGCACGTCTCTCTTCACTGTTGCGTGATGACGTAAGCCTTTCACAACACCACAGAGACCGGGGCGTGTCAAGAAAGTCACATAGATTAACATGGCAGAGGTAGAGCAGTTGCATCCTCCACCAAGTAGTTACAAATCCAGTGTGTGGAAACACTTTGGCTTTTATAAGAAAGCTGGAAATCTTGATAAAACCCATGCAATTTGTAAAATATGTCGTGCCGCTATAAAATATACAGGCAGCACGACAAATCTGACAACACACCTGAAGCGCCGACACGGTGTGAGTTTGGAGACGCAGGCCGCCTCCTCCTCCTCCTCCTCCTCCTCTCACTCGGATTTAGCCGAACCTGCCACTGCTAGCGGGACGCATGGTGAGCAAACGATCAAAACTTTTTTTCAATCGAAGTTGCCTAACAGTTCTGCTCGGATCAACTGATATTTCTTAAGAAAAACCTTAAAAGAGCATATTTAAGTTAAATTTAATCTGATGAGTCTGGTTTACAGCAGCCTGTGACTGCCTATACTAGTTTATTTTTTTTTCATTATTTTTTTTTTTACATTTGAATACAGTTATGAAATAACTGACAATTTTTTTTTTTGGTACTTCATATTATTATTGGTTATGTCAAAATAGCACCTGTTTTCTGTTCACTGAGTAAGCCTGTCTGCTGAAAGCACATTCATCTGCTAGCATGTTATGGAACTTTTCTTCAGTTTACCTCTGAGCAGCATCCTTAAATTGTTTCGTGTTAAATGTTTGAGCTTTTAAAAGTTTAAGTAGGGACAAAACAGGAAAAAAAATTTGGTTTTATTTAATATTTTTTTTGCACTACCAAAGCCTATTTGTATAAGGGTCATGCACTACAAATCAGAAGGCACTTAAGTTAATTTATGATTTGTTGTCTGAAACAAAGAAATAAAAGTATCTGTAACATAATGAAATGCATATCATGATTTGTTTCATTGCATCATACCGCATCGAATCGTGTTGAATCGAATCGAAATCGGATCGCACTGCATTGTAACAGAGGTGTATCGTATCGTATCGCATCGCTAGCTGCTTCATGTATCTTTAATGTATCGTATCGTTGGCTATGCATCGAGATGCGTATCACATCGGCCTCAGTTATGGAGATGCACATCCCTAATATATATATATATATATATATATATATATATATATATATATATATATATATATATATATATATATATATATATATAATGACTTTCAAAGCATCCCCTTTTGGTGGGTTAAAGGACCATTGGTTCGCGCAATTACACAAACGAGAACAAATCTGGCTTCAGTATCAGAGTAAACAGGAGTTTCCACAAAAGTGTTGGCGACGCAATGGGAGAGTCTGTTCAAAAGGGAACTGATATATATTCATTGCCTTGAGGTTTATGGCAGTTCAGAGCAGATTAATCCTTTATTATTTTAGCCATTTGCTGATTGACAGCAGATAAAGCTGGTTGCTGCCCAGTTTAAGACCTTTGGCTGATGGATGCAGCATCAGTAAGGAGGGCAGGCAACTATGTGTAATAGAAACCAAAAATGAATACTCAAACACCCAGGATAACATATTCAAGCACACTGTGGCTATGGGACAAACAAGCTGTCGTGACAAGAAAATTCTTATAAGGCTGAGGGCTGTGAAGGTGAAACTTTCAGTTGCTAAGTATGTTTTTCACAGTGAAAAAAGGTTTGAGCTGCATTTCTAATATGTGGAATACATCAGTTGCACCTGTATTCTCTTAATTTTGACCAGTGACCTATTCTCCTTTCAGGTTCCCCTAGTCTGAAGCATAATGAAATGTATTAAAGAAACAGTTTTGTCTAAATACTCATTTAAAGCCATTTGATGTGGGTCTAACAAACTTAAACCTACATATGATGTTTTGAAAATATTATTTGGTTAGTCTATTTTCGTCAAATGAAATCTTGCAAGACTTGGAGAGCTGTTCTCCTTGACATGAAAGAAATGAAAAGCATACATTTTTATATTCTTCTCCATGTGTATGAATGTATTGAACAACTGCTGAATATAGCCCAAAATCATTTTCATTGTCTGTTACAGGACATTCTTCATATCTATTGCATAATCCAAGGGTAACATAGGACAGTGGAGGATCAGTGTTGTTTCCCAGTGTCACTCTTCCACTACATTGAGGAACTTTGAGTATATATGAAAAATAACCAGGAATATTTTATTGTCAAATTGCCCAGAATATAGGAACTGATCTGAAAATAATCACATTCCAAGCTACCTAAAGATTAACTAAATATTCAAACTCTACAAAGTGCTCCACTCCTAAATTTTTTACTGTACTGTAAACTTTTTATGCTGCACAAATATGAGTATAAATGTATTACATACAGTTTTTATTACACTAAATCTAGTGTTAAAGAACAGTAAATTGCTAAATGAAAATTCTCTGATTATTTACGCATGTAATTTTTTTTAGTTATATTGCACTTTATTCACCTTCTTTTTAACATTGTAGTGGCCACTGGTAACTTTCAAGTGCTTTTTTTTTTTTTTGTACAAATCACTTTGCTGCTTGATATTACAGGTATTTATACTGGTATTTATTATCATTTTTTTATGTATTGCCATGATCATATACACAGTGGTTTGCAAATAGCATTCAGCTCAAACCTGCCCCAAACATACTTAACTTTTGTGTGTGTGTGTGATCCTGAGGACCTTGATTAGCATCTTATATTAGCATAAATACCCTATCTCTCTTACGCACTGCAAAATATGGTGCATATGAGTCTGCAAGATATGTTAATGAGAATGAATTTACCTCAATGATCTGTGATAACTAACTAGCTAAACTAGCCTATTGTATAGCCAATTTAAAAAAATCACAGAATGTATAGCGAAATTATGGATATTGTTAATTCAATCTGCAAATACTGTGAAATTCACTCTTTATTCACTCTTTACACTGATTTATTTATTGCTCAGTGTAAGTGACTTTTGAGGCGTCTCCTTAAAAACGACATTTCCCATAATCCCTCGCGGCGTGACTGTTACGTTGCCCATAAGACTGTTCGCCCTCTATCCAGGAAGGTCATTGAGAGAAAAGAGGATTCTGAGCAGTTCTTACACTTCAACAAACAAAAGATGCTTGGACAAGCCGTTCGACGATTCGCCACTTCTGCGGTCCGCTCCAGTCACTATGCGGAGGGACCAGGAAAGGTAAGGAGATATTAGGGTATGAGCAAAATAAGTCGGTTCTTGTTTAAGGCTTCAACGCCTGTATGACTGTATAGTCCGGTGTTCATGCGGAAGCCCGACAGGATGTCGTTTTAAGTGTTTAGTTAACAGCGATCTGCTCTGTTTGTACATAGTTGCGCAGCGCTTAAGTTTATATACATTAACGTAACAAGGCGTTAAACAGGGATTGTGATGACCCTGCAATGCTGGAGTGTATTTAGTTTAGCTTAGCTTAGTTTAGCATGTGTAGCTTATCAGGCCACTTATTTTACGTGAAGGGTAACGTTCAGTGACTTTTCAACATTCGTGTACTTAAGGATTCGTGAGGTTTTAATTTAATTATGGTACAATAGTGTTTAATGTCCTTCAAATGGCAAAAGTGCACCTGCTACTTTATATTACACAGGGATCCCACGGTCGTGGAAATTGGTAGTCTTATGTTATGATAATTAATTATTAATATAGTAAATAATTTTGTAGTTATGTTTAGCTCCTAAATATTTAAACTAGCTATAAACTGATCTTTGTGATTTATTGTCCCTCTATCTATCTATCTATCTATCTATCTATCTATCTATCTTATCTATCTTAAGGGTGTGGGAACTTTTTAAATTAGCTATATACATTGATGGCAAATTAATAAATTATAATAAATTATTAAATGAATTGATAAATTAATTTAAATTAAGAAAGCATGTCTTTAATGATAAAATCAAGTTATAGACCAATTCTCATTATATATATATATATATATATATATATATATATATATATATATATATATATATGTATATATATATATATGTGTATATATATTTGTGTATATATATATATATATATGTATGTATGTATGTATGTATGTGTATGTATGTGTATTTATGTATGTTTGTGTATATGTAAATCAAATTATATTATATATTGCATTTTATTTGCAGAACTTGCCATTCTCTGTAGAGAACAAGTGGAGGCTTCTTGGCATGATGGTGCTGTTCTTTGGCAGTGGATTTGCCTTTCCATTCATTGTTGTTAGGCATCAGATCCTGAAGAAGTGATGCTCCTACCAGTCAAACATTGTAAGTAACTTTGTATATTGCACATTCTGAACATGTTCTTCATGGACCTTTAATGCTCTTTATCTTCATTAAAGTTTAAACACTGCCATATTGTGAACCATTCCGAACAATAACCGTTTAATAATTTAGGATGCCATTTTTTTTTTATTTTCCTCTTACATTGCTCCTTTGTGTGTTGTTTTTCAGGTCAGTGTGGTTCTTGTGCAACGCAGCTCTCAGTTTCTTCTGGTATAGATCCTGTAATGTTTGTTGTAAATAAAATGACCAAATAGATTACTGTGTTTTTCTCATTCTTTATCGCATGCTTTTCTGAAACCTAAAACCATAGGCTGAAATTCCTCAAATGATATAATCCTGCTTCTAAATATATACTGAGGTTATTTTAGTCATATAGTTCAGACTTTTGTTTTATGTTGTGAACATGTTATCTCTACAGTCAGTGTGACTTTTGAAAGACCTCTTAGTGTAAGCATTTATGTATTACTAGAACACTAGGCCCTTGAGAACAAAGATGCTATCTTTGCCGGTGCCAGAATGCTAAGGTCACACGGAGCAGGCCATTAAAAACCATCCATCCCTAAATCATAGTCTGCCAGATCGTATGATAATTCTTCCCTGCACATAGGCCCTGATTAAAACAAAGCAGAGCCATCAAAAATCAATTCCATATTTGAATATTAATGTTTAATTATTTTGGACCGTCATGCAGCACTATAAAATTAATGTACCATCAAATTTGCTATAAGCAATGAAAGCAAAGGTAACAATAAAATGTGTGTGTTAATTTTGGATAAAGTTGTATTTGCTCCAGCTTTTAACAGAATGTTAAATTCTAGTCTGTCTAATGGAAAGCTACCATTTTACCTCCGGGCTCTTTATATCTTGTATACGCCAAGATGTCTGAATGGGTCTAACTTTTTAGGTTAATTGCTAAAACAATTAGCTACTTTTAATTTGCTCAAGTCTCACTCATTCTCTTTGTGTCCCCTGGCTGTTTAATGGCTGTTAGGTTGTATTTGGCTAGACCTGTATCATGCAATTAGAGAGATCCAGTATAGAATGGACATACATATACAGGGGTTTTATCACATTCATTTTGAAATGAGGAGAGAAGCATATCAGTTTTTCAAATATGGAAATCCGAATGTGGGAAAAATGTCTCCCAAGATTTTGATTCTTGAAAGAATATTCTATGGTTTAAAGGTATAGTTCACCCAAAAAATTAAAATCTTGTCATTTACTCACTCTTACATTGCTCCAAATCTGTATGACTTTCTTATTACATGAAACATGTTTTAAGAAGGTGTGTGTGTGTCTATTGACATATCACAAACAAGACAAAACTCTTTTTGTGTATATGAGTGAAGAATAATTAACATTGTACTTTTAGAAAGTTGCTAAATCTGTGTATAGTTGGAAACCCTAATTTAGTGAGTTCATAAATCATATTTGTTGCCCTCTGACAGTTTCAGGTTAATTGTGCTTTATATCTTAACCTTTATTTAAACAGCTTTATACTATGTTTAAATTCATTTAAAGAGATGAGGGATTGTAGTTTGAGTTTGGTTTGCACATCATTCCAAGACCAAGGGCCATAATAAAACAGGGTTAGCTTTCCAGCCTCTGATCTAATAGCTGGCACTTTGAACTGTAGCCAGTTATGTGACCTGAGATTATGACAGCTTTGAAATGATAAAAATGTACTATTGAAATAATTTGGAAGTTTTACTAAAATAACTTTGTAAATTAAAATATACCAATGTTCAAGCCTGCGCAAATGAAGGGATGACCATCCTACCATACTGTACAATATACAATGATGTGTCCTAAAACTAGAGTTAGTGACATATCTGAGAGCGAAGTGATAAAGGGGATCAAGTTTGGACAAGGTTGACAGAGAGGCAAATCTGTAGATAGTATCCCTGTAATCAATCTGTGACAGGAAAAAGCTAGCAACTAAGCGTTTTTGTGAAGCCAAGAAAAAACAGGACTTTAGCCTATACAAAAAAACCCAATGTGAATTTTAATTTATTTGCAAGATAATCAAAATGGTATTTAAAGTTTAGGTTTTTATCCATCCAAACTCCCAGATATTTGTTATTATCTACAGACTGGATAAAAACTCCATCCAGTGACGTGATGGAGACGGATGGTAGCTTTGTTCGCCCAGTAGTAAAAGCCATAACTTTAGTTTTATGAGGGTTTAACAACAGCTTCAAATCTTGTAGAGCATTTTGCAGGGTATCAAAATCTGCCTGAAAATTTTAAAAGGCTAACTCAGCTGTGGGAGCACAGGAATACAAAACTGTATCATCTGCATACAGATGATACTTACAAAATTTTAACTTATCACAAATATTATTAATATAAACTAGAAAAAGCAAGGGTCCCAAAACTGAACCTTGTGGAACACCCTTCATAACAAGAACTGGGTTTGACATGTCTTTGCCATATTTAACCACTTGTGAACGATTGGTCAAGTAGCTATGGAACCATTTGATCGCATTACATCCAATGGCGACTCTCAGCAGGGTATTAACCAGTAATGGATGGTCCACAGTATCAAAAACCCTTTGTGAGGTCTATAAACAAAGAAACACAGGTAAATCTTTTGTCTATAGCCTCTTTGATGTCATCCATGACTTTTAAAGTGGCGGATATTGTACTATGCCCTGACCGGAAACCGGATTGCATTTCATTTAAAAAAGTATGTGAGTGCAAATATGATTTAATTTGGGTAGCAATTAAGATTCCAGTATTTTTGAAAGAACAGGGAGATTAGAAATTGGTCTGTGGTTGTTCATGTCATATCGATCGCCAGCTTTAAATAGGGGTGTAATGTAAGCTTGCTTCCTGATAGCTGGAGCCTGATTACAACTTATTGACATATTAAGAATGTAAGTAATAGGCTCAGCTATAACGGGTGCAGCCACCTTTAACAAAAAGGGATCCAGACCATCATCATTATATGGCAACACAGCCTAAGTTTGCCAAAACAGCTGTAAGTGTAAATATGGACAATTAAAAAAAATACCAGTGAAAATAAAACAAAAATTAAATGACCCAAAAGGAACAACAGCAACTACATTGTGCTGTCTCTCATTTGCTATGGTCTACATGTTTTTGACATTGAATGTTGTTACTTGTTAAAACACTTTTCATATTTAATTTTTCTGGTTGGGAGACATTATAGAACTTTTGTTTTTTTCTGATAAAACTGCCAGAGCCTATAATGAGACATTGAGAGGGTGGTGACATATCTTTCCACTAGTAAATAGAATTGGCCGAGAGTCTGTTATTCTCCAATAATACCTTTTCTCTGCCACAGTGATATTCTGCATGTAGTTTGGGGGCTGTTTGTGGATCATTATTTGTTCCTTTTCATAGTTGCAAGCCCTCTTTACCACCCATGGACAAAATGTATTTTGAACCTGATGTCTTGACGGTTCTGAGGTCTCATCTTCTACCTGGTTTTTCGTGTATTGGCAAATACCAACAATTTTGACTCCAAAATATATCTTCACAAAACAAGTCATCAAGTCCCAGATGCAATTTGTGTAGCACTACAGATGTGGCAGATACTTGTCTTTATTATAACTTTGTCTTTCATGCCACAGCAGTAATAAAAAAAAAAAAAATCATTTCTTAGCATTCATCAAGTACATCTGCCTTTTTATCTTTAGTATATTTACTAAAGATAAATCATATAGCTGCTGGAGTCTTTCAATAGGGTTCAAGCCCTTGTTTCAAAAGTTTACTATTGTATTACCTAACAAGAAATGGAAAATAAATTAAGAAAATCACAACTGTGCAGTGGAAAAAATATGTTTTTTTCTTATTATTTTCATGAGAGTCATAGGCTTATAGCTTATTCCTACATAAATTAGGCTTTATGTCTATGACAACTGGCAGGAGTCTATGCCAGACTTCATATATGAAAAGCAGTTTCCACAAAATCCTTTTGGAAACAGATACAGTGAAGCAGCATGAGATTTAATTGACACCTGTATTAAATGTTGCATAATATGGAATGATGCATGAAAGAAAACAGGATTGATGGGAGAAAGCAGTAACTAAATCAGCATACTATCATTTAAAAAACATTGCAAGAATTAAATGTTTTGTTTCCAGCCAAGACTTGGAGAAACTTGTTCATGCCTTTATTACCAGCAGGGTGGACTATTGTAATGGGGTCCTCACCGGCCTTCCCAAAAAGACCATTAGACAGCTGCAGCTCATCCAGAACACTGCTGCCAGGATTCTGACTCGAACCAGAACATCTGAGCATATCACACCAGTCCTCAGGTCCTTACACTGGCTTCCAGTTACATTTAGGATTGATTTTAAAGTACTTTTACTCCTCTATAAGTTACTCAATGACCTAGGACCAAAATACATTGCAGATATGTTCACTGAATATCAGCCTAACAGAGCACTCAGATCATTAGGATCGAGTCAGTTAGAAATACCAAGGGTTCACACAAAACAATGGGAGCCCCGCTTTAGTTAACTATGCCGCCTGCAGTTGGAATCAGCTTCCAGAAGAGATCAGATGTGCTAAAACACTAGTAACATTTAAATCTAGACTCAAAACTGTTTAGCTGTGCATTTATTGAATGAGCACTGTGCAATGTCCGAACTGATTGCACTGTATTTTACGTATTCACTGTATTTTATGTAAAAATCATTTTCTTCTTCATGATTATTTTACTTTCTTTTATGTAAAGCACTTTGAATTACCTTTGTGTATGAAATGTGCTATATAAATAAACTTGCCTTGCCTTGCCTTATTGTTTTTGATTTCAGTGCCTTTTTATTGTCATCGTCATCATAAAAGTTTTATTTCACTTCAAGACCTGAAAAGACTTTGTGCAGCTGTGGCTTATTTGAGTTTAAATGGTGATACTTTGGGACTTTGTTTGGAATGTTTTGAGCTATCTTTTTAACACTGTGGATAAATAGTTTAATGGGTTTCTATAAAATCATTGGTTAATGAAAGAAATGATCCCTAAGCTGATATAAAAACTGAGACTGTGAAAACACTATAAGATAGTTCATCCTTTCTGTGTAAAACAATTTTATGAATTACATAAAACTAAAACTTTTTTAGTCTTTATATAAATTCATAAATCTGGCTAGCACTTTTCTTGTACTTTCTTCACCATTATAGAAACTTAAATCAGGAGATCTGAGCGCAACATAATCTATGTACAATATGTTTCTTTTTACTGTTGTCTGTGTCTTTCCTTTGTAGCTTATAGTTGACTGTTTTATCTTTATTAGTGTCATTTAAAAAAAAAATACTGCACAGCATGGTGTCTTGTCTTGCAAAGAGGACACTACTATATGTTTTGTAAAGTTATACCTTCATTTGCCACCAGCTGAAACTGGAAATGTTACACTAACATTGGCTCTGAATGGTGTGTTATTGTGTTGTTTGTAGCACATTTATTATCAGGTATAAAGGTCTGGCCTCACAGACAGTGCCTTGGATGAAGATTGTTTGAAGGTTGACATGCTAACATCGCTGCTGAAGAACTGCTTCACTGCTACCTTCAATAAATTCTTCTCCCCACAAGAACTCTGGTCAAGCTTACTTGACTTACTTGACAAGCCTACTTGACTTACTGACTTTTCTTTTTCACACAAATTATGATTAAAGGGACAGACTGTCAATTTATTATAGACATTTTAGTGCACTTTTCTTGCTAAATACTGCTACGACCCCAAAACACTTACCATAATGCATGAAATTACATTTGGACATTTGCATCACACAACTTGCAATGTGGAGCACTCAGGTATAAGTCTCATGAAACTTGAGTCACAACACATGATAAAAGTGTTCAAGCACTTTGAGCAAGCTAAAATGGCATGTTTGCTTCATATATATATATATATATATATATATATATATATATATATATATATATATACTGTATATATATATGTTTAGCTGCATTTATAATATATAATATTTTCTCAAAGATAAAAAAAAAAAAAAAGATTTACAAAACAGAAATGTTCAAGATCTCCAAAGCAGGTTTAATTATGTACTCAGTACTTGGTTGGGGCTCCTTGTGCACAAATTACCATATTTATCGGACTATAAGTCGCACCTAAGTATAAGTCACATCAGTCCAAAAATACGTCATGATGAGGAAAAAAAACATATATAAGTCGCACTGGACTATAAGTCGCATTTATTTAGAACCAAGAACCAAGAACCAAGAAAAAACATTTCAGGAGCACTGAGCAGCATAGAGCGCCCTCTCGCGGCTATAGACGGTAATGTTTTCTCTGTCCATTTCTCTTGGTTCATGTCAAATTAATTTTGATAAATAAGTCGCACCTGACTATAAGTCGCAGGACCAGCCAAACTATGAAAAAAAGTGTGACTTATAGTCCGGAAAATACGGTACTGTTTCAATGCGTTGTGGTAGTGAGGCAATCAGCCTTTGGCACTGCTGAGGCATTATTTTGATAGCAGCCTTCAGCTCCTCTGTATTGTTTGTCAAATGTTATCTTCCTCTTTACAATAGCCCATAGATTCTCTGTAAGGTTCAGGTCAGGTGAGTTGGCGGGTCAATAAAGCACAGTAATACGATGGTCAGCAAACCACGTTTTTTAAAAAAAAATGTATTGCTCCTCGTTGGATATTTCATTTAGGAACTGCTGTGATATAAAACCAGATTTACATTCATCAGATTCGTGTAATATTAAAAATGCTTTTGGCAGCACTCACTGGACATTTCACCTTAAAAGTTTCACAAAACGAGTAAGAAGCAACATAATATAATTTTCCAGAAATATCACCCCAGGCACATGTTTCAATAATCCTTGGTTGTAAATTTTGACAACTGATGCAAGTTTAAATTTTAATCTTAAGTGACAGTATTGGCTACTACTGAACACATTCTTAATAGACTTATTGAAGATAACAAACATTACATTTGATTGAATTCCATTTAGAACAGTTCTAGCTGTAGTGCCTACTGTTCATTAAATTGCTCAGTTCGGTTTCTGACAGAAGACTACTTCAACTTTTGTTGCAAAGCTAATTGATTTTTGTGATCCATAAGATTTGGTTGCATTGGACATATCATGGATTAACCATGTGATTCACCTCTCTTTCCTGAATCATTTTGTGTGATTTTTGCACAGATGGACATGAGAAAGCGTTATGAGAAGTTAATTAATTTTTATAGATGCCAAAAATTGTCTTCCATGTGAAACTGATTTAGAATACTGATGCTTTAAATGACTCTTTCTTTTTGAATTAATCATTCAGTTTTATCCTATGATAAATGAGCTGTGTTCTGTAATTCACAACTTTCATTAAACAGATTAATCATTACTTCATTAAAGATGTGTCCATTGGATTGAGAGCAGCCCCAATCTCTCCCTCATATCAGTTCATCTATTTCTGTCCAAGTCTGTGAGGTATTGGGTTTATAAAATGTCCAGGCTCTTTTATGTCTTTAAGAACAATATGAAGAGGATTCAGTGGTCTGATCATATACATTGGCCTTTTGTTAATTTATTTTCAGGGAAATAGTTGACATGATAAAATTAGATCCAGTTACAGCTGTGCTGCTCCTCAGCAATCTATATTTAACCTTAAGATCTTAAAGAAATACTAGGGAACCTGTGAGCAATTGTGAAAAGCTGTGTTACAATTCACAGAATCCCTACAGTGTTTACTGCTTGTACACAGTGAGGGAATATATCTAACAGTTTACTGTGTAAATAAATATAGATTTCCATATTTTTATATATATGCTTTCATTTGTTTAAAAAAAAACAGCCTACATCCTTCAGTTAAGCAAAGAGCCTTATACCTGCCCACTTTAGTTGATGACTGCCTATATATTAAAATAATGTAATTAAAACCTCAGTATATAAGTCTGCGATAGTGCCCTGTTATCAACAGCCTTGTAATTACTTACAGAAGTTATTAGAATAATACAGTACTTATTATAAACAGAAGTTGACCTGAAGAGGAATCATTAAAGTGATCATATGATGCAGTTAACATTTTTATTTTCTCTTTGGAGTGTTACAAGCTCTTGGTGCATGAAGAAGATCTGTAAAGTTGAAAAGACTAAAGTCTCAGATCCAAAGAGTTATTCTTTAACAAAGCTAAGACTCTGCCACGTCCCCCTAAAATGGCTCGTTCTAACACGCCCCCACATGTCTATTTCACTGTGTGGAAATAATTGCGTAACCCCACCCAAATGTTTAAACTAAGAAAGAAGCCGTGGTTTCAGTAACAATAGCATGTCAGGAAGATGCTGTGTCTTTCTAGGCGAAAGCGCAATCACTTTATTTGGCCTTCCGAAAGTAGATGCATTTAGGAATCTCTAACATTACTTACAATAGAACAACTACGCATTTTATGGACGACCGTTTCATGAAGAGAGAGGAGGTAATTTTGACTTTGCTACAACAAAGATGCGATTTGCTTTTGACTGTTCAAATGCGGAGGCGGGGTCACACAGTGGAGTCATCTGTCTTAACCGTCCGTGGCTTGTGTACTGCAAACACAGATGAGCTTCATCACTGTCTGTCATGCGACTCTGTTCCCCTTTCGGGCTTGAACTGATGGTAAAGCTAAGGAAATTATTAACTGTCTTTACTTTTTTTTTTTTTTTGAAAGATGAAGCTCGCAATTATGGAAAGGGTGTTACATTTGTTACAAGTGTCTGAGCAAAGAGTAACCCAATCTAACCACATACAGAGACACATTTAGTAACTGTATGATTCCCACTGAGGGACAGCACATTGCTTCCTTATAACTGTTGTGTTTAGTTCACTTTATTTGTCTGTTGTCTGTTCAGTATATGTCATTGTTGACAACTTTGAATGGGAGAAGAGACATCGAAATGTCTTGAAGACAGACAATCTAACACAACTACTGTTGGGAGAAGGGATGGGCTGTGGCCAATTGAACAATGGGGATCCAATCTCTCAAAAGCACTGAATCAAATCATCTGCTGAATGAAATATGTGCACGCTAAGAAAAAAAAAAAAAGTATAAAAGCTGTTACTGTGGTGGTATCTTTTCAAAAGGGATGGTATTAATATATACACTTTATGTACTAATATATGCATTTAAAGTACCAATAGGGACCCTTTAGGTGAAAATATGTAACTTTTGAAAAGGTACCACCACACTGGCAACTTTTGTACCTTTTTTTGTGGAGCTTGTGTGAGACGGAGTAAGAGTATGTGAGAAAAGGAGACAGAGTGTGAGTGTGTTAAACACAGACTGCTCTTCTTGATAAAGTCCTCAGAGGAAAAAAAGCTGAGCCCACTGAGGACTTCCATCTGTGTGATTCTTATAATCTTAGTCTCCACAAGGAATAAAAGAGTGATAGTGAGTGATAGTGGGATGGAATTACAGACAGAAGTAAAAAAAAAATAGTGTAGAAAAGTCATGTAGCATTTGGAACAGTTCACATCCTCCACCCCAACACACACACACACACACACACACACACACAAACAAAATAAGCATGCAATCTGCATGACTGCTTTACACAAATAGGCCTTCATCATCCTAGTGTACAAAGAATAGAAGCTCAATTTCACTTAAAAGATCGACCAATTACTTATTTTAAATGCATTTAGTGTGTTTATTTTTATGCTTAAACTTTTAATTAGTTTAACTTTGATTAACTTTTAATTAGTTAATAATATGCAGGTTTTATTTAGCTAAAATACATATGACAAAAGTTTTTAGTGGATTTTTCCCAGTGTCTAGGTTTGTTTTTTTCTTTCTCTTTTTCATCACTGACCATATCATTTTAGTGTCTTCAATACTTGACTTACTGACTGCTGCCATGAATCACTCTATGGGACGTTTATACAGAACGCATTTTGCATTCACTGCACTGCTTTTGCTTTGCTTTCCTATGTAAACATACTAGATGTTTGATCAATGGCTTCATAAGTCATGAATTTTGCAGTGTTTTGCACATGATACAGTATTCTAAAAAGAAACTCAACTTTAATTTTTTTTATTTTTTTACTTGCGCTAGATGTATTAGCTTTGACTGTTGCTCTCGTATCTCATGTGTTTTGCAATGTCTTGCACATGAAATAGTGTTTTAAGAATGAGGCACTCAAGTTAAAAGAACTTCAACTTCTAAAAACTTCAACAACTAAAAACTTTCTTCCTTTTTTTCATTCCACTGCCCTGCATCTCGCATATTTAAATGAAAAATGAATTTCATGCGAATGGTCCCCTATTTTCATTTTGCAGCACTACATTGGAAAAATAAACCGTAACTATGCTGTTTGGCCCGATGATGGAAAAATGTTTTAAATCTGTAGCATCAATTAACACCCAGAGATTGACTACTACAACCAATAGTTTTTTAGGTCACCATTAAACAGAAGATTGTAATGTTCTTTTGTCCTGTCATCAATCAAATGCATCATCATTAGTGTCACCAATGTCTTGATCTCTGTATTTCTCTCTCTTCCTCCACCATACAATCTAGCACCTCCCCTAGCTCGTTTTTTTCTTTCTTATCTCAGGAGGTTATTTGAGAATATGATAAACTGAATTGCTGATTGCTTATACCTGAGCGCCAACTCGGGGAGGATGATATGCACTGCCATTCAGCAAAAACATCAAAGTTAGTTTATCACCTCCTTCGCTCTTGATATGGAATCACCTAAATGTACTATTTTGTTTTCTTCCTTGCTGTGAGCTCAGCAGTCCATCTCTGCTTTTATCACAATTCAGTTTTACAGAGCATATGCACCATTGCAACTGGGAGTCATAAGATAAACGTCTGTGTCTCAGACTATTAGTTTATTTTACTGTTCTGCAAAATAGAAAGGTTAGTTCAGGTAAAATTTTTCTCCCGCAGGTGCTTCGGCAGCAACGTGTAAATCTCAAGAAAGAATACTGAGATGTCTTTTAAGCAGCATGCCACATTCACATTTGTTGATTCATATCTTCATGTCTTTATTTTAAAGGCAAATGTGATTTATTTGCTACTAGCAACACCGAATGGAAATGTAAAACTTATGATTGTTTCCAACTGGTTTCTGGTTCATCATGTGGTCTGTGAGAGGATTTTCTGTGAAAGCTATAGCTAAATCACTAATGATCCGAAATAGGTTTTATTATCATTTTTTTTTGTTGTTGTTGTTGTTGTTGTAGTTCTTTTTTTATGCTCCCAAATACAGATGATCTATCCCTAATATTTCCAAAAAAATTTAACAACAGTTAATAGTATCACTGTAGTTGTTCATTGTAATACAGTTTTTTTTGAGGGGGGGTGGATTTCTTAAAGTACATTTCCCAAGATTTATCAGTATATCATAATATACAAATCCATCCAAAATACATTGCTTGCAATGATATATGCTTTTCTGCTTTCTTACATGGAGAAATTATGGGCTATATGAATTCTTGAGAGGGTTCTCTAAGTGCTAAAATGGACTTGGGTCTTGTCCTGTCAGCTTCAGTGTTTAGCACTCAATGATGGTCTCTATTTTAGGTTCAAGCTACACCACTTTACAATGAAATTATTATTCTAGTGAGCTCTTCAACAATTTTAGTGAGAAGCTATTTCCACTCCTTAAAAATTAAAGGATTGCATGATGTTTTCACATTGCCATGCACTTTATGTTTGAGAGTGTTTCCAAAAGACTATTAAAGTAAAAAAACAAAAAGTCTGATGTATCATCTAATACGGACGCTATGAAAAAAATGCTTGAAAGAGCTATTTCACTGCAGAAATAATAAATGAATGTTGGATATTTGGTAATGCACTCTATTCATCTTTTTCAATGTTGCTAATGGCACGAAACACACTGCATGAACTCTGCAAATTCAAAAGGAAGCTCAATTTAATATCAATCAATCAAGAGCTACTGTTCATTGACTTTAGTGTAACAGCAGAAAGAAGTGGTTGATGGAGGGGCAAACAGCATATGAAGGGAGAGAGAGAAATCAGCATACATCTCTCTGCATGGTTAAAACTGCCTTAGCAAACGTTTTTGTGTAGTGCTGTGTGTGGGTGTAAAGTTTCTGATTTGCACACAATGGCTCATCAGTTCCTGTTGTAGGCTATTAATCACATCATGCATGCCTAATGATGTAGAAATAACTGAAATCAAAGAAATGACCACTGCGGAACTATTAACAAAATAAAACATAATTTACTTGTATTTATTCATGCAATTTCATCACACAATCTGATGGTGAGTCACCGGGAAGGCAGAAGAAAATTGGACATCTTTCATCAAACTAACACAAAAAGGGCGGAATGGGGGGAAAACACAAAGGAAACGGTCTTTGAAAGTTGTTTTAAAAGTTTAAATGCAATTTAAACATTTACCTTCACATTTTATTAGTATGACACACTGAGATACTGAAAAAGTGAGATGGATTGCAAATGTAAAATACGGGCAGTTGTGGCCTAATGGTTAGAGAGTTGGACTTTACCCTGAAGGTTGAGGGTTTGAGTGTCAGGACTCTGTCCCAATAATTGGCTACACGCACATCACAAAACTCTAATATCAGTCTATGCTCTTGTGCATGTTTAAAAAAAACAATAAAAAATTGCATAAAAACTTACGAAGACTTATTCATTCGGTGCAGCAGGATGTAGATAAATGAATGGGTTTCCAAGGCTGTGTGTACACTAAAGAGTTTTTAGACAGTTGAAAATGCACTGTTAGGCCTATTCTTCTGAAAATGGCCAGCTGTGGGCACTTTGGAAACACAGCATAAACCTATTTACCTGGTACAACCATTGCAAACTAAATATGCCTCCAGTCATTAATTTTCATATTAATATTGTGGTATCCGGTGGTGTCATCTGCTATATGCATAAATAATCCAACACTATTAACTCTTCCTCCATTGTTGTTACGTTATTGTAAAAGTAGAATGTGACAGTTGGTCGGTGTGGTATTTGTCCCGCCCCTTCTCAACTGTGATTGGATGGCTGAGTAAAAAAATTACAGGGATGAACCAAAGTTGAAATTTTTCAACTCAGAAAATGTGCGGCAAGCCCATGTGTCAGGCACTGAAAAAGCATGCAGCAATAAGTTGCGCAACTCAAAGATTTCCATTTTACTGCAAGCACATTCATTGTAAATCAAGAACTTTATGAGAGACGTTTATGTTAACTAACTGACATCAGAGCTTCTGTTTAACTGGCGCTGATGTCCATGGAATTGCAGCAGTGATTTAAGAGGTGTTGGATTGATTTAAGTTGGTTTCATAGGATGGCACTTGAGGAGCTAAGTCAATGTCAGCCATCTTTTCCATACCATCTTAATTAAATCAATGAATCACCCCTAGGGTACCTAATTTAAGACATAAAATTCAGCACAAGTGCAACAATAACTTTATTTCCCAAGGAGACGAAAGAGTGTGTAATTTCAGTCCAACCCATTCCGAGCCTACTGAAATGTTTCTTGTGGCTGAAAACTGTAAAAAGGATTTATCTATTTTAATTTAGCATTTTTCGAATTACCGTTATTTACGAGTGCAGGGGCAGTGCTGTGGGAACTGGTCCGTAACTGGTGTCTCTCATTGCTCCTACAACACAAGGACACAATCCTCGCGCGTGAATATGTCGCGCATGACCACACATCACATTCAAATCTGAGCATCTTTGATTTGTAAGGCTGATTTCTGGTGCAGCCAAAACTAGGAATTAACTGCAAGCCCCGTACTTGATTTGCCAGGAAGGATGGAAGCCAAGTCTGAAGAAAGATGCTGAAAGAGAGAAGGATGAGCGTTGAAATCCGGAAAATTCTGCCCAAATCACTCACGCATCACGGGTGCTTTATATTTTATGAGGTGAAACTGAGGCTAACGCCTTACATTTAATTAAGGCCTGTCACTTTCACTACAAGTTTAGTCTCTTCCATGGCATTAATGGAAGATGCCATATTAGATAACTATAAAACTTTGTGAATTAATTCATACTGATAGGTGTATTGGGAAAGACATCGTCATTGTTCTTCACAATATTCATAAAGTTGCTGTCCCGTCACTTTTACGGCTGTCCTCGACTATCTATGGCATCAGGGGGGATATATCAGGACAGCACACCGTAAAGAACGCTCGCTCTCTATCCAGAGAACTGAATTAGGGTATGCTGTTTGGATGACTGAACTGCCTTTGTTGCTATAGCAAGAGGGACCCCTGCTGGAGAGAAATAAAAAAAATATTATTTGAATCTGTCTGTTTTTGTGTAAGCGCATTGTGTTTTTATCCGACTGCTTTTAATACAAATATCAAACGTGCACACACACACACACACACACACACAATGCCATTGATACTCTTTTGTGTTGTGTGTAGGCCTACACAGTTGACACACTTTGCAAATTCCCACAATGCTTTTTGAAAGCTCATAAACACAGTGTTTACTTGCATTGCTTATTTCACTGCAATCATAATGCTTTCATGCACATTGCACATTTGCACATTTTAAATTTGCATTCCAGTGTTCATTAACAAAAATCAGGACATGTAGCTGAGAGTACACAATGCTTACTAAGATGGGCCTTACTCACCAGGAAGGACCTAATAACTGTCCTATTGTCACTGTAGTACTGCATATATGTGTCCCTCGAGGAATAGTGAGTACAGGGCAATCAGTAATGCATGTATGTATTTACTTATTTACTTACTTATTTATTTATTTTCCTGTTGTATGTGAGCTAGAAAGAATAAGTTTGATTATAAGTAATAGTGGGAACTCAAAAACCCTAATGTTTGACTATCTGCATGAAGTCTGGCCAACTTTGCAGCTTAAGGCACTATTCCCTGTAAATCTGCTTTTGAACTATATGTATTGGGGCTATACAAATAGATTGAAATCGAAGTATGTGAAAATGTACTTTTCAATGGGCAGTAAAAGCATTCAAAAGCTTTCATTCCTGCACTTTTATAATGTCACTGCCACTGTAATACCAAGTTTAACCAAACGAGGGCAACACAAAACACGCTTTTGCACTCATGTCACTTCAGATTACTTTACGGTTCAGTTTACATTCATAACTTTTATTAATGGCTAATGGGATGGCAGCCACTGAAAGGTCAGCAGATCATAAAGTTAACTTTGGTTAAATTGAGCCAAATCAGGAATATTTCATGATTATGAATTGTTTATGAAGCACTGATGGCCACACAGTCACATATGCTTCTTAAAAAAAAAAAAAATCAGATTTTCAAGCCTGGAAAAATCTCACCGAAAATGTATGTTAATTTCCATTTAATATAATGCTTTTTTAGTTACAGTCATAATTCAAATTTATTTCTTAAACTTATTAAATTATCAAATTCTTTCTAAAAACTGGCCTAATAACAACAAAAATATTTGATAAAATATAAATTTTATAAAGTGTCATAATTATTTTATATGTAATAAAAATATAAAAAATATTATATTATATTATATTATATTATATTATATTATATTATATTATATTATATTATATTATATTATATTATATTATATTATATTATATTATATTATATTATATTATATTATAATGTAACATTATTAGTTAGCATAAGGATCCACAAATGTCCTGAATACAGCATAACCTCCACACAGCTCAGTCTGCAAATGAGGGTTAAATACGTCTAACTGGATGTGCACATTTGAATGGAATCTGGTGTTTCTCTGGTTGAATTAATTAACTGATTTCTCAGAGGCTAATAAAGCCAATGCATTTCACTTTCTAAGCCCTAAGAGTTACTTTCAGTCAGCTTGTTTGTTTATTTATAATTTCTCATCTTACTGAACAGAACCGTACTTGGAGCTCAGAAATAAAGGAGGCCTAGAGGCTTCTGAGCCAATCCAGATTTTTTTCTGTCATTGTTATGGTCTTTCATGAAGGCGCTCTTGGATACAGCTTGCCTGAGGGTGTTCTGGGAGAAAGCTAATGAAAAACCTGAGTGGAGCAGACTGAGCATCAAACTCTGTGCAGATAACATACACGACAGACTTACAAGGGAACAGCTTGTTATGTTCCCAAACTAGCAGAGAACAGTCTTTTTTGATACATCAGAGCAGAATAAATTATTACTGCATGCAAACATTCTTATATGGTTATTTATATAGTATTGTGATGGTTCTAGTGTTTCTAATGAATTAATATTTTGTTAAAAGTGCATCAGGAGCAATTACAACATGTAGGCAATGCTTGTTTTTTTTTATGGTTCTGTGTGTGCTTTGAGCAGAAGGCTTGCACGTACTATCACAGCAGTACTCTCACAGGGCTCCTGAGCAGGAAGGATTCACAGATGGGCAGCTGTCATGTAAACTCAACCTCATCAGAGCCAGTAATGCTTCCTGTAACCAACCATCCAGAGAAGCTGCACTGAAGAAACTTCATTTACTTTCAGAAACAACAAACAAGTAATAGAGGAACATATTGTGTTGCTATTCAAAACAGATAGTCAGTATGTTTCTGTATGATATGTTGTTGTTGTTTGTTGACAACACAGTCTTTGGGACTGGCAAGCATATTTTCTAACAGGAGTGACTCTCATCATATTCACACATACATACATTATTAATTTGAGTCATGACTATATGAAACAATGTCAGTGACCTTTCTTTGTTGTTAACACTTTATAATAACTTTAATTTATAAATCATTAACAAACATTATATAATGCTTTACAGATTGTTAGTTAATATATACTCACATAGCTAGAAATATATAATAATGTGCTTGTTAATGTTTACAAATTAATTTATTAAACATTTATTAATGATCTGTGAATCAGTCAAGATGTAATGTAAATTGAAATGCTTACAAATTATATTAAAGGGGACATGTGATGCCATTTACATTTTTTCTTTCTCTTTGGAGTGTTACAAGCTCTTGGTGCATAAAGAAGATCTGTAAAGTTGCAAAGACTCAAGTCTCAGATACAAAGAGATATTATTTATAAAATTTAAGAGTCAACTACGCCCTCCTAAAATGCCTTGTTCCCCCACGTCTATGTCAATGATGTGTGAAGATTTGCATAACACTGTTCACACAAAGAAAGGAGTAACTTTTACTCTCGCTGTTGCCGCCTCCGCCATGGTGTGGAGACCCTGTGTGTTTCATTGTGAAACCAATACTACTTTTTTTGTCCTTCCAAAAGGGGACGCAACTAGAAATCAGTGGTTAAGTTAATTGTTTCAGAACAGTTCAACCCAAATATTCAGATGTGTGCAGCACATTTTATGAAGAATGAGAACTGTTTCCTGAACTAGTAGCATTCAGTGCATCTGTGGCACAAAGGCTGTTTCTATAAAGTGGGGCGATTTCAACTTTGCAAGGACAGTCTGGCGCTTCTGACTCACAGTCTGTTAGTACGTTTACATATTTAAAGAATTTGCCACTGATGATTCAAATGCGAGATTTAAGCAGTGTATTAGCGCTTTTTGTTTGTAATTTCTCTGATCACAAATGCAGACATGGTTTTTTGTTTACGCTGTGTGATATACAATGTAACACGTAAAAAGACAGTATAAGTCATTATAATCAGTAATTATGTCCCCACTGGATGCAACAAATGCCTCGCTTGTAATGGATTTTATTGTTTCTGTCGCGTCGTGCCTGGACACAAGGCAT
This sequence comes from Carassius gibelio, assembly GCF_023724105.1. NCBI lineage: Eukaryota > Metazoa > Chordata > Actinopteri > Cypriniformes > Cyprinidae > Carassius > Carassius gibelio. The sequence continues at coordinate 18,718,847 of NC_068375.1, read as the reverse complement.
CACAGTATGATAAGGGTGTAACATTTCCGTCACGCGCTTGAGGCATTTAGCCAATCACAAAGCACGGGATAGCTAGGCAATCAGCATATACCTTGCTCTTCAGAACGATGAACTTTGTAAAAATCTACGTGTTTCAGAAAGGCAGAGTATAGAGGAGCAACAATAATGTAGGGGACACAAATAATCCAGCTAAAATTTTACTTGTAAGGACATGTATTCATACAGGAAAGCCATACTACTAGTGTTGCAGGGAGACCATGCCAAATTAGACAAATTCAAGCTGTTGTGGTCGTGTCAGGTCAGCGTTCTATACATTATCCATCACAGTGTTGCCAAGTCTGCATTTTCCTGTGAAATTGACCTGGTTCACTTTTTTTTTTTGATTTACGAAAGTACAAATGTAAAAAGATGTCAATTTGAAAAGCCAACACTGTTAAAATGTTTACATTAATTGTTCTGATAAATGAACAACTATTTTATTGAAAACTATTTACTGGTTTTCCCTTGTTGATGTATGATTCAAGGAATATCCTCTATTTAAGGATAGAGTATGCTTAGTATTGAGGCAATAATTACAGTTATTATTTGTTATAGGTTTGTCTTAATAATTTGGTTTAGATTAACTAGCCTCCCTCTACACAAACTCTACAGTAGCTAAAAGTCCATTGCCCATATCTGTACTAAATGATAAATAGTAAACATTTATAAACATTTATAAATGATGAATAGTCTCAACTTTAGATTGGGTACTGCAAAAACATGAACCAATAATTAATACATGATTAGTAAAGATCTGTAAGAATTCAGGTCATTTGCCACTGAGATGACTGGGGAAGCATGTTAATATTTACTAAATGATTAGCAAACGTTTAGTAACATCACCAAATAATGAATAGATTCAACTATAGATTGGGTACTGCACAAACAAGAACAAATGTTTAATAAATTATTTGTTAAAAATATGACAACACAACAATCGAAGATCAAGCGTAAAACCTTTACAGACTGTGGTTATGAGGGATTGAATAATATGTTAACATGAATAGTGTGTGAAGTGCTTAAAATTGGTATTTAAACTATTTTTCACAACATTTATAGATAAAAAAAAGTGCACTGGGTAATATATATAATTTAATGAGATAACAAGCATGTTATCTCATGGATATTTGAATATATATTAGTAATAATCCATTAAGCATTATATAATGTTTGTTAATGATTTATTAATGAATATTGTATTTGTTGTTATCAAAATCATTTGTCGATTCTTTTTTAATTGCATGATCTTATGAATTGAAAGTTGAATTACATTTGTAAGCATTTCCAGCATTATTAGGCATTTACATTAAATAATGATCTGTTAATCATTAGGTAATGTTTGATAAGTTTGTTAGTAAACATTAACAAGCACATTATCTCATATTTCTAGATATGTGAATAGATTAACTAATGATCTGTTAAGCATTATGTAATGATTTATTAATGAAAGTTATTATAAACAGACAGAAATGTCAAAAACGTTACTAGAACTCCAGATCAACACTTCATACTAAAATGTATTAGCTTTTTTTCACACAGTGAAACAGAGCATAAGAAGTATTGAATGTGGTTAAAAACAGAATATTTAAAGCATAGAATTTAATTTCATGTTTTTGCAGTTAACTTAAGGTGCTACTTGTAACATCTAATTAATAATTGATTTTATTCCAAAATATAATTGAATTAGACTATATCAAGTTAAACTAAAAAGGAATTAATTTGTATAAATAAGATATAGATCCAGTTGAAACAAAAATTCAAGAAGTAAATTCTTGAAATAACAATATCAGTTTACTTTTTTTTTTAGTGTTCATTTTAGTTTGCCATCCTAGGTTTTTGACTGAGCTGGGTCTGCTGAAAATACAGTTGTGAGTCCTAAAAGTTCACATGTGTGATTTCGGGTTTAAAATGAGTTATTCACACAAGGATAACCGTGGGCACGCTGTATTTCTTTATACATTTTACATTTACTTCTACCGTATTCATAATCATGACTTGAGGTCAGAGACACAATTTGTATATAGTAAAAATGACTTAAAAAAGCTTTCACTTAGTGATAAGGTTTGTCATGTTTTTTGTCCATAATCTATTTATTCAACAAAAGATTAAATGTTCAGAGAATTCATTTTGATGAACAGGCTTCTGCCCTGCAATTTAGACTAGAAGACTAAAGTTTGATAAAAAAAAAAATAGCCCATGTTGCCAGTAAGGACAAAAGCATGCCTTGTGATCTGCAGGCAAATCAACGTCTTCTCTGGGATGTGAAAGCTGAGACCTATAACAGGTTTTGTTTTGATGAGTTATTTGGGCATAATTTGCATGTGAGGCCAAAACATTAGGTGTTTCACTGAGATTTAGACAGTTGTGGGTTAAGAGGATTTCATTGTCTTTAACATGTTTTAATATGGTACACAAGGCTTGCTAACTACAGTAATATAACTTCTGGATGTTCTTATCCAAATTTCCATTCCTTTTGCCTGTTTAATTCCTAAAAAAGGGAAGAGGAAAAGTGTCCTATTTAGTGTCCACATGTAAATTCCACCTCAACAAAATGCAGATTCTGCCATTTTTGCGAGAGGGATTTTGTTAAAATCCTTGCTACAACAATTTTACATTAGCTCAGTAAAGTGCTGGTCATTTGGTGTTTCTTCAGTCAAACAGTGTGCCTCAAGAGGAGACAAGAATGATTGTGAATGTGATTTCTCATTTATCGACCCCACTTTCCAGCCACTTTTAAGTACACACAAACATTAGACTGCAGTGAGTGTCTGTTTTCTCTCTGTTCACAACAGAAAGGTTACAGGGTCAAGTGGAAGCAATACATGTCAATACACCCTCAGTACCCATGGCTGAAGTGCCCTTGAGCAAGGCACTAAACCCCCAATTGCTCCCTGGTCGCTGGAGCAAATAGCTGCCCACTGCTCCGGGTGTGTGTGTGTGTTCCCTACTCACTGCTGTGTGTGTGCACTTGGATGGGTTAAATGCAGAGTACCAATTCTTAATATGGATTCCCATTCTTGGCAAAAGTCCTGCTATTTTTATTTATTTATTTATTTATTTTTCATAACATTATGATTGAGACAAGGGCCACTTACAATTTTTTTCATATTTGTTGCATTTAGAAGATTAGGAAATTGCTTCACATATTTTCAAATTAATGTGAAATTCTGACTCAGTACAGTCTGGCTCTACTGTAACAATTATACACTATAAATATACTACTTAGGCTCATTGAGGGAGGAATTAAACGTACCATTCGCATCCTCTTGCTCCATGAACCGTCTGATGGAAGAGTATTGATCCAGCTCTCTCTTGAGTGGCTTTATTGAATCATCTGGACAAGTTTTGTGATTGATCGACTGCAAAAGTCACCATTGCTAGTGATACCATTTAACTCACTCCGTGGTTTAGCTCACCATTGGAGATTTCACAAATGATAAACCAGTCTAGCTCACTACTGTTTATATATCACTTCACATTTCTGCATTTGATGGCAATGTCAGAATAAATATTTATTCTCTTGAGAAGATGTGTCACCAAATGTTTTACTAATGTCACTAAAAATTAAGAATGGCCAGAAGTGAGTTTTCTGAGTTTTTCTGAGTTGTTACGGGGTAAATACACTCTGGACTTTGTTTACACCACCCAGAGAGGAGCTTACAAGGCCCTCCCCCTCCCCCACCTTGGTGCATCAGACCACATCACTGTCATGTTAATGCCTGCATACAGACCACTCGTTAAAGTCACAAAACCAGTTCACAAACAGATACAAGTTTGGCCGGAAGGGTCGTCAGAGGCTCTTCAAGACTGTTGACAGCACTGAAACCACTGACTGGAACATGTTTCAGCAGGCTGCCACATACAATAACACCACAGACCTCCGAGAGTACTCAAGAGACTGTTGCTGCCTACATCGACAAGTATATTGATGTTGTAACAGTCACAAAGACCATCACTGTCTAGGCCAACCAGAAGCCGTGGATGACAGGGGAGGTCTACAGACTCCTGAAGGCTCGGAACTCTGCCTTCAGAGCTTGAGATGAGTTGGGCCTGAGGACAGCTGGGGTCAACCTATCCCAAAGCTAAGAGATAGTACTCCAGGAGGATAGCCTATCAATTCAGCAACAGCAGAGACACTCAGAGCCTATGGCAGGGGATACAGACCATTACGGACTACCCCAGCCAGCATGAGAAGATCCCTCAGCAGGATCAACGCATACAAAGCTCTGGGTCCTGACAACATTCCTGGGTATGTACTGAGAGACTTTGCTGTGGAACTCAGTGAAGTCTTCACAGACATTTTCAACATCTCGCATAGTCAGACTTTTATCCCCACATGCTTCAAAGCTTCCACCATCATTACAGTCCCGAAGAAGCCGTCTCCACCCTGTTTCAAGGATGGACTACCGTCCAGTTGCACTTACTGCTATTCTCATGAAGTGCTTTGAACTCATGAAGTGGTCATGCACCTTATCAAGTCTGCCCCCTCCCTGGACCCCTTCCAGTTTGCATATCAGTCCAACTGATCGGCCGACGATGCCATCGCCACTGCCATCCACTCAGCACTCACTAATCTAGACAAAAAAGACTCATATGTCAGAATGCTGTTCATAGGCTTCAGTTCAGCATTCATCACAATCATCCTTCAACGGCTCATTCAGAAACTGGTCCAACTGGGGCTCAACACTTCGCTGTGCAACTGGTTGTTGGACTTTCTGACTGGAAGACCTCAGGCAGTACGAGTTGGCAGTAACACATCCAGCACCATCACACTGAACACTGAGGCCCTCCAAGAATATGTGCTGAGCCCCCTACTCTTCATGAAACATGACGGCCGGGTGGTGCAGTGACAACAATCTCTCTCTGAATGTGGAGAAGACGAATGAGATTGTTGTTGAATTCAGGAGAGTGCACACTCAATATCTTCCTCTGATAAATGGTGTAACTGTGGAGAGGGTGAGCAGCACCAAGTTCCTGTGTGTGCACATCAAAGAGGACTTCTCCTGGACTGACAACTCCATAGCACCAGCCAAGAAAGCACAGCAGCATCTCTACTTCCTCCGCAAACTGAAAAGAGCCAAAGCCCCAGTCCCCATCCTGGGCACCTTCTACAGAGGCACCATCAAGAGCATCCTGACGAGCTGCATCAAGGTGTGGTATGGTGTCAAGTCACTTCAACCCATAGTAAGAGCAGCTGAGAAGATCGTTGGTGTCTCTCTCTCCTCCCTCCAGGACATTTATGGAACCCGTCTCACCCGTAAAGCCCTCTGCATCGCAGGTGATCCCACACACCCATCCTACAGCTTCTTCAGTCTGCTGCCATCAGGGAGGAGACTGCAGATTCTCCAGGCCAGGACCAGCAGACTGAAGGTCAGATTCATTCATCAGGCTATCAGGAAGTGGAACTCCCTCCCCCACCAGCTCTCATATCCACAGATCCTTACACTCCTCCCTTCCACTAACAAACTATGACCTGCACCAGTCACCTTGTGCACTTTTGTGCACTTGTCTGCTCACTGCCTCATTCAACTACCTTTTCATTCAGTATAAATAAAGAGCTTTTTGTCACTTTAAAACAGTCTGGATGAACTATTTTGCACTACCATCATTTTATCTGCACTATTTGTTTGATGTGCTGCTTTATTTAACTGTATTTTTTTAACGTCCATATTTGTATAGTTGTATTTTATATTTCATCTGTATCTATATGTATTTTTATGCTCTACTGTTAGTGCTATCTAGTGTTTGCACCAAAGGTCTGAGCGTAACACAATTTCAGTTATCTGTATGTATGTGCTGTACATGTGGAATAACTTGACTTGACTTGACTTGACTTGACTTGACTTTGCTTTATGAGGCAGATTGTGGAGAAGAGGAGGCCAACTCAAAAGAGGTCTTCTGGGAATTTCTATTATTTACATCCTGTGGACTCAATGTGAGTTGACAGCATCCATAAGAAGCTCATGAATAAAACCACAGGTTCTTAAAAGCAAGAGAGAAATGTAGATTGTGGATTTCATGTTGCCGCTGGTCAAGGGTGATTGACACAAGGGTTGATGACAAAAGGAGATGAGTTAATATCACATAAAGCAAGGCTCCTATCACTGAATATCCTATTTTCCTTCATTTTCTAATAGCTTGTGTGATACCTAAAGCCTTTTAAGCAGACATCCATAAATCAGATTACTAAACCCAAATCACACAAATTTTACTATCATTTACCATTGTTCAACTTTGTTCAAAATACATAAATTGGGTTCCATCTCATGCTTTAAAAGGCAAAAATGTGGTCCGTGTGATTGGCCCCTCACGCCTTTCACTCATGAAAAAAATCTGAGCACTTGAAAAAAATTTTTTACATTTTGTTTGAAGTATATCTTGGCCTTTACCAGAGCATTATAAGTACTCCTTACTTATGAAGCATTTGAAGGCACCACAATTCTCACAGACTGGTGTTAGCACATGCACAGTCAGTCACACCCTACACTAATACGCTGCAAGCCCTTGACATATGGCCAGCTCTATCAGTTTGTGCTGAGGGAAAAAAAGACTTTTAACCTACCACCTATCCATGCTGGTGAAGAGAGGCCATTCAACAACTTCTCCCTCAAAGTCCAAGCCATAGTCGGCATGCTCAAAGTCCTGAAAGGGGATGATACTGAAGAACTGCACAGTGGGTCAAATATGAAACATCTTTTGAAACATCTTCCTTGTGCACAGCAAGCCCAATTCAGGAGGCATCACCTCAAGAGAAATCCTGATAAGACTAAATTCTCCCTCCTCGAGGTTGAAGATTGGCTACATCTGGAAGCCAACTGTATGGAATTTGACTCAACTGATGATACAAGAGCAACAAAACTAGATCAAGGAGCAGCAATTTGGGGAAAAACAAACCACAAAAAACTCTCATATGGCATAGAACAATGGCAGGCCATAGAACCAATAACCAAATCCAGGGTAATTCACCTCAATGTATCTTCCAAGCATAAAGCCATCTGCCCATACTGCAGAGCTGAACATTACCTCAGCCAGTGTACCACATTTATAGCATTAAGCAAACAGCAAGTGGTTGGCTGGATCAAATACAATAAATGGTGCTTAAAATGTGAAGATGGTAGTAAAGTCACAACAAGACCAAAAATTACTGAACCTGCTTGAGACAGTGCAGGTGAAAGTAGATGAATGAGTTGAATGACGGCCAGAGAGCCCTGCCATTGGACTAAACATGGACTCCATTGAACTCCGTACTACTACACTTTGTGGCCTCACTTTAGCTGGTACTGGATCATCACTGCCAGATCCTAACAAGTTCTTAACCTTTGAGGAAGTCCTGGAGGCTACTTGCAGATCCACGCATGGGGTGGTGGGAAAAACAGGTGCACCAGGAGCATCGGAGTACCAGCAGGTTGAAAGAAGTTTGTTGAGGTCCAATTAGACAGTATTCTTACAGAGTATCATGCTCTCACAAGTGGTAAGCCAGTCCCACTCAGCCATTCAGCCATCTACTCACATTTTCACCCAAGATGGATGAAACAACTGCACTCATCAGTGAAGGAGGACGACAACGGCAAGCCACCTACACGATCACATAGCCATGGACCCAAAGCACCCTTATATATAAACAATCTTCTTGTAAAGCAGTACAATACCAAACTCTGCCACCCTGATCCAAAAAAAGTCTTCACAGAAATGTAAAGATATTACTGGATCCTCAGAGGGAGAGAAGCAATTCGTCACTATCAACATTCCTGTGTTGTACAGTATGTCAAATGTTGAGAGTTAAAGTGAACACTCCAAAGATTGCAGAACTCCCTCATCAAATTCTCTGCCTCATGAAAATAACTTTCTATTGCACAGGGGTGGATTACTTTGGCCCATTCCTGATAAAATAAAGGAGGAGCAATGAAAAAAGGTGCAGAATAATTTCTTGATTACCCACTGTGCTCATTTAGATCTGCTGAGTAACATGGATACAGATCTGTTTCTGATGGCTCTTTGGCATATATGATTGCACAACATGTAGGAATTCCCTCTGAAATCCTGACAGTTCAGGGCACCAATTTCCAAGGAGGTGATAAAGAGCTACAGACAGCTTTTACTGCCATGAGTCCACATCTTCAAACCCAGTTAGTGAAACGGTAGACACAATTCCATTACAACCCCCCAAAATGTCCCACATTTCAGAGGTATGTGGGAGCATGAAATCAGTTCTTTTTAAACTGCTCTATATACCATGTTAGGGTCCTAAATGTTCACAGAGGAAGTCCTACAAACACTTCATGCAGGGGTTGAGGCCATTCTCAGTGCAAAACCACTTTCCACTCTCCTTTGATGTGGTGAAACCAGATCCGGTTATCCCAAACTAACTGTTGATAATGTGGCCAGATGCATCACTACAACAAGTGGTCTACCCAGAATCTGAGATTCTACGTCAAAGAAAAGATGGCACCATTAAAGTATTGGCAGATCAGTTTTGGAAGTTTTATTAAGAATTACTTGTTGACCCTGCAATCACATAAAAAATGGAATAGTGAATCCAGCAACCTCACACCCGGAACAGTTTTGATGATCATAGACCACCAACTTCATCATGCTTTGTGGTCTGTTGGCAAAGTAATAACCACATCCCCTGGATTTTTTTACTTCGATCAGGCAAAGACTGAAATAAAAAACAAACTTCACCACTGACCAGTGGCTTGTTTCATCACACTGTGCGCCCAGATAACAACCTCACTCTATAGTAACGGTCAAGTCTACCTAACAACCAGTCCACCTTCACTTCAAAAGTGTAAATAATTAATTTGAATAATTCAAGTCTCAGAGTTTGAACCCCATTGTTTACATAAGCAGATAACATTCATTATGACTAATTTTAACAAATGCTTGTCATCCTAATTGCAGAATCTTTCTAACAGCTTGGGACTAAGTGCCTTGTTCAGGGCCAAAATGGTATTAGTAGAGCTCAGTATCCTAAAGCACTTGTCACAATCTCATTAAGATTCTATATTGTAAATCCCTAAGTGGCCCCAAAGTCTCCAAACAAGCAGCAGATATTAATACCTCATTATATCATTCATTAGGCAGAATGTACACCAGTGGAATGAAGATTATAAGCATGATACATCACAGGTTCCAGGCTTAGGCAAGGTTCATAGACTGAAACTTCAATGCACATACTGCCGGATTTCAAGCAACATCACATTTGGTTTATGCAAATCATATGCTTAAAAAATCAATCATAGTCTGGACTCTGGAGGTAGTCAGTAAAAAAAAAAAAAAAAAATACAAGTACAAAAAAAAGTACTGCAACAACTTTTACATAATTTGCATTATATCAATACAAAAATGTTAAGTGCTTTTAAAATTGTAGTATTTATATCAAACAAAGTTTATAACCCCTTTTTATTTTCATAATCTGATGTAGCCTATTTCAGTTGCAAGGTTCATTAAAAGTGGGGTTTATATACCAGAATAAGGCCAGGTGGGTTGAGGGGTAGGGATGAAAACTAAAAAGAATTTGCAACATCATCCAAAGAGCAAAGTGATTTCAAAGGTGGAGCATTTAAATTAAAGAAAAACTAAGATATATATGTGCTTTATTTTATTTTATTTTTACTTGAGATAATCATGCACAATAAGACCAGTAATGTGCACTAGGAAAGTAAATAAATAAACAATCCATTTTGAATTTATGTTGACTGTGGAGCTCTCAGGCTTTGATGATGTCATCCAGTTGACATAATTTTTTCAGTAGCCTGTCTTCTGAGAGCCTTTCAGTCTGTCTTGTTATTGATATTTCAGCCTAGTAAAGTTTAAGAGGAAAAGGTTCCCAGAGACAACGACTCATGCAGGCTTACTGAATGTTCTTCTCAGTCTTGCAACGATTAAGAAATCATTCAGAAACAACATTTCTTAAATCAATGGGACATGTTTGTTAGCTGGGAAAGTTTTCAGAAACATATAAATCTGCTTCTTGTCATGGTCTTGTTAAGATCATGCTGCCGTACATCACAACAGAAATGCAGGATAATGATGAGGTTTCCCATGAGTTGACCTTAATTTGTCCAAATCCAGAATGTTTTGTATACTGTATGTGTATGAAAGCACTCTTCTCCACTGCACTGAGTTAGCTAGAAGACTGATTAAACATTCATGGTTTTCCCTCATTTTATAAATATAAAATTCACATTTATTTTTAAGGGCACTGTCTGCTTTTGGTAATTTTTCTCCTTCAAGACTTTCAACAAGATAGTGATGATGCTAAATTCCCTACATACACTTCATGACCTAGACGTTTTATAAATCTAAAGCTGTTTTAAAGTTTTATATTAATGAAGAGAAAGATTTGCTGACATTTTGACCTAACTAGTGAGTTTATACATATATGTTGGGTTTTGTTAAAAGTATTATTCTATTTATCTAAAGGTACAGAAACCTAAAAAAGAATACATATACTCTTAACTTAAAGGTTCTTTATTGGCATACAGTTTGACCCTCCAACATCCACCAGAGTTTCTTCTGTGTGATTATTTAGGCTATTTAAATGTTCTTTACACTACGAACTGAAAGGGGAACCCAAATGGTTCATCTAGTAGCACCGCAAATTTTAAAACAATTTGTTTTAGAAAGGTGTAGAATAAAATAATTCTTAGGCTATTCAATGCTACAATATACAGTGGCCCCAGAATAGTTTGTGTTGTACAGTTTTTATGTTTTTCATTGGATTACTAAACAACAAAATGCCAAGCCAAGTGACATGTATTCATACATTTATAATTATTTTGGGGCTTTTTTATTTAGAAGACACAGAAGTGGGGTGCCATAGGCATGAAAATATGACCTTCTTGACATTACTGGTTGTTGCTGATATACAGGTGCTTGTCATATCATTAGAATATCATCAAAAGTTGATTTATTACACTAATTCCATTCAAAAAGTGAAACTTGCATATTGTATTCATTCATCACACATAGACTGATGTTTTTAAATTTTTTTTTTTTTTTTAATTTTTATTTTGATGATTATAACTGACAACTAAGGAAAATCCCAAACTCAGTATCTCAGAAAATTAGAATATTACTTAAGACCAATACAAATGAAAGGATTTTTAGAAATCTGGGCCAACTGAAAAGTATGAACATGAAAAGTATGAGCATGTAGAGCACCCAATTCATAGTTGGGGCTCCTTTTGCCTGAATTAATGCAGCAATGCAGCGTGGCATGGAGTTGATCAGTCTGTGGCACTGCTCAGATGTTATGAGTGTTATGAATGGAATTAGCGAAATAAATCAACTTTATGATGATATTCTAATTATATGACCAGCACCGGTTGTGGTGTAAGAGCTCCCTATGATCTGCTCTCAGCACAGATATCTGGATTTTTGCACTCTTCATCTCAGGTTGCCCTATATCATCTTATGTTGAAAGAGGCTTCAGCAGTGCCACACACACACAAAAAGATGTCCATAATGACAAAGTGAGGGGCTAGTTGTCATCAGCAGGTGTTTGTGCTCCTCCACTTGGCTAACACTTTAAGATGGACGATTAGCTGCACTCTGCTTTGAATCTCATTATTGTGGGTCTGGCAGACGCCATGGCAGCAGCAGCCTGTGCAGCAGGACAAAGAGTCATCCCTCATCCCTACAAATCATCCACACAACAGAAACTGGCTTCCCGCAGCACGGCCCAATCACACCACTGAGACAACATGGCCTCACTCCTTATGAGCACAAAGGAATGAATTATTACAGAATCTATGGGACAGGGTTATTATCTTGCACAGTTTCCTAACAGTATATTTCAGTGTTCTGACTAAAGAGAGAGAAGAAGAAAAAAAACCTTCATAGAAAAATTTGCATTTTAATTTTTATTATTTTATTACTAGTTTTAATATAATATAAGACTCTGCTTAGAACTGATAATATTGGATGTACTGAAATTGTGAATTAATCTATAAAATATTTCATTATGATTCTTATTTGATTGCATTATTATGTGATAATTTATGCCATTAAGATTCTTCAGTGTTGTTGGCTCCAAATTATGATAAACCCATTAGCAATCATGTAACTTCCTGAAGGATATGTTGATCAAAAGTGACTGTAAATATATTTATGTTTCTAATTCAAATTAATATTGTTCTTTTTTTACACACACACACACACACACACACACACACACACACACACACACACACACACACACATATATATATATATATATATATATATATATATCAGTTTCCACAAAAATATTAACCAGCATAACTGTTTTGAACATTGATTAAAATGTTTCTTGAGCAGCAAATCAGCATATAAGAATGATTTCTCAAGGATCATGCGACACTAAAGACTGGAGTAATGATGCTGTAAATTCAGCTTTGGCATCACAAAAATAGTTACATTTTAATATAATAAAATGAAAAACACTTAAAGTTGCAGTAATATTTCATGATATTACTGTTTTTGATCATATAAAGGCAGCTTTAGAGCAAACTTTCTTAAATAAAATAAAATCTTGCAGACTTTGGAATTGTATAGTGGCTGTACACTACTATTCAAGAATCAGTTTGTAAGAATGAAATATAAACAGAAGAAAATGCAAACTAGACAATTAAACTGAAAAAAAAAGATAAAAGACAAAACTTTACTAAAGAAAAAAGATATTTTTCTTTAGTAAATTAACAAAATAAAACAATTCAATACAAGCTGTATTCACAAATTGGAACACTTCCCTGTTAATACTGATATCCCCGAAATTCTATTTAAAAAACTATTTATAAGAGCACAAAATAGGTGCAAATCATTTTACTTGGATGGACACAGCAATGTACAGGCTGTGTCCATATCAACATGACAGAGGCAAGTGTTCAGTCGCCTCCTTTGACATTTGAGAAATGTCATTGAGCTTTATATAGTGTCCTCAGCAATTGAGGCAGATATGTTTTGACTGTAGATGGGGAACAATGAACACAGATGTATCTGCAAGCCCTTAGTTCCCATGGCTACATCAGATTATTGCCTGATTCCTTGCATACAGCAACATCTTTCCCTCCACTCAAGCACAGCTGTGAGTATGGTCTCAACTCTTAAGGGATATAAACACCAGCCCAGTCATGGAGGTCTAGTGACAGTTAAAAATAAAATGAAGAAAACTGTGCAAATAAAAATTCTAATGTGCAAATAGGAATACAGTAATAACTTTTTAAACAGACAAATTCATAAACAGCTATATTAATTCATATTGCAAAATACATTAAATAAATAATTTACATTGAAATTGACTTTAAAAATGTTTGTTTGATTCATGCTTAGATTAAAAAATATATTAAATAGTAAATTCACAATTAGTAGATTTTAAATAACGTGGAGGGCAAAACAAGGCTTTCCTTCGCTGACCGCTGTTTTAAAGGCACTTTAAGTGTAATTTACATGAAACGTTTTATAATGTAGGCCTACCGCTGTTTTTATTGCTACAGGTGCTTTATATGGATTGCTAATGGACAAAACTTGCAATTTGTTTACATAACTTTGTTTTATTCTTTTGAGAGGGAGCCTAATCTAAATACTTTTGGACTGGAACAGATAGAAAATTGACAGTCTTGTACTGCAGATCTGTGGATGTTTTGACGGCCAGGGCTTCGAATTAGTCAAGTGACTGAAAACCATCAATTGCTTTATCTTTGGCAGTCAAGATGCTGAGGACAGTCCGCTTTCAGCTCAATTTTAAGAGCAACATACATAGGCCTATGGGTGCGATTTGTTAACAAACCAGAATGGGTTATGTTTTCTTTCTTTCTTTTTATATTTTTCTTGAAAATATCACAAATCACTGTGGAGCTATAAATAATATTTTTGGGAGCTACAGAAACATTTTTAGAACAAATATTCTGATTTGACCTTGAGATTTTAGCTTTGATATTTTATGATAATTCTTGGTTACAATGTTATTTCTGCCAGGAAAGCAAAATCAATCATCAAGCTTATGATATTTTGAATAGAAGTACGTGACAAATCTGTAGCCTTCCTATTCAATTACGTTTGCTTCAATTTATTTTGATCAGTGCTTCGTTACTCAACATACAAACTTTTACTACAAAAGTGCGCACATTATGTATTCACACACATTATATGCATTTTTTTATAATAATTCAGCAGAGAGATGCATAGACCAGAAGGGGGGAAATCCCCATCGCCCCTGCAAATCGCACACTGCATATACATATAATAGGCTACTTTACATACTACGCAAATTAGGAAGATACAAGATAAATCACGGTTTTATTCGTGTTTTTAAATGACACTAAATAGTACCTACTACAGAGCAGAAATATCTGTTGATGTAAGAACAGCAATGATCTGTGTATGACAGGCAATAAACTGAAATGCCACACAAAGTTACAGTGACTACAAAAAAGAATCTGAACACACACACACACACGTGCGGAAACCATGACTCACTCATCTGCGGTACCTATGATCTCACAAAACTAGTTTATTAACACAACGCATCTATCTATATTAACCTATGTTAAAATGACAAATTGACGCACATAAATCATTACGCTGATATAAATGATGTACGATTGCCGAGCTCACTGATGTGAATGCATCAGTTCGGTGATCTGCTAGCCTGGTCTGCGCATGAGCGGGGACGCACAGGGTGAGGAGTGGGACTGAGAGCAGCTGTGGCAAATGTTTCACCAGTCCAGCAATCTCGAGAAGAAAATACCATTCACGGCTGAAGAATACACTTTAAGGCACTCTTTGCGCGGAATCGAATAAGGAGGAGCGTGTCAGACGTCCGTGATCATCTGCGATGCGTTCAAAGTAACAGATCGGCGCGTTTTCTGAACTCACTGGAAACAAAATAACAACCCCGAAAGACTGACAATAAAAGCCCACAACTGACACCAGACCGAACCAGGGCCTCGGTACACCATCCTCTCCTTAACACGGACATTTAACCTCTATTATTTCAGAAAAGCCCTTCTTCTCTTGGTGAAACTCAGGAAACAATGAAGACCTAAACTCATGTGTTAGCCGCTTAATGTGAGTGAGTGTGTGTGTGTGTGTGTGTGTGTGTGTGTGTGTGTGTGTGTGTGTGTGTGTGTGAGAGAGAGAGAGAGAGAGAGAGAGTGAGAGTGCTCTTTTCCTCTCTCCTCAAGGAAACTTTCTCCCGTCGCTTTAAAAGCCTGGAAGCAGAAGAAGCTTTAATAGAGTTGGAGAAGACGCTCAGGCTGTCTTCTTGATTTCTGTATGGAGGTGAGGGGCGAGGACAGGGGATCGGACGGCAGCAGAGGCCCCGACTCGACTCACTTTCTCCATTACAGTAAACCCGAGCGAGCACGGGTGACGGACCCTGACATGATGATCTACCCGAGCGCTGGAGGAGAGGACCTCACGGGGAGAACTGCTGCGGCCGGCTGCGAGTCCCCCTCCTCGGATGGGCCGGGCAGCAGCAGGATGTCGCCCACCGACGGGCCCACACTCTTCCCACCTTTACCGCTGCCCCCTCTGCCGTCTGAAATCGGGCCGCAAGGCAGTGTGGATGAAAGTGATCAACAGGATGGGCCAGAATATGAGGAAGAGGAGGTTGTTTTCCCCCTCTCAGCGCCGCCCACCAATCAGTAAGAATTAATCTCGTACACATGTATCATTTCTGTTAGGAGTTCATTATGGGAAAGCACTTCTAACATAGGACGGTTGCAGCTCTGTTAATGGCTGTGTCTCAAAAAGAAGTTAGCTATCTACCTCTAATGGGTCGATTACCAAAAAATGCAGGCTTTTACATTTTTTTTCCCTTTAACTTACAGCAATCCAGTGTACATAACTCATAACAAAATAATAATTCATACAATATACCCATAATAAATATATAAAACTACTTCTTGTTCAATATAACGTTTGTGTAACATATAATCTTCCGTAATTCATATTCTATTTTATTTTTTTTTTACTTTATTTTTTTACACAAAAAATATCCACAATATATTTTACTGTTACCATTTTTTGTTTGTTTTTGTTTACTGTATATTGTAAAGTAACTTGCATTTAACCAGGTATTAGCTATATATTTACTGTAACATTTTTATTTTTCCGTTACAATTTGGACAGTAAAGCTTACTAGGTTTTGAGACCGTTGACAAGCATTCATGATAACTAGCACATGTATCTGTTTGTATGCATATTATTTACATTTAACAGATACTATTATTAAGTCATTGTGGTGACTTTCATATGATATATTTTACTTCCTCATATTGCAGAATGTGCGGTTATGTATTCTGAAGCTGTGCTATTTAGTTATGGGTTATCCATATAACTGTACAACTTTTCCTAATGAGATATATATAGTCTGGTGTCAAGTTTTTTCACTGTGTTCTGCCACTGCATAAGTTTTTTAGTCGTAGAGTAGGGTTTTGACCTATGCATTTCAGTAATATGGTATTTTGAATGTCTTTGGTGTATCTAGACCTTCCTTCCGCACACATTGTGAAACCACAGTTTCTGATAAATGATTGTGATTGCTTTCTGTGTCATCCATTATCATTAACCATTATCTGATTCTAATGAAAAATGTCAGGCCTGTATCACAAAAAGCTAAATGATAGTCAGTAATTTATTGTAGCTCTCTCATATCTTTGGTTGCTTGAGCTGGTTTATAATCAGGCCTGAAGTTTTATATAGTGCACAGTTGTTTCAGCTCATCAAAAATACAAAAACTATTGTCGGTGTTCAATATTTAAAATACTTAATATTTAAAGAAAAAAAATATTATATATTATATTATAAAGAATATTTTAATAAGATACTTGAAAGCAGCAAAAAAAAAAAAAAAAAAAAAAGTGAATCAAGTGTTTCGCAATGATAGTTCAGATATAATTTCCTGTTGGTTGTCAGTTGTTTCTTTGAAAGTGCTGAATGTTGTCACAGAAAATAGAGGGTGATTTATTTTGGCTTTCAATAACATAGATGGTCTTTTCAGAATTTAACTTTTATTTATTTTTTATACGTGCTGCATACTACAAATGAGAAAATGCCAAAATTCATAGAAGTGATGCCACGGTAGTTTTATTTGTGATTTGTGCATTGCTGCTCTGCTGCATACAGTTGTTAGTTCTTGAGATACACTTTTGCCGTAGACTGGTGACCCATTTATGATGAAAGTTTCCTCAGAGCTTCCAGATTATTTACTCTGACAGACTCGTTCGCCTATAAGCCTGGACAGTGTTGCTTTCTGATGCACCTACAATGAACCAGAGGTGCTCCATAAACTTATATTACCACATGCACACAGCGGTTGCTGAATTTGCACCACGATGAGGTATTATTCACATTTCAGCCCTCATCTGCTCAAAATGACTTGGGCTGTGACATAATAAAAGCCAGTGTCGGCTTATGACTCAAGGCATGTCTTTAGCAGAGAAGAGGAAGTATGCGGGTGTCTCATGAGATGCAGGTGACATTAACAACTTGCTGGCTTGTTTTATTTTTGGTATATATTCTGACACCAAAATGAACCCTACTTCTTGCGAAGGCAGTGCATGACTTGTACATCGTGTATAGCAACATATTCTCTTGATTTTATCATTCCTGATCCACTATCAATTTTCTTTTAAACGGTGGCAGTTGTTTCAATGTTTTCTTACACTGGTAGGTTGAATGGCAGCACAACATGGCGCACATTTTCTGAGTTGGATGCGGTGCTGTGTGTCAGAATGTGTGACTAAAGTTAGTGTTTAGTTGCGCACAGAAGACAGCCACAATCATTCACGCCTATCTGCTGTGCACTTCATTCATAAACAATGATGCCAGAAGCGAAATACATATTTCACAGATGCTTTCTACTGTTTAATAAAAACAAAAAAGACAGCACATGAAGAGCGGGACCAGGCCTTGGAACGCAAACAAACAGCTCTGTGGAGAAAGAGCAGGTTGATTTTTGTTTCCGTGAAGATTAGAAAGGATTTTGAGTCATAAACGGTTTCTCTCAAGAGCTGGAAAGAGAGGAAGAGAGAGTTGTATTTGGAGATTAACAGCGATGCATATTGTGTCTGCTAGATCAGAAGTTGAACAACAAACTCACTGTCAGTCAAGGGTTAATTGAGCTCCCATGCTGGTTAAAGGCACAGTATGTAGGATTTTTGCAATACAATATCCCAAAAAACGATTGCATAGTGTGATATATTTAATGCAGTTGTGTACTTACATTATCCCAAAAGTTCCAAAGGATTTGTACATCCAGAGAAATTCCAGTTTTAGATAATGACTTATCCCTGTTCATTGTTACCTATCAATGACATAATATCCGTACTATTGATTTCTGCTTTTAGAAACTATGGCAACACACGTGGACAAAAATGCTGCTTAGAGTGTTGACTGCAGCGTTAAAATTAGATCTGCTCAGTGTTGAACTTTCTGTGTTTTTATAGTGTTCTGCTTCATAACCAATAACAGACAAGTCCATTGAGTTTATGAATGCAGCAGCCAATCAGAGCCGTTCAGATGAGTCATCGCTGAAACACCGGAGTTTTGTTGTTCAGTGCGTACACTCGCTGACTGAATTCTGCTCTCATGAATTCCCTCATCCTAAACAAAAAATGCAGATGTACGTATGATGTAAGTAGGATATTCATTCATCAACAGTGTATAGACAGCTTTACTTAGTTTTCTGAGAGTACTTAAACTCATGCTAGACTTAAGTCATACATTGCTCACTTGCTCTGTATAGTTTACTATACATAAAAAAACCTACTTGTATCCATGACCATGATTCAGACATCTCTGGATGGTGAAAACGAAAACTCCCATCATTCCCCTCTCCGTCATAGTGTCATCAAGCTCCGCCTTTGTTAATGTTTTGAAAATGCGACCTCTACCAGCGAAAATTGACATATTGTGCCTTTTATTGCCTTTTTTTGAGAAATACAGGGACTTTGGAATGCCAAGTGGCACAAAAGAACTGTCAAGAGACTTCTGCTCGAGAAAAAGTCTTCTCTTTGCCCTTTTTTGTTTTCAAATAGCCTTGAACAACTTATCTAATTCATTGTTTTTGACTGTTCATTACCTTTTGTGTTTAGTTAAAGCAGCAGTTTTATTTGACAAGGATTGTGTTTAACTATCTCTAAATTAAAGTCTTCTGCATTAACTTTTAACCACCTCCTTGTTCCATGTTTTAAGACATCTGAGCACCAGTATATATTCAAGTAGCTATTGCAAGAACATTCACTGGCTGTTTCTGGACATCTATTGATTTCTCTTTAGAAGAATGTAGGTCATGTAGGCCAAGCTGATAGGATGTTTTTCCCCATTATAAATGGTCTAATGCTATAAAAGCTCAGCTCTTATATGGATTATCTAAAGACAAAAAAGACAAAGCAATATATTGTGAAAGCTGAATAATCAGCCAATTTTTGGAAATGTTAAGGTTTTTGTCACACAAGGATAATTATGTCTCATACTCTGTATGTCACGCTAACAGCAAGAGAAACTTTTATTTATTTAAGTGAAGGCAGTGCAAAATTAACAAAGCAATATTTTATTGTTGGTGTGTACATTTCAATAGCATAAACAGATATTTGGTGAAATATCTGTTTTTAATATAAAATGAATACTATTAATTATAAGTGTTTTTAACTCACAATTTTGCCGCGTGATCCACTCTCTTGGATTTAATGTTTCACTAAGCTTGTCTCACTGAAGTCTGTGATTATCATCCCTGCAAAGGATATTTGTGACGTTATGTTATGTTACTTAACTTTTGGACCAACTTTACTAAGTTTGGACCAGTTTTCTTCATCATTTCTTCATTAGGTTTTGGAGCAGGGCTGTTGTTTAAAATAAGAGTTCATTTACCTTCAATAAGATGTAAAATCACAACGTAAAGTTTTCTGATTTACATTTAGGCACTAAGAATATTTTCTTTGAAAAAGACGCAGATAGCAGCAGATTCATGGCTCAGCACACAGCACATTGAGGATGTTTAATCCATCCTTTGTGTGACCCCCTTTCGGCTCCTGCCGCACCGTAACTGCTTGCTGAAGATGGGCTCTTTAGTCATCCATCTGTGTGGCAGAGGACAGTCCCCGTGTGCTGACTCTAACATACTGTGACACTCCATCATGTGTGAAGGAAAACAAAGCTGTTTGGCAGCTGCTCCCAGACCCTGTTCATCTCCACCTTTTTTCCAGTGTGGAAACTTAAAAAAAAAAAAATGGCATTGCTAGTCCAGGCACTTTGTAGAATGGTTGGCTGTTGAGCAAACCAGTGGGTTACTGATGTTCTGACCTGCCGAGTTCGCTCATTTACAGACTGTGACGTTTTTATTTTGGCAGGAATGGAATACACAAGTTTGAATTTGGAGGGTGTGAGATCCATAAATCCTGCTTAAGGAAATAGTTTACCCAAAATTTAATATTATTTACAGACACAATGAACAATAGGAGTGTGGTCAAGCTGTGTCCTCCCACTGCTTTTAGTATCTTGCATTCCATTTGTCCCCTCCCTTCACATCCCGCCTGCTCTCCTTCGCCGATCCGTTTCATACTTTGCATTATTTGAGTGACTGACAGATCAAAGACATAAAAGGCCAATCTACATTCTCCAGTATTTCTTAGTTAAATTGTGCCCTCAAAGGAGTGATAACCAGTGTGGATTATTTCACTTGTGGACATCAGCTAAGACTGTGCAAATGTATGTGAGGTGGAACCCACCCCACTCTGTGACTTAAAGAGCTGTGTGGTGAGTGCGCTCAAACAGCAGGTTTTCTGGGACATGGCAACAACCAGCTGGGAGGTTTGTCTGGTGAGACAGACCCCGGCGACTCGGCAGCAGAGCGGGATTATTTTGTGAATGAGTGAGAGCGAGCCGGACAGCCCAGGAGGATGCAGCAGAGGATGAATTCAGCGTAAGTGGGACACGAGTTATAATTTTGCTGCCATTCAGAGCTCAGACTTTGGCAGAATATGGCGTGAAGGACTTCCTTATTTTCGATTTTGCTAAATCTGTTACGTTCACTTATTATTAATAATATTAAGAGCTGTCTGATTTATTGCACATTTGTGATCTATGCACAGTGAATTTGACACTGATAAGACAGATGCTTAAATATAATCTCTGATTTAAAATAAGCAGCATCTAGTTGGTTCTTTCGGTTAATTGTGTAAAACACTTTGTTTCATCTTCATCGCTCGAAAATGTAATGGAAGAATGGCATTTATCATTTATAAGATATGTGTGTTTCTTGTAATATTTCGTGTCCATAAATTAAAAGGATTAAATATAGAATTTTCCTTTAAAAAACTAATTTGTGCATATTCAATTATTATTATTATTCTTTTTAAAGGGGTAATGAACTGCCTATTTTATTATTTTGTACTGTTCACTGAGGTCCACTTATAATGTTATCAAGACTTTTGCATTAAAAAAAAATCATAATGTAGAAGAACAAGGCTATTTTCTGTCCTGTTTTGGACGCTGTTCTGATTTAGGTTAAAAATGCATAAATACTCAGTACTTATCAAACGTTATCTGTAATAACAGACAAAGCAATAGTGAACACACTATAAAAACAGTTGCTCACACTTGTGTGATGCGACATTACTGTCAGATCCAATCTAGTTGGCACAAATCGTCTTTTAGTTTCAATCTTTCTGAAAATCCTGTGCTTTGCTTTTGAAACCTGATGCTGTTTTTCCTGATGCAGTCTGGATCTTCATTAAAAATAAAGTTCATCCACTCTTTTTTTAATTGGGATCAAATGGAAGGCAATGCAAAGACTGTGTTTTTTGTACAACTTGGCACTGAACAGCGTCTTGTTGTCTTCGGAGCATCTTTATCATTTGATTTCTGTGTAGACCTGTGTTTGCCTCTATAGTTATTTACACTACATGTGTGCAGATTGGTGGACGGGGCTAAACAGACGTCTTTAGCCACACTATTACGTCATAAAGGCACATTCCACAACCTGGTGTTTTGGCAGATTGGCTTCGATATAAGCTGTTTTTAGACTAACAATGAAAGTTTAGAATTTTTAAACTTAGGATGTTTTTATAGTACAATGACCCCATGTCAAAAGATCAAGGGAATTTTGACTTCTCAGTTCATGACCCCTTAAAGCTTTAAGATTTATTATTATTATAAAGATTTATTATTTGGCCAAAATATTTCTCCTCCATTTTAATATATTGCAAATTTACTGTATTTTTGTTATTTTGTATACATTGTATTGATATTTAAAGGTTTGTATTTGTTATATTTGTTATAATTTGACTTTTAGTATAATCATAAATGTGTTTAGACACTAAAAAAACAGTGTCTTATTTCAAATGAAAAGTGGTTGTCTCTGGAAAGATGTTAAATGCTTGAATTTGCTGTTGAGCGTGGTTACATAGTGCATGTACTAAGAGTTGTTGAATAAGTGATGCGTTTTCTTCTTTATGAATGTTTCAAACCATTTGAGGGCAAAGTTGAATATTCATTAGTTTCAAACTTTCAGGGAGTTTTTCCAACAGTGGGTGGGTGTTTTTCTGTAGTTCAGGCGGAGAGCATCAGGCCTTTTGGTGTCCTCTTTGTGTATAGGGCGATGCAATTTTAGTACCCTGTCATGCTGATGAGCGGTGACATGACATCTTTAGAGGAGTTTCTGATGTAGTCAAGACCCATCAAGAGAGACGGATATGTTGAAGTAGCTACTTGAAAGAGCTTTTGAGAGTGAATATGACCCTTCAATCAAGTCTCAACAAGCCTGCTCTGCCCTGGCTTCCTCCAAGATGAACTGTTGTAAATTGAGAGGTCCAACTCCCTCGCTGATAGCTGGCATGGACTAACCAGAAAAAGGTCATGTCCTGTCTTCAGTGAGCCAGTGATGAAGATAAAACATCCATATTGCCCTGTTTCTGCGGTATCTTTTCATGGCATTTTTGGTGAACGATTCAAAAGGCTAGTATGGATCAAAAAATGCAGCCATTGTTGAGGGGTTTGTGTTTAATTCTGATGTTTAAGTGCCTGAGTGCTGAAACATTCACTCTCTTTTTGGGTTAATTTTGCAGTCAAATGAGCAACTGCCTGTGATTTTCTTGTGGAGTGACATTATAATGTCCTGTTTGTGGGCTAACGAACACATGGTTAACTTGTACAGAGCTCCCGACTGTCAAGGCTGTGAATGAAGTTGCTGATGACCCGCTGCTGTCTGTGGTTGTAATCATTTATTTTTGTCCGCAGTGCTGCATATATCAGCTGATTTCCATTACGGCGAGGCACAGAAAGTGCAACGAGTGTCAAGGCATGTGAGTGGTTTGAGTGTTATTGAAAAAGTGTCAGCTGTCCTCCTCAGCATACTTCCTGTTCCTCTGCTTTTGCATGAATCAGGTTTTAGGCAACAGCCTTTCGCAGTCAAGCTCGATATCTGTTTGGATTAGTCATCTCGAATGCAAATGTGTAGCCGCAGATCTCTCGAGATCAAAGTGTGTTGAAGATGTTTCCTTTAAGGGCACTTGGCTTTTGACCTTTACTGAAAAATAGGCAGATTATTGCATGAGAGGGTAATTTATTATTGAGAAGTTAAAGGTGAAGCCTCAGTTCTCGTTGATTCCTGCTCTTGCTTAATTTTATTTTGAGAAATTATGTTTATAGCACATTTTTTAAGCAACCTATCCTAAATGACATTGTGTTTATTCTGCAGATCTGACGTAGATATTCCAATTCAAGCTGTCATATTTTAGCTGTGATGGATTAGTTGTCATGGTTGATGGTTCAACTGAGAAACACATTTAGGGCCATATGATTTCCGGGATGCGGAAAATATGTATGAAATTGTGGAATTCAGTTGTAAAGATAATTTTTTTTACGAAATCACGATATGGACCAGCATCTATGAATATTATACTGCAAAAAGACTTCTTTTTAAATATGAAGTCCATTACAAATATGCATGTTTTGATAAGAAAGTAAAACAGACTAACCAATAATTACTGGGGGGAAAAAATAATTTCATATATTATTACAAATGTTACAATAATATAGTACCTATTATTGTATTTTCTTTAATGCTGTATTTGTAAGTTTTATGTATTCATTAATTGGTTGTTTTTTGAGTATTACAATTTTATTAAACCATTGAAATAAAATGTAATTATTGTAATTAATAATACATTACAAATGTGATGGGAAAAAAACAGACCTACACGTCAATTTTGAGAGTTCTAAAATACATTTCTTCCAATTATTTCCAATTATTTCCTTGTGTTTTCAATATAGCTGTTTTTTTTTAAGACAAATTTGCTGTAAGATACTGTAAAACTTAATAATTGCTGTATTGCAGTCATATTTAAAGTCCCTTCTTTTGGTAGTCCTTTAGTATTTTGTATGTCTTGAAGTCTCAATTTAGCTCAGCAAAACTTGATTTTAAAATTCAAACTTTCATCTTTAAATCACTTTTGATCCTTTGCAGAAATCCAAGAGCCAAACCAGAAAGGCTGTCAGGCTTTGTATTGAGTGATTCATCAGTGTAGTCCATTATGTAGTCTAGTAGTCACATAAGTGGATATGAGACTTTCACCTGCACCTTGTCAAGTACACCAGGCAAGCCACTGGACGCTTGGCAGAGTACACTCGTCAGCTAATGTAATCCAAGTATCAGTTTCCTTTGAGGAAAAGAGACTATGATGTAATTTGCTATTTTGACTATATGGTTTCTATTCATTGAAGGCACCAGCTAGAGATCAAGCTCTGACATGATCTGACATTCCTCAGGACGATGAGCTTGTCTTTATCCCATCTGGATGTGCAGAGGGATCTGTTGTTTACCCATAGGCCATGTTATTGGCTTTGGCATCTTAGGAGCTAAACTCCAGTGCTATGAAGGAAGAATGATTTGGGGGTGGGGGTGGGTGGGGGGGGGCATGCAAACAAGTTAAATGTCGATTAAGCTTTTTAATAAAATGACATTAATACACCTCAGTACAACATTTCAGACATGGAATGAAGAAATTCATTGATATTACAGAGTGTGTGCGTGTGTAAATTACCTTTCAAAAGTTTGGTGTAAGTTTATTTGGTAGCACTTTACATTAGGGAACACATATTAACTATTATTGTTTTCCCCTAATCTGCTGCTTATTAATAGTTAGTAAGGTAGTTGTTAAGTGTATGCAGCGCCGCCGCTCCCAACACGCGCATCACGCACTGTGCATAAGGCACCAAGTGCTGAGGGGGCACTAAAAATAGCCTAATAATTTTTTTTTTTTTTAATGCCGGTATTATTTCATTAGCCTATAGAAATATTATGCACATTTTAGCCATGTATATGTAACAAAAAGGGGGAACAAAAAAGATATTTAATAATTGCTCTAGTCTAGTCCGGTCTAGTCTAGAAAGTACGGGAAATGTGCTGCATGTGCGTGCTGCTGCTAATTGTAATGAACAATTGTAATGAAAAAACGCTCTTCTCTGGACCCCAAAAATTTTGCCATGAAACTTCATGCCAATAAATAAGAAATATTGCTGACTTGAGTGTTTCCAGCTCTCTCTTTACGCTCGTCCGTTATTTGACGTTGAAAAAGGAAAAACGTTTTTTTTTAGACATGGAAAATCGATTTTACAATCGATTCAATTAACACTTATGTCTTAAAAATCGAAAAAGATTTTTTCACAAAAGTGACAGCCCTAGTACTTATTGATGATTATTTAATTTAATTTATTCAAAGTGACATTGAATTTGCAAAAAAAAAAAAAAGTTGATTATTTTGATATTTTGATAGTTTACAAAGTCAGCAAAGCTGTGAAAGCTGTGTTTCTTTCTCTTTTTAGTGTTCTTAAGTTTTATACTGTGATGCTGCTATTGTGTGTTATTGGTATTGAGTTATGTTTGGTAATAAAAAGTTAAACTGGCAAAAACAGACATTTTTTTTTCTTTCTTGGGGTCGGGGTGGGGGGCATCATAAAGGAATTATGCTTAGGGCACCAAAATGTCTAGCAGCGGCACTGAGTGTATGTATTGAGTAGGTGTGTGTATATGTGTGTATATATATATATATATATATATATATATATATATATATGTAGTAGGTGAATTTATTTAAAGAGAGAGCAATTTGTTCAGTAAACCACTATTAATTTATTTAAAAAAAAGTTTTTCCCCTTGCTGTACCGAAACGTACCGAACTGTGACATCAAGATCAAGGTACGTTCTGAACCGTCATGTTTGTGTACCGTTACACCCCTAACTTTTATTCACCGAGGATGCATTCAAATGAACAAAAGTGATAGTAAAGACAAAAATGATTACAAAAGATTTAGATTTAACATGCATGCTGATGTTTTGAACTTTCTATCCATCAAAGGATCCAGAAAACAAATCCACAAAATTTCCACAAAAATGTAGTTCGATAATTGACAGTTGAATAATATTTCTGTTTAAACAGCATTGGTTAGCTTAGGTGAGTTTTGAAAAACCCCAAACCTAACAGTATTTTATAAATAAAATATAAAAATAATACTTAATATAAAATGATATATTAGGAAAAGAAAAATACTGGAGTGATTATCTTATGATAATATTATTCTAAAATATCATTTTATATTTGTAAGAGACGTTGTCACTAAAATCATGTGATATGTAATGGGCAGTATTTCCATTTAAAGGCTTGTCGATGTGAACAGACCTCAAGGGTGTGTAAGTTTTGTTGCTTATGCTTTTGCTAGTACATCATCTTGCCTTCATCATGGCCAGTATCGAGGATGACAGTCATCATTTGAATCATTTGACTGGAAGTTTTAATAGAGCACGTTATCTAGTGTGCTAATAACCCTGTACTGATGTCATTTTTATAGCATACAGAGCTGCGGGGCAGTCCCGCTGAGAAGAAAACCCAGCCTCTGGGAATTACGAGCGACTCTCCTTCTGCTAACGGTGCAGTTTTATTCATAGCACTTGCTTTATAGAGCCTGCATATTCAATAAATTAATATAGATGGGGGATGAGCTTAGCCTAGTTAAGCCTGTAGTGTGCAAATTATGCCTGTGCTCTTTATCACTGTGCTTGATAAAATGGGCCAACAGTTTACATGACCAAGTGTGATTCTCATCTTTTAAATTATCATTTTTTTTTCTTTTCAAACTGCATAATATGTGCTATAAGGTACACTTGGGATCATCACAGCACTACATTTTGGCTGATAATTCTTATATTTTTGGACTCACTTTTTAGAACCAAGGATTTGTGTTATAGTATAATGTGTATTGTTATAGTTTGAAAGATTATTTTAATGTAATTTAGCATGTTTCTCCCCCCATTCATGTTTGGTCTCCAACAACCTCTAGTCATGCTAACTTCTAGTCTATCGGTCTCTGTCTGTCTGTCACCTACCTGCCTACATTTTCTCTTTGATTTAATTGCACAGTCTGCGCAACAGAAATGTCAAGAGTTGAAATGCATCATCTCTTGTACGCAAAACATTACAAAATCTTCCCAGAAAACTGACATTCAGCATAAAACAGAAGTTGTGCTTCCGTCTGAATACAGTGAGTTTGAGTGTGGGAGGGATGCATGCTGTCTGCAGTCAGTGTGGCATTTCATTATGGCCAAGACACTGAAAATATCACAGTCGTTCCTGTGTCTCACTCTCATCTCTCACCTCCTCCATTCACTTCCTCTCCACCACATCAACAACACACACACATATGTGCTGACTTGTGTACTGTAATTGACTGTGCATTTTTTTGTCAAGTTTGAAGTGCTAATTGACTTGCTGTTAGTTTCTGTTTGAATGACATTAACTGTGCAGCAAGAGTGAATCTAAATAGTGTAAGCACATATGGACCATGAAGGTTTTTCTTTTTCTTTTTTTTCTCTTCCTGTTTGAATATTTATTAGAGGACACTTATGCTTGGTTGGCTTGGCAAGGAAACATGACACAATGGTTAATATAATTTTTGTAGTGTTAAGCTAAATAAACTCAGCTCTGTCTTTTACTGTCTGTCTTGACACCCTGTTGCAAAACACTAAAATCAGTCAAGAATGTTTTATTTAATTTTTTTCTACAGGGATTGAAAATCTCTGAAAAATTAAGCGGTGCTGTTAGAAAAGCTACTGTTTAATTTAGAGAGCTCCATGTTTTTGATGGCTGAGGCTCTGCGGTAAAAGCTTTTTACATTTTCTCGCTGTGCTGAGGCTCCTTTTTTAGAGCAAGATTTCACTTTGGATATTTCCGCATGAGCTTTTGTCAAGAGACATTCTGCGTCCGGAGCTCTGTCATATCTCTGTTGAGTGAGTTTAAAAACTCAAATAATACAAAATAATAATTCTAATGCAATCTCTGCAAGTTTCTTTTTTTTTTCAGTTACTGAATCATAGCAAAGGTTTTTCTCAAATCTGCAAAGAGCTTTGGAATATAATGTACTAAATATAGGCTTGATTATGTTAACAGGCCAAAAAGAGCCTTTCAAAAAAACCTACTTCAGCACTTTCCAACATTCAGGGCTGCATTAAAATGAATGCTGATGGACCAAATAGAGGAAGACACTAAAATCTGATTTACTGTCGACTAACTTCCGTCATCTGTGCTGGCTTGCTTTCTTTCAGATGGTACCATGGAATGTTGGACAGAACCATTGCAGAAGAGCGACTGCGTCAGGCTCGGGTACCGGGCAGCTACCTCATCAGGGAAAGCGACCGCCGGCCTGGATCCTTTGTACTGTCATTTCTCAGTGTGACCAATGTGGTCAATCACTTCAGGTGAGCTGGGCTGTCAGGATCAAGCACACTGAACCTTGCCACAGTACACATTCACATATCTAAAGATCAGAATATTACAGAGACTTAGAGGTGACTTGGGCCGGTAAAGCAACCACATAGCAATTCCCTGAAAACCCATTCCAGCACCCTAACATTGTGGCTGCACATTATAGCTTTTTCATACGGTTGACATTATTTGTCATTTAGTTTAAACCTGGAAGAACCTACAGTTCAAGCCATTTTTCATCTATAATGAACCAACTTGTGCAGCTCATAATGACACAAACAATAAGCAAACAAACAACTCTTCCAGTAATATATCAATTTTAATTCTCCATGGCAAATGCTTGAGAGTCGCATTGTCATGTTGCAGTTGACTAAAGCTCTTACATTTCAGTAAACATGCAAAACTTGAGTTTTACAACCACTACAAGTGCTTATGTGCTCCTGTTGTATTTGCGGAAAGGCGAAACCGTTTCTGCTTTGTGTGTGTGTTCAGGATCATTGCGATGTGTGGAGATTACTACATCGGTGGACGGCGCTTCTCGTCCCTGTCAGACCTCATTGGTTACTACAGCTATGTGTCTTGCCTACTGAAAGGTGAAAAACTGTCATCTCCAGTGGCTCCCCCAGAGGTACATCAGAACTTCTAACTTTACAATTGATAACGCGTCCATGTGCTTTTCGTTATTTGTTGCTATATCTGAGGTTGTGCATCCAGATTAGGTTTTGTTAATCTGTCAGTGCTGATCACCATAGCGGTAGTATGTGCTGTGGTCCCTTGTGGTGCTGCTTTAACATTTCATTCTCCTTACAGCCAGTAGAGGACAGGCGGCGAGTGAGGGCCATACTTCCATACACCAAAGTGCCAGAAACTGATGAAATCAGGTATAAAAACCCTCTCTCGCATTTCAGGATTCAGACTTTTTTCTGCATGTTTAATGTCACAAAATATAGTAAATCCAAGCATGAATCTCAACCATATTGTGCAATGTAGTTGCAGAATAAATTCAATAATGCAACCTCTGTTTAAGTCTGTGTTAACATTTAAAATTATTGGAATTAATATTAGGAATAATGCCAGCTTCTGTTATCCTTTAAACTAATACTTATCTTGAATGATTTCCCCTTTAAGGCTTGGAAAAAAAAGTATTAAAAGTGTGTTCTGTAATATAAGCTAACGAGTCTAAGTGCGGGTCTAAAAATGACAAATGATGCTGTTTCCCACCATTTATGTATAAGAAGACTTTCCTGTGTCCTCATGCAATATTAAAGTGTGCATTACACTGTCAGATGAAAGTCATTTTTTAGTATTTTTGCATGCCATTTAATGAGTATTTGGACGTGGTTATTCATTCCATGTACTTAATAGAAGTGAAGCTGGCAGACTTGGATGCAGTTAAGGTCTTGGAGCCTCTAGTAATGAGCTGCTGACAGAAATTAGGTGTTAAATAAGGGAGACATCAAAAATGTGTAGAGCTGGGGTTCTCCTGGACCAGGGATGAGATGATTCGCTGGTTGGAATAATCTTCTTCCTCTGTGGTGTTCAGTGGCTCTTACAGAAAGTTACAAAAAGCAAGCAATTTAGATTGCAATAAAAGCTGGAAAAATCCTGTGTAACGGACTAAGTCCCTACCTAATTTAAACATTTCAAGCCGCCTTATAATTCTGAAAAAGCAATTTCAAAATATCATTAAGTATTACCTCTTACAGGAACCCTCTAGTAACTTCATTATTTGAGAAACATATTTTGGGAAACATTTCACAATTATTATTCCTGTTACATTCAAAATGCAGAAGCTTTTTCAAAAAGCTGATCTGAAAAATAACAAGTTTTTATAGCCTTTATAATCTTAAACAATTTGTTGGAATTTCTGCGATCATTTCATTCTATTGTTCAGTTTTTACTCTTCTATATAATCCTAAACTTTATTGTCTGTCTTAAGTTTTCTCAAAGGAGACATTTTTATCGTTCACAATGAACTGGATGACGGTTGGATGTGGGTAACCAATGTTCGGACAGAAGAACAGGGCCTTATCGTGGATGATCTTGTGGAGGAGGTGGTAAGTGTCTCTGAGCTTTTGTTCTTCGAAAGCTCCTTACAAAAGATTCCAGTAAACTTCCTGAGGATTCACACATTGATTCATAGATTGATTTGAATTTATTCTCAGGGACGAGAAGAGGATCCCCATGAGGGAAAAATGTAAGTATATATATATATATATATATATATATATATATATATATATTATTTCATTTGCCATTTTTACCTTTAATTTGATAGGACATTAAGTTTTGACAGGAAGCGAAGCAGGGTGGGGGTGGCAGGATCGGGAAAAGTCCTCGAGCTGGGACTTGAACTCGGGACACTCGAAATGTAATAGGGCTATCGTTGGCACACTGCCTACGGGACTATCGCACAAGCCTGTTTTGACCTTATAATAGCCCTCTAAAAATGGGAACTGGTGAAACATTTACTTGGAAAAAAATAAACAAAAAAAAACAATTGTGATTTTTATCTTTTGCCTTTTGGTCCGAATATATGGTTATTTTTGAATAACTGTCAATAGAGCAACATGCTTTTTGCCCTCAGAATGGTGTTTTACAACATCTAATTGTAAACTGTTCATGTTAACCAGCCAAAGCTTGTCCTCTTTGTCTAATACTAATAATCGTATCCAAATTGACCAAAATCAAGAAGTGAGAATTCTCTCTGTGACCCACTTGTAGTTTCACATGTAGATCTCTTCTGCCCAGTTAAGTTTAGTTCATTGTACAATAGCAGAAGAAACATGTGCAGAATCAGGGGAAAATATTGCACTTATGTGTATGAATCTGAGTGTTTGAGCCTCAGGCTGTTGATTTGATAGAGGCGGGTTTGTGACCGTAGTACGCTGCTCTGACTCACAGAGGCCTGGGGTGCTGCCCTCTCTGCCCTGCTTGCTTGTGTTTCATTTCCTGTTTCCTCTTGTTTTTCCTTTTTTATCTTCATAGCTGGTACCACAGGAAGATCAGCAAACAAGAAGCATACAACCTGCTAATGACAGGTACATGAGTGTGACATAAACCACTGGCTGTTACATGTTTGTGTAATAAACATAATAAAAAAAATATCGGTGATATCAGATGATGTGCTACAACCAGACAGCAATGAATTTCACTAACATATATTTTGACATTATTAAAGTAATAGTTTCCTCCTAAAGAAAAATGTATGATTATTTATAAGTGTGTGTTTCTTCGCAATTCTGGTTTTAAATCGATTTTTATCTCACCATTCTGACTTTAATTTCTTGCAATTGCAAAACTACATATTGCATTTACTACAAATTTTAAAGTTATATCTCGCAATTTTGCAATGTGAATTTAAAGTTGCGTGACATAAATTCAGAGATTTGAGGGAAAAAGTCTGTGAGAGTCAAACTTCCAATTACCTTTTTTTATCTCATTTTATTCTGTGGCAGAAACAGGCTTCTGTAATTATTTGCCAATATTCTATAAAAATAAAAATAAAAAAAATAAAAAAAATTAATAAAGGTGTTCGGTTGATATTGGATATTTAATTATACATGTTTATTCTCTATATTTAGATTACCTTTGCCCTTATCTAACACTCACTTAAAGTTAATCTTTAATCTTAATTAAAGTTAATCTTTAGCAAATGTCAAAGTGAATGTACATTTATCATATGCTAGTCTTTTATCTGTTATTAGCCAAAATAACTGTCTGCCTATCAGTGCATTTACTCCTTCATGTCATTCCAAACCCACTGAAGTTATACAATTGTTTTGTGGCAGGAACAGACTTTTGCACTTTTGATTTATTAATGCATTAAAGGCTTCATTATAAGGTATTATATGCATAATTTGTAGTAATTTTTAGACCCGTATTTGGCTTTATTATCTTAGATTACACACTCTTAATACCCCCCCCCCCAAACATAAAGGGGAAATTCATTAAAGATAACTATTAGATTAGAGGATAACAGAAGCTGGCATTATTTAAACTTCCAATTAAATCTGTTTTAAACCACCTCTAATATGCTGCTTCTCTGTTCAGTTGGTCAGGTCTGCAGCTTTCTAGTCAGGCCATCAGACAACACACCGGGCGACTACTCCCTCTTCTTTCGTACCAATGAGAACATCCAAAGGTTCAAGATTAGCCCCACTCCCAACAACCAGTACATGATGGGAGGGCGGTACTATGACAGGTAAGACTGCAGACTAATGCTTTAAAGTGCCAATACTTGAAAGCATCCTGTGTGGTCTGCCTGAAAACAGAACCTCATATCCTGCTCTGAAACACCTTTTTGTCTTCTCATCTTATAATACAATACAATAGTTCACTGCTATGACAACATAGTTGTCTGGGATTTTTCCTGGTGAGCTCACCAACAATAGTAACAGAATGTGTGCACATACATAACAGCAATATCCAAACAAAAGCATAGCAATACCACGCAAAGCAGTTAGCAGAGGGCACCATGTTGGATTCCATCATCAGGAAATAGCAGTGTTTGCATATTGCACAATGATCGCTAAAAAAGGATTTCCATTTTTTTTTTTACAATTATGATATTAATGATTTGGTTGCAAAGATTAAAAACTTGCTCCACAACTGTATACAAAAGAACACATCTAACTTAAGTGTTTGATTATTACATAGATAGGTGAATAATTTAGAACATGCACAAAATTTTATTTTAATTAACTTGCATGCAAACCCCATTTATACTCACACTAATAATAACTAAACAGATTTCAGTCATATACTCTAAAAATATGCCTGTCCGAATATTTTTGCTGCCTGATGCTGAACAAAGCATTTTAGAGATTAAACCCGGTCCCATATATTATGCTGCAGAGCTGATTTAATAAAAATGTAACACTATGTAATTTTACACATAGTACTAAAAGCCACTCCGCTTTACATTTAGCTGGTCTCTAATTAAACAATGCTTTTCCTGGCAGTGTTGACGATATTATCGAACGTTACCGAAAAGAGCAGATCGTGGAGGGCTACACTCTAAAAGATCCTGTCTCGGTCCAGGTAAATGAAAGCTCATACCAATAAACTCAGATATCAGAAATCACTGAAGATAGTCTCAATAATAAGCATAATACTGTGTCCTTTTTGCCATCTAGCAAAAAGAGCAAGTCCTCTCCGACTTTGTCGACGGCAGAGAAATCTATAACACTATTCGACGGAAAACAAAAGATGCTTTCTACAAAAACATTGTCAAGAAAGGATATCTTCTCTTCAACAAAGGTACTGCAGGCTACTTTAATGCAGCCAGCTGCATCCATTGACTTTTTACTTGTTATCAGGCTCTTTGACACACATTTGTTACATTTGAATTCAGTGCTCAGTCATTCTCAGTGGGACGAGAGGATGTGGGTAATTTGTAGCACATAAGCCCCATGTGAGTGTGGTTTTGTCAAACCATGACAGTCTTTGATCACCTGTGAAATGCACAGGAAGACTCATCACAGTCAGCTCAGGATCAGCTACACAGAACAAACAGCAACGCTTTTACCTGAACACAGCTGTCCTGTTCATTGACAGAGACTTTGCTTAATAAGAGATTCGGCGCTCTGTGGGGTGTGCTCACTGATCAAAGGCTATGAATCTGAATTAGTTCTGACATCTTGTCTGGTTAGTATTCAGCTGTTTGTATTTAATATTCAGGGGGTTTAATGTGTGCTAAAATCTTCATGTCTCAAATCCTGGCTGCATTATACAGGCTCCACATGTACAAATTCAATTTCCTCTTAACAATTGATGATAAGAATAAATGAGGAAGTGAGTACCTGTTTGTTTCGTAAGTATTTTAGCCGATATACACCTCTTTGTGCATTGCCACATTTATTTTTATAGAGTTCTGATTAGGGCTTGGTTGTTTTAATCCATTGTCAATTTTTATTGATTCTTCAATCCTAAGTTCCCAGAAATCTTTTAGTCTCTTACTGTTTTCAGTTGATGCATGAACAGAACTTCACGAAACATGAACTGCAGGATGCTTGTCATTAAACAGTCACGATAAGCTTTTGTGCTGGTACTTGTGATATAAAACAAAGTCTTGGCTTTCAAATTATGCCAGCTTTATCAGGAAATTTCTAACAATTAATGTTTATTTGGTGCTTAACGTGGCATGACAGATCTACTAGTTACAGTACCAAATAAACAAGAATTAACATTATGAAATATGTTAAAAGACAGTATAAATTACAGAAATGCATCATGTCTCATATAATCAGTCAATTTTTTTTCTGCAGAAAAAGGGCGATAAAACAGGTAAACTTCGCTCAGAAGAGTCATTCAGTGTCCATGAACTTGATGGACTTTTCCCCTTTGAAAAATTGACACATACTGAACCTGATAAATAACCAACTGACATATTTAAATTATTCTAAAAATTTGACTCAAATCAAGAGCTTGTGAATCAAATTGAAATCTGTTGTTTCTTGTTGACATTGAAGGGCTAGTTCACCCAAAAATCTAAATGGCCATTAATAACTCACCCTCATGTCGTTCAAAACCAGTAAGACCTCCATTTATCTTCGGAACACAGTTTAAGATATTTTAGATTTAGTCCGAGAGCTCTCAGTGCCTCCATTGAAGCTGTGTGCACGGTCTACTGTCCATGTCCAGAAAGGTAAGAAAAACATCATCAAAGTAGTCCATGTGACATCAGAGGGTCAGATAGAATTTTTTCAAGCATCGAAAATACATTTTGGTCCAAAAATAGCAAAAATCAAGACTTTATTCAGCATTGTCGGAGTAATTCATTTACTCAGTACACTGACTGAACTGCTGTGAAGAGAGAACTGAAGATGAACACAGAGCCGAGCCAGATAACAAAAGAAAGATTGACTCGTTCTCGAGTCAAGAACCATATCTGTCAGACGCGTCCGATTCGTGAACCATTGAACTGATGATACTGCGCATGTGTGATTCAGCGTGAAGCAGACCGACACACAGAGCGTCTGAACTGAACTGATTCTTTTGGTGATTGATTCTGAACTGATTCTGTGCTAATGTTATGAGCTCAGGTAAACCGAAGACTTGAATCATCGCCAATGACGCCATTACGTCAGTTCAGTCAATGTACTGTTTGAGTAAATGAATTACTCCGGGATATTGGTTTGTTTGAACTCAGAGGGAGTGTCAGCCACATTAAAAAAGTTAACAGCTTAAGTCATTTGTGGATTA
The DNA here is from genome assembly GCF_023724105.1 of Carassius gibelio. NCBI lineage: Eukaryota > Metazoa > Chordata > Actinopteri > Cypriniformes > Cyprinidae > Carassius > Carassius gibelio. The sequence goes on along the minus strand of NC_068375.1, from coordinate 18,682,860 downwards.
AAGCATATTGGAGACACAAACCGTTTCAAACGATTCAGTTCGATTTGGTGAACTGGTTCAAAAAGATCTGGTTACATCGAATGATACATTTGCGAACCGGATATCACAAACTGCTTTGTTTTGAACTCTCTCACAACAGACACGGAAGAGAAGACAATGATGAATAAAGTCGTAGTTTTTGCTATTTTTGGACCAAATTTTTTTTCCGATGCTTCAAAAAATTCTAACTGATCCTCTGATGTCACATGAACTACTTTGATTATGTTTGTTTTACCTTTCTGGACATGGACGGTATACCGTTCACTCAGTTTCAATGGAGGGACAGAGCTCTCGGACTAAATCTAAAATATCTTAAACTGTGTTCCGAAGATAAACGGAGATCTCACGGGTTTGGAACATCATGAAGGGTGAGTTATTAATTACATCATTTTGATTATTGGGTGAACTAACCCTTTAAGCTGTTGCTGTATTTCGTATTCAGCTGGTTTTATGTTTAGTAAAATATTTTATCATACAGGCTCCTTGTGCAATAATTAATTTACTTATCTTTTAAATTCATGACATAAATCAGATATTCTCCCGTGGTTTGGCTGCTTTAAACAGAATTTTTAAACAGAACTGTTCAAGTAGATTAATGTGTCTGAAGCATCTTGCTGACATTTTCACTTGTACTTCCACAGGTAAGGGTAAGCGCTGGAAGCATTTGTACTTCATCCTGGAGGGCAACGACGCTCAGCTCATTTACTTTGAGAGTGAGAAACGAGCCACCAAACCCAAGGGACTAATCGATCTGAGCGTTTGCTCTGTGTACGGGGTCCACGACAGTCTGTTTGGCAGGTATGAAATTATAATGCAACTCAAGTCCCTGGTGTCCTTAAATCTGATCATTATTTGTTTGCAGATGCGCTTGGTATGATATTTTGCATGCATATTTAGAAAGACATTTCTAAGATTCAAACATTTAAGTATAGCTTAAGTGTCCACAGTATTTGGGGCCAGTTTACCGAGGAGCAATATTGATGCACTTGTTTCATGTTGATGTTGTCTTTTTGCCCAGGCCAAACTGTTTCCAGGTTGTGATTCAGCACTTTAGCGAGGAGCAGTACATTTTCTACTTTGCTGGGGAGACACCTGAACTGGCACAGGTACTACATCTCTCTCTCTCTCTCTCTCTCTCTCTCTCTCTCTCTCTCTCTCTCTCATATATATATATATATATATATATATATATATATATACACTAATTTGAAAAATGTACAAATCTATTAAAAGTAAAAGTTCGCTTAGGCTACATTAAATACAGAAAAGACAGTCAAATATTTTTTTTATTTTTTAAAAGATTTTCAATTTGAATATATTTAAAAATGTAATTAATTCCTATGATGGCAAACTCCCAGCAGCCATTACTTTAGTATTTCATGATAGTTTATAAATCATTCAAATTTTTGGTGCATTAGAAAGAATTCTTATTATTAACGATGTTGAAAACAGTTGTGCTGTTTAATATTTGTGCAAACCATGCTACATTTGTTTTCTGGCTTCCTTGATGAATAGAAAGTTCAGAAGAACAACATTTATTTGAAATAACATTATATTTTGTAACTTATATAAATATTTTGTATTTTGTGTCCTTACTGACAATTTTGATCAATTTAACACATCCTATCTTAATAAAGGTATTAGTTTATAAATAAAAAATAATTTCAAATGTAACCCAAATTAAAAAGAAAATAAGACACTACACACTAAACACACACTAAACAGATTTGACAAATTCCACATAATTGTTACTGCTGAGTTTACTGCATGTCTGAACCAAGCCTGTGTAAAAGTGTTAAATAACGAAAGTCATTAAACAAACCTTGTGTCCTGCATTCACAGGAATGGATGAAATGCTTGCAGACGTTCTGCAGTAACCTTAGGAAACCCTTGCAGATCACATTCAGCAAGCGTTTGCGTCAGGTAAGAGAGAAGTCTCACAGTTTTCATTAAGTGCCAGCTTCCGTTCCTGTAATCATGAGTTAAGGTGTTCGGATGACTCTGAATGTGCTGTCAGAAGGGGCCACAGCTGAGCTGTCTGGATGCTGGTGAGCAGGATGATGAAAACCGCTTTCAGAGCACCTGATCCCAGTCACGCAGTTTCGGCTTAATTTAACAAGAACATCATCATCTTCATTACCACAGGCATATTTTTAGAAAAGAGCTCCACATGTCATCTGCCTCTGACATCTCATCACTTATTCATAACGGAGCACAGACATATCTAACATTTACATGTCATTCTCTCACCTTAGGTTAGCAGTTTAGTACTGTATGTGGAGGAGGCCCACAAACTTCCCATCAAACACTTCACCAACCCCTACTGCACCATCTCGTTGAACAGTGTGCAGGTGGCCAAGACTCATCCTAGAGAGGGCCAGAACCCTGTGTTCACCGAGGAGTTCATCTTTGAGTGAGTTCATCGTGATTCTCAAGACTCATTGGGAGGCTTTGAAAAAGTGATGCTCGATTAAGGTTCCGATGACTGTTCTTCTCTCACAGTGACTTGTCGAGCGAAATCAACAGATTTGAAATAAGCTTAAGCAACAAGTCCAAGAAGAGCAAAGAAAGTGACATCTGTGAGTATCATTACCTGTTGATTTCCATATAATTAATTATTGTATTAAATGTATTTTGAGAATACCTCACACTTGGTCTAAATATTAACACTGCAAGCTATTTTAGATACTGAAATGAGATACTGACTAGATGACTTTTGTTGTTATTGATTTTGAATATAAGGATGGTTTTCTGACTGCAAAAAAGTCTTTGTGTTAACCACACAAAAATAAAACTGTATACAGTAAGACATTTGAGTGGCTGGTGTGACAAAAGGAATGTGTGTGTGTGTGTGTGTATATATATATATATATATATATATATATATATATATATATATATATATATATATATATATATATATATATATATATATATATATATATATATATGCTGATTTGGTGCTTTTATTATTAACATTTATTATTATTAATTATCATTATATTTGCAAAACATTTTTTGTGGAAACCATGATGCATTCTTTTCGGGGATTTGTTGATGAATCGAAGGTTAAAAAAGAAACCTGCTTATTTGAAATCTGAAACAGAGATGCATCCTTGCTGAATAGAAGTATTGACCCCAAACCTAGAGCAGTAGTTTATTGAATAGAATTATGATTTGTGCTTGGGTCTATTCATTTTAATTGTTAATGCAACTTGATTTGAGACTTATTTTTTCATCAGTTTGTATAAGTTATTGTCTGTGGTAATTGACTATTGATTACCATAGAGCTCAATTTCAATTTCGACTTTCTTTAACATCCCCTGTGCTACTTTTCCTTGCAAAAGTGCGCCCTCTGCTGGTACTAGATGAAGCAAAGCAGGCCTTCTGCTCCTCTCTAATTAGTGTCTCTTCTATATTGTCTCAGTGTTCATGCGTTGCCAGCTGAGCAAACTGCAGAGGGGCCAGATGATCGATGAGTGGTTTCCTTTGAGCTCCTATGTGCCGCTGAAGGGAATCGAGCCAGGCTCACTCCGAGTAAGAGTGCGATACTCCATGGAGAAGATCATGCCTGAGGAAGAGTACAGTGAATTCAAAGAGGTGTGCTTACACATGGTCATTTTCTACACTTTTCACAGAAGGGGATGTAGCCTTGTAGTTGAAGATATGATCTGATATTAAAGGATTTTAGGTTTGAACTATTACTGTCACTTAACCTCATGATAAAAGTATCTTTTGCTGACATTCTCTCACTGTCCATCCCCAGCTCATCCTGCAGAGAGACTATCATGTGATCTATGCGTTGGCTCACGTGTGTGGGCAGGACCGCACCCTGCTGGCCAGCATCCTGCTCCGTATCTTAAGACACGAGCGAGTCGAAGCTCCACTACTGAGGACGTTGAATGACAGAGAAATTAATATGGAGGGTAGGGCTCTCTTTGTAATATTCACAGTTCCGGTATTCAACAGCAAACAGATGTCACAGCTGCACTGAGGCTAGGCAGCTTCCCTCAGGCTTGTTCATCATCTTTCAGCCGCATAACAAAGCTTTGACAGTTTTATTTGTGCATTTTATACAGAGCCACTTTTCAGACAATGAACGATTGTTTATGTAATAGACTGACCAATCAGTAACATTGAAAATGTGCAGTGTGTTCAGAGAAGAGCTGTCACGATACCAGTATTAGGAGTGCTGATGGTATGTGGATGGATTTTTCAATGATGGTAAAACTTTGACTCATGAATATTAATTAGATCGTGACTTGACTATGCAGGAAGGTTATGAAGCAACATTAGCATGGCCTAATTAATATTCAGTTGATCAAAGAATCCTGAAAAATATATTATCGCGCTTTCCACAAAAATATAAAAAAATGTTTCTTTAGCAGCAAATCAGCAAATATTAAAATCATTTCTGAAGGAAATAACCGGAATAAACTACATTTTAAAATATTCCAAATATTCTACCTTTCGAATAAATTAATTAAAATTGGTATCATATTTCACAATATTACATTTGGACTATTTTTGATCTCATAAATGCAGCCTTGGTTAGCCTCCATTAAAAATCATTAAAAAACGATTACTGACCAGAATCTTTTGAATAGTGGTGTAATTATAATGTAATTTTATATATTTAAATGAACAATTTATTTTATGATACAGTCATTTACATTTTCTACAGAATTTTAAAAGGTTTAGACTGTTCAGTATAAACGGAATGATTAGTGTAACGTTAATTCATTGCTATAAAAAAGGATTGTGCACCTTTTTTTTAATTGGCCATTGTTTATCGTGAACATCCCTACAATTTATCTTTTTGTTTTGGTGTTGCAGATGAAGCCACGACACTGTTCCGTGCCACGACTCTGGCCAGTACTTTGATGGAGCAGTACATGAAGGCCACAGCAACTCCTTTCGTCCACCACGCACTCAAAGACACCATACTGAAGATCATGGAGAGCAAGCAGTCCTGTGAAGTAATGGAACTAAACACAACGATCATGTCTCTCTGTTAACATCATGCTTCATTGTGCCTCAGATCTGTAGAGGTCCTCATCTCCTTGTTCTGATGTGTTGTGTTCAGTGTTTTCTGAGCCAAATCCATCAACATGTTCCCTCCCTAAAGCTTTGGGCAAATCGGCTTTTGTTGGGTTTCTGTTGAATAGTGAATAAATTAGACTAGCAGTGAGAAACCCTTTCCCTCTTGTGAAGTGTTTTCTGGTCTTCCTCCATAGCTGAACCCGTCTAAACTGGAGAAGAATGAGGATGTTAACCTGAATCTAGCTCATTTACTCAACATCCTGTCGGAGCTGGTGGAGAAGATATTCATGGCTGCTGAAATCTTGCCCCCGTAAGCATGATAGCACATCACCATGCAGTGTCCTATCAGCATTACTGCCTTGTAATACAAAGTTATAAATGTGGTACTGTACCATTTCCCATGGCATAACGTTTCATTAAAGCTGCGGTAGGTAACTTTTGATGCTCTAGCGGTTAATAAACAGAACTGCTTGCGTCTTGCGGAAGAACATCGTAGCCGGAACTACTTCTCTCTGTTTATGTCTATGAAGAATCACAAAGGTACTGGGTTACTCCGCCGCGGTACCCCCGAAGCAATCTAAAATAGTCCGAATATAAACACTTATTATAGGTGCACCCTAGTGATTCAGGACAAGCTAAAAACACGGTTTGGAAAATGGATTCATGGTGTACTTGCTTATTATATACATTTTTCTACATTTTGAACACAAACAAAGTTACGGACCGCAGCTCTGACTGGTTATTTTTTTACCGGGAGCGATGGAGTTTCTGCAAATGGCAATAGGACCACTGGGAGGAGCCAGAGGAGCTTGATTTTTTTTCACAGATGATCTGTCTCATATTCTACTGTCAGGACATAATGACAGGTTTAACAAATATTTAAAAAAAGATATTTTTTACAAAATTTACTTACTGCAGCTTTAAAATAACTTCTATGTAGGGTAGGGATGCAAAAACTTATTTATTTATTTTATTTTTTTTATTATATTTTATTTGCCAAATATTGAATATTTCTAGGTCAAGATTAGATATTTAATTTAGATTTTGAATTACTCATTTAAATGGACAATGCAATAATATTAATTCTTTAACAGAATATATTCTTATGTAATATACACTACTAGTAAAACTTTTAAGATTGGAAAGATTTTTTTATGTTTTAAAAGTAGTCTATTATGATCTCTAAGGAGCCATTTATTTGATAAAAAAATACAGTAAAAACTGTAATTTTGTGAAATAATATTACAAATAAAAATACATGTTTTTTGTTTTATTATACTTTAAAATGTAATTTATTCCTGTGATGGCAAAAGCAGAATTTTCAGCATTATTTCTCCTTTCTTCAGTGGTACATGATCCTTCAGAAATCATTCTAATGTGCTGATTTGCTGCTCAGGAAACATTTATTTTTACTATCAATTTTAAAAGCTGCTGCTTAATATTATTGTTGAAACTGTGATGCATTTTTTTAAATTCCTTGATGAATAGCAAGTTCAATAGAACTGTATTTATTAAAATTTTTGTAGCATTATAAATGTCTTTACTGACACGTAAAAAAAAATCACTATAATATAATTCAATATGCTTGAATATAACATGTTTATTTTTTTATTTTTTTTACAAAATAAAATTTTAACGTGTGTTTTTATTGGTCAGGCACAACAAGAAAATAATTTTTAGCTTATCATATAGACCAGATTTTTTATTTCAGTGCATCCTTATTATGTCATACTAAATTGATTATATACTTTTTTATCATAAAATGCTGTTTATACGGCCTCAGTATTCATAGTTTGTCTTTTTCCTCCCCGTCAAAGGACCCTGAGGTACATCTATGGCTGTCTACAGAAGTCTGTGCAAGAGAAATGGCCTACCAACACTACGATGAGAACCCGAGTTGTGAGGTAACACATTATCAAGCTACATTTGCTCCTGTTTACAAAGGAACATCTTGCAAAGTGTCAAAATGTGTTTGCCTCTGTCCTCCAGTGGTTTTGTCTTCCTGAGGCTCATCTGCCCTGCCATTCTCAACCCCAGAATGTTCAACATCATTGCTGGTGAGTGCTTCTTTCAGATGCAGCATAGGTCAAGTACCCACTCAGATATTTCATTCTGCACCTCTTAGCATCAGTCTGATAGAAGAGCACTTAACGGTCCAAATGTGTAAAAGGCAAAAAAAATGTCATAGTGAGGCAAAGTACTCTGTGCCTTCAGGTTATCAGATTTAAGTATATATGAAGTTGTTTAGAAGTGTTCAAATTCATAGATGTTTACATTTTTTGAGAATTTTTGGGTTCAAAAGTCTGGGGTCAGTAGATTATTTTCTTTTTCTATACAGCAAAGGTAAAAAAAAAAAAAAAAAAAAAAAGATGTAGCCCAGTTTCCACAAATATATTGTCAGTTTTAGTTACCATTAGACTTCATAGACTATTTAGTTAAGCTAATGAACAACAGACTACATTAGCAAACCCAAGTTAATGTGATACGACAAAAAAAAGACTGAATTTTAAAGGGGTCATATGACGATGCTGAAAAGAAAATTATTTTTGTGTATTTGGTGTAATGCAATGCGTTTATGCGGTTTACGTTTCAAAAACCACATAATGTACATTATTGTTGCTCCTCTATGCCCCACATTTCTGAAAGACATTGATTTTTGCAAAGTTCATCAGTCTGAAAAGCGAGATGTGCTCTGATTGGCCAGCTATACTGTGTGTTGTGATTGGCTGAATGTCTCAAGGTTGTGACGGAAATGTTACACCCTAGTGACGTGTCCAGGCACGACGAAATAGAAACAATGAAACCCATTACAAGCGAGGCATTTGTTGCATCCAGTAGGGACATACTTACTAATTATAATGACTTCTACTGTATTTTTACATGTTGTCCTGCATATCGCGCTGCTTAAACATAAAGCCATGTCGCAGATACCTGCATTTGTGATCGGAGAAATGACAAACAACAAGCGCTACTCTACGCTGCTCAAAACTCACGTTTGAATCATCAGTGGCAAATTCTTTAAATATGTAAACGTACTAACACGCTGTGAGTCAGAAGCGCAAGACTGTACTTGCAAAGTTGATATTGCCACTTTATAAAAACAGACATCGGCATCGTAGGCTACCCTCACAGGAAACAGTCCTCGTCCTCCGTAAAATGCACTGCACATGTCTGAATACTATAAGTCGCAGGACCAGCCAAACTATGAAAAAAGGTGCGACTTATAGTCCGGAAAATACGGTTTTTGGTTTCATCTGTTCTGGAACAGTGTTGTAAATACAACTTAACCACTGATTTCTAGTTTTGTCCTCTGTTGGAAGGCCAAACAAAGTAGTTTCGCTTTAACAATGAAACACAGCGTCTAAACAACATGGTGGTGGTGGCGGCAACAGCAAGAATAAAAGTTATGCTGCCTTTGTTTGCGTGAACATTTGGCAGTGCCAATGTCACCACATGGTGACGGAGACATAGAGGCGAGTTAGAACGAGTCATTTTAATAGGGCATGGTTGACTCGTAACTTTTATAAAGACTACCTCTTTGGATTTGAGACTTTAGTCTTTGCAACTTTATAGAATTTCTTTATGCACCAAGAGCTTGTAACACTCCAAAGAGAAAGGAAAAATTTAAATTGCATCATATGACCCCTTTAATGTGTAAAAGTCATGTCCAAAAAAAGTGTACAAAATGAAATGAACATCAGTACCCAAACTTGTTAAGTATGATATCAGCAATGCTGAAAATGTGTCTTGTCTTTGCAGACCCTCCATCCTCCACAGCAGGCCGAACGCTCACCCTGGTAGCAAAGTCTGTGCAGAACTTGGCCAATCTGGTGGAATTTGGTGCTAAGGTATTTGGATTTTCACACTGCTAGAAAATGAGTAAAGCTGAATAGGTCAAATAGTCCCGTGAATGCTAATGTTGAGATGCATTTGTGGTGATGTGTTGCAGGAGCCTTATATGGAGGGGGTGAATCCTTTCATCAAGAACAACAAAGAAAGGATGATCATGTTTCTGGATGAGCTGGGGGTAAACTGCCCTGAATCCATTTTTAAAGCAGCATGGGTTGTCTGCGGCTACGTATGTGAGCTCTGTGTGAAGTAGCTTTCCTATAACATTCTTTCTGTACTGTTTCTCCAGAATGTTCCTGATCTCCCGGAATCTACTGAGCACTTTAGGACTGATTTGTCCCGTGACCTTGCTGCCCTGCATGAGATCTGTGCTACTCATTCTGATGAACTTCGCACCCTCAGCAATGAGAGAGGAGTACAGCAGGTATGTGTCTCTCTTAAGATAAGTAAAGCTAGGGCATAGATAAAACATAATGTGCAGTCAGCCGGTCATCAAATTATTCAAAACATTTACTTTAAATTGTTTAATCTTACTTTAAATTATATAAGGTGATCTTGAGGCTCCTTGGAAGTTTACTGAGGCCTGTAGTTCATGTGTGCTGCAGTTTTAAGATGGTGTTGACTCTTTTCAGTTCTGTTGTTCTCCATCTAGTTGTTTTTATGCATCATTGAAGCTCAGTAAACATTAATGAAAAGGCCACCAGAGACCAGAAAATGTCTGTCAGCATCACAAGTTGTGATCTTAAGAAAACGAGAAAAAAAAAAAAAAATGCATTTCCTTTGGCTTCACTTCATTTCAATGCAGTCATTGCTTGTTGGCTTTTTCCTTTCTTCACAGCATGTGCTGAAGAAGCTGCTGGCCATCGCTGAGCTCCTCCAGCAGAAACAGGAGCAATATGCCATATCCAACATCACCAGGTAGTTCCACCTCCGTCATTTTATCTGTCAGTTTGTCTCTATCTTCATGGAGTAGCCAATGGGATCCCAGCATGTTCCACCCTCATCCCCATGCCAGCTCCCACCCTCCACGTATTTCCATCAATCCCGTTTCCTCCGCCTCATTGTCTGTGCCACGAGAACTATGCAAACTACAGCTGCAAAACAAGTCCGTTCACCAATGACTTTATAATCACACGACCAGTTCGTTAGGTTCGACTGCTCTCGGTATCTTGGGTACATATCGGTTTAACAGAGGGGTCAAACGAATGACCCATCAAGTCAACAGAATGAGGTTTTTAAATACAGGCTGCAAAAGTGTATCTCTTCATCTGCTTGATCTGAAACGGAACTGACACAAGGCTGCAACGATTCTCCTCTATAACTGGATTATGAGCTAAAATGCTTTTTATACTGTAATTTTGTTACTGATTTACATGGCTATGAATATGCAAAATGTGCTCAGCCTAGTGTTCTTTTTTTCCTTTTTACTGTTCCGTTTAAATTGTGCTGTAGACTGGAGTTTTTTTTTTTTTTAATCATCCTCAGAGAGTATGATTATTTTATTTCAGAACAATAAATTCTTTTGCTGGATTCAGGAGTATATAATTTGAGGTAACTGGATTTGTTTTCCATATTGTACAATGTTTGATTGGTTCAGTCTTCCCTGAGACGCATTCAAAGCCAGACACATTCTCAGGAGAAAATTTAAGGTAAAAAAAAATAAAAGTTTACAGCAGTAAAATTTAGTACAGATTGTATCAGGAATGCATGCACTTATTAAAAATGTTTTATAAAGTACTGACTGTCTCAGATCAGCTCATGCAAATGGCTTTTGAAAATAAGACTTCCGAGTTTTTGTCTGTTTTCAGTTCTTGGTTTTGAATAAAGGACCATTATTATGGTTATCAACAGCATTTGTTATGTATCTATTGAGCAAAACCCAGAAAACTTAAAAGGCTGAAAAAAGTACAAATGTTACAGCAGTAATTGAAATTGCAGGCAATTCTTGTTCATCCAGTGGATTTTAAAATGTAATTTATTCTTGTGTTGACAAAGCTGAATTTTCAGCAGCCATTCCTCCAGTCTTCAGTGTCACGTGAGCCTTTTGAAATCATTTTAATATGCATTTGTTGAAATTTTTTATTATTATTTTTTGTCAGCTGAAAACCATTATGTGGAACCTATGATACTTTTTTTTTTAATACTTTTGAAGCATAAATGTCTTTACTGTCACTTTTGATCAATGTAACGCTTCCTTGCTGAAAAGCTTTTATTTCTTTAAAAAACATTAAATACTGACCCCAAGCTTTTGAACAGTACTGTAAATGCACTATGCTCTTGGTAATATTGTGTTAATAAAATAACCCAACAATTGTGAACAATAAAAAAATATTTTTTTTATTTTTACAGAAGACTTTTGCTGAAATATTTACAAATCTAGTTTGACAATTGCATCCTCCGTCACTGATGGCAATAGGAATAACTCAAAACTGTTCAATGAAATAACTGTTGAGGATGTTGCCAATTTAAAAAAACTATTTCATCATCACAATGCATCCAAATCCTCATCAGTCCACTCCTGCAAAACAGAAAATCCATACGCATCAAGCGGTAGCCGAATATGTGCATCGGAGGAACAAATGATCTTCAAATAAACTTACTTCCTCAGCAACCATCTGCCTTTTCACGACGTGATCATCATCTTCATATCCATGTTTTCTTTTCCTGAAGGACATGGACAGAGGAAAGCATCAGAACCATAAACCGTCATCGTCAGAAGACTGCATTCATTTAGTAACTGTCTTTAGTGACCCATCACTCTCACACACATGTAAGCATGCAAACTTGTGCAACATCGTAGCTCATAACTCTATTTCTACACAATCGTATGTAGTTTTCATCTGTCAATTTGCTCTTTAACTGTAGTATCAACAGAAATAATCAGACTTTTATAACTGTTGTGAACTAGAAGAAATTCTATGCACACACTGTGAAGATCAAGTTGATCTTATCATCAATCCCTCAAGACTTAATCCTGAAAGGTCACCATGCCTAATTTTGTCTTTATTTTGCAGAACTGAATGTACCTTTATGGCTGTAGCAACCACGATCCAGATCCTCTGAGAGAAAACATTGGTAGCGAAGACAGCAAGAATAAGGTGGATGCTCGGACTCTAGTTAGGCAACACACTGCCGATCTCAATCTCTCAAACCAACAGATTCAAAATTGAGCCATCAAAGAGATGCGTAGAGATGTTATTTCTGAAGAAATTACCTATTGGATTTTCCTACACGGAAATCTTCAACAGAATAACCAAAACGGAGCGTAAATCTGAAATGCCTGTTGATTTAACCCCTCATGGAGACGTCTGCAAAATCAACTTGGGAGCCGTGAGCCCTAGACTGACTGGCATCTGTAGCAAGCAAGAACTTTGGCACTGCATTGCTCTTGTCCATCAGGGAAGCGAGATGCACTTACGATGCAAGCCTTAAGAAACCTTCTACACTCAATTTTCAACTGCGGTTTCAGATGCAGGTAGGCTTAGATCTAAAGATTCCTATCTTACCTTCTGAGCTGCTTCACTTGAAATGATGCTGGATCCTGGCTTTTATCTCCAAACCAGTGTTTGTATGTGATACATGAGCTGATCAGTGAGACCGATTCAATTTTGGAGGATAGATTACACAAGGCTGGTGCATGCGTTCACTTCTAATAACCTTCCCCCTGTTCTTCCACCTAACCTACAATGACAACAAACTCCAGCTCATATTCATTTTAAAACTTTTCCTCAGAATGGGGCAAGCAGATGGTGGGCTTCCTGGTTTATTTCACATCATAAAGGAGTCAACCATCAACACCTATGGACTAGAAAACTATCTCATATTATATCAGCCTGTTTGTGTTTGTCAAACTCAGTTAATTTGGCTGTTTCTTGATGTGTATTACTACGTATTGAATTATCTAAAACCTCAAAACTTATCTCCAGTTTACGTTTTTATAATGCCCTTTGGTCGATTTGACAAGTAGATGCATTGTATGGCGACGGTACCATTACACAGTAGAAATGGCAATACCATGGTACTCTGATATACATCATTGTAATCAGTGATTACCATAGTACAAGTCTGGATTAACCAATGTGCCATGTCCTAAAAACATGGTGATATATCAATGCTAGTGGAAGAAGGTGTATATTCACTACACCTGACTTGAAACCGCTCGCGTTGTTCACTGTGGTACATTTAGCTGCATTTTATGACCCAGCAAATCTATGAAAAGTATGATGCAGATTTACCTTTTGTCTGCGTGTGTGTGTGTGTGTGTTTCAGGTAGCTCACGCATTTTTATTTTTCTATTTTATACTCAAAAACCAACTACTTTTGCATCTTAGATACAAAAAAAAAAAAATTACTAACCTGGCTGAATAAAACTCTTAGTATGATTCATTTTGTGTGCTTTTTAAACAGACTGATCGAATTAAACACGGGTTGTAGCATCAATTTTATATTTTCCAGCAAATACTCACAAGTTTGTGGCAAATTCAGCATGAATCCTTTCCAGTTTCTGTTTGCAGGTATTGACCTCCTCAGCTCTGGGAAGCTCATATGCTTTAATAAGACTAGTTATTCCTATAACGAAAACAGACACAATATTATGGTCCACATTGTACATTTATATCCTAAATGCATCAATAACAGGTAAATAATAATCTTTGATGACATTGTATCCTCAGCACAGCAAACTTCCAAATAACTAATTTGTCCAATAAGTTACTATGCACAACATATAACAAATCAAAACTTCTGATGGATGGATATACAGTACACTACGTTGGTAAGTTCTCTCTATATTTTTGAAAGAATTCACTCACCAAGGCTGCATTTAATCAAAAATATAGTGAAAAAGTATTTAAAGTAACAAGTATTTCAAATAATTTTTTATAAATTTTAAACCGTACTTTATTCTTGTGATGCAAAGCTGAGCCTTCCGCATCCATTCCTTCAGTCTTCAGTGTTACATGTCTGTTGGCCATTTAAGTCTTTACATAAAAAGGTTTTTATGACCATTAGAAATATAAATTCAGTCAAATCATTCTAGACTTCTGAGTAGTGTACATGAAGTCTTCATAGGGTAAAGGTATGAAAGGGTTCGAATGGATCGGTATTCATCAAAATGGCATTTCACAACACAATAGATCTTTCAGGAAATAAACCTCTCATAAAATCATTTTGATGAAATTACAGGCCACAGATTTACCCACTGAATATCGGAGACCTTTTATGGTGGTTTTGCAGAAGTTTTTGGCATTCATCCCTTATTTAGTAACATTTTAACAGTTAAAAAAAAAAGACAAGAAGAATACTTACGTCTCATTGACTCATACATCTTTGAGAGGGTCTCTTTATCCTCCTTAAGCCCCATGCATTCGGTCAAATATCTGTAAATGTCAAAGAAAATACTTTTTAACGTCCTACCATCTCAACTGCTAGAATCTCAATGCTGAAGGAGGAACCTACGCCTCCATCTTGAGGCCAGCACGTGCAGCACTGTTGAGGACGGCAGTGAGGCCGATCTGAGACGGAGAGAAGAGGAGCCCGGCATCCGTCATTGCTGCTCTGTGGAGGAAGTCTTCTGCACTCTTTCTCAGCATCTCTGGGTTTTCTAACAATGGGTATCTGGTCTGAGAATAGAGAAACAATGCCCTTAAATAATGTTTAGCAACTTTTTTTAAATGTGCAGCCCGACATTATAACATTGGTTCAACCAAGAATGTGCATTTGGGGTGGGACGATCTACAACCAGACTTTAGCTTCACCTTCAGATCAATTAGAAAGCCCTCCAAGGGCCGATAAGGATTGTGAACAACAAGGTGAAAACTGAGCTGCTGGATGAGCAGCAGCTCATACTCCAGAATCTGTTCTAGAGCCCTCTCCTGTCCTGCAGGGCTCTCCGGAAGGTTCCCCACAAACTGAGTGCAGGACACATTAAACTCATCCACTTTACACGACAGATATGCACAGGTCAACCTGCAAAATAGGACTTGGAGGTCAGAACTTTAATAACTCATGATCGTACATCTCATTCAACTCAATACACTTACATTATTGTCCGAGGGTGATACTCCATTAAAGAGTTGTTCAAATAGAATCTTCGAAAATACATGCAAGCTGTGCCCTGAAATTCATATACAGGTTTTAAAATACAAAGAGCCAGAACGGCACGCTAGATGATCCCACCTTTAACTGATAAAAGTGATATTCATTATTACCACAACAGTTTTAGGCATCATAGGCTTGAACATGGCGCAGAATTCTAGCAGTCTATTTTCATAGTGTCTGAAAAGCACTTTCTCTTCTTGTTCATCAAGAAACATGGATTCATTTATTCCAGGCTGAAAGACAGAACAAAGTCAAAGTGTGATTGATGTTTATGCGGTTAACACTATAAATGACTGAATTACTGTACAGATACTTTAAAAATAGATAGATAGATAGATAGATAGATAGATAGATAGATAGATAGATAGATAGATAGATAGATATTTTGTAGTCTAGCATGTAAAATAAATACATATAGAGAATCCCTGCAGGTGTCACTTACCTTACCACTAGACATGCCTTTTAAACAAAACTTCCGATTAGCTTCTAGTCTTAATTTATCCAGGTTTTCCTCTTTCTCGTAAGTCCAGAATTTCTTCTGAGAGCTGTTGTGATACATGTTGAATGCAAGGCTGTCGATAGAAGATACAACTAGGATTACACACCAGATAACGTGCATTGAACTCTCGTGCAGAAGTCCAGTAACGTTAGGTACAAGAACATTTCGTTTAGTATATTTTTTCTACTAACTTACTCACGAATTACTACAAGTTATTGTAGTGCGTTACCGAGACAGTTAACTAAAGCAATGTTTTCAGATCTCATTAAAATTATTACAAAATTTCAGTCTCACCCCTCTTGGGCACGCAGTTAGGCTCTGTCTGTGTATCAAATGGTTTTGAACGATTGAGCTATTAATCTTTCTTTAAACCTTCTGCCTTGGTTCAACAGTAGACATGCGCGAGATGCGTCGCATACGAATCACGCCTCCTTTAGTCGCTCTTGGATGATGTCGATTGTGTTCCTCACTCACACGAATCTGACTCATTTATGTGAATCGACTCTTTTGAACAGTTTGTTTAAAATATCCACATCAAACTTGTTTTTAGTCTATGGTTCATATTAACAAAATATAGCAATTCTTTCACTTGAAACCCCAGGGGTGTCAAGGTCAGTCGAGTTTAGCTCCAACCCTAATTAAACACACCTGAGCCAGCTAATCAAGGGCTTGATGACCAACGTTACTAGACTTCCAGCAGGGTGTTTTGGAGCTACACTCAGCAGGAAAGTGGCCCTCCAAAAAATCTGAAGGAGATCAATAGCTCAATTTTTCAAAACCATGATATTTTGTACCACATTCCTTGATCCACAGACAGAGCCTCATACTGAACAAGAGGCGAATCACACCCAGTTAAAGTCATTTTCATTCATTCCACACATGCAGATTTATAATTGTGTTTATTAGAATCATTTTCCCCCTTAATGTTTATGCCCCTCCCCCCAATTTGAACACTGTTTAAACCCTCGAGTAACTTTATGAGAGATGTTTCAGCTCGATTAGTGTTGACCAAACTGACACAAGTGCGTGCGATCGATCAACAATCTGAGTAAAGAAAGACTAAAGTGACTCAAGAAGGATCTAACTTAGCATTCCGAAACTCGAATCGACAGTGGTCACAGCTGAGCCTACTGTGATTTACACACGGTCACTGTATCTTCACTGTGGAAAATGAAGGAGGCTATGAAAACACTGGTCACTGGATTCTGGCACTTTAAACTTCTTAATAAATTTGAAAAAGAGGTTGATAATGTTTTGGGAAAATCTGTGGCGGTTTTCAAGCCAAACATCAATGTGGACTAATGCGTGTTGTCGATTTTTAGAGACTGGTCCATTTTGTAGTGTAAATATAACTCTTTATTATTTCAGCACAATCGTATCGGGACATGTAGAACACAGAGACGCTCTCTCAGATGACCACATGGGGGCGCCAAGTGTTAGTCATCCCCTTTGTTGGAAAGGTGGTTCCATCAAGTAGTATTTTTTTTAACCCAGCTTTTATTTTGTATAATTAATAACATTATTTAGGTTTAATTTGTCCTATGAATTTGATTTAAATGTTTGAACCTTGTAAAATGAATTATTTTTTACACACAAATAAAAACTTTTAACAAAAATGTATGATGATGACAATTAACTTTTTTTAAACATGAATAACAGTAAGTTAATTTTTGCCTTTTTAAAACGCCACTAAAGCGTATTAAGCAAGACGGAATAAATTTCCAACCTCTTATTTGCGTAGGGCAGCGTACCCTAATTTGCATAAACATGAGTAATTTATGAATAATAAATGTCCTTGTATTCAGCGTGATCCATTAATTTGCATATCACCATTGCACTACAGTTATTTTTCCTGTGTGCTGTGCTACCATGAAGCGATAAGAGCCTGCTCAAAACAGAATCAGAAGGTGAGTATTCATTGCCTTTTTTACACTTTCTTCTCCTGTTACAGAACTGTATCTTAACCTAAATAACTTTTTTATGCTTTTGAGTGGGCTCAGGCTGTTGTATGCTTGTAGAGATGTTGTCAGTTTGTTGCTACAATCACTGTAATGTACTAGTGCTCTGTCATTGTGTGAACTGCATAAACATGATGTTCTGTTGCATTATTGATGAGATCCAAGCTCTGCCTTATAGGCAGCTGGGAAGATGCAAAAACTGGTAAAGTGATGGATCATGATACTCGAAGACGATACTTCATGTATAAATACATCTTCGATGGCAGCTTCGACCCTCAATCAGTGTTTTACTGTTATCAGGCGGTCTGGTCGAATTAAAATCTAATTTCCATGTAGCACAGGTATAGACAGATAGACTGTAAGATTCCCACTTCTGAATCTATCAGAGGTCATTTGCATGATCTGTTTGTCACGCAGCAGCTGATCTGAACTTCAGCCTGGAAACGCAGCTTTAGGCTGCCAAGGAATCTTACAATTTTGACATTTTGTCTGTATTGGTATTCAATACAGGTGGAGATGAGTAAAATGTCTCGTGCTTTAATCCTTAAATTGTGAATTATTTTCTGGCAGATGACTTTAGTTATCAACTGATGTCTTTTAGTATTGTTGTTTCAGTTTGTTTAAACTGGGTTGTACAGAAATCAGATTTATCTGACACTGTCCACTGTGACTCAGTTTATCTTTATTTATCTTCTGTCAATATTTCCTCTCTGTACTTTGGGCAATTTATGCATACTGATGGCTATGAATAAATCAATGTCCAGGCTTGGCAAATTGATGGTGTGGAGCGATAGAAATGTCTTGTGTTACTGTCGCCGTGATGAACAGCTGTCACGGTGGCCCCTCGATATGCAAGGCACAAAGTTGAAAATTATTGCACCGAAGCTCCTTGATAAGCTCCTTGGTCTAACCAAATAATAAACTTGTTTTGTTGTATTCAGGCTGAAGTATGTCTTATGCACATATTGAAGGTGTATGTAGTGTGTTCTATTGTGGTATTGACCCTGCCCTTTATCTCTGTTATAGTTGATTGCAATAGGCTCTGTAATAGTGACCTTGCATCACAAAGCCATCCATAGGATTTAAAAGGCTATTACTACTACTACCTGCAGAACGTCATTCAACGTTAACCATCAAAATGATCAAGAACATCCGTTCAGATGCTCCGTTTTGGCCCTTATCAACTTAACACCAGTCTTCAACTCTAGAGAACCCCAGCTCACTAAGTTCAGTGCAATATGCCGGAAGATGTTTATTTATACCCACGGTGCAATACCTTGGACCTCTTTTGTAAAATGTTGTACATATTATTCCTCTTCAGGCGAGTATAATGAAATTCTTTTTTTTTTACACAATTTATTATATTCATTTATCAGATTTAGTATTTTTACACTTAGATGAAGTCATTGACAGCATTGACATCATAGGTAGATTTAATATTTAATAACACAGCATTTTTTTATCAATATATAATGTCAATTTCTTGCACTGTAGTGATGTATAAATCCACATTTAAGACATGTTATTTTATTTCTTTGTTTTAATTTTAACATTTTAGACATTAAAGAATTATGTTATCCATTTATTGTATTTTTTACAAAGAAATCAATGTCTTTTTATAATTATAATATTTTATATTTAATAGATAAAAAAAAGAGAAAGTACTCTTCCTGAAGTGAAAAGAACCATTTTTCAACTGATAGTTGACAATTGATAGTTATTTTATTTTTTTATCTCTCTCTCTCTTTCTCTTTTCAACTGCTTTTAAACCCAAGTTTTTGGTTTCGGCTTTGTCATATTTGGATGTGTACCAGACACTAGCACTGAACAAAGGCAAGCCCAGGCATTCACATATCATCCACTCTTTATGCAAAATTAATGCATGCGCCCCCATGACAGCATGATTTAATTTCCTCCTTTCATTTTCTGTCGCCCGTTGCCATGGACACCGACGGAGGGCTGTTGTGATATTAGCTGCTACAATATGGACAAGTGCAGCTCTCTCCATGAAGCAAACAGCTACTAAATCACATGACCTCATCAATTCTCTATTCTGCGTGCAGACTGGCTGGCACTGTGCCATGATCAAGGGATGTAATGTATTCATAGCTTACCTACAATTTCAGGTTGAAAACCCGTTGACGATTTATGTCAGATGTACTGTTAGGCTCATTGGAAGTGTTATATTGACAAAACCAAACTATTTCGAAAATGCATTTGACAGAAACAATGAATATTCACATAAAACGTTTTAGATGATAGCAGGATGCTATTGGTTTCTGGTCCTCATTGTGACAAAAGGGATTGCACTAGACATGATGGCGTCATAACACCATGCACAGTGTTGACTGTGTTGCCACCCAGATCATGTTGCCTGCAATGGCCAATTGTGTGTGTGTTTATGCATGTGTGTGTGGAAGTGTATTAGTCTGCTAACGGAGTGAATGTATGCCTGTGAATCCAAGTGTGGAGTCAAAATGTCTCAGGTTGGCATCGTGCACCCTTCCCCCATCAGCTCCATCCTCTCCACACACACACACACACACACACACACCACAGGTCCCATCCTAACCATCTCTCTCTAATTGGGCTCTGTCTAGATTCCTCAGCTTAATACTGCATCTTATTTGCCTATTGTTTTCAGGGCATTTCAAGCTTTACAATGCCTACTTTAAGTTTTAGTTTCAAAACTGGTTACACGGCTAGTTTGAAAAAAACATAATTCAACATTGAACTTAAGATAAATAATGACATTGTTGCATTTTGTAGAACTGCTTATAGCTGATTAACTTCTCTGTGAATTAAACCAACACTAAACTGACTTAAACTAAATAATGACACTATTGTCTTTAAGAGCTGCATACAGCTTCCAGTTTCCAGAATCACTTCCGAAATGTTTCTGTTTATCTCTGTGAAGCTGCTTTGACACAATCTGTATTGGATAAAGTGCTATAGAAATAAAGGTGACTTTGATTTGATTTGACAGTTCGTCCATGGATGATTCATTCATTCATTGATGTTTTCAGGTGCACAATTCCTTTTTAATTTCTTTGCTTGTAAGATTCTATGGGAGGCTTTAATTAAATCACATTTTATCAGATTATATTAAAAGGGACAGTTCAATAAAAATGTCATAATTTACTCATCCTCATATAGTTCCATACCTTAATGACCTTCTTTCTCCTGTGGAACACACAAACAAAAAAACATTTTTAAAAATACATTTTGTGTTCCACAGACGAAAGAAAGTAATATAGCTTTGGAACATAATTAGGGCTAGTCAAGTAAGCCTTAGTTGTCATTTTTTAGGTAAACTATGCTTTTATTAAGTGTTTAATTTATTGCAAAGCTTATAAAAGTAATGAATAATTTTCCCTCACTACTGGTGACTAATAAAAAATTAATTAAGTGGACACTCCAGTATGCCCAAATCTAAATTCTGACCACTCTCATTCTGCCACGCTTCTCAATAGCAGTGTGCCCTGTCAATATAGCTGGAGGTGAATAGATAATCAGACAGCAATCAGAAACTGAGATCTGTCATTCAAAAGCTATCTCAATGTGGACGAAGAAGAGGACGGGCAGCCTGAGAGTGCAAGCATTCATGTGAAAATCCAATCCTTCACAGTACACAGCCCTGCAAAGCCTGCAGAATGACCCTTTTATCCAAGTGCCATGTCTGTAGCTCTCTAAATAGCCAGTGCACTCTCAAGGAAAGATGCATGTACAAACCTGGCTGAGTAATGTATGACCTGTCTCCACAATGTACTGGGTCTCTGACCCTGCCATACGTGTGTGTGTGTGTGTTGTGAGGGTGTGTCTGTATGTTGTCGGTGGTATGTTTATTTATTTTATTTTTTTTTATAATAGGTTTCTTATGTTCAGGCATACTGCACATTAAATGTGTTTTATGTGGCTTTCACATGTGAACATTTTCTTTTCCCGACAAAATAAGGGTGTCGAAATGACAGTGTGGTCATCTTAGAGTAAGAAGGGTTTACTGACATTGACAAATGAAAAATATGCCATTCAAATATGTCATTTTCTACACAAATTGATGACAGTTGTTTCAGGGGGAGAAAAGCAATAGGTTACTGTATGGCAAATTATTATTTTAACTTTTGGTTTGTAAGGCAAATAAATGTCCTATTGATTAACATGACAATATGACTTTTAAGCTTATGGGATATTCTTGGTAGGTCATCAGAAAACTGTCAAACTTCAATTCATGGCACTTCTGTCAAAGCAGACAATAAATGCATTTTAAATTTTAGATGACATCTGAAATATTTCCCTCCAAACAACTCCACATGATTTTGTTTTATCATACTGCATGCTGGTTTTATAATTTAAAAGGTAGTTTCCATAATAATATTTGAGTCGTGCGTGTGTGTGAAATGCGTGCCTCTGTGTGGATTTGACTTTAATTAGACTCTATATTAAAACTGCAGATGGCCCCCTTGTGGTCATTAGTTCCAAAGTGATTTTCATAATAGACTAAGCTGAAAAACTAATGGTAAATCATTCACAATCTAATAAAACAGCGCTGATTCTTTGCCCTTGAAAATCTGAATTTGTTTCACATCCCTTATTCTATTTTTCCCTCAGGATGTCTGCTAATTTTTTTTCTTAAATAACATAAGAGTACAAAATTTGACAAAATGGAATAAAACAAGAAATATAATATATAATATATAATATAAATATATATATATAATCTGTATATTTCTTAACACCTTTTAATTATTTTAGGTTCCCACTTCCACCCCAAGATGGCGCAATGAGCTCATTGTTTGAATGGGTGACCGTGCCGAGAAAAATTGCTCTGATGTGCTTTTGTTAAATGTATGCATTTTCTCCCTTGCATGTTTAGCAACATTCTGAACATAACATACTTAAAGAACCAAGAAATCGGAGAGTTTATTTAGCTTTCCACTACTTGATTATGTGTTTGTAACTACATGGGCAAAGATGGAGCTCAAACTGTGGTAAACTGAAAGACAGTCGAGTTTAATACTGTGGTGATTACAAGTGGCTGTTGATTAAGCTACTTGCCTTTATGGGCTACTCGCCTGTCTTTCTTTATTCATTGCATTCGCCCCTTTTTCTTCTTGAAAGAGACCAAATGGATCCCAGCAGGTGAAAGTAAAGAAACGTAAAATGACGCCCCTTTTCGGTTCTGCTTTCACGCCAACACAATGCCCCGTCCCACCTCTTTCTGTCCGGGTTTCCTACCTGATTAAACCTCGTCCTGTGAACCCATTGATAGATGGTGCAAAACCTAAATCAACAAAAGCTGTATGAGCCCCTCTTAAAAATTCAGACCCTTTTAACAGTACGCTTCAATTAGCTTTTGTTTCATGTGTATAGTGAGCGTGACAGAGAGAGAAAGCAAAAGAAAAAGAGGTCTTTTATATGCTTTAATGTAATAGTTTACTTGCTGATTAATTCAGAGATTTCAAAGGTAAATCTGGACTCTGTTTTATTAATTTTTGCATGCCCTCGTCTGCCAGTTTCCCTTGTTGCGTTAAAAGGAATTTTTAGGAAAGGAAAGAAGCACATAGCAGGATTACAGAACTGTTCACATTGTTTGTCATCAGACTTTTTTTTTTAATCAGTTTTTTGTCGGATATTGCGGTTTCGTTTGTTTTGGAGACTTTCATTTTCTGTCGCTTTTAATTTCTGGTGCCTATAAATGTGTGCAAATTGATTCTATTATCGGTGTGTTAGCAGGCCTAATTTTTGTCATTCAAATGAGAGCTGAACTTCAAACAAGGTTTTTTTCGTCTCATCCTCCATGCAGTGTTTGGTGTTGGTGAGTGACATGGGAACCCGTAATTGCGACGAGGGAGGAAAAGTAAAGAAGGAAGTGCGTCGTAAAATGTAGATGCCATGCTTCTGTTCTTCAGGATTGACAAGCTGCATCCATGACAATAGAAGCTTGATCAGTACTCTGTCACTCTGTTTCCTCTACATCACCCTTCCTCTCAATTTATATCAGTAGCTTATATGTTTTATCATGTTTGGTGGCGGTTTAAAAAATGTATATAAGGTAAATGGCCATTTTAAGGATTTTCTAAATTTGTCTAATCGATTTTTAATTACATGGAATAACCTGTGAGTGTAAAATGAATTTGCAGCAATCCATTTATGAATGCTATTTCATATATTATTGGATTTAGAAAAAAATAATAATAATTGTTATATCTTAGAGCATGAATTCATCATTTACAGTTTAATACTCACATATATATTTGAGGAACTGTTAATGTGAAGCAGTGAGAACTTTACATTAAAAAAATCATTAAAATAATATATTTTATGATCAATACACACAACATTAAATAATAAATATTACAATATGGACGATGCTACAGTATACTACACAAATAATATGCATTAACAACAATCCAGATTTTTAACATTTTATTTGTCATTTTCTCCTTTATCTTAATTCTGGCTAAATCAAGTTTTTGAAAGGCAAGCAAGTAAATGATTGGATTAGTAGGCTATTAACAATAAGGGTCAAGTCCTTGTGAGGCCATACATGCAATAATTTTGTGTGTTGGAGATCAACATTTGAGTCATTATTCTCTGAAATTCTTGTTCCCCTCTGTTGCTCTCAAATCTCATTTGTGTAGTCAAATATTTAATTCATATTCAAATATGGAACTTGAAAATGTGTTACCCAGGTTTGACGCAAGAGATGCTAAAAATGTCAATTCATGGGCGTCACATGGCTGATCATGACTCACCACATTTAAACAAGCTCAAATCAGATTTAAAAGCTGTTTAAAAACTGAGATATAAAAAATAAATTAAATAACAAAATTTTAGCTTCTGACACAGATATGTACCAATGTTTCAGAAGTGCTTTGGTGTTGTTGTTGTAGTTTAATTTGACCATCCCTGGTTCTCTATACTTTCATAGAAAGATTGTCATATGGGTTTGGAACAACATGAGATAGGGTGCATGATAATGGAATTGTCAAATTTTTTCTTTTGTTTTAACCCGTAATAAATAAATAAATAAATGAATAAATAAATAAATAAAATATTCAGAATTTTACAGAATGATGTAGGTAAATTTAATATGTAGTTATAGACAGATTTTTTTCATAATTTACCAATATCTCAATCTTTGTTTTAACTGATGATCTGATTGACAAACCCATGGAGAGAAATGGATGGGCAATGTCAGTTGCTACCAGAGGGGTGAGGTTGGGACACACACAACCCTGTGGTCACCTCCAGGCATGCTATCACACACTGACAGGCAGGCGTGATGCCACGGTACTTCACACAGACATAGCCACATTGACAGCCGACTGACCCAGGCTGACAGCACCAGGAAGAATAAGAAGGGGGGAAGGCAAAAGTTCTCCATGTGTCCGTCACGGTATGAGCATGTCGGGGTGTCAACAACTTTTTGCTTCCCGTAGCCCCCAAACCCTCTGCATCAGAACACGGTCACATACCCAAACATCCGTGACCTTACTGGACATGGGTCACTGTACATTAGCACTCAAGATGGCTGTAGTGGCTTTCGATAGCCTAAATGCAGTATGTCCATGTCATTACTGATGGGTTGAGCTGAAAGACTTGTAGACAGAAGACAGGATCTAACTTGATTTAATTAAGTTAATATAGCCAGACTAGAAAGGATGTGGCTCTGTGCTAGCTAAGCATCTATTTTATGATGGCTGAATGTCAAAGGTGTAGTCACAAAAGCTTGGGCCTCTTATGCGTTTTATCTGTCTTCATTATAAAAACATGCTATAGTACACAGGCTTAGCCGTTAACAGTTAGATCATGAATTCGCCAGCCAATAGAGCTTTTCAATTATGCTGAGACATACCATAGAGAGCTCTGTACTACCCGTGGCTCTTTTGTCAAAGAATGTGCTTTGAAATCATTCTATAGAAAGACTCCAATGGTAAAAATGTGCAGAAACTTGTGAGCGAAAAATTGGAATGAAATGACATCACTGATCATACAGCAAGGCCATCGACTGTTTTCATCCTATTTTTATGTGTGGGAAGGGAAATGGAGGAGCCGAATTGTCTTTACGTTTACAAGCAAGAGGTATACTCTATGATTCCCCTTGAAGTTTCAAGAGATGCCAGTGAAGATGCAAGCCTCTGAAGTTGATAACCCCAGCATCATGTGACAAGCAGATGATAATGACTGAAGCATTCGAAGCTCTGTTGAGATCCCCCCTCATTAAAGAGCAAACTCTTAGCTCTTCTGTAAAGAATCCTTATGGAAGTTGACCTCCATGGTATAAAAAAAAAAAGAAAAAGAAAAAGGGGATGGTACAGGCGAAGTAAAAAACAAACATCCACACAAAGTAAAATTTCTCACTATTAAACTCTTGCCTCTCGCTTTTAATGCTCATTTAAAGAAAGGTTGTGAGAAAGAGAGACAGACATTAGAGAAAGAGTGAATACTTAAAACAGTTTACACAGAGTCACACAACAGAGTAAGGAGGAATCACATAGAATATAAAAATGGACAATAACATGGAATGTCATAACTCCAGCTGTCCTCTACGTTATTGTCTTTTTGGACTTTTAGGTCCATTCTCTATGGATTGGTCTTCATGACCAGGTGTTTCCAGTTCCATGCACACTACAGGGTCCTTAGTTTGTGGTAAGAATTATCAAAGGACTGATAGATTATCCCCTTCATGCTGAGATGATGACAATACTAACCCTGCTTGGAACTAAGGCCTCGTCCACACGAAGACGGAGCTTACCCCAATCCGATCTTTTTTTTCCTCATCTCAAGAAATATCCGCGTCCACACGAAACCGCAAAATGATGTAGTATACATGCCAGACTATGTGGCGCTGTAATTCTGCCACAGAGATACACTAAAAACAGAGAAGAAGACTTGGACTATGCTCGTAAACCTTGCGCGTGTTACACAAACAAACATGGAACAATACATTTATTAATCAGTGTTAATGTTAGTTAATAAAAAGACAATTGTTCAGTGTTTGTACATGTTTTTGTTACTGTTACGGGATGTAGAGGTGTCTGACTAGTGGGGAGACGTGGACTGATGACGTCATCGTTTCAGAAAATATATGGATTAGCCGTCCAGACGAAAACGCAAAGACGGCGTTTTCAAATTTATCCACTCTGGGACCTGGTTTAAAAAAATAGCGGTTTCACCTTGTGAAAACGCTGGATCCGTGTGGACGAAACGCCTATCTGATAAAATATCTGTGCGTATTCACAGAAACGCGTCTCCGTGTGGACGGGGCCTAAGTGTTGTGAGCTTCATCTTGTGTAGGCACCAGATAGAGCCTCCTCGGGTCCCTCAGGCCCATTGAAGCAGGTTGTTGACTGTCTCTAGGTGATGAGAGGTTGTTGAAGGCATGGAGCCTTGCTGACAGGCATGAAAGGGCCAAGGATCACCTGTCACCCGCCTCATCACATCAAAGTCCGGATAGAAGCCTACACACCGTAGAAGCTCCTTGTGTGAGGGATCTGCTCATGAATATACTGGGCAATATGATCCCTTTTATTAGCGTGATAAGGATTTTGTGGGTTGTGTGTTAAGCATGGATGACACATGATAAACTACCACCCCTCTTGAAGTATGTGTGCTTTCAGCAGGAATATTTTTTAGGTCTTTTTAATGGTATCATCATCTTATTATTAGGGGTAAGACCCCTAAGTGCCGAAGTGAAAGAGGTTTGTGGTGTCCCCCCGAGTCCTTGCTTTTACCCCTTAATCCGCTGGCTAATAAGTTCATAGCCAGTCCATATGCTCTGGTGCTGTTCAGGAGGGAGAAGTGTTGCCCCATGCTACTTACACCGAGCAGACCCATTTCTCAGGTACCTCTCCTGCTGACCGACCTTTTGTTCTATTGGATCAGTCCACTCCACAGCCAGAATAGTCTGAATTGATTAGTCCTGCACCGTATAATTGCCAGCAAATCCCACTGAATCGTTTCCCATCCATTTGAAAAGGACAATGTCCGTTCTTTTTCTCCACAGCTTTTCTTGGCGCCCCTCCCCCATTACCCTCCTTTTCATGCCACTTGGTTTGTATCCCGCCCCACACCCCAAGCCACCTCCTCGAGGTAGGACGAAAGGGGGGGAGGGCCAGAGGAGAAAGTGCTCCTGTTCCGGACGAGCCCCCTATCCAAGCACTGGCAAAAGATGAAAGCAGGCGGCGGGTGGACGTGTTCTAATCCATCACCCTGGAGTGTGAGTGGCGGCCTGATCGGAGTCCTTACCTGCCAGTGCACAGTCAGGGTTGGGAGGACAGTGGGAGGAATTCAGGGAAGGGAGAAGAGCTGGGGTATGGGGTGAAATGGAGCTGTGGGGAGATGCATGGGATTATTCAGAGGCCCAGGCGCCAGCGTCAACTGCCCCTGCAGCTCTACTTATTCAGTTGAGAGGCCCAAAATTTTAGGTCGGGGCAAAAGTCCATCAGTCTTACTGAGAATATTGTTATGTTGGAGTAGACCTGGAGGGCTGTTCAAGTGTGCCATGTCTGTAACAAAGGCTATTTTGACATGTTTTACTTTGAGATTGCCCTTTCTGGACCCCAATACAAAGCAACAATTCAGGTGTCTCTGTACAATGTTTGTGACCATTCCACGCTGCAATTTAATAGTCCACAATTAAAATATCACACATCATAAGTTCTGCATCAGCCATTAGCTGAGAAATCTTGCCCAGAAATTACTGTGACCCACGTTCACGAGACTGACAACACTAGTGTAACTAGTGTAAATTGAGAGCTTTGATATAAATCTTTTTATAAATCTATATTTGAAAATATAAAATCTCTATACAAAGAAATGTTGCCATTCTCTTCTAGTTCTACATCACATATTCTGTGACCGTGTTCTTTGGCCATTGGGGCAGGTCCTTTAGTAAAAGGTCATAGGTTAAAGTTGTTAAGGGCTATGACCATTCCCATCTTTGACCAGGCCTGTGTTCAAGCTCAAACAAGCTCCTAGATAGTAGTCCCTCATGGGGTTTTAAGAAACACAAGGCCTATTGTCTGTTCTGAGAGCAGAAACAAGCTAGAAACAAATTGTGTATGTTCTTAGAACATGAACTGGTCAAGCAAGCACCTCCCTTTCCACACAAAATGAGCCATTTTACCAGTTTATCTATTGACTTAGGTTCATATGGAGGGCAGGGCAAGTAGAATGGTTGACATCCCATGGGTCAAAGGTTCAATAATCAGGGCCCATATTCTCTAAACACCATAAGGCTAAAAGTAGCTCATAACTCCAAAAAATAATGGGTGTGTCAGTCCTAAATTAAGGACTCATACATTGTTGGTCCTTAATCTAAAAGTATTTCACAAAGCATTTTAGTGCTAAAACTAGATCTGTCTGTGAAACGCTAGGAGTAGTGAAGAGGACTTCTAAGTCACTAAGACCAAGCCACAAACTATCCATAAAAGGCTGTTGCTGGCAATCTGCCTCAGAACGTAAACATTTTAGAAATATTTGACGATAATTATCTTTTATAAAGGTATCACCTTCAGTTTTGAAGGTTATCCCAACAACAACAACAACTGTGGGCATAGTTAGTAAGCATGCTGATATCATCCATAGCAACGAGGTCAAACCCATCCTTATTCTTCGCTTAAGACTTCTCTCTTTTCCATAGTAAAAGTTCGTCTCAGCAGCTTTATGATTAGGTTTTAAGAGAAAACTCTTTGTTAAAAACTTTTACTGCTATTTAGGAGAACTCTTAGTGGTAAGATAAAATGTCTTGTGAATATGGGCCCAGGAATGTTTACAAGGGCAAGAGTTCAAAACTGTCTTGGATCTACAAGTAAGTGTTTGGCCTTAAGATGTGTTTAATGAGGGGGTCTTTTATTTTAAGGAATGTGTGAAATAGTTGGAGAATACACAGTTAGTTTGTAAGTAACACCTGATTTCCCTTAATAAGTCTGATCAGTTCGGAAACAGTAGACCCTCATCAAGAATATGAATATGTTTAAATAAATATTTAACCTCTGTTTAGCTGGTCTCTGCTGAGATGAACAAAAGGGGTCTCCTGGGACACTTTCTAAGGTTCACTGCCCTACTTCATTCCATGCATCCATCAGTCACTTTTCGCATGTTCCCTATTGTTCATCAAAGAGAAGCTCTTCCAATGTTTGACCCAGTGAGGGTTGGTGCTAGGTGAATGACAGACCTAGGGTGGGAGCCTGCCTTGCAGCTTAAGTTCTTGAATGGCTCCCTTGGAAACTGAATAACTGGGAGTGGTGGAGTTGCCCAGGACAGCATGTGGTTATTTTCCAGCTTGCTGCCCCTTTAAAGGCCTTCAGTGCACAGGTTCTCTAATCAGTGCATTGAGGAGGGGTTCTTTGACTGTGTGTGTGTATGAAAGATGGAGACATAAAAAGCATGCATAAAGGTAGAAAAGCAAGGCCTGATGGGAAAGTAGGGTAAAACTGTTGGAGAAGCAAGATGAGATCATTGCAGTGGTGAAGTCATTGCTGCATGGTTGGCTAGTATTGGCCCATGTGCTCAGAACAGCCAATAATGAGGGGAGAATGGCAGTCACATTAAACTACTGGAACTATCTGGAACAATACAAGGAAATGTGAACATGTCTGGTCAGATTAATGAAATAATATATCTATTTGACTAGTCTATAAAAGATATCTTCACCTTCAGTATCACTTTAATTTACAAATTACATACTCAAAGTGAATATTGACATCGCACAAAACAGCTAAATAATGTTTCACTTTCATTTCAACATTCAAGATGTTTGTTTCACATTTCAGGTAAAAAGGAATTTTTATTTGAAATATTCACACAGTATAAATATATGCATATCTGTCCTGTATAAATTCATATCTGCCTGAGTTCACAGTGTGCATAACGGTTGTCTCTGTCCAGTAATTGCTTCCTTGACTGTCAGCCATTTTCTCACTCACGCCCTGCTCCTCTTTCCATTCTCCATCCCATCTTTAGCATGGACAGCTATTTATCTGCATCACCCTGCCATAATGAGAGAGTAAATATTCATCCAGATGGCCAAGGTTCCCACACCATTACCGGGGTGTTCACTTATGGCCCCGCTGGTACAATCCTTAAAGCGATTGTTCAGAAGAATGAATGGAGCCAGAGTACCGAAGGGCACAGAGTTGCCCAGACAAAAGTGTAAATGTTATTAGTCGAGTGCAGAGACCAGGGAGATGGTGTTAGTGAGAGTGTTTTAAAGATCAACACAATCTATTGCTGTTAGGCTATCGTTTAAAAATGCTGTTTGTAAACATAATCCATAACTCTAATACATGACATAGAAAAGGTGATGGTCCTTCACTAATAATATTATAAACACCCACAGCCCACATTAATGCAAGAAGCCATTCTGGAGTGATATATTTTAACATTGGTGTGAAATGAAAATTCATTCCATCAATTTTCTAAATGTATTTTATTTTATTGGGAATTATTTATTTATTTTTTATTTTTATTTGTTTTTTGACCTTGTAGTTTTCAATCAAAATTCCATTATTAAATTTTCCAGTGATGATGTATTGCAGGACTTCAGTAATTTAGTCCACCTTAACCCCAGTCCTGTAAGCTCACGTTCATCTTTCTCCACATCTTACAAACCAATCAACAACCAATGGACAGAACTAAGTCCCCTCCCCTACATTTTTTTAATTTTCCGATAATCCCCATATATATACATAATACGCGAGAAAAGATCTGTCGGTACTTCTGTTTCATTGTGACTTTAACCATCTCTGTTATTATAAAAAAATATTTTATGGTGGTCTTGGGTGCAGTAAAAGATTTAAACCTTGATTGGTTATTACTGTAAATCCATTTAGTCCTACAGATGGCTATACATTTCATTGGTGACCTGTGAGATATGTATTTGTTTAGATTTCCTGAGGGGTTATCTACATGATGATTATGAGGTAAGTGTGTGTGTTGGTTGCACTATTGCTTTGTGTCGTGCTGGGAACCCCTCCTGAGAGGCACTGCACAACACTAAGGTGGGTGCAGATGCGATGGCTTTCATCTCCTCAGGCACTCGGCGGGGAATCACAGTATTTATGAGTGTGTGTGTGTGTGTGAGAGAGAGAGAGAGAGAGCGTTGGGAAAAGAGTGAGGATGCAGTGACTATCATTTGAAGCTAATTAAGGGTGGCAAAAATATTGAATTTCTGTATCTCAGACCTCACATCTGGGATTCTAACCCTGGTAATTCAATATATTGGTATCAGTTAGGAGACAAGTTAAAACTCATTCAGCGCATTTGTACTTTAATCAAAAGAAAGTCGGTTCAGTTGTTCACAGGCCTTTTTGGACATCATATAAGTTTCCATAGGAACAAAGCTATGATAAATCTGCTGATACCATCCTCTTTTGAAGGACATCTCCTCTCCCCAAGAGTGCATCTGAGTCCGTCATCCACTGCGACTCCATTCTGCGCTATGTATGGAGGAAATCGCACACGTGAAAGGGGCCACACGTGAATCTCAGAGGTTGCCCACGGCTACAGCGCAGGCAGCTAATCTGCGGTATACCTTTTGCTGGCTCAAATTCCGCTTGCGGTTGGGCAGAACATTTTAGCCCCTGCAGTATGCCGCAAGGCAAGAAGTGATACCTGTGGAGGAAAGCATTTGCTTCTGGGTCTCTGCACTTTCTTTTGCTCAGCTTTGATTTTGCTCATCCCTAAATCAGTGACAGGGCACTACAGACTTCATTTATCTATGACTTACAGTTAACATCTCTGTAGAAGTACACTGATCTCACTCTGGCATGTCAGATTAAGTGTAGTTTTTTTTTGTTTTTTGTCAAAAGTCAGTCAACTTGGTTGTCATGATAACTCTTCTACCAGCCAAGAGGCAAATGTGGAGGAAGAGCAGAAGGCAGAAGATGAAAGATAAGCAACAAGCAGAATTTCTTGAATGTATATATGTGTCTTTGTCAAAGCTCAGTCTGAGTTTGTCTAGCCAGAATCAAACTCAACAAGTTGACCTTAAAGAATTTAGAGAGTTTGTCTCTAATTTATGAACCTAACCTAGTTATTCTAGTATTTAAAGAGTTACATCTTACTCAAATTATGTTTTAAGAGTTAGTTCACCCAAGAATGAAAATTTGTCTATTTTCTACCCACCCCTTCGGGCGCACTTTATTTAATGTCTTCTAAATAGTTGACAGCAAACACCCGGTTACTAGTGATGCGCGGGTCTTCTCATAACGGGGTGGGGCGGGGCGGGTTAAGAAATTGACACTTTATTGAGGGGCGGGTTGGGGCGGGTCACTAAAAACAAAATGTAAAAAAAAATCCATTTATGTTTCATGGAATTTAGTGGTGGAAATGTTGATTGTTTTAAGAGACTAATTGATTTTCAGTTCGTTCACCAAAATGATTCATTCACTGATTCGTTCAGTGACCATTTCTTCATATTACACAAATACGCCAGCAGTTGGCGAAAAAGAGTGTCTTATGTGTTATGTTTTAAGTCAACGAACGTATTTACTATTAAAAACTGATTTGCCTTTATGATTTCATTTACGAACGAGATCTATCAGTTCATTAAACTCTTTAACCTACGTGAAGATCGTACTCGTTCACTATATTCAACAAGTCACATGTTCCGTCACATCTTGAGTAACTCTTTTTGAGAGGATGAAATAGTTCACAGAGCTATTTATGAGCCCTGCTCGCTTGCTGCTGTGGGAGGAACTTCATTGATTGAGAAATTAGTCTTTTACTGTCTATGGTCAGTGGATTACGTTAATGAGAATGATTCGTTCACCTAAAAGATTTGTTCACAATGGGAGTAAGCTGGTTTTTGTTGTCAACGGTTCAGAAGACGTGAAATAAAGTGCATGCATCTGTAATAAAACGTCCCTCACATGGCTCCGAGGGGTGAATTAAGGCCCCCTGTAGTGAATCCATGCATTTTTGTAAGATAAATATTCAGATTTCAAATGTAATAAACACTTTTTTTACTCACTTCTACTGACTGTTGGGATCCGGAATACGTGCAGGTGGATGTTGTAGTACGTTTAATATAACTCCGATTTAATTATTCTGAAAGAAGAAAGTCACACACACCTAGGATGCTTCAAGTGTGAGTAGAAGATGGACAAATTTTAATTCTCTGGATGTTATGTTTATGTTTTACTGTATTTTTTATTAAATTAATGCATCTTTGGTTAGCATAACAGATTTAAACACACACACACACATACACTCACACAACACATAAGAGACTCAGAGCCTTAGATCCTTTGGGGCTGAAGGAAGATCTTAGAGTGGGATGTATCAAATCAAGGAGTCAAAAGGAGGAGAGCTAGTTGAGGTGTTTTCCTGTCATTTACCATTCCATTCTGGACCTGAGAAGAGGATTCGCCAACTAAGGTTCTTTAAAACATTCTGGTTTTCATGGCATAGCTGTTGAGCCTGCTCTAATCTGAGTTTGGGGTATAAAGGAGCTATTCTGTTTTCTAGAGTTCTCTGTAGATTTTGCTGTATTCTTACTTCAGCTCTTGTCAGCTTTCTACGGTGAGAGTCCTTATTATAGATGGCACCACTCTCCCAGCTTATTCAGAGATGCGAGGGCTGGCTTGATCATTATTCACTGTGGCAAAGGGCCACATCAAAGTAACTTCCAGTCATTCTCTGGTGCCTTAAAGCCTGTACTTGGAAAGGGTCTCAGTCTGCCCGCCTGTTGTAAAATCATTATTGAGGAATTTTATGAAAATCATTGGGCAAAGCATTTTTACACTATGATTAACGAATTTCCACACACTTTTTTTCCACAAGGGGAATAAGAATTCTAGCTAACTTTTTAACAATGCAGCAGTTCTTTAATCAAGTCGAAGTCTCATTAGTCTAGCACCTGGGTACCAAACTCAGTTCCTGGAGGGCAACAGCTCTGCTCAAACATATATGAAGTTTTCAAATAAGCCTTAAGGACTTGATTAGCTGGATCGGGTGCATTAAATTAGGGTTGAATCTAAACTCTGCAGGACTGTGGCCTTCCAGGAACTGAGTTTGACACCCCTGGTCTAGCAGTACAGTTTTTTATAGTGTGCTGAGAGACCTTCTTTCAAATCCTATTAACAAATATATTAAAATAAAGACATAAATTCATTATAGGGAATAGAGCAGGTTTGAAAATGTAATAATTCTTAGTATTTAAAGGGAAAAATCATGAGTTTTGTGATAATTTTATGAAATTTGACTAGACTGATCAGATTTTGATATAAATGTATGATTTTTTTCTTACAAAGCATTGATTCACTACAGGAGGCATTTGTTCACCCCGTGGAGCTGTGTGAGGCACTTTTTTGTTTTTTAAGGATGGATGAACTTTATTTCAATTCTTTATGACTGATGAACTGCAACACCTGCTGACTACCATTAAACAGCTTGATTTTTATTATAACTCCAATCGGATTCGTCTGAAAGAAGGAACTCATATACGCATAAGATGGCTCTAGTGTGAGTAAATAATGGGCTCATTTTCACTTTTGGATGAACTAACCCTAACCATAACTTACTACTAATGAGAGACTAAAACGTCTTTACTTATTTAGTTCATTATGGAGGTATTTAGTTCATTAAGATGGACTATTCAAGTCTTAAATAGTGCATCTTAATGAACTAAATACCTCCATAATGAACTAAATAATCCAAATGCAATATTATAAAAGCATCTAGTATGCTCCTTAATTTCTTTTAGCAGTATTTTAAATAATTTGACCATCATGGAGCCATTTTCATTTGTCCAGCATATTAAGAATATACAAACGTGGAGACACTTTCTACTTTCCTTTTTCTATAGAGCTTTTATCCTCAAGTAAGGCATAAATGACAGTCGAGTGTATCTGTGGCACAAGGCAGTAATGATTGCATGAAATTACAGAGGCCTCAGCAGGCCTCCCCCTCCCTATCTCTCAGGTAGCTGGATCAGCTCTCACCCCTGCCTTCTTTTCTCTCTCTCCCTTCTTGCCTCTCACAAGCTATTCAAAGGGAATGTATAACTGAATATGAGATGGAGCGGGTGTCTTTCAAGGGCCAGAGCTAATGAGACGTTTTACCTTGAAATCAGAGCAAGACAGGAGGAGACCCTGTTGAGCTGAGCTAGCATAGGGGGATCACAATTGGGTCTGGATCCTTCAGCGAACGAGAGAGAGAGAAAGAGAGATGGTGTGATCCAATGCAGACAGGAATTATGCTCTCAAACCAGAGTGGATTATGACAGGAGAACATTTTCAAGTGGCAAAGTGACCCTACAAAAGATGCTGGCTTGTTTAACGCCAACATTGACCCGCTTTCTTTTGTTTGCTTTTGTCCTGGGCGACACCCATACGTCAGAGTTAAATCTGTAAGGCTTGGCTTTAACCTGAAAGCAACAATTACTCTCACTTGGAGAGGCACAAGCTGGAATGGGGTTGGATGTAGGTGATGAGAAGGAAGCGAACAGGTATTCTTGACAGTTAGCTGTGCCAGCATGGATCAGAGAGCCATGTTATATGAGGCCAGGGATGAAAGGGGACAGGAGATTTGTGTTCTGAGGGGTCCTCTTTTTAATCAGGAGCCCAAAGAGATCGTAGCAGAGCAGGCCTCTAACCAGTGTCATGCTAATAAAAGAGTATAAAATGGGAATGGAGGGTGCAGCTAGTTATCTACACTCCGATTAATGCGGTACAGGGAGCGAGATGCTTATTTATGTAGCATTGAGGAGAAGGGAGGCGGGAACGCTGAAGTGTGGGGGAAGGGTAAAGAGGAGCAGCCTAAGGCCGTCCGTCTTTTGTGCAATTGTATATGTGCGTACAAAGCCGTACATCCAATCTACATTGTGTGAATGCTAATCACAGCATGGGATAATGAAAGTCATTTTGGGCCATGGCAATTTTTTTTTTTTTTTTTTTTTGAAAGATGATGGGGGACGTTATTTATTTTTCTTTAAATAACACGGCAAGTAATGGGTGGTAATTAGCAGCAGCTACGTTGCTATGGCGACATCATTTTATTCTGGAAAATATGCAGTTTTATAATTTTAATAATTGTACAGTTTACCAAGACATCAAGCATGGAAATAAAGGACTTAAAAATAACTTAAAATAAGCCAGTTCACTAAAAATGACCTCTTTTCCGCATGTATGGTAGGAGCTCGACCACATCATCTCTTTTGAAAGACCTCTTGACCTTCGATGTCTGGCATAGTCCTAGTTCCTGCTTTCCCACAGACAATCCTGCAAACGAACCCGTGTCAAGAGGCTCAGCATATGGCCTCGGGCCTTTCCTATTGTCTGGAGTGGCGGGGCAGGATGGGCCACCATTATTGTCACCATTGTAAGATTGGCAATGTGTCTGGAGGAGCAGACACGAGGCAGTGCGAACCGATCCCAGCAGCCAACGATCACATATCACACAACGGTTTCACAAATGTTTCCTTGCCTAGTCATATTGTTAATATCAAGGCCCAAATTTTGGGCAGAACTACTAAAGACATAATGTCAACCGAGACCCTGTCATTAACTTTGATTTAAATTTACATGCTTTGAATGAGTCAATGTCTCTGTCAAATAATTTTGTATCAGAAATAGACAACTATATCACATTCGAGGAAGGTTCCACACCGACTGCTTACTCTAACTATATGTCAAGCTATTTCATGAATATGATTTTGCCAGATTTAACTTACAGCAGTCAGTTGGTGAATGATGAAAATATTTGTTTAGTGGCACTGCAGAACAGATATTATCCACAGTTCCTGTACCATCTGCTTGTGCCATCCTATAAACCACCTAAAACTACTCTGTGTGTTTTCCTACACTCTATACTGAGAGAAAAATAATGAATCGCACACCTCCGGCAGATGATGAGGTATCTAAAGCAGCTGGTTAAAATGAGTTTCTGTCATTTCGGGAGCTTGATCAAAAATTCTCATTCATCACCTTTTAGGACAGGAAGATGCCAATGGCAAAACGTATTCTTGTTTGATTTGTTGAAACTGACACCCTTTGAGTAATTTTGAACATAAAGACATTACAATTATGAAGTCAATTGATTTTTCATATTAAAATCATTTCCACTCGCACCCCTTCATCACCCTCTATGGCAAGGCTTTGTTGAATAATTTGGATGCACAGTTATATTTTACATTAGGTCACAGAGAATTTGACTTTAAAATACTACAGCTTTAAATGCATATTATGTAATGGATCTGAGCTAGCATGAACAATGAACAACTGTATTTTCAGTAACTTCCATTAATAAAGATGAATAAATACTCTTAACAAATGTATTGCTCAGCATTAATTAATAGGATGTTTTTGTAAAGTGTTAATGCTTTATTTTATAGTTATTTTATTAATAAATAATACGTGATAATATTTTTAGCTTTAGTAGTGTCCAGCTCATTTCTGCGCTTTTTTGCCTGTAATGCAAACAATTTATGATTGTTTCAGCTGTGTGCTCATGTACATATAAGATGAATAATTTTTTATGCAGTAGCAGGATATGTATTTGTCTCATTTGACATCCGTCATAGTCTATAAGTAAAAAATATTTGCCATATGATTACACATAACACATATGTGTCTAATTCACAATCTTTGGCAGGGACCACAAAAGGATCAATTAAATGAAAGATGAAAAAAAAAAAAAAACATGGATAAACTAACCAGATTTAAAAAATGGTTGTCGCAAATTATACGATTTTGACAAGCATTTTTTAAAAGAATTAAATTACTTTTAATAACTACATTTAATGAGTTTAAAGCCAGGTTGGCTTACTTTTATTACCGGTAATTATTAAGATTAAAAAGTAATTTAGGTAATTCGAAGAGAATTCAAGCTAATAATGTGATATGGCATATTCTTATTGGGACACAAAAAAATCCTGCATTTTGAGAGAAAGCCCCACCTTGCATGCACCATCTTAATTAAATTGTTGCTAGGTAACAGAGGCAATATTTTGGCAAATGGGCAGGCTTTAGCAAAGTGAGCAGGGGCCATTCACACAATAGTGGCACATCACTTTTTTGCCGCTCTTGAAATACGTCCCTTGCAAACTTGCAGACGAATACAGACCAACCCTTATTTCCCCTGTCTTTCAGGCCAGCAGACAGAGGACATAATATGAGTTTCTCACCTCCAGTGGTGACTTATGGGGAGTCAGCTCCTATGGCCTAGACAGAACATACCTCCAGCCACTGCACCCGGCAACTATCTCCAGCGGCAACCATTCCCTGGTGACAGATACTTCTGTATAGGATCCTCACTATGACCACATATATACCAAGACTAGCCGCGCAAGAGCAGGGCGGGAAAGTGGTCATGTGTGACTGTGGAAATAAATATCATGTATGAAGCAATGTTTCTTACTTTTTTTTTCTTCTCAGATAGGCCTCCATATTGTATTAATAACACGTGCAACTAAGCACATCCTATGTTTCTCCATACATTGTTTCTCTCTTATTATCCTCCAGTCATTCATTAGTGTAACAGAAATAATGCTTGCTAACCTTGTGTTTCCATTTTAGGCAAAAATACTAGCCACTATTCCACTAGAGGCAGATTTTATAATAACAATAATTGTAACAGCATGAAGTATTTTCCTATTTAATTAACAAATTTATCCAAATGCATTGGTTACTCAGCCCAGCTTTCTGTTTTTATTCATTCAGATTATTTTTAAAAGGACAAGGCTCTCTGTTTCATATGAAAGGTTGTCAGCTTTGTGACTTTTAATAAGGAGACTCACTGACAGGTATTTGTTTTCTGTTTCCACTCATACATATGTTGAGTATCATCAGCGATAGTGCTGGTGTGCAGGAATCTAAATGGCGGTGTCCCACGGGGGCTTCGGGTGACTGCTCGCTGACCTCTGCTGCCCTCTGACCACTAGCCACAGTTCAGACAAGAGGCACAAGGGACACATCAAGGGCAACTAAGGGCTAAAGAGGATTACAGATCAGCGGACACCAGCCTGATGAAGGTCACTTGACTGAAACATTGTAATAAATACTGTTTGTTTTTGCAAGCTTTGCTATATGTGTGGGATTTATTTATTTTATTTATTTATTTTTTAATCTGTTTAATTTAAATAGAGCAATGAACAGAAAATTAAGCATGCATGTGATTGTTTGGCTCTTATAAAATGTAATTTTATAAAAAAAATAATAAATAAATAAAGTTAGCATTTTATGATCTAAACCTTTTTTTCTGAATTCAATATTAAAGTGACTAATGTTTTCATTGTATATTGCAATAAAATACAATGATATATTAAATCATTCGTTGACGTATAAATATGTAAGAAACGCAAATCAGTATTACACACACATTTAAAGGTTTAAACAATATTATATTTCTCAGATTGTCTTTTCCTAATATCTAGCAGCTCCTTCTTTGTGCTCCCTCGATATCTTCAAGATATAATTCAAATGTTTTAATGAGATATAGCCAATTAAAACAAAAAGCAAATATTTAAACTACATACATTTTTTTAATGTAGAACCTTTTATGTGACAAGGCATGCAATAAAAATGTAATCCTCTCTGGGATCTCATTCATTTTAAGCCTGTCATTACATGATGGTTTCACAAGGGGGCAGTCACTTCTCTCCAAATGCTCTTTTCTGTTTCCTATCACGCAGTGTAGTCAACTGAATTACACTGACACTACAAGAACCCTTCCATCCAAAAATGCTTTATCATAAACAACAACGAAACAGACATATCATGTGGTAGCTCTCATTCCCCTCATCTTAAAACATGTAAACAAATGCAGCTACGTAAATCACACAAATATGTCTTGTTTTGCAACCAACACGTTCTTGCAAGCACGTGAACCTACTGTTCTAAAGTGTATTTGCCATAGACTGTATTAAGGATATTTGCATTACGGAAAATCTAGCTGTCTCTGAAAACAGTTCTCTGTCCAAAACCAAAGCACCCATGCTCGTTTCGTTAGCTTCCACAAGCTTTAACTCTATTCATTTCTGGACAAAAAGAACAAGGTTAGGTCACCCATTATTACAAGTTCTCATTATTTATTTTGCTGCTCTCAACTGAGCTAACACAATAATGAAACTCCCATTATTTAGCGCAGACAGCGGATTGGTCATTAAAAAGATACCTTTTCGAGAAGATTCGCTCGTTCGAGCACCGGGAATGACGACCCTCAAAGGGGCTGTTTTGTGGGCCTCGGATAAAATGGTTTGTGTGAATGGAGTCTTCTTAGGAAAAGAAAAGAGCCTCTTCGGCTGTTTGTTTTGGAATTTGTCTCAATGATCCAAGAGCGGGAACTAAAAGAGGAGGCCCAGCGTCACGTGGACGAGAACCTTTCACGGTGCAAATTCATTTTATTCATGATAGCAGTAGATGTAGAGGGAGTAACATGACCAAACTGTGTATAAAAAAAATAAAAATAAAAAAGGTAAATATCATATGTCAACAAAATACTGTGGGAGATGAGAAAGGGGTACCTTGATGGAGTAGAGGAAAGTAAAACAAAGTCATGAGATTTTCTTGACAATCATTTATTAAACAAACTGAAAAGTAATAAATATAGACGAGTACTTAAAATGTATTATAGACCAACAGATCCATTTAGGCTCAGGTTTTAAAAGAGATCCTCTACTTCACTACTGGAACACTGTGTGGAACAGAAAAGAGTGATTTGCCTTGAATATCTCAAATTAATATGCCTCAGTTCTGAGCCTCATATACTGTTATTTGGCATTAGTGTTAAAAATGTTTAAATACATGCTTATTCGAAACATTCTAAAGGGGGATATACTTAGTAAGATTTTATTAATAAATATTTTGATTAATTTTGGTCACTTGTTTTTAATGTTCAGTAGTTGGGGAGAGAAAATCAAAATAAAGGGAGAAAAACTATAGCTGAGTGTAAGACTAAAATGGTCCTGTTAATGATTACCAAAAATTGTGAATGTTTACAGCTAAAGCATTCACAAAAGCACCTTACTGCCACATTGCTAACAAATAATGATTGTATATTGGGATTTTGATAATAACGGATGATCCTTTGCAATATAAATATCCCTGGATTTCTAATTCAACTGTTATTTGTTAAAAGCCAAGATTTTGTCATATGTGGCTCTTTATTAGAGGCCCCAAGGGGAGCAGAATTGTTCTAAAATAATAAAAATAATAAAAAAAAAAAACATCTGACAGGATCAATACATTCATTGTCTGTGTACCTTCCAAACACTCAAAATGGAAGGTGAGAATAAGACTTTTACAGTAGGTTAACACTAAAAAAGACTAACCAATAAAGAGTAAAATGAAACAAAAACAAAATATTTCAGATATGTCTCCGTGCAGTTTTGGTAACTATAGTGCCCATAATCTCACAATATTAAAGTGGACCTCATTAAAATGCGTAGACGTTTCTTTGTGATCAAGCCACATATTTCTGCTTTGGCTCGTACCTCAGTATGTGTGCTTCTGATTTCCAGCAGAAAGTACTGTACACACTCACCGGGGAGTACAAGCATACTTGGCACCTTCACATGAAACAAATCCGATCCTGTTATTTGATGCATTACAGAAAATCAATAGGCTGCATACAGAAACACAGAACACGCTTACAGGATGTGTTTGATGTCACCAGAAATTCAAAGTGAAACATCTGCCCGGTTAAATGACAGGGAAGGCTATCAGAAGAGCCGAGGCCAGTGCTTTAGACAGTTTTTGAGTTAGCTTTTATACTTGTTCAAAATGCCCTTTTTAGATTTACCCACCAGCGACAGGTGTCATGAGGAGCCTGCAGGCACTGATGTTAACACACAAACCGTCACTTGCACACGCGCACGCACACGCACACTTAAATTATCTCCCAGTCTTCTACAGTCAAACGAAACGCTGCTTGTGAGAAGGCTGACTTCAGTCCCTCTGAAATGTACAAATAAATATACCTTTAACAACACATACTGTTCACCTTGATCAGTCCCCTCACTGCACCCTTCAAGCCTGACTAAAAC
This sequence comes from Carassius gibelio, assembly GCF_023724105.1. NCBI lineage: Eukaryota > Metazoa > Chordata > Actinopteri > Cypriniformes > Cyprinidae > Carassius > Carassius gibelio. The sequence goes on along the minus strand of NC_068375.1, from coordinate 18,640,382 downwards.
ACTGTTTCATCTTCACGGATCAGCAATGAAAAACTCCCCTAAAGCGGAACCCAGATTCTACTTCGGAGAAGTGAAACAACTTTAAAACACTATTAAAAAAAATCATCATTCTTATGAAATTGATCTGTCATAATTTTAAACTCTAAAAAATAAAATGCAGTATGTCAAAGACCATGAGTGATCCCTTGCTTTCAACCTTCTGGTGGTTCAAAGATGCCATCCCCTTTAAAAACAGCATTTTTCTGAGGTCTCCTTTGGACGCCATCCTCCGATCATTGACTGAATTATTGTGGTGGCTGGTTATGTATTGGTTATGTTGTGTACATGGAGGAAGCCCATCAGAGAAGAACTCGGCTGATATGGTTGCAGAAAAGGGGGAATGTTTCAGGACCTCGTGTTGCACAGTTCAGTCGAACAAGCCCTTCCTGATGCTATGCAGCCATTAGATACTGGTGGTAGAAGAGGCCGAAGAGAGAGGTGGAGAACAGGCATGCGGCAATCCACCAAGTGAAGAAGGATAGGAGCCCTCGAAAAAGCAAGGGGGAGAAAACAGTCCTCAGCCCCCCAAGAGCAACCGATAGCTGGGCCACTGTTTGAGAGGCCTGCACCTCGTCTTGCCCCACCTCAGCGGGGCTCGAGTCCTCATTTGACAGACACGGCAAATTCTCTTCAGGGTAAATCACCCACGAGTATCCACCTAGGGGTTAAAACAAGAGTCTCAAAAACTCAAGAAACCTACCCGGGGCAATGCGAACATGTCAAGAAGAAATTAATCTACTCACCTAATGTCTTTAGCAGGAAAGTAGTGTGCAGCAGCATCACCAGAGGTGCGATGTACTGAAGAGCTATTACACACAGGTAGTAAAAGACTCGGGCGACCTGTGTGAGGAAAAACAAATTTGCAGTTAAAACATTTAGGCAAATTTTGTTCAAAACAAGCAGCCTGGCAGGAGAGGAGCTCATCAAACAGACTCGCTGAAACCATAACTGGGAGCTTAAGTACAGAGGGAGGCTGCAAGCACATGATTCGGGAGCAGATGTAAGACCAGACACCCCTGCGACTCTACAGCCATTTGCGAGTCTCACTTATGGCTTGGAACATCAAACGGGCTCTTTTCCTCAGCTCCAGCTGTGGAGTGCTGTGGGTTTTGATCCTTGCGCTCCACTAAACTCAAATAGCCTCCTCATTTTAGAGCTCTGAGGGCAACAATGCCACGCAGTCCTTTTTCATACCGACATATTTCCACCTTTGAGGAATGTCGACACTGTAATGCAGGTCCCAAGAGAAGTTGCCACAAGAGGGTCCCTGAGTGCATTTATTAACCAGTAGAGATCAAAAATCACATGAGCAACCTCCTAAAGATGGGAGACTTGGGAAAGATGGGATATCGGGCAAAATGAGATGGATTCACATTGCAATAACTTAATTGCATATTTATGTGATGACACACTGTTTATCTGTAAGGATCTGTAAGGTTTTAGAAATTCTACACACCATCTTTTGGAGATCCATGGTACTAATGCGTCCCGCTTCCTTCTTCATCTGCAAGACACCCTTCTGGGCCAGGTTGAGGTAGGCCTGGAGATGATGCCGCATCATGGCTAGTCTCAGCACACACAGAAGCAGGATCACCCACAGTCGCAACGTGTCGTATGTCTTCTCAGACATACTGAAAGCAGATGAATATTAAAAAAAATATATCATCTTAAGTCAACAGAAAAATGGCAATCACAACCTATTTCACCACATCAATGTGATGCATCAGCCTGATCTCACAATCAAAACGTACATATTTAGACGTAAATTAAAACTGTCCAATAGGTATGTGCCTTTACGTATTTACAGTGTCATTTACGTATTATCTGGACGTAATTACAGGTTCGATACGTATCAAATTTACGTAAAAACAACCTCAAATACGTACAGATAGAACGTGTTCTCTGACCAGTCAGTTATCCATAGAAATTTGCTCATAAAGCTGCTTTTCAATGCGTATCGGATACATTTTTTTAATATTTATGTATATTTTCCCTTTTTATAATTTTTTTTTTTGATAAATGTAAGATCCCTATACCTCACCCGAACATAAACCTACCCATTTTATACAGAATGTTAAAAGAATAAAACATAATAAAACACAATTTTAGTAAAAATATAACATTAAAACGTTATTTTGAGCCACTAACGTTAATCTTACACCTACCCCTAAACCTACCCATAACCATTTCTGAAAACTACATGACGTTACTGTTATAAATAAACAAATAACAGACAAACAAACATAATGTTAATCATTTATTTTTTTGCGAAAAAATTTCAAAAGTGGTATCGGATTAACCACCAGATATGGAGTACAGCAAACAAACAAAATGGATGTGATTTGTAATTTTATGCTGTGCTTTTGTGTATCTATGGTTTACAGCATGCACAGAAATGTTATTGCCTATTAAGTAGATGAGTAAACTGCTTTCAATAAATTCAATAAAAACATTTATTGATATGACAATTAAATACAACAGATTTAAATCATTAAATCCACGATTTTAATATTAATTCATTGGAATTCATATAAATTCACACTTTATGTTAGATTATTTACGTTTTTTTAGCCGCTAACACGTAAGTATTTGTACGTTTTACTGCTATAAATACGTCTAAGTTGTACGTTTTTATGTGCATGAAAACGTAAGTAAATGTACGTGTGGTAGAACCACATTTAACATAAAAATACACACGTATACTCATGAGATCACGTTGGATGCATTTATGAGTAAAACAAACGTTGGTTAAGACTTGATCAATTGGACTGAGAAAAGTGGGCATTTAGCACAAGAATGGACAATGGATGGTTTGGTTAAAATTTCTCAATGGTAGTGTAAAAAACACTTTTTTTTTTTACTCTGTCAAAAACAGCTCTTTTCAGAGAAAGCCGTTTTGTAGCATTTTCCTTTAAATCTGTAGTCATCATGAAACTTGCTAATTAGTACGTTAATTAAGCAGGTCCAATTTAGTTTTCATGTTGCCTAAAGTAAGCTTCCTCAAGTGCACAGAGGGCCTTGATGATAAAACAAGTTTAAAAACAACTCAGCATAGTAATAATGCAAAATATAACGATTAATTGTAAAACGAAATACTCACAAAGGCACACTATCTTTCCCAAATGTGGGATTCATTAAATAATCCTTTGTAATGGGCTTCACCCATAGCAGTACCATGATTAAGGGGGCCAAGAAGTTGATATGTAGCAAGATCCTAAAGGATGGACACATAAAAACAACCAATTAGACAAGGTAACACACAAAAGTAGCAATATCAGTGGAGCAGTAAACATCAACTATTAAGTGCCACTGCTTTAAATATATCATTTCAGCCGTACAAGTTGCATAGCAGTAATCCAGGGCTAAAAGAGTAAGCATCATAGTGTCATGGAACCAGGTATGGTTAGTTGGCTACACTGAAGAGGATAAGTTATGCGAGATATGAAATGTCTAACTCCTCTTTTGAAACCCAGTTACCATAGAGCCCAATGCTGGCAGGAAATGTAGACCAGGTCCATCTACAGTAATGATTATCTGCTAACTTGCTGCAGATATAGTTAGGCACTGATGCTCCTCATCAATTAACATGGAAATATTCTTAGTGGCTACAATATTTCAGTATAAACTGGTTAAAATCCGCTTTGCAAAAATAAATTCACTAAATACGTTAACTCAAATGTAAGGCCTAAGAAATACGCATAATTTTAGGTAACTATTTAAGGTAAGTGAATAGATTTAGATGAAATATTCTGAAACATTTACTGTGTGACTTTGCAGCTGTTTAATGTGAGGGCATCAAGATGCATCTGGGCCAATCGCAGGCCTGGGAAGGTGAGAAAGGCGCCAATGAGAGCGCAGAGCAGTGCCAGAATCAGCTTAAAGGTCAGTTTGGATATGGGGCCCCTGTAGAGACAGAGGAAGAAAGCAAGGCCTATTCACTGCAGGAAAGCACAAACCATCACATACACGGCTTAATCCCAACCCATGGAAACATGGTATACTGTATACACACACACACACACACACACACACACACACACAGACACACAGACACACAGACACACAGACACACAGACACACACCCTCTCTACTGACAAAAGGGGGCAGGGGTACAGCGGCCATAATACTTACTGAGACTCTAGGCCTTGGTTCTCCAGAAACTTCACGGCACTTTCAGAAAAATTTGCAAAGCCTATAAAAGCAGAAAAAGGAGGATAGAACCAAGTGAAATTTTTAAATATATTCAAATGTAGAAAATAAAAAATAGTCATAATTGGGATGTGCGTGATAGGTATTGTCTACAATATTGTAATTGTTGTTTTTACAATATGCAAGCCGATAATGAGTATGTCATCCGCTTTGCAATAAACGATCAAAAATACTCCTCGAGAGTGCACACTTTTTCACTGCGTAATGTAGCTTATTTTAATGCCGTTGGAATACATGGAAAGTCTGAATGAAATTTAAGATATACGGGGCCATGTTTAACTGGAAGAATCTGACATAAAAGATAATGCACACATCTAATGAGGTTATAGAAAAGGGGTGTTCAAACCGGTCCCCGATGGGCCACTGTCCCGTCCTGCAGAGTTGAGCTCCAACCCTAATTAAAAGGCGAGTGTGTTGGAGCTGGTTTGATCTGAACTCTGCAGGATACTGGTCCTCAAGGAGCAGGACTGATCACCACTGTTATATACTACTGAGAGGTAAAAATCATTTGAAGTCAAATATTCCCTCATAGTGAAAAAGTAGATTTATGTCACAGCTGTAAACTAACCACTGCATATAATATGAAGAATATAAAAACACTTTGGGAGTCAGCTGTCCATGACAGGGCTACTCCAGCTAAGATATTACGAGCACAAAAGCACACTTAGCAAAATATTGTCTAACTATTGTCACTGACAAAATCACAGAAAATCATATATTTTTTTTTTTTTTTTTGAATATTGCACAACCTAGTCAGTCAAAGTATTGATTTTGGACCAGGTTACAGGATCTGTGGTGAATAAGCAGAATAGTGTTCAGCTTTTAAAACTGCCACAAACTGCAGCGAATATGTGGTTTAAATCATTATGCAAGAATGAAAGTCTGACCCTCACTAACAATAAGTGATGTGACTGATTTAAATCAAAAAAGATGAAAATGGTCGACAACATAAAAGCATGGTAAGTTTTTACTTTAGTGGACAATAGTCAGAAATTTAACTAGGCAGCTAAAAGCTTTACTTTTTTGTTGTTGTCTGTATGTGGCCACACATACCAAACAACAAATATGAGGAACAATTCTTTTCCGCTCTCAGTTTTCTTGATACTGGCTGATGTATGATACAGTGAGTAAAGCAATTCAATTATGGAAAACAGCACATTTTTATAGGTAAATGTAGCCGGAATTAAATATTTTTATACAAGCATGTTTTAATTGTGGACTATAAAAGTAATCCACCAAAATGGTCTCACATTCTATGTTACCACATAAGCCTAATATATATATATATAAAAACGAAGCAATATGCACAGGCACAGCGCCAGAATTATTTCTCTACCAGTGCTAATGGGGGGCTAGACCAATATGTGGGGGTGTTAAGAAAATAAATGATATTGATTATGTCAGAGTTACTTCATAAAGAAATGGGGCTTAACCGGGGCTATTAAAAATTCTGATGGGCCGGTGTAAAGCCGTCACTGAATATGCATAAATCCAACTTGACACTACTATACCTGTCTCCAGGCCAAATTCCAGGTAGTTCTCGGTGACAATCAGGATAGCCATGGCTTTCACAAAGAAGAAAAAGGCGAAGGTGATGCAGAGGGAGCGCTCACCGCCCTCCTCTAGTCTGAAGTAGTGAGCCGTGAGGGAGAAAAGGATCTTCCTGAGAGTAAATGAAGCTAAGGAACATATTCACAATGGGCACATTATACCAAAAAGGATCAGATAAAGGCTGGAATGAATTCTATGCCTAATGAGAGAAATATTGCAGCAGGTTATAGTCATTTCTGTACACTAGATGTCCACTGTAAGAGTTTAACCGAACACACATTGTCCTTCATTTTTACACACTGGAACACATGCGGTTAATAAATCCCAAATTGGATTTCAATCAAATTTTCCTTTAAGTGCCATTACTCTACATAAAAACTCTCTACACTACTGAAGCTGGTTGGGTTCTATTCAAATCTAATTGAAAAGTATCCTGGCTTACATGTCTCACATTTAGAGTCACAGCAGAAGAGAAATGCATTGAAAAAACCCTCATCAAATAGTGTCAAGGCAAATTTCTCCAAGGTGAGAATTATTTTATAAATTTTTTTAAAGCAAGAAAACGTCAAGCTGCGCCTTTCTGTTATGATGCCTTTATGTGCCCGATTTGATTATACTGGTCTAGGGTCAACTATTCAACTTGTAGTTACGTCGTGCAAATCTGCAAGGCAAGCGGACAGCCATCGGAGGAAATATTTCAGTGACCATCACTTTGACAGGACATTTTCCCCACCACACACTCTCCACTGAGATCAGGAAAATGGCTCCTTCCTGTCCACATTCAGCCATTTGCACACATACAGACCTATCATCATCTTCATCACCCTACCAGGCACCTTCCTTCCTCCCTCTCTTTTTCCCAGGCAAATCAGTCGTGAAAATTGGGCCTCCAATCTTCCGTGGCAGGCTGAGCTAGGTAAAGGGCAGTGGCGAGCGGAGGGAGATTGATCTTTGTGGACTGTGCCAGGGTTAATGTGTGTGATTTGGTGAGGCGCTAGAAGGGGAAAGTAGCAGGTAAAAGGCAACAGGTGCAGCTTTCATCACTGTCCCTGCTTCGAGACTGGGAAAATAGAGCTTCTCCACAAGGGTTGTCTTTTATAAAAGGATGTTTTAACATTTAGGGACTATGGAAACGTAAAGTACTTTAAGGTTCCCAATTTGTAGTTCTGTTAAAATAACAAACGCTCCCTATGTGAGTCACATCATGCACTGAGAAACTATTGAATTAAGGTTCTCAGGCAACCACGTTCAAATAACATGCCAAAGCTCTTATTTAACAATACTAATAAGAAAGACATAAATAACGACTAGTTGACATGATGTCATCTATTATATAATTCTATTACTTCTAATGGCATTTGCTAAGTTTCTTCATTACTCATGCTCATATCTGTGATTAGCGATAAAAAAAGCAATAAATAAAAAAACTCCAAACCTTAAGTGTTACAGTATGGTGGCTAACCTGAAATCACCCTATACTGACAACACATCTAATCAACCACATACCAACACCATAAAAAAAAAAAAAAACTACTATTTTTATGTCGATATTTTCACAAATAATGCCAGACTGTAATCATGATTTTAGTTTAACTACATTTTGATTATATGGGATATTTACATATTTTAAAATGAATATGCTAAAAAACTATTAAACTATTTTGAACTATTAAAACATTATTTTATATTATTATTTATAATTTATATGACAAATATATTTTATATAATTTTTAACTAGCGTTTAATTATTTTAATTATTACCATTTAATTATTTACACAACCATTTAAAAGTTTGGGGTAATATATAACTATTTATTTATTTATGTATATATTGGAAAGAAGTCTTTTACACTGACCAATGCTTTTGATTTATTTGATCGACCAAATTTTTGAAAGGTATTCTATATTCATTTTAAATTGAAATCTTTATATAGGAAAAAAAAAATCCATGTTATTAAAAATTAATTTCCATGTTATTTGTCAACAACACTAATACATCCTTACAGAATTTACAAGCAATGAAATATGAAAAAGGAAAGGCAATGCAACAAAGGAGGAGAGGAAAAGCTCCTTCAGTATTTCAAGCTAGAAAGGGATACGTGACAAAGGCCAAGACCAGCAGGCTCCACACCACACTGATGTTCATCTCCCCACTGGACTCCGCCACACAGAAGTACAACTCAGTGATGAGATACACCACTGTGGCGGCCACCGTGAAGTCCACCAACCACTGGAACTCAGGAAAGTAATGCAGAGCTAGACACACAGACGGACAAGAAGAGAAGCTTTAGAAATCCGTCTCAATAAGAAGATCCTTGAATCTCAAGGATTCATTAGGTTTCATATAATGCCAACAGGTGAGTTACCCAGTGTGTCCACCTCTGCAATGCATTTAGTCTCCAGCTGAAGGTCGATGTCTTTGGGAATAGTCATTGGTTTGTTCTCTAAGTGCCCATTGTACTTCCTGAAAGAAGCAAAATGTGAACATAGAACATATAATAGCACTGAAATTTGGCTAACCTTAAAACACCCACAAAAATTACCAAGGACATTTTGGGCCAAAAAACTAAATTGTGTGCTAGAGTGCTATTTTTCTCCATTCACTTGCCAGTATAAATTGTATTGAAGTTGCTTTTTATTCATACTTTTGAATAAAACAATATAAAAACACAACCATTTTACTATTACAAAACACATTTATCAAAACGCACATTACTCAAAACATCTGGGCAAAACATATAAAAGAATTAGCAATTTTTATAAAAAATAAAAATTGTTTAACGTGATAAGTGATAAATATGCTCTTCCAAGAAATTGTCGCTATCATCCTCTTCTGCCCAGATAAGACAGAATTTATTCAGGAGCATCTGGGCTACTTTATCCATTCATTTCTGATGTTTCAGCACTCTTTTAAGTGGCTTCAGTTGTAAGACGATGGGGCTTCTCTGGCATTTAACCTCATCACACAATGCAAAGCGTCACATGACTCATATCTCCTTCCTGGCAGTGTAAATTCTGATTGCTATGTAAGTGGGACGTCATCATCAGGGTGAGAAGTTCACCTGCTCCCAGTTACATTTTAAAAGACACTTTTGTTTCATTTATTTTGTAATACTCAGCTAACCTGTAAAGGATGTCACAGTTTAACTTTATTAAACTAGTAAAATGGTTTCATTGAGCTGTAACTACCTGCTCTTCACTTCGCAAAGAAAATACCCAAATGTACAATATAACCTACAATGAATTCGTAACGAAACAGCTGTGACTGTCGTTGGAAATAATCTCCTTTTAAGCATGACTGAAGTAAAGACACTTTATCAGCACTGAATACCATTTATCATAACTCTTGTTGCGATACAAATTGATAACATATTTTGCTGTAATAATTACGAGCTTTCATAACAGTTTAGCCCAAAACTGAAATGCATTTTTGCTTAAATTTCGTAAATAAATGCGAATCAAAATAATTTACATAATTCACTCACTCATCAATCATATATTAACATCATGGAGTATCATCAAATCAAATGTAGTACTAATCGGTTTTTGGCCAAAAGATTATGAATGCTCATAATCATAATTATGACTACAAAAAGTTTCTAATGGTTACAAAGACTGTATATTAAATTTTAAAATTCCAGTAATAACATGACTATTAATCCTGTGATGGCAAAACTGAATTTTCAGCTTCAGTGTCATATGATCCTTCAGAAATCATTCTAATATGCCGAGTTGGTGCTCAATAAATATTTCATATCAATGTTGAAAACAGTTGTGCTCCTTCAGATTAAGTGGAAACCAATATACATCTGTTTTCAGGATTTTTTTATTATTTATTTATTATTTTTTGATGAATAGAGAGTTCGAATAAAATAAAAAGTGAATATCTTTGCAGCCACTTTTTACTTTTTAAAAGTTTTTTTAAGGTCCTTTAATTATTAACTCTAAAGCTAAATTTATTCTATAATTTCATTTATTCACAATGATTAACAAAAGCAAAAGAACATAGCTGAGAAGCAGGTATCAACGTGTGGGATCTCAACTTTGTCTGAAGGACAGCAGATTTTTCGCAGTCCTAACTGAGGGCTCTGTCTCTAGTGGAAACCAAACACCAGCGTTTGCACATTTTACTGGGGATTAGAGGAGCCCTCCTCGCGACTGAAAAAGGGCTAAATCCACACAACGTTCAAATCAAACATATTTCCACCCATCTCTAATGCTGTCTGCATGACAAAGAATGGAGAAATGAATGTCGGGCTCTGCTGGGAATGGTGGGATATTGGAAAGGGGCACAGGCATTAGCGTGAAGGGGTCTAGTATGGAAGCTTTCTGCCCCGTGGCTCTGAGCCAGCTGAACCTGAGATTCCTGGACTTCTCCTCTGGCTCTGGGTCTCTGTTGTTTACATAGGTCAGTATGCACAATGGTGTTCAGCACAAAAGCACTGTGGGCATGGTAGTCTCTCTGCACTGGATTGTAGCATACCTGCCTGACAAAATGGCCCACAAGCTCCCTGTAGAGTAAAAATGGGCTTTTGTCTGAGAACAGGAGGTAGGTATAATAGAGCTGACTATCAAAACTAAGCTGCTAGACACAGGCTAGTCTACCTTTTCAGGGAATTAGCATTGTATGCTTAGACCCCTGCAGAATACTGGCAACAAAGCTGCTTGATTTTTACCACTCTGTTGTAGCCACAAAATGTTCTTTCATACACACAAATCTAGAGAAACGTCCAACAGTGAAGCGGTGTTGTACCTGTCCTTCTTGCTCTTGCCTCCTTTCTGCTGTTTTCCAGCTAAGGTCCTCAGCTCATCTTCCGTGGGGTGCTGGTACCAACGCAGACTAACAAGACAAGAAGTATATCACCATCTCTGAAATACAGATTGCTCTTGAACACCTATATATGTATATACACACACACAATATTAAAGATTTGATCAAGTCTCTTATGCCCACCAAGGTTTAATTTATTTGGTCAAAAATACAGTAAAACAGATTTATAATGAAATATTACTACAATTTACACTATTTTCTATTTTATTTTAAAATGCCCCAAAGCTGAATTGTCAGCAGCCATTCCTCCAGTGTCACCTGATCTTTCAGAAATCATTCTAATATGCTGATTTAGAAACATTTCTTTTCATTATCTATGTTAAAAACTGCAGTACTGCTTAATATAATAAGAAACATTCACCCCAAAAATGAATTCTGTCATCAGTTACTCTCAGTCATTCGGTTTCATACCTGTATGACTAACTTTCTTCTTCAGAACAGATAGAAAAGATATTTTGAAGAATGTTTTTATCCATATAATGAAAGCCAATGGGGTTTCCTATCGACTATCATAGCATGGACCACTTTCATATTTCTTTTGTGGTGCCTTTGTGACCTATTTTGAAGGTTGAAATCTTCCGGTCCATCTTTGCCAGATCTTGTAGCTGCATGGAAAAGAGCAACAACCGCAGCTTTCTGAATTTCTCCTTTTATGTTTCACAGTAGACAGAGGGCATACAGGTGTGCAATGAGGGTAAATGATCACAGAATTTTCATTTTCATGTAAGCCCAATTACTGGAGTTGTTTGATGGTAACAAAATTAGCAGATCTTTGGTGGCAAACATTTACCACAACCCTTTTAACTTTGTTTAGAAACTGGCCTGTCACGAGCCCTGCGAGGGCCGCTGTACTGCTTTCAGTTGTTTTTGCGTGTTTAATGAAAACTTAATTATGAAAGTCTCCTGGGCAACACTTCAAGCCCTGCACTCGAGCCAGAGTTTTCCCAAACTATTTTTACAGCCAAAAACAAGCACAGATGAATTATTGAGCACATTTGGAAGAGCTGTTTACCCTGAACACATATGGCGCTAATTAAGGGAGGAAACAAGCGTGGCTTGTATTTTCGTTAGCGGTTCTCTTGGGTTGTACAGCTTTTTGATGATACCCTTTGGTCTTACAGAAACACCATAATGATGTATTTTTGACGGGCTCTTAATATGAACAATAAAACAGGATATGTTGTGTGCAAAGTGGAGCAGGATCTGTGGTTTGTGTTGTTAAGGCCGCCTTGTAGATTAAGATGCCATTTTGGGTTGACTATGGAGAGGGATGCCAGAGCGGCACAGTGGGCTGTACTTCCTCATTACCTGCCACTGCAGAGGAGCCATCGAGCAAAGGAATAGTGGGGTATGATCTTCTGAATCACGCTGGCCATTACCATGGTAACCACCAGCTGCACACTGATCACACCCTGAAGGGGAAGAGTGAAATATTAGAACACTTTCAGATCGCACCGGCAAGAACACAGAACAGCATTCAAACTAGGAACTATCAGGAATATATGAATCTGGAACCAAACTAGCAAAATTTAAGGACTTTTTTTTTTTTTTCTCCAGATACATATTTAAGAAAAAAGCGCAATGAAAAAGTAATGAATTTGGCGCTGCAAAGGTAATAACCTTTCCAAACGATGGTGACTTCCCCAGTCAATCACCTACTATTGCCTCAAACACCCCAGCATCACACTATCCCAGCTACAGCGTGGTAGGATGGGTAATCTCACCATCCACGCGTGTAAGGCACAGTGTCCTGCCCTATGTCGAGGAGATGGTGATCACTGATCCACACAAATTGCTATGCGCCTGGCTAACCATTTCAAAAGTCACACATTTTACATGACAACATGGCTGGCGTGTCACTCAGGGAGGGAGGAATCGTGAATCAAATTGTACAGCGATTCAATGACAAGACAGAAAACTAGAAAATGATCTTAACTATTCCCTGATAATGTAATTTTGCAAGGCTGACTTGGTGAATTCTCTTCCTTGAATTTGGAGCCTAATTGTCAAGGTATGTGGTACATACCGATCCCATGTTCTTGAAACAAATCTAGCACAGTTTATTTTCAAGCACAGCGGAGCAGTTCAGGACTAGCCTAACAGAGCCACATATCACCACTGGTTCTCAATCGTTTTGACTCTAAGGTCCAATTTTGTCCAAGACAATAACATTTTTAAAAGAAAACTCAAAATAACTGTGCCATTTTAATTTGTACATCTTAATACAATTATGTTAATACTGCTAAAACATTTTCCAAGCTGCACCTCCTGATTAGAAGTCATGGTAGGGTCAAAATTGAAAGAAAGCTGAAAGGAAAAAAACAAAAACACAGGTAAGTCACATCGGTGTATAAGTGGCATTTAATTAATAGATTTGAAATAAAATGAAATGTCTGCAGACACTAAAAATGTATTGCATTTTCCCTCAAAACAGTATTTAGAGCAAAACAGGAATGAAAAATTATAAAGCAACATCTATTCCAAAAAAAAAAGATAATTTAAATACTTTTAAGATTATTTGGTCCCCCTGAAAGTTTGCAGAGGCTCTGTAATGGACCCCGCCCCCTGACTGAAAATCACTGTATTAAATTATCAATGAAGTTGACATTTCAAAAAAGTTTTTACTGTACCTCTGGAAAATTGGGTTAAAAATTCTAACTGTATCCAAGATAAATGGTCTAAAAAGCCAATGAATTCAGTGCTTCAATAGTAATAAACTTCGCAAATAGTCTTGAGTTCCTCAGTCAGCTACATGCTCTGTACTCATTTCATTGATACCAGCATCAAACTATTCCTGTAATAGGACCAACAGCTGTGATATTTAAGTACTGCTGCCATTTAATTCACAGTAAAGCCTGTGAAGCTGTGACTTTCTGAGCATCACTTTCACTGTGAATAGCTCACTCTGTGTGCAACACTAATGCAAAGCTTGCCATAAAAACTGAAATGTTACATTTCATTTATTTTATCCTGCTTTTCACCACTTTGACAAACGTGAATACCTGCACAGAGGCACAGCCACACAATGACACAACAGCAATAATGCGGTGGTCTGAAGAAACACATGAAAGCAGCCGCCTGCTTCTTTTCACTGCTGGTCACACGCATCTTTGAGAGAATAACCAAGCTGATGCCAGACTACAACGTTTCCCTCACTTTACCTGAAACAGAAAGGCATCCCATTGCCATGGCAGCTATACAGCCCATAAGAATGAATTTGAGACTGCCAAAAAAAAAAAAGAGCTATTCAGTTGAAGCAATGAATGTTATTCTTCCATGGGCTGGAGTGTACGTTTACATTCACATTTTAAGGGCACCTTTTTTTAGCCATTTTATTTAAAGATACAGTAACATGAAAAATTAGCTCAAGAGAGATTAATTTGTAATTAACCTAGATTATGAATAAATTACATTTCATACTGGAAGCTGGAGGGTGTGCTCAAGCAGAAATGCAAAAAATGCCTCACAGGTGTAAAAGAGCTGATGACGCTTCAGGAAATTCCTAATGTGCATCCAGCTATCGCTATAACTGAATAAAAAGATTCAAGAAAGAAACGATTCAAGAAAGAAACGTTCTGAATAATGAAACAAGAAGATAAACACTAGTTTGCGACAATACATAGTTTATCGGTGTTCCTCAAGCCATCTTGGGTAATCAAGTATATCTATAATCCATTGCTCATCGACAGCCTTTATTACAATACAGAATATATTTTCTGCCTCATTCTATGACGAAAAGCTACATCAGATCACAAAAAAATATTATTAGTTAGTTATTTTAAACAATCAACTGATGTTGTGGAGTAAAAACATGTTGTTAAATGTTCTCTTTTGTTGGACATGTTTAGAAATGCTTCTCATTACAAGTCTTTACAAGAGAAGATATTTTGCATGCATTACTTTTTCAAATGCATGTTATAAGCAACCATCTACATTGCGAGTACATCATTCGCATATGCAACTAAATTTTACTCTGGGAGACTAAATGTTGTCTATCGTTAGCCATTGGCTAACAAATTCTTCGATTTTACTCGCCAGTGTGTGTTTTCAAAGCTATTATAAGATTAGCAGAGATATATTTTCACTCGCTGAACACTGACTGAGCGCTTTAGAGTTTCTCTCTCCATCAAGCGATCTGTACTTTTTCGATTCATCTCAATGGAGGTACAGCGCACCTGTATTTGACGCTCTGTAAACTCTGTTTGAAGGCGCATGACTAGCCGGCGCTTTGCTGATAGCGATGTTTCTCACCGAGCGGCAACCTCCCGCTCTCTCTCGTGAAGCCCATACGGAAGTGCCTAAAACTACAATTCATCGACTGGACGCTAGAGGCTGGCTGCAAAAGGGAGCCAATCCCAAAGACTCCCCGTGTTATAATGCCCAAATTTACAGCAGAAAAAAACATGTTTACAGCCTGGTGGAAAAAATGAGTTTGGTCTATATAACAAATTTTGCCCTTCATGACAACTGTGAGGGGGGTGAATTTTTGTATAACTCATCCGTTTAAATTGTATTAAAGGTCCCCTTCTTCATGATCCCATGTTTTAAACTTTAGTTAGTGTGTAATTATCTTGTTAGAGTATAAATAATATCTGTAAAATGCTTAAGCTCAAATTTCAATGCCAAGGGGGATATTTTATTTAACAGAATTCGCCTACAAAAAACGACCCGTTTGGACTACAGCCCTCTAGTTCCTACAGTAATGACGTCACTAAAACAGTGTTTTAACTAACCTCCGCCCACATTAATTCACAAAAAGAGGGCGTGGGCTTGTTGCGCTCCGACGGAGAAGAAGGAGCACTGTTATTTTCATCTCTGAGTCCAATCATCTTTGTTTGGGCTTCCCAGGAATGCTGTACTTGGAGATTAATGGTTACAATTTATGTTTAACTCGGTTCCCGAAAATAATAATTCACATGTAAAACTATGTGCAGCACATTTTGCTGAGGACAACTTCTCAATCTCAATCAGTTTAATGCCGGATTCGCACAAAGATTATTCCTGAAAGATGGAGCAGTTCCTTCTTTGTCTGGAGAAGGCGTTGTTTATGGACCACAACCGGTAAATGTATTTTATTATTTAAGTTAGTGCATTTAACAGTTTCTGTAACTTACTACAAAAAGGGCAATGCTGTTTAGTTTTGTTAACTAGATGTTAGGGCTGTGCAAAAAAACTAATGCGATTTTCATGCGCATCTCGTCAGTAAAAACGCTCCTGTGATTATAGGTATTATAGGATAATCTCCAGCACGTGCGTTCTAGCCCAATCACGTTAGCAGGAGGGCATTGCGCGCTCAGCTGCTGTCGAATCACAACAAATAAACCGCTGGCCCAATCAGAACTCATTACGTATTTCTGAAGGAGGGACTTTATAGAACAAGGAAGTCATCAGCCCGTTTTTATGACAGTGAAAACAGAGGTATACAGATAGGTGTATTGTGTGAAAAATACTGTGTTTTTTTACACGCAAAACATGAACACATGTTATATTGTACACTGTAAACACAATCAAAGCTTCAAAAAAAGCGCGAATAACGGGACCTTTAAGCCTTAAAGTTCTGCGTAATTTCTCCGGTAGTGGGCAGAGCTAATGCACAAACGGCAATTTCATTGGCTGGTGCTGATCTACTACGTCCCTGTTTTGATTTCAGCAATTCAGTTTGACCGAACGCAGACAACGTGATTAATATTCATGAACCCAGCAGCTCATCAATCCGTAGTGCATTGTATATTGTTAGTATGGTAGTAGAATTAGAAGCAGTATTATCTTTAAATAATAATATGATTACTTTTTTTTTTTTTACATTGATTTTAAATTAAATAGTGCTTAATACCATAGTATAATAATTCTTGATTGACTGATTAAGAATACTGAGAACTGTGACATCCCTGCTTTCCAAGCAACTTCCCTTTATTAACCATCAGACAAGTGTCACATCCTGCTGGACATTCTTTTTAGACGCGTGACATAAAAAAATGGGCCACCAGCCATGCTGGGGAAGTTTGTTCCGTCAGTGAAAGTCACCATGAGAGGTTGGGGCAGGAGAGGTAATTGAATCAGCATGGGACACTTATCTGCCTCACTGGCACTGACCTGGACAGGACAGGGGCCAAATGAGCTCTGAAGGGGGACAGTGAAGATAACCAGCAGGTCTAGAAATTCAGTCACCATACGAGATAATGGTCAGGAAGAGAGTTGCTCTGGCAAAGCATGGATTTTAGCCATTGGTGAAACGTCAAAATGTGAGATTTTGTAATTAACTTTCTTCCATTACCAAAGTTTGCATTGATACATTGTAAATTATAATTCAACCATGCACAAAGACTAATGCTTGTGTGAAAAGATACAGGCATCAATCTAAAACTGGTATAATAGCATTATTATTAAATGATTTATTGATTACATGATCGTACCACCACATACATTAATACAAATCACAAGTACTTGCAGAAGTTTCCTAAGTTTCAGTCATAAGGCCATGTACAGGAACTTAGTGCACAAGAATGTCTCAAGGTCTGAGGCTGAGCTGTATTTAAGGCTAAGTGTAGCCTATCTCATCAATCACCGGGGAAGGCCTATAGTTCCCATTTTAACTGAACAGTTAGACATTAAACCAGAATAAGCTGACCTAAAATTATAATTCTCTCATCATTTAGTCATCCTCATGTCATTTCAAACCTTCATGACTTTCTTTCATCTGTGGAACATAACATGACATATCATGCATGTTTGTTATAGTCTCCATTCATTTCCATAGCCCTTTTCAATTCAATTAACGTTATTGGGGAGTAAAGCACACCTTCATCTTTATGTACAGAAAAACATTTTCCACAGTCTGAGAAAAGGATAAGATGTTCATCTCGGAATGAACTAACGTTTTCCCTTTAGGATACAAGTGATTTTGAATGGATCTGAGGGTAAGCCCTTCCATGATGTCATCCAGTGGAGGACATTCTGAGGTCAAGAGCTTTACCTGTGCACCAGGTGAAGAGCATCCCACTACTAGCAAAACTATCAAGTGATGTTCGTCGAGTGAAGCATTTACAATTACCATTAAAATGACATTACATTATATCATTGTTAATTTCTGTATTAAAAATAAACAAGCAAACATTTACACCCATAGGATTCAGTGGACTCAATCCTAATAAAGAAATTGCTCAGACCTAGAAGCAGAACTGCAGGCATCTAACACCAGAACGAACAAATAAACAAAACCTCCTCTCGATATATATTTAGCATGCATTAACGAAGCCCCGACAGTAATGGTGCCTTCAGATGCTGTGATCTCTTACCATACTGATGCTGCAGTGCAGTGACAGATCTCAAAGAGCACCCCTGAGCGGAGATCCAGCGGCACGGAGCACATAAGCCTGTCTTGCGGGGCTGTTATCTGAGAGGACAGTGTTGACAGGTGAAATGAAGACCTAAACAAACATCCCACGGATCGAGCGGCGGCTCCACTGTGTTTTCAACTGCAGTAGAGGTCACGCTCAGTCTCTCGGTGCCGAGCTGCCACTGACAGCCTGCACGGTTTAATGACCGCGAGAGCCCCCGAATAATAGATATCTGTGTCACAGTGATATTTCAGATTGATGAACAACATGCATGCTCGTACATATCATCATTATTTACAATTTACAAACGATAACGTTGTATTATTCTCAGTTTTAAAACAGGCAATAATTTGGGCGACTTAGGGATCTTGCAGGACCCCTTCACCGGAAGTAGGGAAAGGAACACATGTGACGTTTTCCTACCGGTGTTGTTAACCCCATAGACATATATATTCTCAAAAAAATCATACATAATTATTTAATGCATGATTAAATAGCAAAATAAATAACTAATACTTAAATAACACTGGACTAATTAAGCTATTCTAAACTGTTTTATAGGATCAACATATTTTACATGTTAAATTAAAGCTACCTTTTTGAACAAGTAGCTTTCTAACAAAGTATGGATATATGATATTTTTAACTCAATATGCTCAAGATTAATTAGCCTTGACATAAGTTGATTTTGTTTATTCATCAATGCAAATTTACTGCAACTGCTGCTATGCAAATTGAATGGGATGTGGATAATTAACAAAAACATATAATGAAATTATATTAAATTTATATTAGTTATATTAATTAATTAATTGTGTATTTATTTCTATGAATTATTAATGTTATTCTGCATTTATATAAATAAGGCTATTATATATATATATATATATATATATAAGGCTATTATAAATAAATTATATTATTATTATTTGTGAGTTGTACACTATTCATACATTTGATTATTTTATTTATTACAGTTTTTCTTTTTTACTTTTATTATTATAATGATTATATATTATATTGTATATAATGATATTTTAAATAAAACATTCAACATCTATTCAACATTCAATTATAATGTTGAATAGAAAGCAGAAAAAAAAGAAAACATGGAAAACATGAGATCTGTCTACTTTTAAAGTGAAAAGTTAATACAGATTGTATTTGATTTTTTTTATTTAGAGCAGTGAATACCTGCTATTAAAATATAATAGGGTATCACTGTTTATTACTGATTTTAAAGGTTACTGAACTCTTGAAATGATTTGGATATACAGTTCAAACAACACAAGATTGGCCCCTCTGTATTAATCATGGCCCCTCTTGTGCCCCCCAGTTGAAAAAAATCCTAGAATCGCCCCTGTATGTATGTATGTATGTATTGTATGCTTCTTGTTTATTTAATTTTAAGTTCATCACTTTACTTTTCCCCTATTTTCTGTATTTATTCTATGTTGTATTTTATGTAGCCTACTTCGTTGGTCTTGGATTTAACAATAGCTTCCTTTTTGTGAATTGTTTTATTTACAATTAAATTATAGAATTAAATACAAGCAAATAAATAAATACAAAATCTAAGGATACACCTTTTTTATTTTTGCGATTTGAGGGAGAACAGAGCTGTAATCTATCAAATAGTCTAGAGTTGTTTTATATTTAATCGATGTAGAAAACAGTATGCTCGTAATAAAGAAGGAGTAGATGTGTCCACACTAGTGAGTGGGGTAGTGTAAATAGCAGTGGGTCATGAATTCACCCTCACTCCCCTGTCATTATCACTGTGTACAGTAAACAAGATCTTCTTATCCTATATTTACAAAAGATCTTTGTATGCGTTTGTCTAACTGATGTATAACTGTCAAATAGAGATGGACTGAGTGCCTTGTGGTGTGCTCTTATGCTTGCCTTTATTGCTTTGTTTTATTTTATATCACACTTGAGTGTTTTATTATTCTAGTTGCTTTGTCTTTCCAGCTTTTAAAACATGATGATAATTGTCCTAATGATCAAATCACATTTCAATGCATTTATTTGATGATTTTGTTCCTATTAGTTCTCTCTATTACTTTGGAACTAATTAAAAGAATAGAGTTCTAGAAAGAGATGCTCAGTAAAAGGAGGTGCTGTAAACATCAAACACATTAGACTGGTGGAGCCGCTGTAAACAGTGCTTTAGTGCTTACATTAACAGACCATCCAGCTGATAGGGTGAAACATTTTATATTTAAATACCCCTATAAGTAGACCATGAGTGGATGACTATGAACAGACTTTATGTCTTGATAACTCCTTAGACTAGAGAAAACCGATTTTTTTAATAGTGTTAATTAGTTGTGCAATTAACACAATTTGCAAAAATATACTAAATACGACATAGGATAAAACTTAATGCCCATTGGAAATCATTATGATAATTAAAATACACAAGAGGCATTAATAAAGAAATCTTTCATTACTTGAACAGTGTGGCTGTGAATTGCCTTTATTACTACCCCTGCTGCATGCTTTATTTTTAGATGAAATACCATATCTGGGTCATGAAAGATCACAGTCAACGTTCACAGGCATTTCTGCTTTTTATCCAAGCTTCTTCCTTGGTGTCTGTTCCCTTCTTTCCAACTCCCTTGCTCTGCAATCCATACTATGACAATACTACGGCCCAACTTTTGTATATCCAGTCAAACAGACTCATTTCTAAATGCCATTCATTATTTGTCATGGTGATTTTGAACAAAAACTGGAAACAGATCAAAATGATATATGTTATTAATTAAACATGATTTGAAATGTGTCTCCCAGCTGCTCTGCTCTTGAGAAACAGAGAGAGACATAGTTCTGCTGCAGTGGCACAGATTACAGATTTCTGAATCAGCATAATTTGTCATTTGAATTTTATTAAAATGCAACACACCTGAATGATTTCCATGTTTTCTTATTTTTTTTCTGCTTTCTGTTCAACATTATAATTGAATCTTAGGTTTATTTAAAATATCATTATATACAATATAATATATAATCATTATAATAATAATTATTATTATCATCATTATTATCATAGATATTAAAATGCAGAGAATAGACCTCTTGGTATCTGCTTTCACAGTATTCATATTTCTTTTCTATTGTTTAAGGAAATGCAAAAGTGGCATTTATATGCCATTCTGATATCCAGTCCACTTAGAAGCATCATACTCATTCTATCAAATGTCATGCGATTTTTCTAGACACATAATGTTATTTAAAGGAATTACACCGGAGGTGCTTTTGTTGCATGTATACACTTCTCTCAATGTAAATGTCACCTCCATGCATTGTTGACATTAGACCCCGGTCGCAAGCTCCAAACATCCCTAGCACAGGACGAGATTGAAATACTGTGCACATAAATATTATGCAGTTTTTAGTCAAACCACAGGCAAAACGTGTATAATGTGGCATGCGCTCAGGAGAAACCTATTAAATTCTAAGCATATGAAAACTCACCTCTCATTACAAATTGTAATTAATATGCATGCAAATCAATGTATTCAACACAGGCAATGGTGCAACAGGATTCATGACTATAGCAGTCTTTCTTTACCTATAGTGTCCTCTGAACAAGGCCTTTTGAATAGACGACAAGCAGCTCTGAAAGAGAGGTGGACCGTCTCTGAGAGGGCCGCTTTGTGGGTCCATTGGGTCAGACAGATCCCCTGCTGTGAACTCCCACACCTTACAATCCATCTCTCCCTGATGGTCCCCACTCTGTTGTCTCAGAGAAGTGCCTACCTAATGGCCAGAGCCCTTGAATCCCAGAGCTGCTCAACTAAATAGAGCTATACTCATTTTTAAGCAGTATTCTTTAAATAAGCCATATGGAATGACAAACAAAGTGAATATAGTACAGTTTCAAATGGCCATTCCTAGAAATGAAGTCTAAGACATCCTGACCGAATGGCCTGCTGTGGTTATATGCTGAAGGCATTAGTTTTTAATAGATTCTGCCACAGCTCTGCAGTCCACAAATGTGATAATTAAAAGAGAGGGGAGGGCGGGCTCTCCTGGAAAGAGAGAGAGAGAGGGGGAGAGAGAGAGATTTCTCTTCATCAAGTAATTAGCCAGGCTTTCATACGGAGCCGCTCGGCATCCTTACTATTTTGTGATGGGTTGATGATGGATTTACAGATATTCATGGACAGACGTACCTGATGTGGCACATCTGAAAAACAGTAAGATCGTGGGATGGATGAAAGCTGTCTGGATGCAGTATATTCATGTGCCGTTATTTGCATGTCCGACCAGGTCCGCCCTTCTGTCAAGGTTGCATTGTGCATCTTCTATAGAGCAGTCAGATTCATCTTTCTATTTTATGCCACCATTTGCAGTACGAGAGGATAATATGCACTGACATTTAGAATGGGTGTTTTTATTCACATTGTATTCATGTCATTTTCATTTTTTTTTTTTTTTGAGGGGGGGGGGGGGGTCTTTAAAAGCCAATATAAGTGTAAGTCTGTCTGTACAGGCCGCTTCTCTGGGTGAATGCTTTTCATTTGCTTTTTGAAATTAAAAAGTGTAAAAGTGTTTTCTTCATGTTTCACCCACCCGATGTTACGATGTTACAATTTGATGCAGTCTACAGCTACAGCATGGATTCTGCAATTATTTGGCAAATGATAATGATTATTTACTTAATGAAATCAAATGTAGTCTAATACTGTTTAAAGCCTATGATGCTGCTGAAGTCTGTAAAGTCACTAACTTACAACACATGTTCTGATGATAAAGAGCTTGACCTTCAGGTCAAGGGTGTCTGGCCAGCATTTGACCTGGACCTCTAGGCATGTTATCTGCTGACCTCTTCTTGTTAAAGTATTGATTACTGATCCCCAGAGACCCGAGCTCACTGACCGTCCATTTCTCTCCCTTTATTCTCATTTATTTTTACTGAAACCTTTGTAAACCTTTGTAATTGTCAAGTGCTTTGCGCAGTTGTAACCTGTTTTACATCTGTCCATCACTGAAATAAATAAGAATTACTGAATAGAAATGAAAAACACAACCTTTGTCATGTATATCATTAAATATATTTTCATACAACATTATGTATTTCCAGTATTT
This sequence comes from Carassius gibelio, assembly GCF_023724105.1. Lineage (NCBI taxonomy): Eukaryota > Metazoa > Chordata > Actinopteri > Cypriniformes > Cyprinidae > Carassius > Carassius gibelio. The sequence goes on along the minus strand of NC_068375.1, from coordinate 18,617,315 downwards.
CCATTTTTTTTTTTGTAATCTTCCAAATCTACATGGGCCTGTTTTCTTTATTTACATGCTGTATTAGTAATGTGTTTTATTTGGAATTATATAATATGTATGATTATTTATTTTATAACATTATTATGGTTTTTAACATAAATGTCTCGATATGCAAATCTTTTGTGTTACTCTATATGTTTTGCAGCATAATAATAATAATAATAATAATAATAATATTAAATTACATTTTGCATCCTTTAAAATAACTTACAAATAAAACGTTTCTAAATTTACACCGCAAAAACCTCAAATATTCCAAAGACCTCTATTTACACTCCCTAACTTTATTTCGTCTACAGTTTCCTACATTTTTATCGTATTTTCTGTTTCACTGTTATCTATTTTTATTGTTAAACTCATTCTGTAAAATGTCAAATAAAATGTTAAATTTTAAAATTGCGATGATCATGTTATTATTCCTATACCTGATACTTAAAGGTAAAACACTTAAAATTCAAGTTAATTAAAATGGAAATGTTTTATTATACACTATAACACTATACCTTAACTCATGAAAAATGGATCATAATTTACATATTTTGTCATCATCCAGTTTAGTTCTCTGGCTGATGACATCAATGAACTGACTTTAGCTGGGGAAAAAAACGATTATTTGTTATTGTCTTCTTGCTCTGACAAACTATTTTTCAGTTTGACACTCTAAAGCTGCTTTGACTCAGTATTGTATGAAGCTCTTTACAAATAAACGTGACTTGACTTGATATATTTTGCATTACTTTACATGAGCGTAACAGCATTGCTCACTGCCTCCTCATCCTCACACAGTCCAGCTGTCCCTCCAATGATTTATGAAAAAAAGATTTCAGAGCACTGACCAATGCAGTGGCACACCCAGCAACAACAAGCCGCCGGTGAAGTTCTCAAGGAATAGTTTGTGTCTGGCCATGAAGTGGGGGCTGGAGTGTTAGCATAACAAAGGCCCTAGAGCATGTGAACTTCAGGAACCTTTCGACCCCACAGCTCGAGGTTTGAATGGCGATAGGGCCTCCTCATAGAGCTCCTCCACCACTCTACTATTCGTGGCTAAATTGTTAATCAGGGTAATTTAATAAACTTTTCAATATGCCTCCATCTCTCATCAGGAGAGGCATTCACAGCCCCTGTTCCACTTTCACACACACACACACACACACAAAGCTTGCTCTCTCTTTTATTTAGTCATTTCAGATAGCCAGCTGTTGCTCGTAGTTTTCTGTGCAAATGAAATGCTGCGAGTGTGTGTGTATGCATGTGTTTGGTGGCAGTGTACCTCTGTACATCAATGACATAAATAACATCGCAATCAATCACTTATGGCCATTATGGCACTGGGAAATTAATCAGGAAAATCAAAGTGCAATGCATTTTATTTTGTTGCTATTTACTCTGGGGGAGGGGGGCATTTGAATGATGCATTGTTGTTAATGTATTTTTTGCTCACTCTCTCAAAGGAAAACATATAAGATGACAGTTGCGTTTGCAAAACAATTAAACACAAGCCTGACGTCTGTTTTAACCATCGGCAATGATTCTTCTCCTCTATCATGCCAGCTGTATGAACGTCTTCTAAACCTCACTTCGTTTTGATAACATCTCAATCCTTGTCATTTTCTCTTACACATTTTGAGACCCTTACCAATATGTTATCTCAAATGCAAGTGATGTCATGTTTAGGTATGTTTGTCAAGATGATGTGTAGTGACGATGTGTGTGTGTGTGTGAATCAGAGCATGCGTTATAAGAGTAACAGTGAAAGTCCAGCTCTGTCTTCAGACCCCTTAAATACAGTAGTGAATGACTCAATCCACCAAATGAATCCAGGTTAGCTGTATATGTGAGCGTCTGTGTGCGTGTACATGAATGTGATGAGACTGTCCACAGGACAGCACCTTCAGATTTGTGCAGAGCTTGTGTGCAAGTGGAGACCTCTAGGGTTCAGCTTCTATGCAAGGCCACATCGATTTTATACATTTCTGTATTTAGCAGATATTTTCCTACTAAAGTCAGTTGCAAAAAAATAAATTAAATAAATTAATTAAAAAATAAAAAAGTCTATCTACACACACACACACACATATTGATATGTGACTCTGACATGTCCCACTAAAAAAAAAAAAAAAAAAAAAAAAACTTAACTTTTTAATTTATTTTTATTTATTTATTGTTGATAGGGACACATATCTGAAGTTCAAGTTGAAGGCTTCAGCGAGTTTAACTGGTGACATTTGGTGTCTGACAAGGCAAGCATTGAAGGACTAAGGAAACAAATGAAGGATGGGTCTCTAAGGACCTCCACCATGGTCTGAGCACTGGGTGAGGGGACTGTGTCTAGACCAGACCTCCTTTGTGAGTCCCCTGTGATTCCCATGTCCTGTCTGAATGGACGAACTTGACCCTAGGACATGGGCCGGTGACAGAGATACAGAATCTGCGGTTTCATTTATTTGTAAATATCAACTCAAAACCTGAAAATCAAAATCTAAAGTATGTATGATTTGCAAAGATGAATTAAGATTAGTCTCGTATTTGTAGAAGAATGAGTTTCTAGATTACGGGAGGTGTTGATTGTTCTTTGCATATTAATGTTTGCATCTCATGAATAGAATCAAATGAAATAGTCTTCAGTCTGATCCTCAGTCGTAAGCCCACTGGATAATGGACAGGGACACTCATGGATGGGTTTGGAGTGGCTACAGAGTGACAGGGGTTTAGGTATTATTTCGGACTGCAATTATACATGAATGAATGATGCATTCAGTTTAGATGATTTTCAATTCTCTGATGGGTTTTAAGGACAGTGATTTTAATTGTAATACGAGATTGGGCGTTTTTACTCATACAAAGGCTAATTAACAAATACCAGAGTACCTGATGAAGGTCATTTATTTATTTATTGTATTTTACCATGACAAATAGATTGCTTTTGTATTGTTATTCAGCTTTTTTAACATTCATTTTTCCATGAAACATAAAAATAAAATTTTAAAGTGAATGTAAATTTAATATTTTAAGCTTCAAAAATGATGCGAAATCATTCATAAATGTATCATAAAAGTAGCCCAAAGAAGTAAATATTATATGTATGTATTACAAGTCATTACAATTGCTTTATTTAGAGTCTTTACTAAATGAAAGCGTAGCATGCATTCATTAAACAAGGAGCAATGTTTAATTCAGTAAACTGCTTACTTGGCCTTAGAAATCAGTCATTACTAAATCAAAACCCCTCCAATATCTGGTTTAAAAATCTTATTGATGCCTTTCCTGTTTTTCATTTCTTTACAAACAGAAATCATGATGAGTTTCAGTGTTAAGTCTTGTCTAAAGAGGATTCCCAACTTAAAAGTTTCCGATTGAAATAATCTTTACAGTAAAAAAGAACAACATAAACTTACCCTCTGTTTCCATCATTTTTGTTAGGCCTCATGAAACAATGATGCTTTGACTGTTGGTTCTCTATCAGTTCAAAAGCGAACAGCACTCCACTTGTTTAAAGCACACTGCCTCAAGGCATGCTGGGAGAAGAAAGGGGCTCTCAGAGCAGTTGGATAGCCAGATGAGATCCTGTTTTTTTTTTCTTGTCATTTCTGTATGTCTTATTATTCATTATGAGGTGAATGTGATGTTAAACTGAAGTCAGAAACATGAGGTTTTTATCATATATTTTGAAATAATGCTTTCACGTACTTGTTATAATTGCATGCCTCCACTCACTGCTTATTTTCCAGAAATTCAACAGCCATTGTCTGTTATTTTGCATTACTTGTCACAGTCCTCATAAAGAACTCAGAAAACCAGAAATAAACCACAGGGATGCAAGGCTTCATCTAGCTCTTATTGACCAATATACAATTTTACACTCACCAAAGGTGGTTTTGTAACAATAAACAACCATATCAATGCAAACACGCAGAGTGAGGAACTGTCCTCGTGTCTGAGCTCAGGCCTATGTATTGACCACAGAGTTTGCTTAAACATTTCTGTGCAAACCAGTTTTATGTAAAATAAATCATCATATTGTTGTAACATTTCAAAGGCGGTTTCCACTGTGTCTGCTTGTGTATTATGAGTGAAACCCATTGTGTTCAGAGTCAGACTGTGGTGCCAGGCTAAAAAAATGTATAAAAAATAAGAACTTAAACCTGCTACATTTTTAGTGTGGCCCAAAATGTATTCTCAGTTCGATGCGGGAGAGAGAAACCTCACAGGCCACTGCAACCCATCTGTGAAAATCAGTGCTGCATGTGTTCTGTCACAGGGGCCTCTTGCACAGGTAGATCTGTGCTTTGGAGGACATCACCCAGCATGCTTGGGAATTCTGACTGGCAGACAGACACTCTGGGAATATGTCACAGTTCTCTCTTTAAAAGTTCTCTTTGTGCTATTCAGCCCGGCTCTGCGCGAGTACATAAACGCAAACGCACACACACAGGCGCGTACACCTCGTGCGGCGGCATATGCTCTGCTTTTCAGATGTATCCTTCTATTTGTCTGTAGAGAAATCCAAAAGAAGCTCCCTTTACAATGCAACTGGCTCTCATCTCCTTTAGCATGAAAGTGTGGAAAGTTCGGAAAGGAAGTGTTTGGTATCTCACCATCCGTGGGGAGTGCGTGGTGTATCGCGCCTTGGAGGCTTTTCCCCTCCTTCTTGTTTCTCCCTTCTTTCCAATAAGAATAAGATAACACAAAGACCTGCTATCGGGAGATAAAGGTGAAATACTGCGCAGTACTTTCCTCTTTCTTAAAGCAAGAAAAGAGAGAGAGAAAGAGCAAGTCCTGGAGTAGGTAATGGAGTTTTTAAAGTTAGATAGCCTACCTCTCGCTGGCCTCGCCAAGGTCACTTTCTTTGGTCTTAAAAGCACTCTCACTTTATTTTCTTTTCTCTAAATTTCAAATGTCAACAAAAAGTATATTGAGTTTCAGTGTTTGTGTCTGATTTCGGATCATTCGTAAGTGATTCTGAAGCAAAGCTAGCAGGGCTTTTTGTGGTTCTATGTGCTTAGAGACAATTCAATTGTGCCGTGGAGTTGGGCGGCCGGTGCCATTGTTCTGGGAAGATCTACTCTAAAACTGTGTTTCATAACTGAAGATGGAACATCAGTCATCGTAGATGTACAATGGACATCAGTCAATCAATATGTCTAATCAGATTCTGCCTCTGCCAGTCATTTGTAATTCTTCATTATTTTCCATCTCTGCGTTACAGATGACGAGTCTGGGACCATTCATCTGAAGGATTAGACTGAAACAACTGAGATGGTGAATTCATGTGTTCGTCAGATGTCCGAGAGGGGGTCTTGAGCTACTGAATAAACTACAATGCTGGTCTATGGAAGTAGAACAACTGCTGGAGGGTTTGTGAATGCTTCCAGTCAGTTAACAATGTTCTTTATTAGCTGGATTTCACATGGGACTGATGTGAAAGACACCAGGTACACAGGTTGGGTTTTTGTTTTATGTAACAAATTTAATAAAAGACCTATAAACAAAACATGATTTTAAATACTTCTCAGTTTTAAATCTTAATGTTTCTTTCCATGAAATGTTATAAATGTAATATAAATAATGATACTAATATGTTCGAATCCCACGTAAACACATGTAATTCACACTCTCAATACATTTTATAATTTCATGTTTTCCCATATTTCCTTGCGTCTCTGTTGCTTTAGTTTGTTTGGTTTGGTCTTAAGAGCAAAACATCTTTTCTGCTCCAGATACAGGCAACACCTGGCCATGACGGAGTCACATGACACTGAGGTCAGAACGACACACAATGCCTGGCTTTGTGTTCAGGTGTTCTGCTAGACTCCCGTGTGATCAGCTCTTTGTGGCACATGCAGAAAGAGCAGAATATATGAACTTTCATTTCCAGACCAAAGTAGATTTATTTGTGCCTCATGACCACTTCCTGATGCAATTCAGAGAAAACAGCCAACCAGCTTTCCTGAGACATTAAAACATGAAATTTGACTTGCTCATTTTACCTTAGTGTCATTAAACTGTTTCGAGAACAAAACGTGAAGTGTGAGAGCTACTTTGCATTATGCATGTGTAATACTTAAGTGTATAAATCAAATCCAAGCAATGACATTGAGTCTAGACTTTATTGTTCTTTCATATTGTGCGTGTGAAATGTTTAAACAATGGCAAGCCAGAGAACAAGAAAAGAAAGGATAATTGTACATTATAATCATAGAAATATTGTAGAGGTGACATGTTCAGACTGAAGCAATAACTCCCTGTGCAGAAGTCCCTTAGTGTAGTACTGATTCAACCATGTCAATGGATTCGAGACTGATCATTTTAATACACAGGATATTAAATATTTCATTACCCACGCCGGTTCAGCAAATAAATCACAAGACCTGTTCCCTTTTTTTTTTTTTTTTTGAAAAATGCACAATTTATTGAATGAATAAAATCTACAAGCATGTTGAAAAGTTGGACAATATAGCAGTTTCATACAAAATAATGCACTCCACCCAAGGTTCAAGGGTTACTCAGGCTACTTTATATGTGTACAATGTGCTGTCAGACCGTCCTGCAACATTAGGTCACTGTGGTCATCTTTCCATGTCAGCAAAGCTGAATGAAATGGGCAGCTCATTGGGTTTGTGACCTCGCGTCTTCGGCTGCTGGACACTAATGAGGGAGGCATGTGCTGGAGAGAGAGCTCTCTCAACCTGCAGCAGAGAGAAGAACACTTTACAACAGACTGTCATTTAGACCTACATTACACACAGAAACGTTACATTCAACATTATTAAACATGAGGAGTTTAAAGCTTACAGTTATGGCTCATCTCATCACAATTTCAAGTCAGAATAATTAGCCAAAATACAAGCTGTTTGAGTAAAAAGCAAAAGGTGATTCTCAAAAAAAGTATTTCTTAAAAAAAAAGCTTTGTTATTCCTCACTCTGGTCTATAAGTGATTGGACACGAAGCACTAATTCTGACATTAAGCCCTCACAAATCCCTCGCTGCTCATTTTGTACCATGATCATTTCATTTATCAAGAACCTCTCTCTCTCTCTCTAAGGCACAAGGGAAGAGTCCTCATAAGCATCACAAAGTTTTCCACACAGCTTGCCAGATTTATTAAAAGTTGTCTAGCACTAGAAGGGATTCTGACATTCCCAATATTCCTGGCTGTCTGTCGGCAGGCTTACAATGTATTATCATACCTCTTTAATATAGATACACACTTAATCCAACTGTACAGTTTTGAGGAGAACAGATCAATGAGAAATGTGAAATGGAGGATTGTAGCAAAATGAACTGTCTCCATTGCCCTGTCAGACTTTAAGTGCACATTCATAAGTTGAATTCTGAAATGGTTTGGTGCTAATAGACCCGGGATGGCCCTCTGACAGCTGCTCTCCAGATCTTTCTTCTGAAATGAAACCTCATCGCAGGCACTTCTTCACTCGGGCGCCATTGTGGAGCCATTGTTTTCCTCGCTTCTGTGTTTTTTAAGCTTGCAATAAAAACAAACCAGCGCAATGCACGCACAAAGATGAAATGATGCTTTAAATTTCATTGCCTTTGAGATCTGACTCACATCCTGAAACATCTCAGATGAAATGGATTCTTCTCACTTTCCAAAACTCCTTCCACCGACCAGGAGTTCGACATCTCAACAGGCCTTCGATTCTTCAACAAAAGGAAACTAAACCGTGCCTCATTATGAGACATGAATCAGGTGAATCACTTCAAGTCTTAGCCATTATCAAGGTACAGTACATGACTGACAAAAAGTTCACCAAGTTCTAAAAAATCTTACTACTTGCACTGTTTGCTAACAAAGAGAAAAACAATAATGGAGTCACGTTCTTGTCTTCACCTTTGTTCCTCCCTGTCCTCTCACATGGTTTTTGCTTACACGTCTCCTTATAATCTGATAAGAGTGTGTTTTTTTTTTCTTGTTGTGAAGAACACAGGTCTGGGAGGGTCTGTGTTTCTGCCTCCCCTCATTATTTCTTGTTTGCTGTTTGGCAAGAGAATAACTTATCCGATTCCACTTACCCCCTATAGCCTTCTCTCTCTCTCTTCGGTTATTATAGTATTATATTTCTTAAAACCTTAGAAGGCGATAACAAGCATGAGAGGAGAGGACCTTTATGCCAGTACATATACTGTTAGCCGTGTATTGTGGAGGTCGCTTATGCTCATGTTGCCAGCACTTTCTTCAGTGGCTTGTTAGATTTGTCTCATCCAGCCATCTCCATTCTAAATCTCTTGTCCCAGAGAGTAAATACAAAATCAAATACAAAAACCAAGACCGCAACAAAAAGTACTTCAGCCCAGAGGAATCAATTAAAAGTGCTTGCTACATACAGCACGCTGCCTCAGGAGAAGCATGGGCCTTTGATGTGTGGTCCAAGATCGGCACAGATGTGTTTTTCAGCACCACTTTGCTTTTACTGACTCTGCAGAATTCATCACCCTAACTGTGTCAGATTCTTCTCCGACCGCACATTAGTTCTCTGAGCAATGAAAGAGGTGCTTGAGCCACTCTTTCCTGAACTGGACCCTGCACCACAATACAGTCCTCACTAACCACTCCTGTTCGATTCAACCACACTGCTGTCCTGAATGAAGAGAGCAAAACCATCTATAGATCTCCAAAACTATCACCTACATATCAATTTAGGTTTCCGGGTGTGCTACATACTCAAAAACTTGACGTGGTCACTAAATAGGCTACTACTGATAAAAGGGACAGTAATAAGTACATTTGCAGGTTGGGACTCAAAGATGATACACTTCTAAAAAAAAGTCTACCAACCTCAAATGGTTTATTGGTCTTATTTGGTCTCCCAACCTGATCAAGTTAGTCTTTTGGATGGTTTTGGCACTTTTTAGTCTAGGAAAGGGCTTCACACACACACACACACACACACACACACACACACACACACACACACACACACACACACACACACATATACACATATACACACACAATACCTTTGAAATATTTTCCAACCTGAGAAGATTTAATATTTAAAACTGTAACAACACATTTGCATGATCACAGTTTTTCGATGTTAAACTGAATATTTAATCTTTTTGTGTGTGTACGTGTTCTATTTTTTGATTGCATATTTTAATTTTACATTTTTATGATTTAAAATCTATTAGTTTTTCCTTAACAAAACAAACCAGGAGTTTTTGCTTCCTAGTCAATGGGTTTTAAAGATGGGGTAAGTGATTTTTCAAAAACGCTTTAGGAAACGGATTTGAATCAAGTAGCAAAACAAACTTAATTAAAGCCAATCAGCAGTAAGGGGTGTGTCTAAACATGACTTGGAGGAGAGAGTGTTCAGTGCACAGGATGGACATTAGTTGAGCCGAGCGACAGAAAGATAGACATGGCGGATAAAAAACAAAAAGAGGAAAACCTCTGTGGAAAAAAAGTAGGCTTAAGGTAATAAGGCAAGAAGTAGGACCTGTGTAAATATCGGATCAGCTTTCCAAGTGCTGGAGAGAACTCAAGGCCTGCAATCGGATGCCGAAGTTGCTTTGTTTCTTCTCGCTAGGTGAGTTACACTGTGTCTGCACCACAACAGCTAAAGTCTGTCTAGTACACTAGACGTGACAAAGCAACCGTTGAAAATCATTTGAAATATCTTTCAATACGTCATAGATAGAACGCAAAAGTAGTTTTCTATTTGGGATTTCTTGTGCCATGTCATGGCATGTCCAGTGTAGACCATATATATGTTAATATATATATATATATATATATATATATATATATATATATATATATATATATATATATATATATATATATATATACACACATATGGTATAGACAGTATCACTGATTATAATGAGTTTTATAGTATTTTGTTGTGCCGGGCTTGGTTTCACAGAACTAATCGTTGCCTGGGTTTTGTACATATGGGTGGGGTGGAGCTATGAAAATAGGGGCGGGACACTTTTGGGGTAGGGTTGTGTTTGGTGATTTCAAATGTGAACATTGGCTACCAGAAATCCCTTACCCCACCTTTAAAGTGCAAGTGCATGATTTTTACTTTTTTCTTTGATTCACCTCGACCAGCTTTAACTGGTGAATTGTTTTTTTCTCTCTGTGGCCACTTCTTAACCTCAGAGATGACCCCTGATTTTATGTGACATAAATAACAGAACAATCTACTAACCTTCCTTCCTCACTTCAAAGAGCAACGCACTTCCTCAGAATCATCACTAGAAGGGAAGAAGGAAAAAACACAATAATTAGTGTCATGTTGGAATGAACCGCTTCTATGTGTCTAGTTAAACCCGTCAATATCTCTCTGCTCCTTTCTGACCTAAAGTAAATGACGTGACCTACTTCTTCCTCCACCTACAGCTCTTTTGTTGATGTAGATAAAAGCACCTCCTCACCACATATCTGACAATGTATAAGTAAAGCACATTCCGGTGCACAGTCTCACTCCCAACCCTACAGAGGAACACTAAAAGAGTTTCAGCTATTATAAATAATTTACAGAATTTTTCATTCGCCCTTTTAACCCCTCTGCAAAAAGCACATTTGGCTCAGGTTAAAAATATATGCTCCACATATCTGCCTCGGTGTATGAAGGTGAATCATAAACTGGAGAAGCCCGTGGTTGAGTTGAGTCCCATGTTGTGTGAAAGTCAGTTCTTTTCCTTTGTTGATGTGAGAATAAATAAATGTGTGACAACAGGTCATAGCAATATGAAAATGCTAAACAAATAGGACGATAAGGACAAACTCAACTGTTTCTCCATTCAACCTTGAAATATTTATCCTACTACTATTTAATGTAACTAATCCACATAATCACTCTATTTTCTTGTCCCGCCCAATCAAACGCTTTGCCCTGGGTACAAACACTTTGGTATGGCCCTGGCATCCTGTAGTGTTGGCATGGAGGTCGGGATAAACTATGCTCTTCCACCATGCAAGATGTGTGAAACTGAGCATCCGTGTACACACAAACACACCCCCATCTTGATATCTGACACCAGACAGCACAAATATCTCTTTGCCAGGGGCTCCTCTCCTTTCATATGTGTGCAAATGAATTCATGGCCATCTAAGAGCGGGCAGAACCAACCCCGTCTTCCAATGGAGCAGAGGCAGCCCTGTCATAGGGCCTTTCAGATACTACCAAATCTAGATAAATGCATTTAGCAGCAATGTGTGAAAACATATTCACCAAAGTGGTGCAATATTTTCCAGTTTTTATACATTTCATAAATCTTCTCAGTTTTGACACTGTAATGAGATATTAGGTAGTTCATATTTATCCATGAAATATTTTCTCTCTGTGTGTGTGTGTATAGATCTTGGTGTGCTTTTCTGGGCATCCAGAGACATGTACAGTTTATCCCTCTGTTCATCCAGAAGCGACTCATTTCATTAACAGTTATTAATAATGTAACAGTGTTCTTGTACAGTTTTTCTCTCTTTTCACTACAACATTACACATGCACTACCACATCCACTTACAAAACAAGTATGAGAGTCCACAAACATACACTGAAACACACACACTCCAGCACACATGACCTACAAACGCTGTTTGATGTTTCTATAAAAACTCTAGATGAGCACTCTGTCTCAACTTGGCTATAATCAGTTACAGAAGTGGAATATTACTATATTATTAAACAATATTTTTTAAACATCATCTAATATTATTCATATACATTATATATAATGCATTCTTTACTGTAAATATAAATGTGTATATATATATATATATATATATATATATATATATATATATATATATATATATATATATATATTTATTAAAATATTTATTATTTAACAATCCAGTAGTATTAATAAACATGATATAGAATATAAAATAAAATGTAGTTTCTTTAATTTAATTAATGTAGTTTATAACAATTCAGTATATAATAACAAAAACAACAACTATAAATATTGTTGAAGGTTTGATTTCTTAGTATCTTTATCTCTTATCATAATTTCTCTCCCCAGAATGGAAGAGCCTCTACTTACCCATATACACTAAAAATGATCATTTGTGATTGGAGAGCTAATTTGAAGTGTCAGTTATTCTTATGCAAATTTTCTTTCTCACATTTCAAAAGAGGCTGAGCACAGATGGCTACCAACAAATCATGCCACGCAAGGCAAAGCAGTCGGCCAGACAATAAGATTTTGTATAATGTGATGATGGTGTCTTCATGTCTGTCTTCCCTTATGCTGGGGGATGCTTTTACTGATAGCAATGCTTTGCTAAAGGAAGGATGTACATAGCTCTTGTTTACCACCAACAGAATGAGAAGCTTTACTACAAACAAATCAGCGGATATGGATAAATTCATGACCATTTATCAGTAGATATAAATCGATTAAAGTATGGATTATTTTCATGTACGCTGGCAAATGTGGGCAGCAAAATGGAGAAGAAAGAAAGAAAAGGGATAGTGAAACAGAGAGAAAGAAAGAGACAGTAAGGAACAAGAGGCTGCTCTCTCAGCGTGACCCGAACAAGCCACTAAAACGTGATTTCTGACAGTTTGCTAGCACTAAGGCTGAGAGACAGCGGCCTCTATGCTTTCACGCTAAAGACCATGATTTTGCCTCTGAGAAGTCGGCTGACAGACACACCTGCTGCGAAACCAAGCAACTCCAGGACAAATATGTGGATAGGCTTCAACAAACTAGCATGGTAATAATGGCCAACCACTTTAGGAGCGGCAGAGAAAAGACAACTTATTCAAGTGGTAAAATTAGTAAACGTTTTAAAGGCAATTCATACCAAACCACTTTTTCTTTTTTTCCCCAAATAGGACAAGATACAGGAAGAGACTGCACAACAAAAGACAATGTACCTTGACCTTCTCAGCTGATACAGTGGTTAACAAAAAGGAAGAGAAAAGAAGACGGCAAAGAAACTTTTCAGAAGAGTGGATCAAACAACAAGCTCTGGCGTCTTGTTACAACACAACAATGGAGCCATTTAAACCAAGACTGAACACGGCAACCGGGTCCACAGGTTCTGATTGTCCCACAAAGGGTCAAGAGGGAGAGGAGAAGCTGAGTGTTGAGATATTTTAGACGATAATGGTGCTCCAGAAATGAGATGGTTTCAGTTTGCCAAGTTTGTTTCGACTTCTCTACCTTAGAGGCTAAAGCTGTTAAACCTGGATGGCTAAAGAAATAACGAAACTGTCCAGGCTTATCGGCTAATAAGATCCAAGAGTATGCAGAGTGTGAATAACGTGATATTTTACATACACCCTGTTCTTGAATAATGTTAACTGGGGAATAAAAGCTGGACCATTTAAACTCCATAACCTAATGCCAGTTAGTATGTTACCCTCCATACAAAGCCAAACAGAGATGTTTGCTAGTCATGGGGCTTAAGTTCTAATAATAGTCTAAAATAATTAACACATTCTGGAAGTGAATAGAAAATGAAAACTTATTATAGCCTGAGTAGAATTTATCCTTCTCTTCTATCAACAAAAACTCAGCTGGAAGATGTTTTACCCGAAACAGGTAGTTTATTGAATTGGATAGTCCCCTTGAAGAAATATGATCTTTACTAAAAGAAGCACTGTTAGCCTATGCTAAATGAGGGGTCTGACAAATATGATTAGAAGAAAATTTCTGTCAATAATAACTAGCAGATTTTGGCCTTTTGTCAGGTCCCTCAAGACCCTGTAGCTCAGATGATGCTGGCAGCATCAAGGTCATGGGTTTGCTTCCAAGGAAATGTTAAATAAATTGAAAATCTTGAATACATTTTTTTTTTTATGTCCACTGGACGAGCTTTATTCCCTCGCCAGGGTGCTGGGGGATCCATGGGAGTTTGCCCAACCAATCCACATGTGTTTTGTGAATTTGGAGAAGGCATTCGACCATGTCCATCGCGGCCTCCTGTGGGTGGTGCTCCGGGAGTATGGGGTCAGGAGCCCTCTGTTAATGGCTGTCCGGTCCCTGTATGACCAGAGCAGGAACTTGGTTTGCATTGCCGACAGTAAGTCAGACTTGTTCCTGGTATATGTTGGACCCTGGCAGGGCTGCCCTTTATCACCAGTCTCCACTTGAGGCAGGAGTTCTCCACCAACCTGAATGGGACATGCTGAAGGTCCTGCGTGCGCTGGGATGGTTTGCAGCTGAGTGTGAAGTGGCTGGGATGAGAATTAGCAGCTCCAAGTCTGAGGCCATGATTCTCAGCTGGAAAAGGGTGGCATGTCCCCTTCAGGTTGGTGGAGAGCTCCTGCCTCAAATTGAGAAGTTGAAGTATCTTGGGGTCTTTTCCACGAGTGAAGGAACGATGGAGCAGGAGATTGACAGGTGGATAGGTGCAGCTTCTGCAGTGATGCGGTCGATGTACCCATCTGTCGAGTTGAGCTTCAAGAAGACAATCTCGATTTACCAGCTGTGGGTCATGACCAAAAGGACAAGATCCCGGATACAGGAGGCTGAAATTAGCTTTCTCCATAGGGTGGCTGGGCGATCCCTTAGAGATAGGGTGAGGAGCTCTGCCACTCGGGAAGAGCTCAGAGTAGAGCCACTGCTCCTCCTCATCGAGAGGAGCCAGCTAAGGTGGCTCGGGCATCTGTTCCGGATGCCTCCTGGACGCCTTTCTGGGGAGGTGTTCTAGGCACGTCCCACCGCGAGGAGGCCCCAGGGAAGACCAAGGACATGCTGGAGGTACTATGTCTCTTGGCTGACCTGGGAACTGCTCGGTATCCCCCGGGAAGAGGGATAGGGAAGTCTGGGCATCTCTGCTTAGACTGCTGCCCCCGCGACCCAGCACCGGATAAGCGGAAGAAGTTGGATGGAATACCCATACATATTTAACTTAACTCACAAATAACTGAATATCACTAAGGGTATAATCATAATTTGATCTTAATTTGAACCTGTTGCTGCAACACTGCTAACTACAAACAACTTCCAGTCCAATGGTCCACTTGTCTCCTGCCTAGAAACCAGTAGATGTCTAGCCTACAAGAAATGAACAGATGTAATGGAAAAATTGTTTCTCAATGTCTCTCAAAGACTGTTTACTAGAATACCGGTTACCCAACTGTGAAACACCAATGAAAGAAATGCTAAAACTAATCTCATAACAGCAGTGACGGTTTACTTCCAGCAGGATTCTGAAATCCTGCAGTACAAAATGGTGGCTCACTTCACACCAAAAGCTAAGTCCAGACAAGCAACCATGATACTGTCACAAACACTGTCACTGTGAGGGCGGACATGCCTATTCACACAGCTCACACTAGTCTCTCCATGTGCCAGTGTCTTTTCTGTTTTCACCTATCTCCCCCCAAAAAGTGTGTGTGTGTGTGTCATACACATCAAAACGGTAAGGTGAATCCTTTTGAGCTGGCGGTGCAGTTGGCCACAGAATGAATAAACATCCATGTCAGGAGAAACTGATACACTCCCCTTTTCAAGCAGACGGGCCTCTCGTGGGAAATCCAGCACTAACACAATGGATAGAGATGGCCTTTTGTTGAGTTTCTCAGCTATTGGCTACTTCTTCTCTTGAGTCTGTAGCCTAGACAGACCACTCCCCTCGGTTCTTGTTCCCCCCTCATACACAATTAACTTTTACCTTTTTTATACTAATGCATTCTAGAATGTGTTTCTTTGTTACTTCAGAAAGTTGGAAATCAGAAATGATTAATATGAGCACTGTGAGTCTGCTGGTTCTCAACAGGAGTTGCTGGTGTGTTGGTGTACCTTCCAGGCTTAAAGAACAGCTATCTTAAATACCTAAGTTGTAAATTTAGACTAGTCTAAGCTGTTTTTTTTTTCAGCTCCTTCCTCAACACAGATAATGACCTCATGGTGAGGATTTTTAATTCTGTCTCTAAATCTTCTTTAAAGTGTATAACACCATGACGTTCATCCAAAAAACTCTGATGGAAGAGCTCCCTACAGGTCAGATGGCTGGCTGAGTGATTTCACTCTTTCAGAGAAGGTTCAACATCTACACTAGACTTGAAATCTTTGTATCTGTCTATCTATGTATCTATCTGTCTATCTGTCTGTCTGTCTATCTTTCTTGTACTAGGTAGTATATGAATATTATATACTGTAGAATAGCAAAACCTAACTAGACAGAGTTGCAGTGTTTTATACTAAGTTGACCACAGTGATGTGACAATATCTCAAATCTAGATTTTTAAATCTTAAACTCAGTTTACAATTTTTCATTTATGCTTGAAGACGAGATTTCTCCCACTCCCCCTCATCTTTCATTCCCTTGCCCTATTCTTTGCTTTCAGATCCCATCTGAGTCAACAATAAAGTCGTTATGCATGACAGTTTGGGGAGCAGAATAGGTACTGCTCGAGCCTGCTGTGTGGCAACAAAGTGGGCCCATTCTCTTCGGCTGGGCTCAGTTACGGGACCCTGGGCAGTGGGACAAGGACAATATTGCCGGGACATTCCCAGACTGATGGAAACAAAAAGATTCAAACCACAGCCAGTCTTGGACCCCCTTGTACTTACAGAGAGGACATCTTGATGAACAGGCCAACTAAGTGAACTAAGTGTCTCTCCTCACAGTTGAATAGGGACCTGATAAAAGACACAGAAACGATGGCACAATTTGAAAGCTTTTTTTATTTGGTCCTCAAAGAAATAGTTCATGCAAAATTCACCAAAAATGTAGTCATTTCCACATTTACTCCCCATCATGCCATTGCAAACCTGCATGACTTTCTTTATTCTGTGCCCATCAAAATGTTAACAGCATAAAGATTCACTGAACATACAAGTGGGGTTCCAAAAGTCAGAGATCATTTAAAAAAAAATATTTTACACCTAGAAATGAACAGGAAGCAAAGTCAAATTTTAAACAAATAAACCACGTGTACTTCAGAATCTGAAATTTCTGGGACAATTATCAAATAAATATATGTTTCAAGCTTCTCCTTATGATCATCTGGTTTGACACAAACTTGTAGAGTCTGTGAATCTTGAGTGCTGCTTTCATTTAAGCAAAAGAGAGACATTTCTGCTGCACTGCTTTTGCACTGTTTTTCTATGTAAACATATTCCAAATGAACATCTTGGACCACTGTGCTCGCAGCATCTCACACATGATGACATTGCATTCTGAAAACACAACACTCAACTCAAAAAATGTATCTACAGATCTTGCACTTCTTTTAATTTCACTATTGTCTCTCACATTCAGTGTGAATGGCCCCTAAGACATTCTCAAACTCACAATATCATTTATACCAGTATAATTGGTAATTCATTAATAAACAAACAGATATAGGCCCAGTAGACTCGTCCCCCTGCTTGGTAAACCCCCTTGGTGCCTTGGAGCAGACGGATAACCAGGCATACGAGAAAGAGCTTAAATGGAGTCCCAAAATCAGGGGACCATATGTGCAAATGTTCTGTATCATTATGCTGTGTGGCGGTGCACAGGGGGAGACCACCATAACTTAGTTTGTCGTCCATACAAAGTTTGGGCCAAGCTTGGATGGATTCATTAGACGGTCTTTATTTGGAGCCAATGAAGCTCAAAAGACCTCCAACAAAGGAGCTAATCACAGACCCTCTCCTCAGCTTTGGCCAGAGTCTTTCTTTTCACTGGGTCTTAGATCATTTCTCACAGCTAGCTGGCCAGCTAGCTCCGAGCTTGTCTGGACAGACAAACAAAGCTTTGGGATATTTATCCTCTGTGTATATGTACAGCTGTTGTTTCTATAGGACAAGTGAGTTTGCACATGTGAATGTGCCCACACACATGCACATACATACGCACAGAGCTGCTACTTTTGTTGGTTTTGTGCCGCACACAAACAGACCTGTGCTTGTGGGAGTGCCGATGACTTCTGTTGGTAGTGGTGTGCTAATGTGTATGTTTGCATATGTGTGAGGGCAAAACAGACAATATTCTAGCATTGACCTTGAACCCCAGTATACTTCATTGGTTGCAGTGTGAGTCCTTTTGCATTGGAAGCCTTTTGGATTTGTGCTGCCTTGTCCCTGCCCTCTAGACAACCAGCTTCCATCCCTGCAATACAACACTCTCCTCTCTCTTATGGGTGTAAAACACTGTGTTATGTGTCCGTTATATACCCTGTTGTGTGTTATTTATAGTCATACTCTTTAAAACATGCAGATTGCAAAAGGTGTTTGCAGCCTGATGCCAGTGTAGAATAAACATAGTTCTATTGTTCCTTAGAGAACCATCTGTGTAAGGGTACTTCAAAGAAATTAAAAAGTATTTACTTTTCCTCTTCTAACAGATAAGCCCATGTGAAGAACCTGTATATGTAATATCAAAAATATCAGAATATTTCACTAGTTCTTTATAATAAATGTGTTCTTTGATTAAGTTACTGCAGAACAAGTGAAGGTGAGGATAGAAACGGCCTGGAAATAGAAATAGAACCTACCCGGGTTCAGTGGGAACAGCATTTTACATAATTTCTAATACAATTATTATGGTAAATTAATATATAGACTACTGTTCAAAATGTTTTCGAAAGAAGTCTGCTATGTTAAGTCTGCTATTTATTTAAAATAAAGTTTTTCTATTTTAATATATTTCAAAATGTAATTTATTCCTGTGCTGGCAAAGCTGTATTTTCAGCAGTTTTCAGTAACATGATCCTTCAAAAATCATTATGCTTATTTGGTACTCAAGTAACATTACCTTAATTATCAAATGTTGAAAACAGTTAGTTGTTATTTTTAGTACTTTCAAATTTCACAGTTGCTTATATTAAATATTATTATTTTTTTAAACTTACGGCAAACTTTAAAATTCTTTATTTCTTTAAAATAACAGCAATTATTTGAAATAAAAATATTTGTAACAATGTTAATGTCTCCAGTGTCACTTTTGATCAATCCAATGCATCCTTACTGAATAAAAGGTTTAATTTCCATAGAAAAAGAAAATAAATAAAATATATTGCCCTCAAACTTTTGAATGGTGGCATATATTTGCCTTAAACCATACACTGTACGTTGAATTTCTTTACAGTTAACAGCCTCTGGCGAGTGTTTCAGTTATGTGCTAAAGTCTATTTAGGGCCAGAGCCAGAGGTTTAATTATTATGTTAATTATTATTGTCCAAAACCCAACAGGATGTCAGTTATTTCTGGGCAACTTTTGTGTAGTTTTGTGGTCTGACAAAGCTCAGTGTTTCGCCATGTAAAAGGAAGTTGTTGTATCTCAGACATAAAATGTCCGATCTTCCCTAAACTTCACATGATTGATAAGAGTCATGTCCTGAAGACATCAACATGCAATAATCCACTATAGTCATAACACCTCCAGCTAGCAGCAGGAAGTTTGGCAGATATAAAAGACATATTTACCACTTTAAATGCATATTGCCCACCAGTTTTCCTAAATCCACCGGGTGGTGGTAAGCCCGGGTACGAGGGCTTTTTCTATGCTGCTTGCATTGAAAAAAATTGTAACTGTATTTGCCACTTGGCGAGTCGTAATATTCGACCCTGCTACCAGTTATTATTAGATTTGGACTATTAGAAGTATTAATTGCAACGTCATGAAAATGAGAGATAGCTGTTAATGTATCGGTCTTCTTTTTTTGTAAAAACACATTTGAGTGTTGCATTGAAGCAATGCAAGAGATCTCATATTTTATCACAGCACATGCCATTTTCTCAAATAACAACCACCAAGATGAAACGAAAAGAGGGAAAGTGCACTGACACAGGGTATTCCTCAGTTGCAGCGAGGGTCTGCACGCACCCCCACCCTTTCACTTCTAAGCGGCACCCACAGAAGGCAGAAAGGCTTTCTGACATTGCCCTACATTCAGCTGACTGATCCCACACACACACTATTCTGTCACAAATAATCATTACAGCCGCACCGGTGCCCGCACACACACGCACACGTGCTCTTTCTTTCCCACTATATTAAATATTGAAGATTTCAACTTTCAACTGGGAGCATGTTCAAGCACCCTCCCATCACAAAGTGTGTGTGTGTATTGCCCTAGCTGCAATACAAACCACCTCTATTAGAGTGTCAATCGTATTCAGATCTTTTCTGTCTTGCTGGTGCTGACTTTCAGAATATACGGAAGCCCTACATCCTCAGACGTGACTGTGCCCACGCCCATCCATCCATCCATCCTCACACATTTATGTGCTTTCTTTCTTTCTGTATCCCTTTGTTCCTCTCTAAACATCAAGTTGCCTTGAATTTCTGCCTAATGTTGGCTAAAGCTTTCTAAAGAATACCACCCGAGCGCTGCTGCCCGTCTCTATTGCGAGTACCATGTCACCGGGTCGTCATTAATTATTCCCTTGCTTACAGCATTCTGTTGCCACGGTAATATGCCATTAAGGGAGAGCCAAGCGAACAGCAGTGTCTATGCAAATGAGGCTGCCACAAAGACCCTGGGCGCGGATTTGCAGATCGGAGGACGCTGCAAAGGACACTCTGTATTAGAATTGAATTAAAGGGATGATAATGTACCTGGGCTTCTTTTTAAAACATAAGGGTTATGCCGAACGAATGTAGGAAGGAGCAGAGGAGGAGGCTTCGAAAGGAAGCACATGGCATTTAAGAAAATACAGGGGTGTGTGTGTGTGGTATTTGACAGACATTTGAGGGACGAGTTGGCAGGGGCCATCAGCCTAATAACAGATGCCTTCAATTTGGATGATGTGGAGAAAATAAAGAGGTTTGAAATGAAGTTCTTAAATTTAGAACATGTACTTGTTGTCCTGATGAGTTCACTGGGATTACGGTGCCCACGGTTTTGGCAGACATAATTGTGCACAGCTTTTGATAAAAATCATTTAATACAATTTACCTGTGATGTCTCAAAACAAGAAGACGAGAACTCTGTGAGAAGGGGAACATGAGAAATTCAAAGATGAATATTGGTGCCCCGCTGAACATTTTGCTGTTTTGGCATGTAAACCCTGAGCCAATCAAAAGTGATGTTCTTGAAGCATTTAGGGAAGGCAGACTAAATCAGCAAGAAATCTCAAGGCTGCATTACTCACACACTAAAATTGTATAAATAAACCACCACAACCATATTCACCTTCATAAACAAATCTGTGCAATTCCTTGTTATTCATTTGATCAATGTGTGCAATTTTTGCCTGACATAAATAGATAGCATTTCTGTACAATTAATATAATAATAACACGGTTTAGTATTTTATTATACAAGAATTACACACACAAAAAAGCAAATGTTTCAAACTTGAAATGCAACTATTACCCACGCCTTAAAAATATTATTTAAGCATTATAATTTTAATTGAAAAAGTTATCAGTTTCACAAATAATTTTACATCAGAGTAATGAATTGACTGATGCCGCTTAATTAGAAGTTCTAGACAGAAGTCATGGCAGGTTGCTGGAGAGGAAATGCCTTTTGGATGCACATTGGAGCAATTATCAGGACAATTTCCCAGGTGCAGAAAAACATCAGAGGAGTCTGGGATAACAGTGAATAAGAGTCACAGATGAGGATTTGTTTGTTGGGGTGGGGTGGAGGGATCTACAATTTGATATGCAATTGTCATTGTCTGCTGCAGACCTTTCTGCAACTTTTATTTTGTAAAAGCCATCACTGCCAGGAACAGGGCATTGGGTGCCTTCACAATTTCGAGGGGCATTCTTGTGTGTCACTTCTAATATGTGACTTGATTTAACAAATTCCAGGTATCAGAGATATGTGATATGAAGCAAACAGTGTTGAGAGGGGAAGAGAAAATAACAACAAAACAAGCTCTGAGAGCATCTGATGACAGACAAATCTGTATTTGTGTTTCTATACACTTCCTTTACACTAAGCTATATTTTGACTAAGCTATATTTACACAAAGGTATGTTTTGTGCCTTTGACAATCATGTATGGACTTTCCACCTCTCTCTCTGTCACACACACACACACACACACAATGAGCAAAACCTGTCACTTGCTGCTGAGAGCCCAATCAAGCATTTGAATGCAGTGACAGATTCCGGTGTTTTCTTTTTTTAACATTTATTCATCATGGAGAGAGAAATTTATCTCAAAGACCCCACAGTGCTTTGCCAGGGTCGGTCTGGCCCTGTTAATTGATTGCTTCTCACTAACAAGGATGTAAAGTCCTCCATTGTGCACCTCTTCCTCTATGCTAATGAAGTCCAAACACAACACACTCTTTCTTTCGTTTCCTCTCCCGCATCCCCCTTCCTCTCTTTCTCCGTTGGAGGTTTTGATGTGAAGATGCTATGACAGGCTTGCTCTCGTTCTCTCTCTGCAGCTGGCACGAAAGATGCGGTAGGAGCCAGGACCAGGAAACAGTAATGGGATCATGGGAGAGTGATTGCAAACAAACACACACACACACACACATACTCCAAGTTTACCCTCACACTGCCCCTAATGAGGGGTAAAGGGACAATATCGTCATTGTTACCCTCGTGTTTGGGAACCTCGGGCCAAGAACAACAGCTGTTTACCCAAGCAGTAGTGAAAGTCCTCACTGTGTCCGTTAATTAATCAGAGGGCTTCTGATTACATCTGCTCTGTACAAGCCACTCAAAACTACTTTCACATCCAGGGATTCTCGGTACTGCTTCCTGTCTCATTCATTTGGTTTTTACACCAACACCATCCTCTATTCGTATTTGTAGTGTGATCACAAAAAGTCCACACACACACACACACACAGTTTGTTTTTGTGAAAACAGGCGTAATGGTTTTTATACTGTACAAACTGTATATTCTATGGCCCTACACCAACCCTACCCTTAAACCTAACCCTCACAGGAGACTTTGTGCATTTTTACTTTCTCAAAAAAAACTCATTCTGTATGATTTATAAGGGTTTTGAAAAATGGGGACATGGCTTATATTATATGGTCACCCTCTCCTTGTAATACCTGTGTCATACCCATGTCATATACAGAGTTGTGTCCTGATATGTCACAAAAACAAGAGCACACACACACACACACACTCACTCCTCCCTTCTGTACCCTTATTTCCTTTGTAAGAGCACTCATTATTTTATTTTGTTAACCTCACATCAGGCAGAACCGCACCACTGGGACCAACTGAATTGGATAAGAGATTTTCATGTGTTTTATCAGTAAAATTACAAAGGCTATAGAGGGTTAGTGATACAATAAATATATCAACAGTAATAATAATAAGAACAACAATAATAATAGTTTTAGTATAATAAATTAATATTAATTTATTTATATCAATAAATAATGGTATAACAACATATTTATTATTATTATTAAAGTAAATTTTGTTATGAAATAAAATGTTATGAATTTGTAATGTCATTAAACATTAATTCTTTAAAATATATACACATCTATATATTGAAATTGCATTCATAGCAGTTCAATTGCTTTACAAAAAGGTGTGTAGGTCCCATCTTACCGTCGTTGCGGAGCAAATTTGCATTGAAGTCACCCTCCCGTTTACCATCATATATCTCTCTCACGCCGCTACACAATCCACTACAAGTGATATGCAAAGCACCATCATGAATATGTGCAATTAGGCAGGGCTGGTGAGATTTTTCAGACTTATGGGATGTGACATTTGTAGGGCAGAAGCACAGATCAGCATAAGCGAGAGTGACAAATGCCTAATCCCTTCCTCCACGTTTCAACATTTTCCAGGTCTATCGGAATACGTTCTTGCATACACACACCTACGCTGCATATTTGCGCATTTGAATTCCACGATCAACACGCCTTGGCAGCGCTCGTATGGTATCATGGATACAAACAACAACATCACAGGAAGAACCAGAGGAGACTTCTTAAATGGATCATGAAGATTTGTCAGAGTGTACATCTCTGTACATCAATGCTGTTCCGTGTGGACATCAGACTATTTTAAAAAGGTTTGTGCGACGGAGTGAGTCTCAAGGATAATCAGTTTGTGAGTTACTGAGAGGGAAAACATATACAATGCATATAGTTATATTCACCAATCACACAGAAAAAAAAAAAAGTACAAAACCCAACACTGATAACCATTTTTGGAGCCTTTTACCTAAAACCATGTCTATCCAGTTAAAGAGAATTGTGTGTCTGTTCAATATACTTTTGCTTGTCAAATAACTGGCAATCCTTGCTATTCATCAAACACCTACTTCAGTTGAATATAAAACAACAACCAGGCATTTTACATGAAAAGATGTGAAAACATGAATGTTCAATTTTATTTCTCAAAGTTAGCAATATAATATTTCCAGGAAATTATACTTAAATAAATGCACATTAAGAAATGGTGACATAAATATTTCTCAATCTCTCTCTCTCTCTCTCTCACACACACACACACACACACACACACACTTTCAGGCAGACTGGTTTTATTTAGGTGTGGGAGTTTAATTTTGCTGAGAGATGTCTGTGAACCCTATAATACGGTTCAGGTCTGAATCCTCTTGGAAAATCATCAACCCATAATCCTTCACATTGTGCCGCATTCAGATGAGGTGCTGGAACTCCCACTAACACAGTGAAGCAGCGACGGCTAATTTAGACACGCACACACACACACATACACACACACTGAAACAGATATTGTTCGCTCGTTCAATATGCAGGGATACCCCTCACCCCCACACACAAATACTGCATATAGTAACAAAATTGGAGCGAAACACACACACACCTGCATGTAATGTGGCACATTGCATGAGCTCCTCCTTGCAAACCTCTTCTCCCACAAGCTACCACACACACATCACGTCACTCACACCACCCAGGAAATTAACTTGACATTTTATGGCGACCACAGAGAAAAAATAAAAAATGAAAAAAAAACTAAAAACAAAGCGTAACAAAGACACAGATAACATAAACCCTCTCCCGAGCCTCGCCATCATATTCGCCAGGATTTCCACCGATCTGCAATGCAGACGGCACGGGGTGGCCACAGAAAATGAGCTTTTCCGTCCTCGCCTGCCTTCCTCCGGAGATGATGGCTGTCTCTCTCTCTCTCACTCTTTTTTTCCCTCGACAAATACTTCCTGTCTATTTTCATATCCAATTCAGTTGGTCCCAGTGGTGCGGTTCTGCCTGATGTGAGGTTAACAAAATAAAATAAATAGAAACGGGGACAATCTCACCTCAGTCTAAGCTCCCAATTAAAATGATACAGCCACCCATGTCAGAGAATGAGAGCGTATTGAAATGGGGAAGGAGTGTTGCTTTGTGGCTGCTTGGATTTATTTTTTCGTATATGCGTGTGCATGATGGACAGAGCCATATTGTCATTGCGACTCTTCCTGCACACACACGCTCTTCTTTTTCCGTTTCTCAGACACAACCTAGGAAAATATCTCTGCAAAAGCACCGCTATAGTGCAAAATTACAAAATACTGCAAATGCATTTTGAGTATGTAAAAAAAAAAAAAAAAATCTTCGCACATGAGATTCACATGAACGTGTGTTTGTAAGAGGTGCACTGGTCTGAAGCCATTGGGTCAGTGCTCGTTGTCATGACCTTAAAGAAAAGATTTGAACACACCCGTGCATAAAGAGTCTAAATTAATGTATCTCAGGATGCTGAGTGCATGGACACACACAGCTGCACATAGACATACACACACATGTGCTCGTCTGACTTGGTGCATCTCTCTGTGGCTGGGTCCTGCTCTATTAGACATGCAGGAATGTTAACATCATTATGCATTATTCTGAGTGTCTGTCTATGCTTTCACACCCCCCTCCTCTCTCTCTCTTTCCATTCGCCATATTGTGTCTGAGGGGAGGCCCAGACGTGTGTGTGTGTGAGTGTCACAGACTAACACAGTATTGTGTCTCCTGTCTGGGGATGGGCATTATTTTAACGGCCTTTCATGTGCCGGTGCACACAAATCACTGATCTTTTGGAAATGGAAGAAGTGGCAAACACACGCATATGGACAATCACACACGTTTAGAAATGATATTAATGCTCTACACATGCCTTGCAAATTATGATCAGGCTAGGTTGTCGCACGTCTGAAGAAAAGCACACACATAAGTGTGCATGCGATCTAAAAATGGAGTACAAAAAAGAAAGAACGAAATCAAGAAAAAGAGAAAAAAATAAACATATATTGAATTATAGCATTTTTGTGATATATTTTCTAATAGTGCTCTGTGGCTAAACTAATATTACAGTCACGTGAGGGTTTACCAGCTATGCAGCTTCAAACAAAATGCAATCAGCTGTGACTATCATCAAGTCCCATTTTCAGACTGTTAATGGCGAGGGGCTTTTATATATTCAATATTTCTCTTTGGGAATAATGAAAAGCCAGTGAGACACTTATAACATGTCATCAGTTCTGATCAAGCTGAAGCACTGACCTCATTTTTTCTTTTTAACCCAAAATTTTATCAGGCTGAAAAAAAAAATCTTCTTGAAATTCACTACCTAGATTCATCAGGGGAAGAAATTATTCGTTAACAATTTATTTAAAGAAATCTCTATACCTCTATTTGTAGCCGGACAATACATTGTCTTGGGTTATGTTATTTCACACCTCTAAGTATTACACTAACACTTCTTATTTAATTTATATTTTTTATATTTAAATATATCAGTCTGAAAATGCAACAGTGATGTTACATCATTACTTCTCAAGCGCTGTGATGAATAAAAGAACTGATAAAGGAGGCAGCAATGAGCAAAATTTCTAGCCAAGAACATCTCCCCGGCAATACAGCTGATCCTTATTTGAGATAAAACCCTATCTCTTGTGGGTTTGGGTGCGCTAGAGTATATGTAGATTATATAATAAGAGGTCCGATGGTTTATGCAAAGGAATTAAATTAATATGTATGACATTTTGATGTATTTTAACCTCAAATCTGGCATATATATATATATATATATATATATATGTATGTATGTAAACATCCAGTGTTTGCTGTAAACCTAATCTGTAGCCTCTTCTCTGCTTCCCCTCTCAACTCCTCCCCCTTACTTTTTAAAATTTGCATACATTTGCATGGCATTACCATGCGCATATTCTTTGTTCTGAGAGGGAAAGGATGATGCCGTTTACAACCACATTGCACGTCGCTGTTATGCGCTCCACTTGAAGATGTTTGGATATTTAATGACTGCAAAAATGCTTCATCATCTGCAGTCATGAATGGTTAACTAGCTTCTTGAAAATGAGACAGAAAATAGAATAGTTATATAAGAGACTGAGTGCTGTAAATTGTGGGAGGTGGGGATTGTTAAATGGATCAAATTACTTCTCAAATGAAAATATTGATATTATTGATAAAACCTAAACCGTTCAAAGACATGCATGAACATACATTTTCGGTATACTGTATCTTGTTTTGTTATATTGAACTGCTCTTGAATAGAGTCCAGTACAGATTTAATTTAACAACACCATATGCATTCAAACTTGTCACATAAAACATAGTGATACAGGACGTTTGATACACAGCAGAAGCATGGGCTGGCATGCTGTAAAGTGACATCTATTGTCCTCGTGGGCTCTTTCCTTTGTGCCGCGGCCAACTGTAATCATGCAAACGCAGGCAGCAGACTTCATTAGCTCCTCAGGGCCAAAGCTAATCACACCACAGCAAGGCACAAGAAAGGAGGGGCCACAGAGTATGCATAAAACAGCCTGGCGTCGCCTGTGTGCTGCTGATATACAGGAATGGTGTACTGATAGCATGCACACTAGCACTAACTGCTCATTTTCTAGCATTTTTTTTCTTTTCTTATATTTGCAAACTTTGCTGGTCAGTTTTTCAGGTATGCAGATTCAGAATCTATTAAGCAAAAGTTTAATATGTACTGTCTGGGTGTGAATACATATTATAATGTAATGAAAAAGAATTGAAAGAACGTAAAAAGAAATGGACAGAACTTGAAAAGTGCATCTGAAAAATTAAGACACTAAAGTACCCAGATACAGTTTATGTGCTTATGAAGCATTGTCTGATTGAAAACTGTCAGAAATGACGAGAATCAAGACTTTTAAATCCAGCATGCTTTGTTGCAACTATAAATAGTCAGATAAAATAACAGGGATTACAAATATATTTATAGACTATGCTTTGGGTTGATTTTGAAATTTGGATTAATCTGAGAACTCACTTCATTTTGGTTAATCATTTGATAACAGTTTCCTCCTGCTCGATTCCAGTGGGTAAGTGATGGTCACACTTTCCTTCAGCCCTGCAAAAAAAAAATAAGATAAATAAATAAATCTTGACTAAATCTCTAAACATGCTAAAATGATTGTACACTCTGATTCAAGCGAATATCCAGCTGTGTTTACGACATTAATGCACCATAAATGATTTATACTTTCATGATTTGGCATTTGGCTTATGTGTGTTGTGCAGACACACTTAACATTTTTACATGCAAACTGTCTGTGAATTTTAATGTGAATATATCCTAAAAAACAAAAAAAAACAAAAAAAACATTTAAAACATTATACAACTGAACAACATGCTGTTAAGTGTGTGTGTTTACGACTGTGTGTGTGTGAATCTCAGAGCAGTACTGTCACGTTGCTGTGTCTATGGCATATATAAATATGTGTTCATTTAAATGATCGTGAAGGAGAGAGTTTAAACCAGTATGAAATCGAGTCTACTGCCCTCCATCTTTGTAGGATATGATCTCTGGATTTCCAGAAAGACACTCTGCCCATGAGTTGCTGCAGCTGGTGTAACCAGCATTGCATTTACCTGGAGGGGGTTCATCACTGGTGACTTTTCAGATGAAATGACTTTTTCTGTTTCAAACCATCCCTGTGTATGGGAGAATACTGGCAGAGGCTGCATGACTGTCACCTCAAAGTACGTCTCTGGCCAGCAGAGCCCGAGATCTCTGCAGCTATTCATTCCCTAGAGTCTCTCTCACTCACACACACACACTTGCATTTGTGCTTTATGGGGACTCTCCATAGGTATAAGGGTTTATATACTGTACAAACTGTATTTTCTATCACCCTACACCAACCTGACAATTTTTGAATTTCATTAAACACTGTTTTGTACGCTTTTTAAGCCTTTTGTTTTACAGGGACACAGGAAGTGTACCTATAAACCATGTTTACGTTGTAGTACCCATGTCATTATACACATCTGTGTCCTCATAAACCATAAATATACCATTACACACACACACACACACACACAGTACTGCTCTGCTCTACTGTCGCACTGATCCAGACATTAGAATTTTCTTTTGAAATATTTAGGCATATATACACACACGTGTGTGTAAATAACTCTGTAGTTTGCAGATGTTGACAGCTTAACAGTAAGTTTTGAATAGTTTTTGATTTGTGCAGCAAGAAGCAAACATGCAACCGTTTGCTGTAAGCTTTATCAAATTGTATTATGAAATGCATAGATTTTTTGTGCATATTTCTTAGCATTAGTGATTGTCTTTCAGTATACTACAACACAATAAGGAAGACTCCTCTGAACCATATAGGTTTTTTTTTTTTTAAGTTTTCTTTTTGTAAACCTTTGCAGTGTGTTATCTACAGAAACTCTCAAAGAGCGGTGTAGGGCCGTGTCCATATAAAGCTAGACACATGTCAGAGGCAGAGTGACAGCTGTCAGCTTTTATTAAGCCTCTGTGTCTGTATGGCTTGAGCTTTTGACTTAGTCACTGCTGCTATACAATACATCCTGAAATGCATTTTCTTTTTTCACATGGGCTAATAATATTTTATTACATTTAGCTACGACTAACGTAGATGTCTTTGAGACTTTTAAATCCCCTCTCACTTCATAACCCCACATATGACTAAAAATATATTTATTATAGACTTTTTGCACCCCTCTCATGTCATAAGCCCTTACAAGACTTAAAATTAGTTTTTTTTTACTGCATTACAAATTAATAAATAAACTAATATTTTGAGCATGGTTCAATCACATGATTGTTGTTTGGTCATTATTCTCTCTGAGTCAATCTTGGCAGATTTTGTGCTAAATTCACATGTAAAAAAAGCAGAAACAAAAAGCAAATTCCAATTAAAAATATATATTTATTAAAAAAAAAAAAAAAAAAAAAAAAAAAAAAAAAAAGCACACAATCATTGCTTTTGCAAAATACTATGCAACAAAAGACAGACAGCATTTCATCTCATTTGTGTTTTCTCTGAATCATGAATGTTTTCTCTTGGATACTTAGTCACAATTGAATGTTCCCATACAATACAAAATGTATACTACTTCAAAATGCTAATAATAGCACACTCTGTGCAAAGAAGTTACTGTATAATCCATATCTTTTGAATATCACACACTGATGCTATTTGTTACATTCAGGAAAAAAAAACTGTCAAAGTTAGCATTAATTAAGCTGAGCAGTTATGCTACAAAGCCAAGTCTCCATGCGCATGTATCGCCTGCAGTACGGTGAAACCAAGGTCCATTTTTGCTCTTGATGTTGGCAGTGTTTGAGTCGTCCCCATCCCCCACCCCACTCTCTCCACACGTCTGCACTCACTGGATCCCTCTGCCAACACCTCAGTCCTGACAACCAGTGGCTACTGGACTATATATGAAGGCCGACTGCTCTAGCATGGAGCCAGGTATGATTCCCCAGCTGACAGTCTGCATTACATCTGATGGCTGAGAAGCAAGAGCTCACACACACACTCATAGCCATACACCTCACGGATCATGACCAGCTACAAACAAAAACACTTAGGAACGATCATGCATACAAGCGTTCACAAACGCAGCCCACGCCTTCTTACACATACAACCACACTGGTGATTGGTTAAAATAACCAAGGATATTTTTGCGACGGCACAATGGCAGTCTAGTGTTTAGATACCTGAAGTTTAAGATTTTCGTTGATGCTATCGCAAGTGAACAATGCTAAATACAGGAGTAAACAGGGTCTAAAATGTTTTAATCTTGGCCACTTTCGACCTCTTCCAGAGGAAGTCGAAATTTGACCGGATTGCTTTCATAATGTAGACGTTAATATGGGCAAATACATTTGAAAACCCACAGAAGACCTCCCACTAACACAATATACAATCACTGTGGGACGTGTTGTGAGAAAGTGCACTACACGAGTAAAACTCTGCTACGCTGTACAAAAACACGCTGATTGTGGTCGAAATTGTAGCTGCTGTCTTTATCCTTTTCATTTGTTTTGCATACACAAGTTTCGTTCAGTAAATCCTACTTGTACACCAGACTCTGCACTCCCGCAAAGCTTATGTAGAGTGTGACGAAATAAGAGGGAAGTGTCTCGAGGAAATCCAAAAACAACTGGTCACAGGAGAGACATCTGAAATGCATTTTAATACCAGGTGGATACAGTATTTCTCGGATCAATGAAAAGGCGTCTTAAAACCAGACGGAAACACAGCCTTCTATATTTCAGCTGAAACAAAAGAAACATCAGTCCAGCTGTGGATAATGCCGTGTGTAGCCACGTGGCACGAAACAACTGTAACTATGTGAATGATTGTTGCCTATTGTTTATATTGTTGTCCTTTTCATCTACGCCACCAACCTTTCCGCTTTCTTATCTCATTTCTAAGCACGGTTAGTGCAGGAGATACTCTCGTTTCCTCCCATTAGCCACTGACAGGCTTGAGTCTAAAACATGCAGGAATTTAATTACATTCGGTCGGCTCTCGTAACAGCGGTCTGGTTGAGGTGGAGGTAGGTTGCACGCATCAGGTATAAGTGTGTGTGTGGGTGGGTGGGTGCCAGAAGGAGGGAGTTGTGCTGACACCTCTGTTGCCCACTTTCATGCTAATTAACACTTCTCAGATATACCGGGTGACGGTAGTCTACATGGCAGGCTCAAGAGGACATTTGCACAGACCTTTTGTCTCGGAACACTCTGTGCAGATAAAGGTACGTGCGAAACTTGCAACAAACGTGTGTGCGGGAGGATAATATATAAACACATGCACAAATCCCTAACTGACAACAACTGATGCACACACGTGAAATGGATCTCCAACAATGCCACCTCATTATCCCATCCCTGCTGGTTGGCATCTGTAGAAAGTCATGCAGTAGCTCTGTCCGAACCAGGATAACACAGGACCACGGCGGTGTGATTCCTGCAACTGTCCGTTCTCTACGAGAATGCCTCGCTGCCAATCTGCACTGTAATATCATGTCTATTTGATGCTTTCCTCCACACTGAATTCAAAGGGAGCCCATCACTCTATGACAGTCGTGTCAGTCCTGCTGATGGATGAATGTAGCACATTTCAACATGAGAATGTATAAAACTAATGCTTTGCTTGGCCTTCTATTATTAGCACTTATTTTACCCTCTCAAATGGTTGATCACCATAAATCAGAAGTATACCTACATACACTTTTAACTGCAGTTCTAGTACATATTTGCAAGTGTAACACGCATTTAGCATTATGCAAGGCTTCTACAAAGCGTTCTATATGTTTTTGTGCGTCTGTATGGGGGAGATACACAAGGAGGTAAGCATTAAGAGTCATTTCTAGCACTCCTGCCTCGGCAGTGCCAAGAGGACGCGCAGAGATGAAAGGTAATGCAAATGGAAGTGTCATACAGCGAGTTCTATTCCAGACAGCCACCTTTGAAATAATTAAGACAGTGGAATGGAGTGGAGCCCGAGTGAGGAATAGCAATTCCTCTGAGTGACTCCTTCTTCTAAAGACAGCGAGCAATAAGGCACACCTCTGCTGTGCAAATGTTATGACAGCATTTCCATTGAAATGTTTGTTAAATTTGCCAAAAGGGTATTTTAATGTTAAGTTGATGATCACTTTATATTAATAATGACTTTAGCAATTAACGAGATGGGTGTCACATTGAACACAATCTTTTTGAAACATATCAAAACGCGTTAAATTTACAAGAATCTGGCCTTCTTTTTAGCTTCAGCCAAGGGCCACAATTCTACGTAGGGCAAATAAATATTCAAGCAGAATTTTCTAATCGCACACAGCTAAAGATGAATACAAAGTGGGTGAAATGCAGACGATTCCATGCTGTGTTGGAATATGGGACGTGTTGTGCCGGATAAGTACAAGGCTTGCCACAAGCAATTCGCATATGTAGCTGACAAAAAAGGGGCGGGTTTATGCATGCAAATGGGTTTCTAGACATGCACATTGCCAGAGACGCTAGCTAATTTCATAATTGGCGAGCATGGTTATGCGAATGCGGTGGTGAGTTATTGGAACATACGAGGTGGGTAAAATTACGAGGTAATCAAGAGCGTGCCAGCGGACATTTTAGGTCTATCCTTTTCGCATGCTCACCACTGCTAAATTCTTTAAGATGGTGGCACCTTGAAGGAAATGCTACTGCGCTGACGGAGCCCAGCCCACCTCCTCCCTACTCAGAGTCTGCAATGCGATTCTAGGAAGATTGTATGGCACCCTTAACCTACCCCACCTGCATGATAAATTTTTAATTCCCACGTCACTAATAAGGATATTAAGCAGAGAGTCTAGAGCGTCCGCATATATGCATGAGTCCGCATGCATTAAATTTGCACAGAATGGAGCGATTCAAATGTGAGTATGCTAATGTGCATCACTTCACTGTGCAACATTACTGCCATGTATGACAAATGCTGCCTTTGGATAGTAACCCGTGTTACCGTGCATAGAGAATCTCTGCACAGATTTTCTAAGAAATTAGGTGGCACAACCCTAATTATAATGATTTCACCTGACTTGATTATTACGGTAAATGGCCTAACGTTTTTTTCAGAAAACAAACTCAATATAAAGCCAGATTTAAACTGCATTATTCACTCCTGAAAAATTTCTGGTAACATATTTCAAAATAGGTTCCTTCAAACCGATCCTTAAATGAAAAAAAAAAATTAAAATCCTGTTAAGTAAAAATGATTTTGTAAAGAATGTAGGCTTTAAATTATACTTTTTTTTGGTAAATAATATTGTCAAGCTTCTCATTGGCATGACATGCATCATTTGGCTCTTTCATCAGATTCGAGTTCTGAGGGGTATTTGAGACACAGTTATTGACTTATTTATAGCCCTGAGAATTTGCATAATCTAAATTCAGCAGACAACAGACATCCTCAGTCAAGCTGCTGTAGTTAACGCCACTAATGCATACAGTGTCACAGCACCGTTATTACTTAGATTGCTTCTGGCTTAAAGTAAAAAATAATATTATTCAATCTTGTACCATTTTAAAACTGTCAATATCTGTCAATTACCAATTACACTCATTGTGACAAGACATATTACATGATATATAATTCACAATGATAGATATTTGACAAAATCAACAGTAGTATTACACAATAGATTAAATCAATAATTCAGTCACTTAAAAAACCCTGAGTCTCATACTGAACTGAGTTTGAAGTTTAAGTCAAGATTGAACTACTAAATGCAGGATTGAACTGTGGCATTTTAACCATTACAATTTGTGAGAATTTACTCATGTTACGAAGGGTAAAATATCATTTTTGCAATCACTGTACTGCTTCTAAATCTTGACTCTGAGGTTAATTTGCTCCATGAATCATGCTGCAGGGTTGTTCTATTTGAACTAACATTTTGGCACTAGACCTGTCTGCTTCTCTGAGATGTCAAAGAACTGTGCATTGACTCTGATAAATCAAAATTTGAGTGCGAGATACCAGATTGTTGCTGAATCATTGATGTTCCTAATTGCACACACAAACCATGACAAATCTGGATGCAAACACACACAAGCACATACAAGCATAGAGAATCTACCTCTTACTAATACACACAAGTACATGGAACCTGTTCTGCTTTTGCACATTGCCATCATACGCATGTGAGATCACCCTTGTTGCCACAGCGACTCCAACCAGCGGGGACAACACTGTACATGTGACCTGGTCGAGAAGGGGCTGGTCTACAGGATGCTCTGTGCCAACATGTATCTGCTTGTTTAACATCGCAGCACATTTTACACCCCTTTATTCCATTAGTTTGTAGGAAGTAAACTTACACATGCACATAAGGTTACTGAATCTAGAAATGCTTCTTAAGAAACCAGTGGGAGATAAAAGAGAAAAAGCTACTGCACTTATCCCATCACAACACAGTAAAAAGTATCAATATGCAGCAAATTATTTACTAAATGTCACTTTGTGTGTCAAACTAAATGTAACTTGTGGGACATACAACCTGAAAGTAAACCTGAATGTTGTTGTAGAATTGTGTGACTTCTCTTATCTGCGCCCAGGGACTAAAAGCTTAACCATAAGCTTTCTCATCATAAAATGAGATATATAAATACATAAAGAACTGGATAAACAGATCTAACATGAACAGAAGACTGCCTATTTGAATTCAGTGATGGAACCACTAACTAAAAAAAAAAAAACACAACCCTTTTAAATCTCTCTGTATAACTCATGTTATTAAAAAAAAAATCTAATTAAATTTCATCTTACTTGTTGTGTCCCACTGGCTTTGAATATGGCTAGTTATGTTATTTACATTTGCATCTATTTTCTCTCCAAATGCGAAAGAGCACAGGCCATGTTAACAATTAACACTCAGGAAGTTAAAAACTAAATAGGCTAAGCATCCAATGATTATATATATATATATATATATATATATATATATATTTAAAATTTGAGCAAAACAAACTATATTCAAGAAAATAAACAGAAACGATGTCAATTCCCCAAATGCTAACAATTCGATGAGAGGAGCACAGTATTAAAGGCAACTGTGCAGAAGCGCTGTGAAAGGTTTGTGGCTGAGAACAGGCAGAGGATGCGGAGTAGCCAAAAATATGAAGATTGCTTGCCCAATGAATACAGATAAGCTGCCATGGTCGCCATGGTTATAGTATTCAGCCAATTACAGGACAGCAATATGTCTGAACTGTCTAAGACACACACAATAGCAAACGGCTCATTCATAGAGCTGCAGGCAGCCAGCCTACTACATAAAAATTAATATTCAAAAGGAACCTAGGAGTTCAGCTCAATCTAGGTCCTAAATCATCTAAACATGCTGAATATTTAGTTGAAGCTCAGAGCGATGTGTCTTTACTCATTTTTTATAAAAACCTCAAAAACAGAGATTATATTTTTACATCAAGATATGATCTAGCAGGTGTAAATCCTCACACACAAAAAAATTATAATAGCTAATTTATCAACTATGTATTTTATATGTTAAAGTGAAAGCACTGGCTTATAGCATGCAGCGCTGTCTTCTCTAGTATCACTGATATTCTTAAAAAAAAAAAAAAACATGACCCATTTCTATCACTCAAAGCATGTGGTATCTTAGTAATGAAAGAAGTGATCTCAAAAATGATTTGCAAACATTGAACACCACATTCAACCTTTCAACAGTACACATTAAATTGCATTGCGGACATTTTGAATAGATTGACTGTCAAGTCCTGGTTCATAGCAAGCGCTGGATATGTAAAAGGACATGTCACATTAGAGGAATTATGAAGGTTTCGACTGCTGTGTTAACGGAAATATGCATGGTTTTGTGATGCAATAATACTAATAAACTAAAAAAATAAAAAAAAAATAAAAAAAAACACTGGAGAAAATGTCTAATTAATTTTATATGACACATAAGTAAAAAGCATGTTTTTGTCTTTTCTCAACAGATTCTGGTATTTGCCTGACAATATCACGTTCTCTCTCTCTCTTATTATTATTATTATTCTTGGCAACACATAAGGCCCTGCTATTACAGGTTTTCACAGACATGAGCCGGGCATGAAAACTACTTTAGGTTGTCAGGCATTTAAACAAAGCTTTTTTTAAATAGATCATAATTTTGAAAAGTAAAACTACAAATACAGTAACAACAACAGTAACATATTTTAATTGATTTATTTGTTTAAAAACATGCTGTTGGCTAGATAATAAAACAATTATTTCGTTTTAAAATGTGTTTAAAGCTATGGGATGTTTCTAAGACTGAATGAAATTACCATTGCAGGTGTTTAATTTCTTGATAATGTTACAGAAACGATGCTGTGTGGTTGAAGACAGAATTTTTTTTAAGGCTTACTGATTTAGCTAATCAGTGCTAACCCTACAAAAAAAGTCTTCAACTAACTTGCCTTACAGGCCTCTAAAATATCGTATTATTAAAAAAAAAAAAAAAACACACGACAAATAAAATCATAACAGCGTAGACCTACAAGCCTATTAAAGGTCTATTGCACAGAATAAATACGGTATAATGAGAGGGCGTTAAGCCAGACGAAAGAGAAAAAGAAAAAAATCTCACACTTGTCAAGTTCAAATGCAAGGCTTTGAGGACAATAGGGGTGATGTCATGTTTCAACGCGGTCTAATGCAGAGTTGCTGCAAATCTATGGTTCAGAACTTCAAGCTCAATACGCTACTTCTTTTACATAAACACGCCTTGTTATTCCCACACTTAAAAAACAATTCACCTCAGCAGTAGCAGCGTAGCTACAGCTATCATGCCTGTGAGATATTCACAGCCGTTAGGCTACTGTTCCTGCTTTGGGGCCCGCGTCTGCTGATGCTGGGAACGGTCGCCACTTTCTAAAGGGATGCAGATGAGTCGGGTGCACTTGACATCTTTTCATGACCCATGTCGCCCCCAGCCCCCCAGCCCGCCGGCGCTGTCTGTCATATTCTGGATAGGGCCGTGGCATTGCCACTTGCCCTCGAGCGTGGGAATGGGAGCGTCCAGTCGTTCACATCTACTGCGCTCCGTTTAACGGAATCAATTAAGGAGGACCGACCCCCTCGCTCCCCATGTGCCCACCCCTTTTCATTTTTGTCAGCTCTCTCTATATGTCCTAATTATTTCTGTTTGGGATGCCAGCGCCGTTTCCTGGCCAAAGGCGACCGAGCTGAAATAAATAGTGAGCACGTGGGTTCCTCTCTCTTCACGTGTCAGTTTTCAGTAAATTGGTGAGACCACACAAACTCGAGTATTATTAATTTAACCTCTGCGAATCTATTAATTTATCCTGTTGGGTAAAACAATACCATACTTAAGGAAAAAGGAAGCTGACTTTTTTGTTTACTTGCGTTAATGTTTACAATATTTTTTTGCACGCTAGCGTTTAGTAGAAACTGCATATAGCCTACTACTTTTCAAAGCAGCGTAACACCATATGCAACCTAAAATAATAATTTAAATAAATAAATAAATACAGTAATAATAATAATAATAATAATACATTATTGTCTGACGTTGTGTTCTAACAGATCTCTTGATAGTGGCAGATAGCCTAATATAATACAATGTATTTTTGTATCTTCGTGTCATTAGGCATCCAGAGTTTTCGATGAGCCAGGAGGCAGTTTTTACTTTCGGTTATCTAGCTTTATGAAGTGGAACATACTCATACAGCTAGATAACCAAAGATAACAACTCGCTTCCAATTCCACAACAGCAATCCCCGGACACCTCAGTGGATAAATCCAAGTGAAGAACTTGCTAAAACAATAAAACATAGGCACAGGACTTCACAATTGTCATTTGTAGTTCTTAAAAGTAGGTATGCTCGCAACAAAAATAAATGACAGCTTCTTCACAGGGTAATGAGGATCAAAACGGAAGCTATAATCCATTTGACATCGGAGCAGTTAATGTTAAAACAATATGCGAGTTGGAGTAAGGGAGCCTGTCGAATAAGAAGCAGTCATCCTTGCATAGGCCATCATTTGCATTGCAAATTACCTCCCAATCTCACAAAAGGCTCCTTTGGCTCTATTAAATCGTAGCAGCAGCGATAGATATCCCACGGAACCAGCAGCGAGATTATACAAAGGAAAAATCCGATTCCAGAGGAAAAAAGTGCACGCGGAAATAACATCGCGTTTGTGTCGGCACTGAATGGAGAGATCTCTCTTTTATTTTTGGCCGAGGGGTGGCAGGTTGTCCGTGCACGGAGGAGATCGGTAATGCCACAGATCCCTGAGAGCTGCTATGAGAGAGACGAGAGGAGGATTGTGTTGCTGCTGCCAGCGGTCTGAGAGAGGGAACAGGGCCACATCTCGAGAAGTGGGGGGTGGAGGGGGTAAGCGGGGGGACGGGCTTCCAATACCAAAATATGGACCAGCCAGAGAAGGTCAAAGGTCTCGGACCACGGGAGTGCAAGGTGATGATAATGATGATGTCATTAGAAATCTCCAGAGTGCGTTTGCATCCCTTGAAGCGCCGATCCTTTTTGCTGCTCGCATGACATATTTTCAACGACGAGAATACTTGATGGAAATATTTGAGAGGCAATGCCAATCACCCAGGATCACGAGGATTTCAAATTTCAGTGCGTCTGAATACATGCAGTGTTCGCCGGCGACAAGATTCTTGCGATCGTTCCTCTGGCATTGCCATGTCAACACACAAAGGTATGTATAGCAGCTGCTCTCTAGACAGAGTAAGGTGGTTTCCATTGCTAGCATATGTTGATGCTCTCACATTTGAAATTGATTACATACTTTCTGTGCCGTGAGAACTGTAATTGAGTGCAGTAAGTGGATAACAAACCTATCAATCAAAACGTGATGATGTCTTTAAAGCATTTGTGTGGATTTCATAATATGGGACTCTAAGCACAATCTCTCTCTCTCTTTCTCTCTGTGTGTGTGTGAGTGTTATCATTGTAAAGTTGAAAAACATACTAAATAAAATGATCCATGTCACTGATCTTATACAATGTGTCTTCAATTCATTTTCACACGTTCTCATTAACTGCAGATTATCTGAAACACATCAGGACATATGGATGTCAGCACACAAGGTGTTCTGTAGGCCTGTACAGTAACATGCACAAATAACTGAACTCTTGCCTTACAGGTCTCTAATTGTGGCCACATCCAAGGTCAAAAGACAGCCATCATTTTGTATTTAATCTAATATGATGGTCAATTCTTACTTAACTGGTTTAGGTGAATCATGTCACAGCAGTTTCAATTACTGGCCCCAGTGGCCCTTGCTGCAAAAGTCTCTATTTAGACAATAAATAGCTATAAGTAAAAAAATAAAAAAAAATAAAAAATAAAACCTATCCCTCCTTTCTAAAGCATAGCCAAACAGAAACAACACACACAAAGCACTGGTAAAATTTATAAGAGTGAATAAAACATTTCATTCACATGCTCAAATGAAGCTTATAAGCAATATCACATATTATGTATAGGCTTAAAGAAAAAAAAACTGACATTATATGTAGTTGCCTGTGTTTCCTGAAACACCACCACCACAAAAAAAATAGTTTCTTCTGTCTAGAATCCTAAAGAGGTTCGATCAACATTACAGTGTTTAAATTAGAAGCAATGACAGCTCACATGCATCTCATGTAAATGTGTGTGAAAGAAGATAAATGGTGTGACTGATGTATTGACATGCAGTCTAAGCAGGTTTTCTGTTCCAGATGCTAAATTCTCCTGCGCACAATGACAAGTAGTGATACTTTGTTACCTGCTAGTATAGGCTACTTGCAGCATCACTGCACGAGACTTTGGCCTTGAGACAAGTGCTTTGTGTTAGATAAGTCCAAAATATGTTAATATCTATGACGTTGTAATATCCCCCCCAAAAAATTCATTCGTCCAACTAATAGCACTGTAGTATTTTTAATGGCCACAAAAAAAAAAAAGAAAAAAAAGAAAGAGAGAAAGAGAAGTGTTTCCATATGTACTCACTTGAGAAAATGTTTTATTATTATTATTATTATTATTATTATGCTGAAGTCGACGTGACCAGATGCAACTCCTGCTGTAGGTAAGAAGCCGGCGTGCACGGAGAGCTTTCGGTTTAAAATTGCCGCTAATACTCAGTTGATTACGCGTGTCTCAGCGGCTCTGATTCTCACAAGAGCACAGTCCAAGCGCACGAGAACGACAGCCACCATATAAGCGAGAGCCAGTGAGGGGGGGGGGGGTAAGAGAGGAGGGGTTGAGAAGTTTCCCATAACCTATTTGTCTGCAGCACCAAATAGAAAAGTGCACTGTTGAGCAGGGAAGGTCGGCATGTTTCCCCCCCTTTCTTTTTCTTTTCTTTTTTCTTTCTTTTTTTCATGAAGGGTGTTCGGGAGGGGGCAGTCCTCTCTGTGAAAGAAAGGACGTGCTCTGAAATTCAAACAAGTTCGCCAGGTCTTTTGTTGGACTTGAACTGAGGAGGCATTGTTCCTCTATTGGCGTGGACTAGCCCCGAGTTCCCAGACCAGGTTACGGATTGACTGCGGTAATGAATTTGCTCCGAGCGCTTCAGCCCAACACGTTTTGACTGACGGAACGCAGTGGTCATCTGACACTGAGAGGACATCATTAGCTCGGAGAAAACTTTCACACTGATACGTAATAGCTTGTGAAGGGGAAAACAATTAAAGAAGAAAAGAAAAAAAGAATGAAAGGGAAAAGTTATATTTTTAATATATATAATTTAAACCCACCATAACCTCATGTGCGAGTGCGCGTGCAGGTACAGGATAGGGCCTCATAACACTGCCATGAGTGTGAAGGCCTATAGGTTACACGTAACAATATTTGCAGTGTGGGAATTATATAGTCTACAGGCAGTCCTCTTTTGGCTCTTTTAGTTACAACTGCAACTGTCTAAAATTCTTTTTAAATAATACATCATACTTTTGATAAGCGAATTTATAATGATGTTAGAAACAATCATAAAAATTTTGTCAGTGCCCTATCCAATGATGATCCTAACCAAAAGTGCTGCATACCGTTGCTATAGTTACCTCAGCTGGTGACCGAGATTGCTGTTCGCCAGCATTATATTTAAATGCGCGCGCACTGATTTACTTTTACTCAATTTTGAAACATATGTAACAGAATATGCACTCCAGATCTATTGTTTTGACCTTCAATGAAGGGGGCTCCAAACCTTAATTAAATTCAAACCTTAATTAAAGGGGGTCAAGATCACCAGACTAACCCCCCCCCCCCCCAAAAAAAAGAAAAGAGGGGGGGGCAAAAAACTCAACAATTCACACCATGCATAGGCTATTTCTACATTGTTGTCATAGTCATTGTAGAAATATATTTTATTTTTATTAGTATTATTTAATGATCAGGATCAGATTTTTAACACAACATTCCCTAATTTGAGATTCTGAACGCTTCCAAATAATGTTGCCCAATTCGTATTCTTCACAGTTCTCAATTATTGCTGGCACTTGAGTTGGACTAAAACGAATTCACGTTTAGATTTTACAACGAGGTCACGTCCAATGACGTAGCAAGCCTATCGGCTACGTGCAGCCATATTTAAATACATCAGGGAAATTAGCGCATCAAATATGCAAATCCCCCAACACAGCCTTTCTTTCAGCGGTCGGAGTAATTTCCCCTCATCGGCTTCGAGGTGGCTCGTTTCTTTTTCGGAAGAATATGTAAGTTGCTGTTTTTGTTGAAAGGCAGAACCTTTCTTGACCGTGAATACTGGATCATATTCAGCAAAGAAGCGGAGACTCTGTGCCAGGGAAGTCGCCCATCATGCATAATGAGACGCTGCTCCGCCATTCTTACATCTCCACCGCAGTTGGTCCTTTGGTCCTGTATTATTTTAATATTGATGCATATTTAAAAGGTATATTTGAATTTCCTTTGCATTCACGGTGGCTGTGTTGTTTTGGTTCCATTTTATTTCATTCGCATTTGCCAGAATGATTGGGCTCTTCGCGATGCTGATTTTATATTGTATTGTAGGTTACAGCATTGTGTCCATTTTTGCATAATTTCATCCATTTAAAGAAGGTTAAACAATCCGTAACGTTTTTTTTTTCTTACTTATTCATTCTTTAGGATCCGTCGATAAATATAAATATTATAAAATACCACTGTAAATATTCAAAAGCATTATAAGCGAACAAAGACATTTGAGCGGCTCAAACAAAAAGGCACAAATAGCATTGTGTTATATTAGCATATCATTCATCTGAAGCATCTCTCCTTCGGTTAAAAGATACTACAACTGTAGTTAGTTACTAGACAAAGGAAATATTTGCATACAATTGGAAGTCGTCTATGCAAAATTGCTATGCACTTAACAGTATCAACACATTATTATTACAGAAA
Organism: Carassius gibelio; assembly: GCF_023724105.1. Taxonomy (NCBI): domain Eukaryota; kingdom Metazoa; phylum Chordata; class Actinopteri; order Cypriniformes; family Cyprinidae; genus Carassius; species Carassius gibelio. The sequence goes on along the minus strand of NC_068375.1, from coordinate 18,574,240 downwards.
AAAAAAACAGTTTTTATGAATATTTTGTCACTACATAGTAATTCAAAAATAAGCATCGTGTCTTTAGTTCTCTTTAGCTGCCTTAACCCACATGGACAGTCTGATAATAGTCTAAAAGAAAAGCTGAAATCATGAGGCAAATATTAGAAAATTAATTGACGAACGAAATCAATTTCTTTGCAATTCACACAAACATCATCGTCGTCAAAACTTACCGCCAAAGTCATCATTAGGCCTAATATCCACTTCCTATTAATATAATTGCGTTCACTTTCGAGTCATGACTCTTTTCCAGAACTTTTTGCGCAATCTTAGGCATTTCTTCTTCATAGTTCCTAATCGTAAAGCGTCTGATCTTCATCTTGTGAACCTTTGCTCAACTGATCTGGCACCCAATAGAAGTGGACAGACGGGCACACGTAAAGATTTACTCCCAATGGGTCAACACACGTGCTGTCCTGCCCGCATGCTTTCCGCCTTAAACAAACTTCAGACAGCCCTGCTTTATCTCTTTATACGAGCAGACGTCAATGAGAGAAACAGGACTTACTTGGACTCTGCATGTCCTCGTCTTGGCGACTTCGTACGGTCCGAAGTTGTGCAGCACATGTATGATCTGCTGCGACTGTTTGCAACACAGCAGGATCGCGATTACCATACTTATGCATATGTAAAACCTATTGAGAAAAGGATTTCAAACTTTCCCACAGCTCCTATAAATATATCAATGACTCACCCTAAAGTCCTGAGTTAAAATATAAACCCTGTTTAATATAAAACTATTATGTATGGGTAATGAATTCTGATAGTTATCTTCAAATCTTAATTTATTTTCATGATATGTTATTTTGCATTGAATTATAAGCATTATTTAGTTTTTGTCATCGAGGGGTCTTCTGGATTAAGTAGGCTGATATAGCAAGTTTAACGTTAACATAGCGTGGATATGTAGTCAAGTGACTTCGCGGAGAATGAAAGAGATTTCAGGCCATTCCTGATGACACCCTTATAGTCCAAAAGTGTCTTAACAGACTGTTTTCGAGGCTCAGAAAAATCGAGGTTTCACTGAGAGAAATTGGCATTTGTTTAGATTAACTTTTATGAAATATATAAATCTTGTATAGGCTATTTTACGTGTCCCTGTAAATACACAGGTCTGTTATTAGATTGAAAAGATTAATACAATTGAGATAAACATACAAAGGAAAAATGTAATAAACTGTCTTTATGGTCACTTATGGCATCAGAATAATATATATATATATATATATATATATATATATATATATATATATATATATATATATATGGATAGATAGATAAACACACACACAGACACACACACACTATATATAGTATATGTAATCCAGCCTCTTTAATTACGCGCGTAAATGATGAGAACAAGACAATCTAAAATGTCTTAAGCGAGCCGTCGGCTACAGCTCATTTTACTTTCTCCTCTCCCTTTTCTCTCTCTGGTTCATTTCACAATAAATATAAAGAAGTAAAAAATAAATATACATAATAGGCTAATATATGGAGAAACTTGTTATAGAGAGAGCGAGAGAGAGAGAGAGAGAGAGAGAGAGAGAGAGAGAGAGAGGCTGATTTCCAGGTAATTCAATACAAATACGTTCATGTTTTCTTTCCACTTTTAAGCTCTGCGAATGCAGTGCACACATAGGCTATACGATTAACAGATAATTAAGATGAAACGATAGGTATTTACAAGTATTTTTTAATATTATGAACGTTTCCTTCCCCTATTTAACCGTCAGGCTACATTTCTATTTTCCCTGTAGAACACATAACCTCGTGGCCATCTAAACGTACAAGACAGTAAATGAAATAACAAAATATAGCTATTCTAAATGATATTTCAAGCCATTTCTAAATATTGCCTCAGCCATTCATTCTCTAGAAATTCTTTCGAAGTTGGAAATGAAATTTGAGTCACCGTGATGCATTTCTGTGACATGTGGCGACATCTAGTGGTGTAATGCTCTATCGCAAACTCGTGCAGAAACAAATGTAACGATTTAATAATTCCACGTGAACATTCACACATTCAAAATAATCTATTATCATAATTCGATTCGATTATGTATTCATTTATCTTTCAAGGCTTCCATTTATATAAATCTTCGACTGATCTCTCAAAAGAAACTGATTGATAGCCTGCAACGATTTCAAACGGTAAACACATAGGCATATTGATAGATGTAAAATTAAATCTACTTGCTTACGTTAAATTATATAAGAGCCTTGCGTCAATTTCTTCTTTGGAGACACTTAAGGCGACGCAAATTTCTATATGGGAGATAATAAGATCCAGTAGACAGGCTATAAACGCATTTTCACATGTATCATCACATGTTTTATGGTATAGGCTGCCTTTGTTAGAGCCCGTTATATTTTTTGTCACCCTCAATTATCAGTGATGACAAACTATTGTAGCTCATGTAAATTATATCGAGCCCTAAATAAATTCAGGTAATGTGTTGGTAAACAAAGATACATTTCAAATGTTAATTTTCATTTTTAAAAATTGCTAAACAAAACATAAAAAAAAAACACCCGTGTTGCAGCCAATGCTGACCAATACGCGGGTTACAAGCGACATATTATAAATGCCTGCTCAAGATGATGCAGTTATGAGCCTGAATGTATTATTGCACGGATTTTTTTTTTTTTTTTTTTTTGCATTGTGATAGCAGTTTTCAAGCATACAAGAATGGGATGTATTAACGCGCATGGTTCATTTAAAAATTAAATTTATATTTAATCTTTGAAACCATCACAGTTCGGCTATACCATATTCACCTGATAGTAAAAAACTCATGTGTATGCTTTCGATATGTCACGACGAAAACTTTTTTTATTGATACATAGAAATAAATCATATTATCCAATCTCGATTGGACATTATAACCAAATTATCCGCAACTAACAGTCTATTTATCGATGATTATTACATGTTTATGGGTGATAAATTAATAAAAATAATAAAATAAAATAACCAAAAACAACCTATCTTAAAAGAAACATTTTGGTTTACTCGAAAGAAACTGCTGTTGTTTCCGTTTATTTTTTAGCAGAAATACCGTCAGAATGAGTTTAGCCTACTGCAATGATTGGATCTGTTATCATACGAGCTTTTGATTTTTTTTTTTTGTGAAATGTTTCAAAGTTTTTATTATATTCAATGGTATTTGTGAAAAATAAGTGTATATAATAAGCTATCTGTTCATTTGTTAATAGTACATGTGGCTCGCAATTATTAATCGGTAGGCCTATGTAAGTTTTAACTGCAAATTCGTTCAGTGTCAAAGTGCGCCTTTGATTCTCTTTCTTTCTTTCGTTTGTTGTTTTCATTTATAATGTATTTTTGATTTAAATAACCTGTTGATTAAACGTTGAAATAATATCATTGTTGTGACTTTCTTTCTGATCATCACAGACGTTCAAAAATACTTAAGCTTATATTTTAGTTTTATACAATATTTAAACGATACATATCAGTTTGTTTGATAATACTTCTTAGGATCATCATTTAAATACTATAGGTTATGTGACAACTTCATGTCTTGAGATATGGGGAAAAATATGCATATGAAATAAAAAATTATCACGTGTGACTAGAATATATGTGATGGAAGTAGCCTATTTTGAGCATTACAAATTTTTCATCTTGTGTACATATGCCAACAGCGAATAATGTGACCAAGCTGGTTAAAATGCATTCAGTACAAAAACTAATTTAATACAACACACAATACAATACAACTTAACGTCTAATCAAAGAGTCTGAATATGTAACTTATGTCGAATTTTTTTATGCAGTATGAAAGTATGGTTTAACGCAGCTCACAGCGATTAGTTCAGGTATCTTACAGTTTCACTGTAAGAAGCGGGTGAATGAAATCAAATAAAGGCAACATAGCCCGTCACAAAATCTTTTAAACATTGATCAATGGCGACATCTTGTGGCCAGAAGGATTCATTGTCTCTTCAAAAGCATTTGCAGTTTCCACAACAATGCAATTCAGTTTGGTTCGGGTAATCTCAAATTCAGTTGTTTTTTAATCTCAAAAAAAAAAAAAAAAAAAAAAAAACCTTTTTACATAGGCCACTTAAAGGTTATTAAATACATAAATTCAAAGGGGATAGTTTAGGCTTCAACATTTTGCAGGATAAGGACCTATAGGCGACAGAGAAATGGAGCAGAGACCCTCGAGACAAAACGTGTCAAGCAAAGCTATTGATCATACAGCCTTCGATATTAATAGAAACTAAGCATATTATGATAAAGATTTTTGCACATGTATCACTACCTGTATGTTACTTTTTATTGTTAAAATTGAGATTTATGCATCATAAGAAAGAACACGTTGAGATTAAAAATATAAATAATAATAATAATAATTAGTTGTATGCATCTGTTTTATGGATTCGCAGAGTCATATATTGTAATTATAATTGTAATTATATATATATGCATATACTGTAAGCTTATTTTAAAATGAATCTAGTCTGTGTTTACTTTACAATAACTAACCCACTGTAACCCATCTCATTTCACGATTTCACAAGTTGGATTAGTAAATTTGTCTACACTGCATAATGAACTTCTAGCTTACGTCGTGTCGTTGTTGGTTAATGGTTCTCGAGAAGGAGCATAACTCAGCACCGAACAAAAACTCCGGCGTTGCAGCGTAGACTAAACACATCTGACAGACCAACACACATCTGATTGGCTGCATCTCTCCAACTCAAAACCCCAGAGCATTTGCTAAATCTGTTTATTCAATAATATTAGGCTATTTCATTAATATCTACTGAAGGTGCTCTTGCATTGTCTCATTTCAGGGTGCTTATTTAAATTGACTTTGTGATTTCTTATAAATTTGTTTTATCCATGAAGAAAAAAAAAAGATTTGTGATCAAACATCACATCCTGCAGTGCAGCTGTGGACCCACGGTTTAAAAAGACCCTTGATTTAGACTATAGCCTGCTAGGCTACTAAATGCTTCTTCATATTACCACTGTAAATACCAATTCTATCAATAAATACGTTACAACAAATATTTAATAAACTTTTGGAGCTAAACATATTAACAGGGGGATAAACGATGAAGAATAAAGAATTCTAAACAGAGGGATGTTATTATCAGAAGAATATTGTGCGATGTTAGCATCTAAACGTGCATCTTTCCACAATCCTGCTACTTCGGGTTAACCATGGGGAGCAAACGAGAAACGAAGAAATCAGGATTGGTTTATAACCGTTGTGAAGGTCTTACCTCCCTAAACCATGAAAATCTTTACTGATGTTCTGCTGTTTTCGGTCTCTTTATATTACTATATCTTTTAGGAGCTTTGGCTGTGTAGGCCGTTGATGAAAGGTAAGAAATCTCGATTATTTACACTCTCTAAACTCGAAAATTCATCAAAGATTAGCTTCCGGTTCAATATATTACTGGCGCTGTGCACGCGGCAGAAAGCGCCTGAAAGCCTTCTGATTGGCTGAACAAAAAGCTTGTCACAAATATTCGTGTAATAACTTAATTACAGTTAATTCAATGTTATATTTTAAGAAACAGAAGTAATTTTTGCATAATATTCAAAAAAAAAAAATGTATGATTGTGTGATGAATATGATTAAATATTTTACTCAGTCAAATACATGTTTGTTCACTACCACAGGTTCTGTGGTGCGACGCTACACAGCATGGTAAAGCCTCTACACAGAGTGATAAAGTCTTGTGTGTATACCTGAATTTTAAGACATGTAATGACCACAGCCTGAGATCTGTATAATAATAATAATAATAATAATTACAACAATTCTGTACTTATGCTTCTGCAATTAAACATTTTGAGCAGGAAAATGTTTGGTTTAGATATACTGAATAAATAACACGAACACACAGATATGTTGCAGTCAAGTTGAGGGACAAAACACAATAAAAATCACACCAGGACATCTGTGTAACTAAGAAAGCCAGTAACTTTACTGAATTCTCTGCAAAATACAAATACCTTTTTTAGTCCCAGCAGGAGAAACAATTTTTATTTCATACATTAATTTTTACTTCATACTGAATCAAGTCCCTTGAGATACAGAGATGTGGTTTAATTTAATTACATCTTGTCTTCAAGTGGCGACAAAGTCCAGCTTGTGCCGCTGAAAGCCTCTTTCTCCTGGTTAGAGAGAAAAAAAGAAACTTTCTCTCAACCTTACCCATAGGTTTATACAAGCTACATTTGTTACTACAGAATTTTTCAGCATTTTTATTTTGTTTTATTTTATTTTTTCATTTTTATTTTGTCATTTATATACTTAATGGAAACAACACTCGAGAGAGAGAAATGAAAAGGTCAACCAAAAAAATAAATAAAAAAAGGTCAAACTAAAAAAAGTAAGAAAGAAAAAGACAAAAAAAAAAAAAAGTAAGAAAGAAAAATAACCGGAGAGTCATACAAGGACAGTTGTAAACTATATAACAAACAATGCCATCTTTCACAATAATGTACACTTGTTAGTTAGTTAGAGGAGAATGTTCCCAATTCTCAACAAGACCAACTCATTGAAAGGTAATCTGAGGCACTGGGAAGGTGAGTCAGAGCTACCAGCCACTAGCATGGACAACTTGTGAAGAAACACAATGGTCTCAAACCCAGAAATGTTAATGGATCGGCAAACATAACACCACTTTTTTGTCTTTGGTAAAAAAAAAACAAAAAACAAACAGACTAAGATATGTCCTGAAAAAAAAAAAAAATCACAGAAAGCACAATGATAGATGGGTATATCAAATGAACAAAACTAGTCACAATCCACTAAAAGATGACAACACACTTACACAAGCAGTCATGAGGTATCTATGACTGTGCTGTCTTATATTGTAAAATCTTCAGTGCGATGTCATGTGACACTGGGATCTTTAAAAGGTTGTGAATATTCAGTGGATATCTTGCGTTTTATATAAAAAAAGGAGCACATTTATGAGTGCAACTTAAATTTGAAAACATCAATCTGAATGTATTTGTCCCTGAAAGACTCAGTCCGGTGGAGGAAAAAAGAAGGGGGGAATAAAAAGCATTCCCTGCAATGGGGAAAAAGTTATGAACATAATTGTTTATAATATATATTCATATATTAGAAAGCTATACACAAGCATGTTAATTTCACAGATTAAAAAAAAAAGATTCTTAATATTATTATTCAATATACTTAGAAATACACATTTAAAAACAAAACTTCTACAAAGAGATAGAAAGAGAGAGAAAGAAAAAAACATTGAGCAAAGCAAGGGTTCACTGTCTCAGATTTCATGGCTTACAGTTGAAAAGCCCAAGGTTTCTCATCCTTTTACTATAATTTCTCATATAAGCAAAGCTATCAAAACACATTCTGGCTCTTATAAACTACAAAAAGCCACAAAAAAATGCTTTGCATTGTATTCCTTTTTTGATATGAAAATATAAGCAAGAGTATCATACAATTTTTTTTTCTCTTTTTCGTTTTTTAATACTGAACAACAACTGCAAGTCCTAGATTAAAAAGTCATCAGACTGAAGTAACATGGCTCTTAATTTAAAGTCCTTCATCTCTGCGATGCCACTCCATCCTGCTATTTTCTTTCCTTCAGCAGGAGAGTTCTTTTTTCTTCCTGAAATACCCACTCCCCATAACTTAACCAAGGAACCTGCACATATATCTGTACAATCCTTAGAAATTCTTGCATAACAGTTATGTTTGTGTGAAATCAGCAACCTTGACCGTTCCCCCGTGTCCCAGCCTTTCCTTTATGTACAGTACGTTGAACCTGCAACATGACATTGTCAACCATAACATACATTTAGCGAAGGGGCCGTCTGAAGAGAGTGGCACTAAAAAAGGGAATCTGTACATATTGTACTGATACAACAACTCAAGTGTAAAGCTGTCACCTCTGCGATACGCTGCATCTGTGGCTCCTCTTGTGACTGGAGCATGTACTTAAAAAAAAAAGAAGAAGATCCAAGAGTACCTGACACTTTTTGTTGATTTGTTACTCTGCATACATATACACCTACACAATGTGTAAATATATATGCATATATGGTATTTCTTTACATTGTATTCCATACACTGCACAAGTAATGCATAGTAACCCCGCCCACTTAACCCTCCCCAACCCTGTTGCATCAGTCCTCCTTCCCTCTTCCCTCCCGGAAAACCCGTCAATCACAACAATATGTATATCAGACACACTCTGATAAAATAATTATAATAATATAAAAATTACAGGTGATTTTGAGAGCACTTCCTCCCCTCTCTACAGCAAATCAGAGAATAAGGGAGAGCAATGATTGTGATTAGTCATAAACGGCAGAAAGCGCATGAACCGCTTCGCATTGGGAGGTCAAGATCGAGGATGGGACTGTCCAAGGCGGGGCTTATCATGTGGCCCACCCCTCCGAGAGGCGGACACGCTTGATGGATGGACTGTCTTGCTCATCCAGGCCAGGCCGGCCCAATCCTAATGGCGAATGGAAGTCGGGACGGTGGTCGTCACGATCGCTGCCTTCATGCGAGCTGCCGCAGCTGCTGAGGCTGTCAGCTGGGGAGCGGCCCGAGTCCTGTCGCCCCTGTGGGGGCAAGCCCTGGTGCTGCTGGTGGGACGGTAGCGGGCCGTAACCGGCGGGCGTGGTGCTGCTGGATCGATCTCTAGGAGGAGAAACAGGTTCGGACTTGATGTGCAGGCTTTGAGTAGAGGGCAGGGAGAGATTTGAACCCTGACATAAGTGAGTGCTAGAGCAATTTCTGTAGGAAGGAAAGGAAATGAAGGCGGTTACGGATCGGAGCGAGTGCTGGTGCACTCCTGTACACAGGTGCCAAAGATACAATCATATCAGTTACATTTGTTTAACAACACTAAAATGTGGACTGTGAAAGTTTATAATGAATTTAAAGTGTTCTATACAGTGACATAGAACAGTAAGAGTGAGAGAAAGACACACATATTAAGAGCATTAGAGTTCAGATAGGCTATTTGAAGTGTGTATAGGTAATATGTGTTGGGTGTTTGATGCGTGTATTAAGTGTGTGTGGGTTTGGACTCACCCCAGCTGACTGAGAGCAGAGTGCTGCATGTTCTGGATCTGATGTTGCTGCCATCCACTCATTGAGCCCAGATGCAGCGTGTTGGCACTGTTAAAGCCAGATATAGAGGACAGATCCGCACTGCTCAGAGAATACTCTAAAAGAAAACACATGACCAGGGTTAATGTTTGCGTCTTCAACTATGGTGAGGCTTATTTGGATAACTATGTCTCCGCCTTCTGGACAGACAGAGTTATCACATGCAGAATATTCTGCATCCTTTTAATCTGGGTTTAATGAAGTAGGCTAATATATATAAAAAAATAAAATTGTATTCATTCTAATTCTGATAAGCTATACACAATCATGTCAATTTAAAAGATTAAAAAAAATAATATTGATGTATTATTTGTATAATATTTTTTTTACTTATTAATAAACATGAAAGTGATTAAATTTAATGGTTGCACTTTATTTTACAGTACATGTACTTGCATGTATTTATAATGTACTTACAGTGTATTTATCTAAGAAAGTTCTGGTAATACAGGTTACTACATGGGGTAGGGTTAGGTTTAGGGGTAGGTTCAGGGTTACTATCTAGTTATTACATAGTTATTGACATAGTTATTGTAATTACTATTATAAGTACATTGTACGTACATGG